>NC_086165.1:18372057-19001521 GCF_035149785.1 Candoia aspera
CCCATTCAGGGCTCTTCGGGTCGAGCTGGGAGGGAAGAGAAGAGAAAGACGGGCAGGAAGCAGCCCGTCTTTCCGTACTGAGACCTTCCAAAGGAATCCGCCGAGAAAGAGGGGACTGGTCAGATTTACACCCACAGGCAGGCTGGCAGAGGAGAGAAAGAGAGGGGGAAAGCCTAAAGCGAAGGGAAGGAGGCGATCTCCCCTTTCCCAACTTCTTGGCTTTGGTTTAATTTTGGCCGCCTCTCCTTTCTCCTGCCCCCGCCCCCCCCCATTTCATCCCGATTTTTATTTTAGTTTGTTTTCCGATCCCCAATTTCTTCCTGCCTGAACCCCGGCTTTTCCCACGGGCAAAGGAATACACAGCGCTTGTTATTTACTCCAGCTGCTGGCGTCCCCCCACCGCCACCTCCGAAACTTACACAGTAGACCCCCTTCCAGCACTCACTCACGCTCAGAAGTAAAAGCGGGGTCCCAACTGGGATTCTAGCTCCCCTCCTTTCACAGGACAGCTTGAACCGGCCCGAAAGGATCCTACCTAGCTGTGCAGGGAGTTGTCCCTGAGTTCCGCGCGCCCGGGTCTCCTTTCACACGTGACGCGGGCTCCCCACGGCCAAACCTAACCCCCAGCCAGCAAACCTAGCCAGGTACTCCGGCCGGCCACGTCCACACCTGCACAGCCGTCCGCAACAGCGCCCGTCCTTTGAAAAGGAAGGGACCGGCGTTCCGCCACTGGACCTGCTTTGGCAGCTCCTTTTCCTCCGGGTCACCTTTCCGAGGCAGATGAGCCGCGCTTCTCTTGTAGGGGCCACAGAAAACACTCAGCCTTTCTCCTGGCCGCCCTTTCTCGGGTCGCCTTTGTGTTCAGGAGAAAGACATAAGACAGCCTCTTTGGTATTCATTTTCCCCCTGCAGGCGTCTTCGGAACGACCTTGCCTGGAAGAAGTTGGGAAGGAGAAATCGAGACCCTGGTCTGCAGGGCTCCCAGAGAGCGGGGCACGTCCAAAGCCCGGCCACTGCAGCTTTTCACTGGCTGGACTGATCGGGTAGCAGGTTAACCTGGCCACTGAAATTAACCCATTTTCTGGGTTGACCGTAGGCATTCCCTAACCCAACGGTCTGGGTTCGCCCCAGCCGTGCCGCGCGCACCCAAGGTTAGCACAGCTAGCCCCGCTTGTGCCCCAGCCGCTAATCTTTCACCGACCCGGCTAAGCTTGTGAGAACACAACCTGTGTGTGCATGAAAGCAGGCGTGTTTCTCGTGGCGAGTGGTCGGGAAAAAGGGCCAAGGTCGGGGCCACCCTACAGGCCGGTGGTTTTCTGGCCAGAAAGGGCTTCGCCTCCTCTCCTCGACACTGGGCCAGAGGCAAGCACAGGTCACATTTTCACTTCCCTGCCATTCCTCCGTTACACCTGCGAGCTTTTAACAGCGGCCTTTATTTCTGCTCCCCCCAAAAAAAAAATTCTGTTAGGAGGAGGAGAAGTGAGGCCAAATGCCGGTCATTGCCGGGCCCGGAGATTCTGTCGCTCTCTTAGAATGTGTGTTGCAGACCTTTGCTTCTCTGGATATACATATACATATACAATGTGTGCAGACAGACTGGGGTACTTATATGGGTGTGTGTGTGTGTGTGTGTATACATATCCTTCATACCCACCCACGTACATATATATCGCATTGCACAGACTATATATTTATGTGGGGTGTCTATCCTCTGCTTGTTCTGTCTAATGTTAACCCCGTTGAGACTTACTATTATTATTGTTATTGTTGTTGTTGTTGTTGTTGTTATTTGCCTGCTCCGAAAAGGTATTTTTGCGCAAAGGTTGGTTAGCTTTGCCCCTGTTTACTTCCGTCTCGCCACGGGCAGCGGGGTGGTTTGAATGGTTAAGCTCAGCTCAGACTGTAAAATAAAATCTAATTGCGTTGGTCTGGACATCCCTAACGTTTGGGTGTTTCGTCTGAGTGTGGGGCTCGCTGGCCCTGGATTTTGTCGCGAACTAAATAAAGAAGTCCTTCCATTCTCGGTTCAGGACGGGGGCAGGGATGGACCTCTGAAATTCCCCCTTCCAGGGTTTTCAATGTGTTTTCTTGGAATAAAAGCATGGTTTTTTTTCCTACTTCCCCCCCCCCTTTCTGTTCTCCTTACCTTGGCCCAGGGAAGGCATCTGGGTGCGAGGTCTTCCTACCTGGGAGACATACCAACACCCTGAAATGGGTGCATGCATCTGGGTACTAATGCTTTCTCATTTCTGTGTGAAACGTGGAGCAAAAGTAATAAATGGGGGTGGGGGGATCATCATCATTACCACCATCGTCTGGAGTGGTGGAGGAGAATGGCAGGGACTTCAAGGGAACAGTGAAGTTTAAGGGTCTCTATTCTGAAGTTGGACACCAGATCCTCGGTCTGATTCTCTCTGTGGGTAGGCTGAGAGATGCCTATCTCACGTATATGCCAGCCAGGCTACAAGGGGAAGATGAGCAGGTGGCTAAATCTGTACCTTTTATCGTAGGATCAGCCTGTCCCAGCGTTAAAGAAACCGGAGGTCCTAATCTAGACATAGGATCCTGAAAATGTTCAGGTTGGAAATCCAGTTTTAACTGCCTGGCTCAGAAGGACGGGTATCGACAGTGAGATCAAGTTAGACTTTAAGCCTGTGCAAACGGCAAGATCAGTGGCAGAATATTAGAGAGACCGTGGATGTTTCGTTTTATAGAGAAGTCGGGTATTATTATTATTATTATTATTATTATTAGCCAGGTAATTAAAAGTTCAGCCCGTGTACCTGTAGAACTTTAATCCGCAATGGATATTAACGGGCATTTCAGCATTGAGTGGTCTTAAGTTGTGTAAAATATTGATTCAGATCACTTCCAAGCTACCTCGAATCCCCTCTGTTGCTCCTGCTTCACAGAGGTGATTACCTTTTTTTCGGAATACCTAAAATCTCCCCGTCCAGTCTCAAGGCTAGTGGTAAAACAAGGACGGGGTGACTTCCCTGCAAATAGACCAGCCTTTCAGAGGTGAAGAAGGCAACCACTGATCTCCCAGCAGAGTTCAGAAAGTCCGTTATCTTACAAAGAGGGTTCAGACTGGTGTTATGCATTCATAAATAAATGCACACACGCACTCACACCCCTGTCTAGAATTCCAGATGCACAACCAAGCTCGTTTTTATACAAAAAAATCGGTGACAATAAAGAAGGATAATGTAATAATAATAATAATAATAATAGAGTCCCCCTTTTGCAGGAGATGGGCGGTAACAAAATTTGAATAATAAAATAAAATAAATAAATAAATGATGATGATGCATGCCCATAATCTTACTGTTGTTGCTCTAAGTTTCAAAATCTCTCAAAGTACTAGGGAGACGGAAGGAGGTAGCGAAGGGCTGAAGAGAGGGGAAAAAACAAAGTCAGACCAACAGACAGACGGGGCTGGTTCCGAGCGAAGGATAGAACAGCGGAGGTTTGGGGGGGGGGGGGTCCAGGGACGAAGCGAACAGAGCTCACTTTAGGACCGCGCGGACTTCCCGGGCTCCAGCCATCCCAGCCCTGCACAAGGCTAAACTGCCAATGAGGGGCGAGGGGAGGTCCGCGAGCTTTTGACCAGTCAAAGGCAGCCTCTTGCCTTATAAGGCGAGCGGTCGCCATGGCAACGTGTGCTAAGTTGCAGCCTCGGTGTCAAAGTTCACTATATAGAGAGCTGGGTGAGCTGAGCGCGGAGAAAGCCTCCGCCGCTCGCCCCAGCCGGTCTCCTATAAATTGCATTCACTCCTTTAACCCCCCCCGCCTCTCCTCCTCCTCCTCCTCCTCCTCCTCTCTCCTCCTCCTCTCCCGCACATCGGATCCCTGCGATTCTCGGCTCCCCCCTCTTTTCTTTCTTTCTTTCCTCTCTCTCTTTCCCTTTCTCTCTCTCTCTCTCTTCTTTTTTGTTCTTCTCCCCTTCCCCCCTTTTCTCTTCTCCTTTCAAAAAAAATAATAATTATCACTAGTACCCTCTCGGTGCATGTGCAATCTCCCCTCCTCTCTCCGCCCCCCCTCAGCTTTTGCAATCGCTTCTCCTGAAATCTCTTCTTTCTCCTCCCCCCCCCCAATCCCTACTTTCACTTGCATGCAAAACCCCAGCGCATGAATATATATATATATATATTGCTTCGGCTATTTATTATTAATCCCCCCTTCTTTTCCCTCTCTGGGGCGCTCCCCCGCCCTAGGCACCCGCCTCCAGCCCCTCGCCTCTTCCTCCTCCCGTCTTTTTATCGCGCTCTCCGGCTGGGGGCTCCTAAGCCTGGGGAGAGTTCACGCCGGTTGCCCCCCTCGCCGGCTCGCTCGCTCGCTCGATCCCCCTCCCGCCCCCTCCCCCGACCCCCCCCTCCTCCTCCTCCTCCTCCTCCTCCAGCGCCGCCGCCTCCCTCCCCCCCCTTTCCTCTCCTCCTCCTCCCCTTATCGCCCCCTGTGTTGTGCGAGGAAGCAGATTTGCTAAGAGACCCACTTGCGAAAGAAACGGGAGTAGCATAAGGCGCGGGCAAGCGGCGGCGGCGGCGTCGACAGCAGCGGCGGCGGCAGCAAGAAGAGGAGGAGGAGGAGGAGGAGGAAGGGGGAACGAGAGCCGGAGTAGCCGCAGCCGCGGAGGAAAAGGAGGAGGAAGGGGGACAAGAAGAAAAGGAAGAAGAACTGGGGGACCGAAGAGGAGAAAGAAAAAAGAAGGCTCGAAGCAGCCGACGGCAAAGAGAGAGAAGCCGAGCGCAGAACACGCCGGGAGAGACTTCCGATTTTGGGAGGGAGGGAGGAGGGGGTACGTGTGTGTGTGTGAGAGAGCGCGCGCGGGTGCGTGAGCGCGTGGAGGGTGCGTGTGCGAGGGGGAGCGCGCGCGCGTGTGGTTTTTGTTTGGTTCCTTCCCCCCCACGCCCCGTCTCTCTCTCGCTCCCTCTCTCCTCCTCCTCCTCCTCCTCCTCCTCTTCCCCGGTTGATGTTTCTACAGCTTCGCCAAACTCCGAGCGGGGCATCCGATCCAAACCCCGCCAGGAGCAGGAGCCAGGCCGGGTCTCCGGGCCGGCGTGCGGAGCGCGGGATCTTTCTGGGCTCGCCTGCGCCTCCTCCGAGCTGCTGCGAGCTTTCGCCCGGCTTGCTTTCCATGGCTTTTCTGAATGGCTGACTGCGGGCTTCGCTGGATCTGGCCCCCAGACGCCCGCCCCTGCTCTTGCTACTCGGGTCGGCTCCAAGAGAGAGAGGGAGGGAGAGACCTTTGAAGAGAAGCGCTCTCTCTCTCTCTCTCTCTCTCTCTCTCTCTCTCTCCCTCCCCAGGCGTCCCCTTTTGTATTTTTTTTTACTTTTCTTCCTCTTTTGCTAACAGACAATCGCCTCGCGCCTTCCTCCTCCTCCTCGCCTCCTCTTTCTTTCTTTTTCTTTTCTCTCGTCCACCCGTTCGCGTTCCCCCTTTCCTTTTCAGTCCACTTTCGCGTGCGTGCCTGCTGTTTGTGTGTATGTCTCTGCGTGTGTGTGTGCGCGCGCGCCTCCCGCATTTATTTACTATTTTGCAAGGACGGGGGAGCCACACAACCTTTTCTACCACCGCCCCTCCGCAAAAAGCATTAAATTAAACTGAACGGAAGGACCCGGAAAGGGAGGAAAAAACAAAACAAGTAAGCAAACGAGGGGGAAAAAAAAGAAAATCACCACCACCACCAACGCGCCCCCTTCCACTCCAGCAACTTCCAGCCAAGAAAATAAGAATAACTTGCCAACGTGAACTGCGAGAGAAAAAGGCTGGGGGGGGAGCAAATAAACTAAAATAAAAGTGGACCCCCGTTCTCCTTAGACCTCCGCAGCTCTCTCCGGCTCAAACGGCAGGCGCAACCCGCCGGGGAAGCGGATCCGCCGGCCACAGCAAGCGACGGGGGGGCGCGCGATTTGGCCACGGTGTCCCTTAGATATGGCAATGGTAGTGGGCGCCTGGCGAGACCCGCAGGACGATGTGGCCGGCCCGCAAGGAACGCAGCCTTCGCAAGCCCCCCCTGTGCCGGGAGCCCCGACGGGCGCCCCCCATACCCCACAGACGCCGGGCCAAGGAGGGCCTCCCAGCACCCCGGCTCAGACCAACCCGGGCAACCAGCAAAACCAAGGGGAGAAGCAGCAGCAGCAGCAGCACATCGAGTGCGTGGTGTGCGGGGACAAGTCCAGCGGCAAACACTACGGGCAATTTACGTGTGAAGGCTGCAAGAGCTTCTTCAAGCGCAGCGTCCGGAGGAACCTTAGCTACACGTGCCGCGCCAACCGGAACTGCCCCATTGACCAGCATCACCGCAACCAATGCCAATATTGTCGCCTCAAGAAATGCCTGAAGGTTGGCATGAGACGGGAAGGTATTGGAATTTCATTTGTTTTCCATTTCTCACCCGTCGGCGGGGAGGGGAGTCAGGCAGGGGTACCCCCTCCGAATACGCAGCACCCATAAACTGAAATCCAGCTTGGGGAGGACTAGATACTTGATTTTTTTTTTTTTTTTGAGTCTGCTTTGTTTTGGCGGGCAAAATCGAGGTGCTTCCTATATACTTTTTTTCTTTTCTTTTTTAAGGACTGATCTGGGGTTGGTTTGTTCTCCTGCGTTGGAGGAAATGAGGCGAGAAGAGTTGGGGAGGGAAGAAAAATGTCTTGAGTTTCTGGGCTGGGGGTGGGAGGAATGCAAAGGCTTTCCTTAGCAGCCTCGATCCTAAGAAAAAGCAACTTTGTCTTTTCGCTCTCTCCTCCCGCATCCCACCCTCCTCGAAATGGGTCGGGGTCTCTCTTAGCTGGGATAGATTCCAAATGGATCCAGAGAAGGGAAGAAGGAAAAACGCTGAGAGGGGGGTTAGCCTCACCAACCGAGGAGAAAGGCAGGCTCCGGGCGATCTCAGCTACGTAAACTTCTTTCTCTTGTTCTCGTTCGCCCACCCCCACCACCCCTCTTCCTTTTCGTTCCCGCTCTCTAATAATCATAACCCATAAATAAATCCTCGATCGATCGATCCCCTCGCCGCAGCTTTCCGATCGTGTCTTCCGTTCGGAATTCCGGCAGGCTCCTCTCCGCTGTCTTGGCTTACCGGAGTTCCGGAGAGTCTCGCTCTTCCACGCGGTCCTTTTGGCCTTCGGAAGACGACAATAAAAATGTTCCCGATTTCCTTGATTACAGATTGCTATTTTTTGTGGCTCGGAGAAGGGGTGGGGGGGCGTTGAGAAGACGGACGCGGGGAACCTGGGGGACGCGAAGCTCTGGAAGGAAAGCAGATTTCGGAGCGTGGAAAGCAAAGGGTCGAGAGGCAGGCGAGGATTTTTATTTTTATTTTTATTATTATTTTTAGCAAGATGGAGCGCCGCGGCGGAGAAGCTCGGAGAGGGAAAGGCGAGCTGCTGCTTCTCTTAATGGCGTGGCGCGCTTCCACTCCCTCAGCCTCCGCTGTTTCGTTGTTTTGGGGCTGAAACAAGCTTTCCCTCTTTTGAGGATCTTGCTGGCTTTCGGTAACCCTACGGGTCAGGCTGCGGCCAGCCCCCTGCTTTCCCTGCCTTGCTTCGGCTTTCCTTGCAGTGAATCTCGATTTCTTTCATTTTCTCTCTGTGTCACCACCATGTAAATTTATGAACAAAACCCAAGGCCCACTTTCTGCAAAACAGACGATTCCCGAGCCTTCCAACAGCCACCGCTTCCTCTCGCCCCTGGCTCGGAGCAGCGGAGAAATGTAACAATAGAACCCAGGGAATCTACATTTTCCTCCTGCCCCATTGCAGTGTTTATTTTATTGGATTATTTTTTATTTTATTTTATTTCTTTTTGCTCCGGCCTGTTTTGAGGAAGAGGGATAGGGAAACAGCGGTGGAGATCTCTCTCTCTCTCTCTCTCCCTCCCTCCTTCCCTCCCTCTCTCAGCCTGACAGATTGTCTCCCTTTCCTTTTGGTGGTTTTTGTTTTTATTTTATTTTATTGTTTAGAAATCAACAGATCAAAGGGCTGGTATAAAGGCCAAGGCCAAGAAGATTTCAGAAGAAAGGCGGGTTGGAAACGTGGGGCAGTTTCATCCGAGGCGTTTCCCAAATAGCTTCTGCTTGTATCTTGCTCTTATCTTGAGGTGGGGGGGCATCCCCCTAAGAATTCAAACTTCCCCTTCCACGTCCACAGCCCCCCTCGGAAACTATCACACAAATATGTGAATGTCTCTACTTTCAGTCGATGGAGAAGGGGGGGGGGTGCGTCTTGACCTTCCCAGGTCCTTTTGATTCCCTCCCCTCCTCCGATCTCCCCTTCTCCCTCCTGCCCCCGCCCCAGAAAACAAGCCAGCCAGCTGTAGATCTGATAGCACCATCGCCCTTCTTAGCAATGCAGGTATTAATTGCTGTAGTTTCTTCCTTATTTACTGCAGCCGTCCAGAGGGGCAGAATGCCACCCACACAGCCGACCCACGGCCAGTTCGCCTTAACCAACGGGGACCCCCTGAACTGTCATTCGTACCTCTCCGGATATATTTCTCTGTTGCTGCGGGCAGAGCCTTACCCGACTTCTCGCTTCGGCAGCCAGTGCATGCAGCCGAATAACATTATGGGCATCGAGAACATTTGCGAATTGGCCGCTCGGATGCTCTTCAGCGCCGTGGAGTGGGCCCGGAATATTCCTTTTTTCCCCGACCTCCAGATCACCGACCAGGTGGCCCTGCTGCGGCTGACCTGGAGTGAATTGTTTGTTCTCAACGCCGCCCAGTGCTCCATGCCTCTCCACGTCGCCCCTCTCTTGGCAGCCGCCGGCCTCCACGCGTCGCCCATGTCCGCCGACCGCGTGGTCGCCTTTATGGACCACATACGCATCTTTCAGGAGCAGGTAGAAAAGCTCAAAGCCCTGCACGTGGATTCGGCGGAATACAGCTGCTTGAAGGCGATTGTCCTCTTCACCTCAGGTAGGGGCAGCCTCCGCCGGGGAGGGGGGTGCCTCCGGTTTGGGGTCACCACTTGCGACCGTTTGTGGGGAGCGGGATTCAGGTCCCAGACACCAGGCCCCCTCTTTCTCCTCTGTCCTGATTTTCCTGGAAGAAATGCAAAAGGAGAGGTAGGAGCTGTCTATAGAGGTTGGTTGCGAGCTGGCTGGGTTTTCCGGGGAAAGGAGAGGAGGATTGGAGCTGTGGTCTTTCCTGACCCGGAGGCAGGTCCTGCTGTATCTCGCGTCAGCTCTGTAGGCCTCGGGTTAAATAAAGTTCGGAAACTTCTCTTCCCCTTCACTTGGGGGCAAATAAAGAGAGGCCGAGAGAATATATATTGCTAAGAGCAGGAGGCTGGATAAACTGTACGTGGTGTCAAGACAACAGGGAGAGAACAACTTCGTCCTGTTTTTGTTCTCAATGGAGCCCCACCGAACCGCTGTGGATGGGAAGGGGTGGGTGGGTGGACGTTAGTCTCCAGAGTTGTCCCACGGAGCTCAGAGAGACTGGCTTTTGTGTCTCTAAGCAGAAGACTGTGCCGTGCAGAAAGCCTAGCTTCCTATTTGAGACGATTGAAAGACAGCAAGCTGCTAAACGACAAGGACCAGCAAAATAAAAAGTAACATAAACCAATTGCTTCAATAAAACAAAATAAATAAATAAAATAAGGTCACCAGGCAAGGTGATGTTCTACTCACAGACAGAAAGAAATCTGCTGAGCTTCATAATAATAATAATAATAATAATAATAATAATAGTAACAACAATAGCAATCACCATCGTTCTCTGCAATAAGCAAACCTGATCTGTCCTAGAAATGGTTTGAGTAGATAAATCTTCACTAGAAAAGCTGTTGGCCTTCTAACAGCATCTAAACAAAGAGACAGGTTTTGTCCTTAGTTGAGAAAAGATTATTAAGTTTAAATGTAGCACACCGGTGTGCACATGCATGCACTTATATTCAAATTGCTGTTTCCCAAACCACAGCTTCCTATGAATGAATATTCCTAATAATATTGTTTCATCAGTAACTGCAGTAAAGGATAAGGCCATTGTAATTCAGCAATTGCAGAATCCCAGGGTCTTCCCTCTCCCCATTTTAACAAGTCATAAAAGCTGAAAATAGGCCATTTGAACAATCAAACATGGGGGAAAAAAATCTAACCAGGGAGAAAATATATTTCTGTGCCAACTTTCTCCTGTATAAAAATAGTGCTACAGTTATAAAACAATAATGGAATGTATGATGAAATCTAATTAACCATGGCTGGACCTGGATGACTAAGATATCTGATGTTAACTCTGGAGGTGAAATATTTCAAATCATGTCTGCCTTTTATACGACAAGGAAAATAAAAACAGCAACAACAACTCATGAGATCAAGTCTCTAATGTTTGCCTAACAGTCCAGAGAAAGTAGCTGAAGATGCAGTCATATCTTAAGATTTCTATTTCTTTCCTAAATAATAAGTAATCTTGGGAAAAAGGCCACTTCGTATAAAAGGAGGCAAGGTCTGTGAAATCCTCGTATGTAGAAATGTCCTTGCAATCAGGAAACTGGCCTAGCAAAGTGCAGTTTATATGAGAAAATAAAGTCTTACAATTCAGTTCTTGTCGTGTTAAAGGAGATCTGGGGGGAAACCAAGAGTCTTTCTGGACTTTGTCCAAAATTTAGGTCATGACCTGAACTTCCTTTTATATATTATTGCTTTCCACAATTGCATTTTTTCCCCTGTCCAAATCTTCGTTCCCCACCCAAATCACTTGAGCTCCAAATGTGGTTGATTGTCAGAAACAATTCTATAAACGAAGTGTGTGTGTGTGTGTGTGTGTGTGTGTGTGTGAAGTTGGTGTCTCTCTGTATGTCTGTGTAATTTAAAGGGAAATAATTTCTTAGGGCTTTTCCTTCAAACTCCATCTCTCCTTTCTCCCAAATATTGACTTCAAAGAAATTTATCTTCCACATTTATGATTATCATTTGAATTAGTGCAATTAATATTGTTCCCTTTTCCGGGAAAGTCTTCAAGGCATGGTCACCTTTAAAGTGTGAAATTTATGACTGTTTGCAAAATGCGGATCTGCATGTAAATTGCCTTTCCAACGTAGATAAGGCTTCTGTTATCTGATTTTGTGGAGTTATAAAACGGGGGGAGGGGGCGGAAACGGATGCGGGATTGGCCAATTCAGACGCCCTAATATACCGCAGGGCCTGGCGTGTATTTGAAAGCCCGCAGAGAGGCATCTGATTTCTTTCTTTTTTCCTGGGCCTTTTCTATAGATCCTGGACAGGGATTCTAATGGCTTTCAAAATATGCATGTGTTAGTACTTTACCCAGCCAGCTAAGGTCACAACCTGAGTCAAGCCAGCTTTTGATTAAAAGGGCTTTCATTGTATTTTAGCTTGTCAAATGTGGAACCGTATTTATTTTATTTTATAAATAAATATATATATATTATAAATAAATATATATATATATAATATATATATATATATATTATTTCATATTATATATATGAAAGCCAGCAGAGGGGAAGAGGGAGAAAACAGCTCTAATGAAGAGAGAGATCAGACTCTGCATGGTTGCCTTTGAATAAGCTAAACTGACAAGATCAGTTTTAAAGGACCACTTAAATCACTTTCAAAGACGAGGAGAAACTGCAGTGTCTCTTTTAAGGAGAATCGCTTCTTTTTTTCTTTCTTTCTTTCTTTCTTTCTTTCTTTCTTTCTTTCTTTCTTTCTTTCTTTCTTCCTTTCTTCCTTTCTTCCTTTCTTCCTTTCTTCCTTCCTTTCTTCCTTCCTTTCTTCCTTTCTTCCTTTCTTTCTTCCTGGGTGCTGCTGGGCACCATTCTTTTGAGCCGAACTAATTTCTGAACGTAGGTGGCTTTCTTTAAAACTCATCTGTCTCCCCTACTCTCTCGGTTGGGGTCTGCATCATTTATTTTTCCCAATATTTTTTTTTGTTTTGGGGGGACAGAATACAGAGCTTCTTATTTCTCCCTTCCCTGCTCCAAAACACACCTTCCCTTTTCCCAACTTCACCAAGAAATTACAAATCTGTGCAGATTCGGGGAAAGGGGGAAAGACACCCACCCATTCCAGAAACTCGGGGTGGAGGGGGCAATTTTTAAAAAAAGCCCAACGGGGAGGGGGGTCAGCACGTGCTCAGCGTGTTGTCTTCCTCAAACAGCCCCCCCCCCCCCGGGCTTCAACACCAAAGAAAACACCTTGCTTGCTTCAAAACAGGGTTCCTCGGGAGAAAGCCCGGCTTTCAGTAGGCGGAGAGGGAAGGTCGCTGTGATGGGAACTCTGTAAGGGCTGAATTTGGGGTGAATCGTGTTTGGAAGTGGAGCAGATCTGGGGCGCAAGTCTAGAGGGAGCCATAAGGCCCTGTCCTAACCCCTTTTACGGGAGGGTAAGGTGACCGATTTTAAACAGGCCGTCCCGTAGGATTCTAGCTCTGTGCCTGTTTCACTGTAGTGAATTTACCGTGCTTGTACCGGTGGCGATGATGTGTGTGTGTGTGCGCGCAAACTGTATACACCATTTATTAAAGAAAACCATGTCTTATTTAACACTGACGACGGTCCCCCCCTTTCTTTGAACCCCCCTTTCTTCTAGATGCGTGTGGTCTATCCGACGTAGCGCACGTTGAAAGTTTACAAGAGAAGTCCCAGTGCGCGTTGGAAGAGTACGTGAGGAGTCAGTATCCAAACCAGCCCACCCGTTTTGGGAAACTGTTGTTGCGCCTCCCCTCTCTTCGCACCGTCTCTTCCTCGGTCATAGAGCAATTGTTTTTCGTCCGTTTGGTAGGTAAAACCCCCATAGAAACCCTTATCAGAGATATGCTACTATCTGGAAGCAGTTTTAATTGGCCGTACATGGCCATCCAATAAGAGAAAGGGGGAAAAAATGTTGGAGAGAGGAAAAAAAACCCCACAAATCAGAGAATTGGACAAAGCAAAACAGAACAAAAATGGAAAATTTGGAACAGAGGAATCGCGAGTGACATTGGGTCTGGCGGTTGTTTAAACGTCCTTCAGTTAAGCAAGGATGTAACATCTTGGCTAAAAGAAGAGAGGAGAATAATTTGAATGGACTATAGATTTTTTAAAAAGAGAGACTTGTTCAATGGACTTTTTACAGAATGCATTAAAATTCCCTTGTCTTTCACAAGTTACTATTTCTCTCTCACTCTCTCTCTCTTTAAAAAGAAAAAAAGCTTTTTTTCTCTTTCTTCCTTCCTTCCTTCCTTCCTTCCTTTCTTTCTTTCTTTCTTTTTTGAGGGGGTGTTAAAACGTTGAAATGCAATCTCTCGCTAAAAGTGCATTTTAAAAAAAGCAAATCTGTAGAAAATTAACATAATGGAAAAAAAATTCTCTCTCTTCCTTTCTCTCTCTATCTCTCTTTCCAAATTACTGATTTGTCCAACATTGTCTGCGTACCTATAAGATTTTGTTTTGGCTTTTTTTTTTTTGTTTTAAGAAATCCTGGTTCCAAACCAGTTTATTCTGTGGCTCTATAATAATTTTGATATAATCTTGGTTTCATTTTTTCTTTTTCTTTTCTTTTTTTAAGAACTGTGTATCCTTTAAAAAGTATATGTTCTGAAAGAATTAAAACTGTCTTGGGAAGGTTTCTGAGAAGAACATAAAATTGGGAATAATGGAAAAGCCCCCACCCCCCAATAATTCTAGAAAGATGGAAGCGCACTTAAATCCGGTCAGCCAAAAATTTAGCTTCAAGCTTCAAGCTACAACTATAATTATAGCTTTTTAAAAAAGAGAACCACGATCATCCTGCCTGTAGCCTGTCTGCTGGTAGAGGTATGTGTATATGTGTGTATGTGTGTGTGTGTGTTGTGTATATACAATACACGCACACATACACACACACTTAAATGCATATATGGCAAAACATGGATTTTGGAAGGGAATTGGGTATTTCTTGGAGAGAGATTGTGTCCAAGACACAACGTGGTTTTGATGAAAACATGCATACATACATGTACACAGGAAATCACACAGACAGACTCATCACAAAGTTAACTTTTTTGTAATTTGAATGAAATTGGGTTCCGCCTAGTTGTCCTGAATTGTTACCGAGTTCCTCTATCTGTTTGTATATTTGCAAGCTCTTTGTATTATAATACTTGTTGATATTTCCCTTTTTTTAAAGAAAAAGAAAAAAACCATTGAATTCAGCATGACAAAAAAAAAATAACACTACTGTTGGCACTTATAGATAATGTGGTTGATTCAGTACCTTAGAGTTTACAGTTTTTGTGTTTTAAAGAAAAAAAAACTGAAGGGTTTTTTTTAAGTGCAACATTTCTGTATACTGTAAAAGTTATAATAACTGAAAACTGTTTGGTCCAGTCTTTGTGTGTTATATTCCAAGGAAAAAAATTGAAAGTATTCAGAAATTAAAATATTATTTGATATCTGACCACTTGTACGACTCTCCTAAGTGTCCTTGTGGGAAAGTAAGTGTCCATGGGTGGTGTGTGTGTGTCCCTGTTTTCCTTCTCTATATAGTTCAGATTAGTCAGTCCTTGTCAAAATCAGTGTTACAAGGGAGTTTGGATAGCTGTTCTATTTTAATTTGTAGAATGGAAGGAAATATTGGTGATGACAGGGAAGGCACAGAGATTCAGCTCTACAAGTCTTCTTTCTGATTTTTTCAAAAGGAAAAAAAAGTAAATTTCCAAGATGTTGCCTGGAGCATGCTCAGCCTCCTTCCCTCCCCTGTTTGTTTGTTTGTTTGTTTGTTTTTTGTTAATTACAAATAATTTAATTTCACAGAATGGGTAGGAAAGAGAGTTGCTTGTCCCACTGAAATGTAAAAGTAAGAAATGTCACTCTAGATTATTTTTTTTAATTGGGGGAGAAGAGAAAAAATATCACAATATTAGGATCGATGTGGAGTGTATAATTAATAGGGTTGAAGTGACACTGCATTTTCAGGAGCTGTTTGTGGTCATTTTAAGGTGTGTGGCTTGAAATTGTTCTTCACTTAGGACAGAACATTTGCACAGGTTGAACTTTTTTTAAAAAAAGGAAGAGAGAAAGGTGTAGAACGTAAACCCATGTAGAAGGACCCGCAAAACAGGGCCCTTTAGGATGCCTCTTGCCTACAGTGGGCCTATTGAACTTAATGGGATGTATTTCAAAAGGAAGGCGCTTCATATTGCTCCACAGCCTTTTGAACCAGGCTGGCAAATTTTCTGCTTGGCGAGGCCTCTAGCCCTAATATTAGCCTCCCAGCCTGATCCCTTCTGATCCAATGTTCTTTAAGAGCTTGCTCTCTGTTCTGTTTGGCATATTGTTGTGGTGGATGTTATTCCTTTGTGCGGTATCCTGAATGGGCAGCTGGCGAACTAAGCCTCTTTTTCATGACCCCCCAAATTGGGCTGCTTCCTGGAGTAGGTGCGGTCTACTTCTGTGGTGTTTAGTGAAGGAACTGGGTGGGTTAGCCTCGTTTTCAGAAGGCAAGCTTTGTTGCCTTCCCCACTGATCAGATGTGCATTTTTTCTCACCCCCCCCCGCCCCCAGGCATTGCAAAATTTCTTGGTTTCTATAATTTATGAAGAAGAAACTTTCCTTGCCCCCCAAGCAACCTGACCCAAGGCATCCTTTTTCTGGCCTTCTCTTGCCTTCAGAGGTCTGTGAGATGGACTTGCAGCCTGTAGTCTGTATCTGTCCCATTTGGCAACGCCTCTCCAGGCTCAGTTTTGAAACCAGCTCTTCTGCTGGAAGGAGGTTGGAAGAAGGCCTTGGCAGGGTGAATCACCTCCCCAGCTGGAATTACTCTTCGGCCACCAAGCCCTGCCACTAAGATGCCTCCCAGGGGCATCCACCTGTATTTCAACCCACTCTGGAGATAGGTGAGTTTATGGCAATTTAAGGAAAATTTTCCTTAGCTTGCTGGGTTGGAGCAAAAGCCGCCACCCCCCACCCCACCCCCACCAGTGCCCATCCCCAGGCACTGGCCTGGACAATGGAGCTGGGAAGAGGTTCCTAAGGAGTTGGGAGTGAAATTGACCGAGGGCTTTTTAGAGCGCTGGTAAATAGGGGCAACTCCTTCTCTCCGAGTGTCCCCCCACCATCTCTTTGAGCTTGTCTTTTACCCGACCTCAGTTCTGCCCTTTCTCAGCACCGGGGAGGGGGGGAAGGAAAAGTATAGAAGCAGCTTTAAACAGAACGTGTTAAATTCCTTCTCCTTCTCCCCCTTCTCCTCCATAGCAGAGATCACACACACACAAAATCACCTCGCACTTGTTCTCACTCCCCACTCCCACGCATTCGGACCCCCTTTCCCTTTGGCCTTGTCCAATAATTAAGTTCACGGCACAAAGAAGGAGGGGGCGAGCCAGAGACAGCTCAGTATCCCCTCCCGCTAAAACAAAAGGGTCAGGGGAAGGGGGAAGCCGCCTTGCTCAAGGCCGCCCCCCCCCGCCCCCCGCCCCCCGCCCTGCGCGCCTGGCGCTTAAGAGTTTAAAAGGCGACTTCGCGCAACTTGACCTCGCCGGGGCTGGGGCGTCCTGAGTGTCATTTTAGGAGATGGAGGTGGGCGAAGGTCTTGGGGTGGGAGCGAAGCGGAGTGGCTTCGCGAACACCTTGGCCCTGAAACTGCCCCAATATGGCGCCTCCCGTCCACCGAGCGCCTTGCAGAGAAAGAACCGGAGCACGGGCGAGGTCTCCTAAGGAAGCCAGCGGCAGAAAGACCCCCTCGCCTTGCGTCGGGAAAGCGAGCCTTCCGCCTTCTCCCCCATGCTTGCCAAAAGGATGCCGGGGTCCTTCCCTCCCTCCGCCCCCCAGGGGCCGCCAAAGCTGTGAGCTGCAGGCAGTTTCCAGCAAACTTAGAGCCTAGCCGCCGCGGGCGACGCGAGGCCAGTCAAGTGGGGCTAGCGAGGCCTGAAAGCAGCCAACGCGTTGCCTGCTCAGGGTGGGAAAGGGGCTGGGGGCGTTCCCTCTTTTCATCCCCTGCAGAACTCCGCAGCGAGAAGGGCTGGCTCTCCCAATTTGGAAAGATGTGAATAATCAAAGCCACCAGCAGCATCATCCCAATGATCAAGAGGGGAGCGGGAGGGCGGAGGGGGGAGCTTTAAAGATGCCACTGGCTCTTGTCTGTGAGTACGCCTTTATTCCTCATTTTATCTGGGGCCCGGAAAGAAACACAAAGTGAAGCCTTTGGTTCGCTCTGCTTCAACATCCAGGCTGGGTTACTCGGTTTTGAAACTCTGGGTCAGGAACCTCGGCTTTCCTACTACTTTCCGGCGTCTGGCACCCGGAGGAAAGAGAAAGCGTCTGGCTGGTCATTTGAAGGAAGTGTGTCTTTCTCTCCCTCCTCACCGACCCCCCACCCCACCAAAATATTTGCCACCTTCCTCCTTTAAGCTCCTGCGGGATCGTGCGCCGTGGGTTGCTTGCGCCTCGTGATGGGGTTCGGCTTCTTGGAGCTTTCGATGGGAAGAGGCGAAAGAAGTCGGAGAGATTAGGCGAGAAGCTGGACCCTCGGCCTTGGGTGGTGGCTGTTTCAGGCGAGGGCGGAAGGGAGCCAGGACCCCGCGTTGCAAGGAAAGGGATTGGGTTTTAAGCTCAAGGCAAGAATCAGGGGTGTCTTTAAAAAAAAAAAAGCAAATGCCGACGTATGTAGAGGCCAGAGTGGGAGGTGGGTGGGTGATAGTATCCCCTCTCTTAACCAAAGATGCACATTAGAAGGGTGTGAGACTGGTATACTCTCTTCAGCGAGAAGAATCGAGGCCCACTTCTCTCTCTTCCCCTCCTTCTTCCACCCCCACCCCCCCCTGCATTGAGTCTTGGCTTCAGCGAATGTAGGACGCCTCTTGGCCAAGTCGGTGCCCTCTTCTTCTTTAGGCTGAAATTCTGTGCCAATTTACCTTACTTCCTCAGGGCGATGCATTAGGGCTGGGCTCGCAAGATTTCCCGAAGCTGGACAGAACCAGTCCCCCCCCCCCCACCTCCAAATAAAACACGCTTCTCCCTGTTTGGTTCTCCAAATCTCCCCCCCACCCCGGTCTATTAAACTTCTCAGAGTGCAGTTGTTAAATAAAAGGCAAAGGTTTACCTCGTCGGCGGTCATTAAAAAAAAAAAAAAACAACCTTAGGTCTGATCTTTGCTTTGTCCCATCCGCCCCCCCCCCTTCTCCCCAGCAAATGTAAGAGGTTTTCAAGTTGACTGCTTTCTTGGGGGTCTGGAAAGAAAGCATCCATGCGTGGAGCACCTTTTACCTTGGACTTACTCTGGCGGAACGGAGGGCGAGTGAGATCCGCCTAGACACGTTGAGCGTCGGTAGGGGAGATTTATTTAGAGATAAATAAATATGATTTTTAAGTGAGCAGGCTTGCTCGAGAGGGCGAGACCCTTAGTGGCAGATCCGTGTTTGTGTGTGGGATCAAGATGGGGGGAACATCCTTTCCTTCCCCATTTCCCCTAAAGCGAGAGGTGAAACCGAATACGCGGAGGAAAGCGGAGGGGGTGGGAGCAGCTTTGAGATCGAGTGCGGGGCGAGATGAAGACAGGCCTCTTGAATAAACAGCTCGCATCCCGATTGTAAATAACTTTCTGCTTAAGGAGGTGACAAACGCTGGCGGGGCTGCTGGAAGTCGGCAACCTTTAGGAAGGGCCGGGGAGGCAGGGCTGGGAACTTTGTGTCTTTGCAGGAGAATGGGGGGGGGGGGGCTCGGCCACGAAATGAGGCGCAGCCCCGTCGTCCCTAGATCTTCCCCTAATGCAAACCAGACTTTTCTCCGTTGTCTGTCATCCCGGCTCGTGCCCAGGCCGAGTTATAAATCCTTTGGCCCTTTTGATAACGCAGTTGTAATCAGTTAGCATCGCAGCCGAGCCCAATTGTAAAACTGCCTCATTTAATACATCAGATGTGCCATTAAAACCGTTATATATTTATATAGGGAGAGAGAGAGAGAGAGAGAATTCTCCCTCTTTTTTCCTCCCTTTGGCATGTCCCCAGAGAGTATCCAAAATTCTCCTCTTTAGTTTTAGAGAAATGCTTTATCTTTAGCTTTTTAAAGGTAATAATAATAATACAAAGGAGAGCTAGATTGCGGTATAAAGGAACACTCTTCTTTAAGAAGAAGATTGGGATTGAAGGAGCTTGACTTCAGAGGTCCTCCTGTAAAAATGGCCTGTGTATGTGTGTGTGTGTGTGTGTTGGGGGAGACATATATTTTCGCCGAGGAAAGGACTTTTCAGCCATAGTTACTTGAAGGACACAGATTAAGAATATATTATATTAACTATATTATATTATATTATATTATATTATATTATATTATATTATATTATATTATATTATATTATATTATATTATATTATATTATATATTAATATAATATAAAGTGTCCTGTGATTAAGTGTGCAAACCTATCTGTTTTTATGCTTGGGGCACAGTTAGTTATCCAGACAATGCCACTTAAATATCCCTTCCTTTAAGAAAAAATCGCTGGGGAAGAGCGACAATGTGATCCTAACATAGCATCCAGCGGAGGGAAAATCTCCGGCGCGTTGCTGCGCAGGAGGCGGCTTCCATTTCCAGGAGCCATTTCGGCGGAGAGGGGTGGAGAAGAGAGAAGCAAGAAGGTGTAATGACTTTTTCTTCTGTGTCAACATCCACACGGCCTCCAAATCCTTCGCTTCCTCCCGCTTCTTCCTTCTCCAGCCCGGAGAAGCCTGAGCGTGAGCAACAACGCCGGGACAAGTTAGCACCAATTTGGATCAAACCTGCCGCAGGTTCAAGTTTGACAGAGCGGGTGGGAGGGTGGCTAAACTCCAATAATGTATTCTTCTGTTCTTTACTAGGCTTGGACAGCGAACTAATGACCCCCCCCCCCCCAAGACTGTCACTCCTATTTATTATTTTTTTTTCCTCTTCCCTCCCCCCCCTTCCTCCCTTACACACACTTCCGAAGGAAACCTGGAGATAAGGTCCCTTTTAACGAAACGAAGTGGTGGTATGTAGTAGACTTCAATGGTCTTCCCACAACCATAGAGGCAGACCATCATCATCATCATCACAATCCCATCACTGTGGCTGTTTTATAAGAGACTTCGAACTGGGCGAAGTCTTCCTGGCCTATATCTGTTCTTAAGTTAGGAGCCATCCTAAATAACCCCATTAGTCCAAGCCTAAGGCCTGTCTTCCAGTTCCTCCCGAATCTCTCTCTCGCTCCTAATTCCTCCTTCTCGACTGGATCCCTTCAGTCCTTTCCAAAACCAAACCGCAAAGCCCAGTGAAGAGAGACAAGAGGTGGACGCACTGTCAGATCCCAGGGGATCCCTTCCTCCCCTTGTGAAGGAGAAACTTTCCCCATGGATTGGGTCCGAACCCGGGCAAGCAGGAGAGAAAGCAGGGCCCGGAGAGACTTTCTGCTGGACGCTCTGTCCCCGAAGCGACTTTCAGTAGCATCTCAAGGCAAAACGGAAAGAGAATAAATGCGTTCACCAATTTAATGAAGAAGTCCATACCTCCCCGTCAACCCTCCAAAAAGAAAGAAAAGAAAAGAAAAGAAAAACCTAGGGAAAGAGTGTATTGCTCCTTTCTCCTCGGCTATTTATTTTCTTGGGGAGAAAGTCAGAAAGGGGTGGGGTGGGGGGTAAGGAAGGAAGGAAGGTCCCCTGCTTTACAGATTTCTGGAGCTTGCCTTTGTACTGAACCCTTTCGTTTAATTCAGATGCGGCTCTGGGTCTCAAGAAAGAGGCTGCGGAGGCCGATCCCTGCGTCCCTCCCTCGAAACCTGTTCGGTTTACCTGCTTGTCACAAGTTTGCTGCTGTCCCTTAGGGACTCTTCACTTGGAGGAGGCTAAAATTAGAGTTAAAAGCTGGCAGGGAAGGGAGGGAGCTGCGATGAGGCGGATCGAAGCGCGAGCATCATAACAGAAATAATAATGATAAATGGAATTTCTCCGGAATGGACGCCCTTGCCGCTCTAAAGGGATAACCAGGGTTGCTGTCGCGACTTGAGAGAAGGGGTCGTTTCAATTCTTCCCTAAGGTTGGCTCTCCTTCCGGTTCTCCCCGGGGCGAAGCCGCCCCGAAGTGTTTGGGCGACTTCTCCGATCAGATCTGGCAAGGCTGGTTGGGGTTCTGCCTCTTTGGGGGACCCCAAGCTGGCAGAAGGGTTCCTTGCTCTCTTTCTCAGCTTCTCCGCCTTTCCTGCACACGGACCGAGCTGTAACCCGGAGAAGCCCCATCTCACTCTCCTCCCCACACGGCTTTAATAAACGCCCATTAAAAACGCTTCAAAGGAAGGTGAATATTTACTACCTCCGGTTTCTAAATGCGACTATGGAGGGAAAGAGCACCCGGGAGTCGCTTCCGAGGGCTGGAACGAGAGACTTTGGTCTGCAAAGAGCCAGCGCAAACGTCTTTGTTTCTACAGCACCACACAACTAAAATAAAATAATTAGAACGAGACTCTATGTGTTTAATGTGAAATAAAATCAGGGGACACACCTATGCCCCCCCCTTTTTTTTTAAGTACGCAAAGGAGCAAAGGCTTGGATGTAAATCTTTCCCTTCCGGAGCTGTTATTTCTAATGCCGAATTAAGACTTGAGGACGCTTGGGATGCTTTCTACCCTCTCTCTTTCTCTTTCTCTTTCTCTTTCTCTTTCTCTCTCTCCCTCTCCCCCTCCCCCTCCCTCTCCCCCTCCCCCTCCCCCCCTCCTTCTGGAGACTTCTTGTGATTCTTTTCCTTCACTCTCCAGGTTGTGGATTAAGTAACCCCCTTCTTCACGTTTCCGGGGTCCCCAGACGTAATGTTACATTTCCGTGTCGCGTCTAAAGAAGTGTTTTGCCCTTCCCCAAGTCCCCAGTTAAACTCTTTGGAATCCAGACCGGAGATTGGCCTGATCCCGCTTTGATGTTCTTCAGCGCCCAGCTTCTGCCACCCCTAGGAAGCCTGGAGCCAAGAGGAATTCCTAAGAGGGAGGAAGAACCGGCAGGCTTCGTTGGAAAAGACCACCTGAGGCGGCAGAGCGAAACTTCAGTCGGGATTGTAATCCGTGGTTCGCGTGGCAAAAGTCGGCTGCGCTCTTTCCTTGGAGGAGCGAGTCACGGAAAACCCTCGGAACCTGGTTTATGAGTCAGCGTGAGGAGAATCAGCTCTCCGCATCCTCAGCTACAAGCAAGGATCGTAGATCTCAGGAGACAGGTTGGATGGGGCCTTCTGCCTTGACCAATGGAGTTTGGTTAGGAGTAAGGCCCACTGAAGTCCATCAGGATTGCAGCTTCGATCCTTTCTCTGGGCCATGGTCAGTAATGTCTGACTGTCTATGAATGTTTGTGTGTCCTATATGCGGGTGTTGGGGGAATTATGTAAAGTATCTATCATCCACCTATCTCACTTGTGTGTGTGTATCTATATATCTATATATCTATATCTATCTCCAGATATAGTTTATTAGCAATGTCTGCTACTAAACTGGGAATAAATATCCACTCTTTCAAGTTTCAGGTCGACCGGACATGTCTGTGTGTTCAGAGCTTCTTGAAATCTAAAAATTACTACTCCTGCTACTATTACTATCATTACGTATTCAGCATGAGCTCTATCCAAAATATCCCTTGCCCTGTATCGTTCCTTTTCTCTGCCACTTTCTAAAATGCTGTTCTCCCCCACCCCTTTTTTTAAAAAATAGTAGATATTAGACAGCCAGTTTGGTGTAGCGGTTAAGGCGTTGGGCTAGAAACTGGGAGGCTGTGAGTTCTAGTTCCACCTTGGGCACAAAGCCAGCTGGGGGACCTTGGGCCAGTCCCTCTCTCCCAGCCCTAGGAAGGAGGCAATGGCAAACCACTTTTGAAAAACCTTGCCAAGGAAACTGCAAGGTCTTGTCCAGGCAGTTGCCAGGAACTTACCTTGCACTGTTTGTATTTTGCCTCTCTCTCATTTTAATTATAAAAGTAAGACCTTGGATTCACAGTGGCTCTCTTTTGCAATGCCCACCCCCTTCTCCTCTAGAAATTTCATTGAGTTGTCTCCTGTACTGTGGTTGTCAGTGATCTTTGTTCCTTGAAATAAAGGGCTTTTTAAATGGACTTCTGGCTCCCAGCTTGTTCGCTTCTTCCCAAAGGTTAGAAAATTCTGCCATCTACCAGCTGTTCTAAGTACTGTCGCGCTCTAAGACCTCCAAAGACCTTGGAAACCCCAGCTTCAATGCAGGCATGTCAAGGGGTAGGCCAAGGGGTAGAAAGGTGGAGGAGGGCTGGAATCAGAGAGCCTGTTTTGGATTAAAGGGAAAAAACAGATTTTTGTTGTTCTGTTTTAAAGGAAGAAGGGGAGAACGTCAGAAGAAAGGGACGGGGGAGGCAGAGGAAAAGTTGAAACGAAAAACCTATTGCTTTCTAGAAAATACCAAGGTTGTTCCTGCCTGCCATCCTCCACATCAACTTTCTAAGCAATTTTAGCCGTTTGCGGGGGGGGGGGGGGGGGGAGAGAAGGTACTGTTAAGCTTTCTGTTGAGTCAGTAGCTAACCTCTCTTTGATCTGAGCACAGCTCCTGTTTGAGAGATCTTTCCCTGCAAGGGGGAGGAGATTGCTCACGGGTGCTTATTAACCACCTTCAATAGATATTTCCTCTATGAAACATCATATTTTGGAGGGGCAGTAAACAGCAGCACCCCCTGCCAATTCTGATGCCTAGGACAAGGGTGGGCAAGAAGTATGAATGGTTGGTATGGCGCCCTGCAGCAGATCAGGAAGGAGGTTCGTTTCAGAGGACCTCCAATCCTTAGCCCCTCCAGATGGACTACAGAAGTGAAACAAACTGGGGTTAATCTTGGGTGGGGTAAATAGTGTGAACTCTCTTCTGCGCTAAGGCTCCAAATGTATTCCTGGGCTCAACTTTTTTTTACATTTCCCTTTTAAGTCTAAGGGAACCTTTTGCTCTACTTCCACGCAGCGGTGGGTCTTGGAGGTCTAGGAAAAACACCATATAGATATCTCAGACCTGAAATCTGGCCCCTCTTGATCTGGAACAGCATTTTGAAACGGGGCCATATTTCCAACACAGAGTGTCTTCCCCTCTCCTAGCTAGGATGAGTGGCCTTCTCCTGGGCTGGTTGGATTGGGTTGGGTCGTGAAGCGTCAGGCCTCCAGAGACAGAAGCAGAATCACTCTCCACTTCACACACACACCCTCCCAGTAAAGCTGGGGCTGACTTGCTTTTATTGCCTGTGCACCTGGCTAGATAGAAAGCAATGAAAAATCGAACAAACTTGGCACCTTTCTCTTCCAGAGTTATGCACACTGAACTGGAATACCTATCGGTGAAACTCATGGCAAGGACGTATATGGTAGGAACAGTAGAAGGCAATGGCCTCCAGACACAGATAAATAGACAGACAGACAGATCGATTTCCCAGGCCATAGTTGGATTTCAAGTAATTCAGGACCCACAAAACCTTGACTGCAGCATAATGTCACTTTATTTTTGAAGAAAAAAAAATGGAAGCAACATCCAGATATCTTTCCAGCGGGCCAATACCATTCTATAGACTCCTGACTTTAGGGTGACTTACTGCGCTGGCTTTAAACAGGGGCTGGAACATCCTGGAGCATCACAGAATAGGCCTTTGCTTACCTGACCTGCTTCTTCTGCACAGGCGTTTGAAGGGAGGGGAAGCTTATGAAACTTTAACCCTAAGGGGGAATCAATCAAGCTGTGGGTTGAGAGGGAGAGGAGACCTATCAAGGCACATTGCCGTCGCTTCTTCCTGATTCCCCCTCCAATGGATCAACACTCACCAACATTGTTGCCTCTCAGGCCACCCATTCACCCTCAAAGTGTAGCTACTAGACATTATTAATAGTTACAATCGGAATTTCACATTTAGTGGTTCACAGCCTTGCAAAGAACGCCCGTTTCAGCTCCCCAGCAACTCCAGGCGTCAATCGTCAGTCGCTCCGAAGGAGGAACCCTTGTTGCTAGAATAGATTTGAGCTCCAGGAATTAAAGCCGAAATGGGGATTTGAGTTGCTTGGGCTCAGAAGCGCTACTCCGCAGCAGCTTCTGAGATTGCGTTGATCTGCTGCAAGAGGTAAACTCGTGTAGGAAGATTCGTCGTGTTTAAAAAGGCCTGATTGTCTGGGCCTGGACCGCGGCTTGATTCTGGCTTTCAGATTGGAAGGAGCCGAGAAGTGGGGTGGGGTGGGGTGGGGTGGGGTGGGGGGACGACTTTCAGGAAACCCACTTTTCCAAGAAGCAGGTTTTAAGCAAGGTGCGGCGCACCTCACGTCCTGCGGGTTTGGCCCATGAAAGTCCACAGTCCCTTTCGAACTGCTTGGAGAACGGTTATTAAAAAAACTCCGCGTCATATAAAATCCTTAAAACACACACACACACAGAACAAAAGCAAACCTACACTGGAGGAAATGGCGTGGGTGGGGGGGAGGTGGGGTTTCCCTACAGAATCTCCAGTTCTACATCTCTCCCCTTCTGATTAAGAGGTAATGGATCCTAAAGGTATTTCTTTCAGAAGAATGGGGGCCTTGCTGTATCTTTATTGCCTTAATTCCACTTAATAGGCCACTAAGAAGGGCCCGGTTGTTTCAGAAATCTCGGCAGGGGAAGAAAATACATCTTCTAACAAGACCGTGGTATATATCTGTTCTCTTTTGCTCCCACGCGTGTATTTATTTATATATATTACGCATACATACGGAGAAAGAGAGAGACGCACAAGACTAGAATGCGTTAATACGTGTGTTCCAACGGTAGAAGACACGCGTTAGGTCGGATCCTTACGCACCCACTCTGACTTTCTCTTTGCGGTGTGTATCGATCTTGCTCATATATTTAACCACAGTGGTAGGCGCGTTAAATTTGCTCCTGATGCCCACCCCGCTCCCTCGCTATGCCCACAGAGCTTACACGTCGCAGCGCACCGTGGTATTCCCGCCTCCCTTAAAAAAAAAAACAACTATTATTACAAGGTTACGACTTTCGAGGAAAGATTATTCCTTTATTTTTATCCCAGGCAAGAAGAAAGGGAGGGAGGGAGATCGATACGCAGATGGGTGAGGTGCTCCGGTCGGACAGGGGCAACCTTCCAAACGGCAGGGATCCGAAACTCAGGGAATTGGCCAAGTTAGACGGCCTGGCGCTCCATCTCCAGCACCGCTGCCGCCGGCACGACCAGCCTTGCGCAGCAGGTCCCACCGGAGTGAGAGAGCGGGGCGCGGCGGCTGAGCCTCGCCTGGGTGAGGGTTATTGATCCTCGAAATTACCCTTTTTTACTCGTTCGCTCCCGCTCTCCTCACGATCTGCGCCTGACAAAGAGTCCTGACCCACAATGCACGCCCGCACACTCACACACACACACGCACAGGCGCGCGCGTTGTTCCCTCCCCTTTCTCCTCCCCAACATCCCCGCCACCGCTCGTTAACGCCCCCTCCCGCGTTACATTATTTGTTCCACTGTTATTTATTTATTTGGTCCTGCCACCCGGCCTGCTAGCAGGATACTTCCCCATTCCCCCTCCTCTTTCTTGACGTCTCACTTCGAAGACAAGCCGTCCTACACTCCCGACCATCCCCCTCTTCACAGGCAAGCGCGCTCAGGCGCGCGCCCGTGCACACCCACACAAGGCATCGCCCCCCCCCCCGGAAGTGATATCCTAGCGATCTCAATTGCCCCGCTGAAAGACACATTTTCTCCGCTTTGCTTAACCCGGGTAAAAATTTCCCCGCTCCAGCAGCCGACCTCTCTCGCGACGAAAGGGAGAGGCGGCCGGCGTTTTCACACGCTCCTCTCTGTGATTTTCACCTCCGAGTGTGAGGCTCTGCAGAAAGGGAGTCGAAATAACAGCCCTGTGGGTGGGTTCGTGCGCTGAAGCGCGCGCAGGCCAGGGCCGGGGATCGCGCGTGACGCGCGCGCACGTTCCTGGGCTTAGCAAGAGGAAAAGGCAGCGAGAAAGTGATAAGCGGAGAATTTAGAAAAGCCTCCAGCTCTGATGCTTCGTTCATTTCAAAGGATGTGGCGCCATTCTCCCCCGACTTCCCAGTGAAAATACAGGAGGCTGGATTGTGGCTGAAGGGAGGGAAGGGAGTGGGCTCGATCGCAGAACAGGGTCTCTTTAATCCACCGCCTTCGTCGAACTGTCGACGACGGAAAGGGCACCACCGGGAACTCTATTGTCCGTTGTGTCGCGATAGCCACGAAACTTCTCTCTGGCACGTTTTGCCTCCGCGTGAGTTCTCCCCACCCCTCCTCCCGGATCAGGCTGCACTCTTCTGCCTAACAGACAGAAGGGTTAATGTTTTGTGGTCAGCATTTCTAGGAGAGGATCCCACCCGTAACTCTCTATCCTTACACGCACAACTTGGGCTAGGCCTACAGCTTCCTGCATTTCTGCCCCCAGGACTACATTCTTTAGTAAATCCAATATTTCCAAATAAACAAACACATCCAAACCCAGGCCTTGCCTCCTCCCTTTCTCTTTTAATATTTAAAACGCCACCCCCTCTCTTGAAATCTTTTGCTTTCTCCCAGGTGCCCCCCCCCCCCGTGCCCTTTTCTCTCCCTTTCTCCCCACTTTCCTTCGACTGCAAACTTTCTATAACTTACCTGTCCCTCTCTCCCATGATGATGGCTTGATTAATCCATCTTTTCATTCACCAGTTCTAAAAACATGGGGGAGGGGCAGAGGGAGAGCAGAGCTTGGTCAACACCAAAATGGCAAAGTTCAGCTGCCCGGGGTTGGCGCGGGGGGGGGGAGGCAAAGGAGAGGGAGAACGACTCTTCCAGCTACCTACGCACAGCCCGAAAGCTTTGTAATCGTAGGGGGGAAAAGTGAAAAGAAAATCGCAGTTGAGTCTCAAGTGTGAGAGTATGCTTGTGTGTGTGTGTTTGTGTATCTCTGTGTGTGTGTGTTTTAAAGGCTCTTTTGAACTGCCTTTGTGCTGAGCTAGCAAAAAACCCTTTGCTAATGCCAGTCACGGTTTAAGGAACTTTGAATTAACCTCTTATATCAAATGAATCTTTTCATTTGGAAACCAATAAATCTCAATCTGAGGGAACTACCTTTTGTAGAGCCAAGACGGGGCTTTACGGAGGCAAAGCTCTGGCAGTTTATAAGAAAGAAGAGATAAAGTTTGCCTCTGTCCCTCTCGCCTCCCCCCTCCACAACCTCAGCCAGCCACCACCAAGCTTTTTGAGAATATGAATCTATCTATCTATCTATCTATCTATCTATCTATCTATCTATCTATCTATCTCCCCAATTGTATATGGAAAAAAAAATTGGGAGTGGTGGTTGTCCTTGTTTTGGAAGTTTTGAAAGAGGTTGGAAAAGAATCCGGAGAACTTGGACCTTTGCTCAAAAGTAAGCAGATTTATTTTCCTCCTGTCTAGAAAGTTCAGGGATGATTTAGAGTTTAACAACAACAACAACAACAAGGCATATTTGGGGCTTCACTAGTGGGGCGGAGCTTAGAGAAGATTTTGTGCGTGTGTGTGTGCGTGTGTGTGTGTGTGTCTGGGTCTGTGAAAAAGGAAAGGAGAGAAGGGCTCAGAGATAGAAGCGAATTTCTCTGCCCTAACTCTATAGGGCAGTTGGTCCCTCTTCTGAATTGGAGATTAGGCTATTGAAAAAGATCAGCAGAAAGGTGGAAACAGACGTAGTTTGGGAGAACCGAATTCTACCTCTTCTGCCAATTGTTTACTCCCTATTCCTCAGAATGTATATATAGAAATAAATGTAGATTTTGATTTAGGTATAGATATGTACACACACAGGCGCATACCCAGTACATTAATTGCTTCTGGGGCATGGGTGTGTTTGCACTTCGATAGATATAGATATATAGATCTGCCAAAAGGACAAACGTTGTTTACTTCTGGTTTACACATATTCATATAACTCTTCGGTTTTCCATGTGTGTGTTACAGTCCGCGGATAATTCTGGACCACATCCAGACGTGTGCAGGCAAGCAGGCACAGACATCCTGCATGCCCTTGATAATTCACACGAGCATCCATATTCTCTCTCTTCTGAAGAAATGTGGTGCCTTCTTCCGCGAACCCTTCATTCACTACTCTTTCTTTCTCTCCCGTCTTTCCTTTTCTTTCGGAGCCTGCCTCCCCCCCCCCCCCCGCCTTCAGCTTGTCGCCCTGCGAGAGAGTTATTAATTACTCTTACAAGGAGAGCGATTCTTAACTAATAACAAAGTTGTAAATTGTCACCTTCTCGCCAATATTTCTCATTTGTCAGTCTTGATTGATTTGATTAATAATCCACCGGTGGAACTGATTTTGAAGCCGGGGTTCCGTAATCAAGCTGACTTCGAGTCTCTTTCCTCCGGTTTGCTGGATGACCTTGGCAACCGAAGCTTCGGTCCGGTGGGGGTGAACCAAAATTGATTTGGACTCTCGGCATTATGAAAAGCTAATCAAGCCGGCTGGGGAGTACCAGTGAAAGCTTTCCAAGCCCCCTCGATTCCGAGTATTCCACCCCTCTTCTGTTCTGGATCCAGATCTTTTCAGATTCAGGATTTGCCTTTGAACCTTTTTGCCTGGCTAACCGAACTGCCGGGAAGTCTAACTCAATCGGGCTTACTTCTGAATAAATCCGTGCAAGTGGGAAGCCTGAAACGGCTCGAATTTACGTTTTTTTTTTTTTTTAAAAAGGCTTTGGCTGAGTGGTGACTCTGGATGTGAAAATGGGGTTCAAAGGGAAAGTGTCAGGCGGTGTGATGTATCTAATTAATGGAGGAGGAGGAGGACAGAGAAAGGAAGAGAGGCGAGCGAGCAAACACATTTTCTCGGCCTGCGCCTTGAAACCGTGTCGCCGCCAACCCCCCCCCCCCCCAAACAAGGCGCTTCATGTAGCCCGGCAGGCGGGCAGCGTTAGGGGCTGGGTGGGGGGAGAGCTGCCCAGAGACACGCCTCCCTTTGGCCAAATGGCTCGGACAGCCAGGCGACCCCGCCGCCACCAAGGCAGGTGCCAAGGTTCGCCGCCGCCGCCTCTACCCACCCCGGGTCGCGCGCCAGTGCCGTTCTTTGCGCGTCGGGTTGCCCGGGGGAAGTGCTGCGCTACCGCCCTCACCAGGGCAGCCGCCTCCGAATGCTCTCCCTTGCAATCCATTAATATCTGTTTCCTTCTAACGCCACTTGAGTTTTCTCATCTTAATTATATTAAGTGGAGCAGCAGGAGTTGGGAGGGTTGGACGCGCCGCGCTACGGCGGCCGCCTCGCCAGCCTTCGATCGCTGATCTCTCTAGCAGCGCCGCTATCAATACGCGCGAACTCTGCCTTCGCTTCCCCGAGGAATCGGGCCACCGCGGAGGAGCGGCGGGGCTTGGAAAGCTTCCCCTTCCTGTTCTTAAAAAGGTCACTCTTAAAACTCTGCAATGTGCTTAGAATCTTTTTACTTCCTCTCCATTTGTTTGCTTTCAATTAAATGTAGTTCTTCCACTCATTCCGCCTTCCCTTTATGCTTTCCTCTCTATTAAACAATCCTTCCTTCCTTCCTTCCCTCTGTCTCTCTCTCTCTCTCTCCCCCTCATCCCCTCGTTCTTCCCTTCTCAGAAACAAGCCACAGAACCACTATTAAGACTTCTAGACCATCATTCTACACACTTTTGACTCTTATCAGACCAGCTTTAGTTCAGGGATGGTTTTAAAATAAGAGAGAAAATAAGGACATTCGGGCGAGCAAACATCTACAACTGGTCATAGTACAGGCGACGAGCTGGCCATAGGAAGAGAGTTTTAAGCTCCCGGGTTTAAAGCACAGGACTAAACAGGTGTTTTTGAATCCGGTTGGAATCAGTGAGGCTTCCAAGTGCTTTTCGCGGCTGGTTGGCGCTAATATAGATCGCCCTGCTAAGAAAGGCTTGTCATAAAATCTATCAAGGAAGGAAAGTAAGGTAATTATTCTCCCCAGCTCAGGCCAGGCCAGATGTCTGAAGCTGTCGCCCCTCTCGACTTGCTCTTTCATGCCATTTTTACCTTTATGATTTCTGTTTATCCCCCCCCCCCCAAAAAAAAACCCCAGCTTTAGTTCAGGGATTTTGTCCTCTTGGAGAGTAGGGGGAAAGGGAAGGAAGGAAGGAAGGAAGGAAGGAAGGAAGGAAGGAAGGAAGGAAGGAAGGGCCTTCTCTTTGGACAAATCTTTCACCTTTCTGCAGTCACTCCTTTCCATCTTTCTTTTCTCCAAAGCTACTGGCAAGAGAATGAGAAAAGGTGCAGTCAAACTAAGTTGGGCCGCATCTTGCCAGCCCTTCGGGTAAAACAAATGGTAAAACTCCAGCCCTCTCGAAAAACTGTTACTAGACCTCATCTCAGTGAGGGAGTGTATAAGAAATACACAGGAAGGTGATGTTGGTGGGGTAATTAATCTTTGGGAAGGAAGGAAGGAAGGAAGGAAGGAAGGAAGGAAGGAAGGAAGGAAGGAAGGAAGGAAGGAAAAAGCAGGGGATGAAAGAAGAAAAAATGAGAAAAGCAGAAAGAAGAACTTAGTTTTCACCTAAACTGCCCTTGCTGAATGTTTCACTTACTGCTTCTGAGCCGAACAATGTTCAAGTGAGATCTGACACGTGGGCGGAGTCAGAAAAAGGCAGAGACCTTGCCAAAGGCCCTAAAGAAACTTGACTGGGGTGGGGTGGGGGGATCCTGGATCACCAGGGTGAACAGATCTTTATTTTGAGAGATCCCTAGGTTAAGGGATCTTCAGGGCCCACGCTGAAGTGGGGGAGAGAGGACAGGGATGGGTCTCTTTCTCTGATCCCTCCCTCTTTCCCTTTATGGCTCTTGAACTCCACGCGTGTGGACCAAAGGAACCCGAATTAAGGCTCCCAGCCAGACTGCTAAGGCTTTATTCCGTAATCTTGACCCTCCACTCCCTGGTCCTCCCGACCACCCCCCTCCCACGAGACTCCCACGAGCCTCCCACTTCCCAGACGCAGAAGTTCGCAGCACCTTTCCCTCGAAACGCCGCGCGGAGCTCCTCGGCTGAAACGGGTGACGTCAGGGCGGAGTGGTCCGCCGGAACCTCAACCCGCGGGGCTGATTCTCTCTTCTCCCCCTCTCCGCGCTCCCTCCCCCGCAGGCGCCCCCATGCACACTTGGCCAACCGCGTCTCTCGAGGAGGCTCTGATGCCCGGCAGGAGCAGGGGAAAACCGCAGGCGAGCGACAGAAGCGGGGGTGGGGGTGGGGGGTGGGGGGTGGGGGGAATCCTCTCCCCCGCCCCCCGCCCCCCGCCCGTACCCTATTGCTACTCTCCAAGAGGACAAAATCATGTTAGAAATCTTCCTCCAGCTTGGCGCCACGGAAGGCGGGTTGGGACTACATCTCTCTCTCTCCCTCTCTCCCTCCCCCTCTCTCTCTCTCTCGCAGTCGCGGGGTGATGAGGGTGGTAGTCCGGGCCTGGGACAGTCCGTTCACTCCCCCCTCGCTTCTGCTTTCTGGTGGCGAGGGCGAGGCCCTTTGCAGCCGGGCGAGGTTTCCAACGTTTCATCCCGTTCCCGGAAGCTTTTGGGCCGCCTTAAAGACCAGGCCATTCGCGCTGGCCCAAAGCTTTCGAGAGGATCGGGGCGTTGTTGCAGACCTTCCCATTTTGCACCGCAAGAGTCGTTGGGAGCTTTCTTACAGCGCCCCTTCGCTGGCAGTACGCTACAGCCTTTAGAGTCAATCCCACGGAACTCCTGGAGACTTACTTTTGGGCGGCTGGTACTGTATGGGACAGGTCGGGAGTTCTTTTGCAGTTCACAGGCAATTGCAGTTCAGCACTGCCCAGTGTTGGTGGGCGTTTGTATGGATCTTGCCAGGAAATTGGTAGGCCAAGACCTCCCAGCTGGATTGGGGAGGAGGGAGTGGACGGCTATGGCCAAGATTCGTGAAATATTGCCCAGGAAGTTTTTTATTTTGATGATAAAATGTGGGTTCGAGAGGCTGGAGGCCATGCCATGAAGAAAAAGGTTGGCATATGTATACGTGCGTGCGTGCACGCCCATGCGCCCGTGTTCATTGGGAGGGAGCCTAGAGAGCCAGGGAAATGGAAATCGACCACTCCCCTCTGTGCTAGTTTTGATACCCCGCAGAACTGTAAAATATTTTCAGGAGGGCCAACAGACACTGTACTGGCTAAGGATGATGCACAGATCTATCCCATATGCGGGACGAATGATCCGTGAAGGAGCAGGGTCCTGTCCAGGGCCTATAGCCGGAGAAGCCAGGCTGAGAAGCTGTCCAGCTCTGAACACAGAGGAAGACCACCAGCCTCCTGGCCTGCGGCTGGGAGGGCAGTTTGAGTGAAGAGAGGAGTGAAGAATCAAATAGTGAAATAATAATAATAATAATAATAATAATAATAATAATAATAATAATAATATCACCACCCGTCGGTTGCCAAAGGCAGCTTTACTTGGAACAGTTTACACCCTGCGATGGTACCTTTAACGCCATCAAACAACATCTGCCTATCCCAGGTCCTTGGGAAGGACTCGATAGGTGGATAAAAATGCCAGATCTAATCTAAGCATCTGGCTGACTGTGCGGCCAACAACAACAACAACAACAACAATAATAATATATTCAAACCTGGAATAATACAATTACTTTAATCTGAGAAAGACACCGAACCAGACCTTTTTAAGTTGAATTCCAGCTCCGAACTCCCACCATCTCTGCTCTTAGCAAAAAATCTGTTGGGGGATGCCAGGAGAATGTCTATGGTTTCGGAGAGCTCTTGTCTGCGAAAGAGCAGATTAGACAGGCCGCGTTCTCACAACTCCTGGCCAGGGCAGTTCAGGGTGGCTTGTTTTCCTATTCCTGCTCTTGAAGTGGGTAAACTGGGGGACTGTAGATGCCTGGGCAGAAGGCGCGCAGGGACAATACACTTCTACTCCGCCCTACACAACCTAATACTTTCCAGGGTGTGAGAATGGGGGTTATCTCGTACCCCTGTGGAAATCGGTGGAGGGATCAACTCCCCCCCCCCCATCTCTTTCCTTTTATGTTCTCAGCTTTCCCCCCATCCCTCAGGAGTCCTTCAGAGTGCTTCTGTCCTCAAGGACTGAATGTCAAGTTGTGGCGGTCTAATGCCCAGAATCCAGAAAGAATATGTTTTTTCAGACCCCTGGCAAGCAGCACGCACCTGTCCTTGCCACCCTTCCAGCCAACTGACAGTCCCTTTGCATCTTCAGATGGCCACATCTGTGTCCTTGTGGAAAGGTGTCTCTCTGTGTGGGAGGGACTTTTCTCCATCTCCCCCCAGTGCCATTTTTCCCCATTCCAGTTTCTTTGCCACTGCCCCCCAATGAAAGAGGGGTTATCTCTTAGGTTCCTTGATTAGTTGGCAAGATGGCACATTCTTACTATATAATAATAACAACAACAACAACAACAACAGCCTCCCTTTCATCCAGAACTCCAAAGAAAGTGTTTATTAGAGCTGGTTGGAATAATAATAATAATAATAATAATAATAATAATAATAATAATAATAATAATAACGTTACAGAAGTATGTGTGTTAGTATTTGAGTGAGTGAGGTGTTAACCTAATGGCAGATTTTCTTTCTCCCTCTCCCGCTTCCTCTGCGGTGTGAGGAATGGTTTGATATATTCCGGATTAATGGTTAAATTTCAGACTGCCTTTTGATGAAATCCTTCTCCATGTCTCCCCCCTTTTCTTCTTCTTCTCTCTGTTTCTCTCTAATCCAAGAATCATTAGCAACACCCTCTGGCTACATGTTTACCACCACTGAAACATTATGATCAGGTTGTAATACAAATTCCACTCAGTTATTTTGCATCTTGCGGCAGGAGACATAATCACAATATTTCATAATCCTGGAAAGAGAAAGGGGAAGAGCAGGAAAGAACAAGATGAAGAAGAAAAAGAAGGGGGGGGGAAATAGAGATCCCATCTCCCCCACACCCCAGTCCTTTCTCTCCCATTTTATGAGACAGAAGGAAATTTACTTTAATGAGGAAGGAAGGAAGGAAGGAAGGAAGGAAGGAAGGAAGGAAGGAAGGAAGGAAGGAAGGCAGGCAGGCAGGCAGGCAGGCAGGCAGGCAGGCAGGCAGGCAGGCAGGCAGGCAGGCACCCACATGCGATCCCCAAGTCCATGCCTTTAAAAATCATCCCCACCCCCTTTCTGTTGATATGATCAAAGCCTTTCTCTTCAATCCAGACTGTCTTTTGAATCCTTTGTTATTAAGAAAAGTGGACTGTGCACATTATCTCCCTTCTAATACTCAAAATGGTAAGGAAGGCAGAAGTCCTCATTCCCCCCCACCCCCACCCGTTATCAAGGGGACCCACCTGTCGCAGCTGTTTGGTTCTATTGTTCTCAAATCAGATCCTGTTTATGCTGAGTCTCTCTTTTTCCTTTTCTCACACACCAACTCTTCCGTAGAAAACATTTTTGGCGAATTAAAGATGGGTGGGAATAGAAAATAATAATAATAATAATAATGAGGAGGAGGAAGGAGGAAGGAGGAAGGAGGAGGAGGAGGAGGAGGAGGAGGAAGAATCAGCTTGCACAGAGCTGAATCTCTGAAACACACAGCAGGAACAACTACTGGACCTGGTGCAGAGGGACGGGCCTGGCTCCCCAGATTCCCGAAATAACGTCCGGGTCTTGAATCAACAGCCTCCCAATTTATTTTATAGACAACCTCCTAGTCCCTTCATTGTATCGACTGGGGGAGTAATCAGTCCGAGAAATCTATCTTCTATTCGGTTAAACCAGGGAATAAATGTCGAAATAGGCAAGGTTGCTCCTTCAGCTTAGCAGAAGCACGGTCCCCGAACTGTATCTTTAACAAACAGTCTCGAAAATCCCCCCCCCCCATCTGAAACATCTGGGATGGAATTCATATTCTTTCGAAAAGGCTGGTATGGCAAATCGGTCCCTTCAGGGGGGTTGTTCCTTACATCAACTCTTCCCTTCTGCCAATTGTTTTCTGAAGATTAAAAACAAGCCCAGAGGAATGACTCTAAATACATTTTCTGTTTTATCCAACTAGTTTACAGCAATAGTGGTCCTTGGTCCACTATTGGGAGGGGGAAATGTTATTTAATTCGGGTTGATTTCAAAAGGAAAAGGGGGAAAAGAAAACGGTCATAGGGTTCGCTTATTCCCTAAAATGTATGCCTGGATTCGAGAGGAAGAGTCCCTAAGACTTGATATACAAATGGCATGTTCGTCGTGCGTAAGCACATTTTAGACCTTTCTCGCCCGGGGAGCTGAGAATGCCTTGGGGGCCCAACCTTCAGAATTTAAAGACGAGAGTGGCTCCCTTCGCCCTCGATTATGTCTCTCTTTTCCTCGTTTTGATTTTCGGCTGAGCCTCTTTACGGACGCAACTTGAGAGCTTTCCTTTCGGTAGACTCCGAAGGGCGAGTTTAGTTACCTCCCGACTTGGAATTAAATCTATACGCCAAGGAAACAAGCAAGCGAAGGCTGGAAGTCTTTTAAATTCTAGGCGAGGTGTGAAAAACGATCTGTTACTGTAGAACTTACATTCAAACATTGCAGCTCGGGTTGCGACTGGCCCCCTCGGCGAAACACTACACCCAGGTTGGTTTCGTCTTTCCTGCCCACCCCCTTCCTTGCTTCCCACCCCTTCCTTCCCACTTTCTTCACACATCCACCCACCCGTACTGATACTACGGAAGATACCCGGGATGATACAATGTCTCTTCAACTCTTAGTGAAAGGGGCACTTTCAAGTGTCCCATTCTATTAACTCTCTTTGATTATGAAGAGAGAGAGAGAGCGAGCGAGAGAGCGGGCGGGCCGGCGGGCGGGGAGGAGAGGAGAGGAGAGGAGAGGAGAGGAGAGGAGAGGAGAGGAGAGAGGGGGAAGAGAAAGTAGGCAATACAGCGCGTCTTCCAATTGCGCGCTTCTTCAGCCCCGCTTGGGGCGTGCAGTTCGCTTTCCAGCGGCAAGGTGGCGCTCCAAGGTGACAGGTTTGGGCGAGAGCGCCTGGTTAGCAGGGTTTCTGCAGGGAAGGGTTAGGAGAGAGATATAATTTCAATGGGCAGAAAAGAGAAGCTGGGGAGGCGAGGGTCGGGGAGGGGGGAGCCTTCTTCAGACAGTTTGGCTCGGGAAAAAGAGAGGGGAAGGAGGGAATGGCATGAGGGAGGGAGGGAGGAAAAGAGAGAGGAAGGAGGGAATGGTGTGAGGAAGGAAGGAGGAAGGAGGAAGGAGGAAGGAGGAAGGAGGAAGGAAGGCAGCCCTATACTTAGAAGTGAGAAGGGGAAAAGATGGGAAATAAATAGAAAATACTAAGATGGTAAAGTAAAGGAGGGAATTAAAAAGGAGAAACAAATCACGATTTTCGAGAAGGAAGGGAAAGACATTGGAAGGAAAGGGAGGGAGAAATAGAAAAGATAGAAGGATATATAGAGGAGGGAGGGAGGATTAGGTAAAAGATACAAAACAAGCTTTATTCGAGAACACAGTGAAGTTTTTGTATTTTAGCAACTTCACCCCCATCGATCGTCAACCTTTTGAGGGGGAGAGGAGGCATAAAGGAAAATCATGGTGTGTGACTCTTACGATTATTTTATTTTATTTAAAATCGGAAACGTGTCTGGAATGGAGACAATTAAGTCGGGCTGGGGGTCAGCTATCAAGCCAACATGGGCTCTCCTAAAGTTGTGGGATTCGGAGAGTGTGGTGTTTTTCTCCTCCCACCCTCAAATATTCTCTTTAGCTGGAAGGCAGCACAGAGGCGCACGGACAATTCAAGGTATACACCTCAACGCCTCTCACGTCTTTCTTCCTTCGCTTTTCTCCTCGCTCTAATGCCTCCCATATGCTAGCTAGAAACAGAGGGGGAACCTATGATCCTGAACATCAATTGAGCTTTGTAAACATGCGGGAAAGGAAAAAAAAGTTCATTGCTGCTTTCCAAGCAAGCAAGCAAGCAAGCAAGCAAGCAAGCCTGGTTTCATTTTTATAATTCGCCAGGCCTTGTAGAGTTGGGAAAGATGTGAAAAGCGGCTGCTTTCATTTCCCCGTCTGTCTCTCGAGAAGGCATTTTTAAAATGGCTGGTAAAACAAGAAGGCACCCAAAGATGGTTTAGCGTTAGCCCTCCTTCTCCACAGCCTGCTTTATGCAACCTTTGCTCTGACCCAATCTTTTTTTATTTTGAAAGGCAAGGAACAGAGGTTTGGAAGAGAAAGCAAGGCACTCTTCCATGTCCCCGTCCCCCGAAGAGTTCTCTTATTAAAATGATGACCCCCCAAATGATTCTTAATCATCCCCCAGCGATATCTGGCTCCAAGAGGCGGCGCAGCAGGTCGGTGCCTGACGGCATTGAAGTCGATGGGCAAGGGGTATCCAGAGACAGGACCCTGGCCTTGGCTGTGGCTCAGGGTCATCCTCCAAGAGCCGTCGAGATGTTGGGGATCCGCCTTGAAGCCCCCAGGGGAATTTGGCTGGGGAATGGACGGGGTTTCCTTTCCTAGCGCTGGGGCGGCCGAGAAGCTGCCGCCCAGCCGGTCCGGGCTTTGGAAACGAGATGAACTCGGAGAGAAGCAGTTTTCCTCTGTCCCCATCGCTCGTTTGCATCCTCACGCCCCAACCGCGGCGTTTTATTGGCCCTCCGGGATGAAAAGCAGAAGTCCCCAGGTAGACTGTTTCTCCAAGGGACGAAGTCGGGCGCGGCTGGAAACAGTCCGCGGGTGCAAATGAACGAGGAACGGGTCCTGCTAGCTTAACGGGGGGCTAAAATACAAAGTTTGCATTCCTCCTCCTCCTCCTCCCCTTCTCCTCACTCATTAACTCCCTCCCACCAGGAAAGGTTCCGATCCATCCCATAATCCCCGCCGCCGTGCGTGAGATTCGCTTTTCCCCTTTCCCACGATTCTTAGACAAGAAAGCATTCTCAGAATATGCAGGTGAAGGTGTGAACAACTCTGCAAAGGGATAATTGCAACAGGAAGGGACTATCGAAATGTTAATCCCATAATAAAATACTATTTTATTGTATTAATAATGGGCAGCTTCATCAAGGTCGCATGTATTCAGAGGAGCGACGCTGAAGCTACTTCGTGTTGTTCTTTGGAAGAGATGTAACCTTACATTTTTCTTGACCTGAGACATCCAGTTGAAAAATTAGCTCCCCCCAGCCTTTCGTTATCTCCTGTCGGGACATTCACTTTTTCCTCCCGGTAAAGTTTATATATTTAGACAGAAATTGTCACTAAGAAACAGAATAATATTAAATTCTCAGGCCCTTCATATCACTCTTAAGGATATGGAAACCTATTTCAGTTCGGAGGATTAAAAGATGACGACGACGACGATGGGATTCTCTGCACGTTTTTTAAAAATGGGACTTTCTTTTGAATAAACATGCAAAAATGCTATCTTAAATATTTCACATCCACACAGATACACAAGCACTATTCGAACTTCATATTTTAAAATCCTCTGCTTAAGATAAAGAGGATTAATATCTGCTTGTAAACAAAAAAAAATAGGAAAAACTCTGCTGTTAACCGTTTGCCCACAGAGAAATTGTCATTTGGGTTCCCAAATGGTGCATTTATGTGTACCCCCCCCCATATGGATAAACACAGATACGCAGAGAGGATATCATCATCATATCATCTTCATCATCATCATCATCATCATCATCATCACCACCACCATCATCATCTAATTCTTTTCATTAACTGCATGTTAATTAAGTTGGTGCTTTCACAGCATCTGGCGGTAAGAAACCGGCTTGCATTTCTCCTCTGCTTTAGATAACTTCTGCTTTACAGGGCAGCGACAGCCTGCTTTAAAAACCCAATTTCTCAACCAGTGTGGAGAGTATTTGTCTGTAATTTGCTGCCGAATCCCAGTTGCAGGAACTTTGGGCTCGGAAACCAGAACGGCTCATAAAACTGGTCTGAAAACAGGAAATTTTCCCGTGTGTAGGTATGATAGCCCATTGCTCATCAACAGTTGGACTAGAAAAGTGACGTGTACTCTTTTCCGTGCTGTAAGCTAATCCTGGCGCCTTTCTAGGGTGCACGACTGCAACTCCCATCATCCCCAGCCAGAATGAACCGCGGCCTGTCGCTTTAAGAGGATACCATCTCGGGCCAGGACGGAGTTTTTAGTTTCTAAAGGAACTTAAGACGACGACGAAGCCCTGAAGTTCTGAAGTTAGTCCTTGGCCTTTCCTGGCGTTCGTCATAATTACAGGTTGTTTTAATCTTGAGTAGAACTAAGCAACGTTACAATGCTAGGACGGGGTGTTTCCGGGGGGGGGAGGGGGTTAGGGTTAGGGGGGAGAAGAAGAATTAAACCTGTTTGAGAACAGAAACAAGTAAGGAAGAATATGTAAGAATTATAAGAGACGACCAAAAAGAAGAAAACAAATGAAAAGAGAAGTAGGTCTATGCAAGGAAGAAAGGTGCATAAATACATACATGTTTTCCAGCTCAAAGGGAAATGTTCTACTTGGCTGTTTTCAGAATATGTGGGATGGGACCTGGGGGGGAGGACTGATCGCCCCCCTCCTCTGCAAATCCCAGCCAGACGATTCCACCTTTCAATATTCCCTTTCTGAGGCATTTTCAATGCCCCATTACTGCCGAGCGAATGAAGAGTTTTCCATTGACCCGCGACCTAGATTTCCCCCCCAGGAAGCGAGGAATGCTATCCTCGGCTGGGATGGAATGGGGTTGCTTGCCCAACAGAACAGGTGCCTTTGCGGGGAAGCTGAAGGCAGCGCGAGATCATTCACGCCCCCCCGCAACCTGCTCCTCTTTACTGAAAATGTGGAATATTTTCAGTTACGCCCGAGGTCACACTCGCTCCAGAAAAACGAACGAGAGTTCCCTTAAGTCGAAGCCATCGCGATAATTATGATTACTATTTCAATGGCCGATTAATCAAGAACGTCTTTGGCTGGCTGATCTACCGATTAAAGCTGGCTTTTCCGAATAGGTAAAGCGGTTTGCCTTTTTGTAAGGGATTTGGGAAAGGCGCCTATTAATTCAGGCTTAGTTTGGTGGCCCTCAAGTTAGCCGGAAGGTTCCATCTGAAAGTGGATCTGTGTGCAAATCTCCTGTTTGACGGAAGAAACGCCGGAAAGAATCCCCCCCACCCCCGGTCCGACACTTCGGTTTCACTGGGGACTAGCCTCCGAAAATACTAAAAAACCGGAAGGGAGTCTTTAGGGAAGAAAGAACAGGAGGCAAAACGGAGGGTTGGACGCTTCAAGAAAGACTCCTTTCCTTACACAGTATATAATCCAGGCTTCCTCACCTGTCCCCACGCCGAGATATCTCGGGAGGGCGACTGCCAATTTCACAAGAATAGAAAACTCGGGGTTTTATCTTTTCAGTACAAATTGGGGCGTTTTTAAACAGGCGGTTCATAGAACGGGGCGGCCCAAGGGGTTGTGCACAGGGAATAAAGTCGCCGAGAGTTTGGACAAAAGTCACGGAAAGTGGTTTCCCGTGGCACTCAGTTAAGGAAGTGACATCTCGAGGACGGTGCTCAAAAGAGGAGAAGGAGAAGGAGAAGGAGAAGGAGAGTCTTTATACCCCGCTTCTAAACGCCAGAGAAAGGCGTTTGGCTGATCTGGAACTAATGGGCCACCAAGTAGCATCAAAGGGACAGCGGGTTCTAAAGGAGAGGGGGCAACGTGTGTATGTTTGTGTGTGCGCGCGCCACCTCTGTCAAAAATATAAAAATAAAAAAAGGGGGCTTCTTCTGAATTCCTGTCTACCCGGCGGAGCGTCCCCCCTCGAGATGTGATAGGGAAAACTTTCCCGAAGTAGGCGATCGATCGATCCCTTCTTTCTTCTCTCTCCCCGCCAGGGCGAAGAATTCTTTGAAACGCTGTCAAACTCCATTAGAAGAGACCTCTCAGCGTGGCCGTCCTCAGATGCTTTGAAAAGCTTAAATGGGGGAAGACGGAAGGGGGGGGGGGAGAGGAGTTTCTCGCTTGTTTAAAGAGAAAACACCCCCACCCCCCAGTTCGAAATACTGTGCGAGCAGAATGTGGACGAGGTTGCGACTCCGTTCGGCGGAGGAAGCGCAAAGAAGTTGCTTCTCCGAGGGAGACTGCCTCGCTGTCCTGAACGCGCGATTTGGCGTGTTAATTAGTAAAATGAGCGTTTAGGTTTGGGTCAGTGTGTGTGTGTGTACGTGGGAGACAAAGGAGGGGGGATTATTTCTTTATTTATTTTTTACTTATCCACCCTGTTCCTAACAGGAGCGGACTTCCTTTTCTTGACAAAATCACCCGCAGAAAAATAGATACCACTGAAGTTCCCGGAGCAATCCGTTCGACGCGATCCTCAACTTTCCCAAGTTCCAGGAATACAAAAAAGAGGAGAGATTGAAACCCTTGAGAAGTAAAACTGAATCAGAGGCTGCCCGCCAGAAGCCTGGTTTTGCACGCGGCCCCCAGTCTTTGGAAGTAAAGAGGTATATAAACCTTTGTTTAAATCAATCAATCGATCAGTCACATAAATACATAAGTTTTGGTCTTTCAAATAGCTCGGGAATAACACGCTGTTGAGGGATCATACAAGGTCCCTAGATAATGCCCAGGCTGGCACCCGCATAAGCCTCCTTGCGTTGGCAGCACCAAGGACGTTGTGCTTGTTTGGATTTTAGATGGAAGGCGAAACTGTACCTCCTCTGTCAACCAGGAGTTGGTTCCAGAGAAAGCAGCGGGCCTTACTCCCGAGCACGGTGCTTCTGCTGAACCAAAAACAGTGGGTTTCAAGATGTTCGCCCGACAAAGTGCGTTAGGTACACAAATTAAGATGCTGAGGCAACATCTACGCTGCCTGAAATTAAGTGGGCACCAGGTTTGCTAGATGGGATGATGCCCTACTGCAGAAGGCAATTCCGGCTGGACCCACGCTGTCCACGCTTTCCTACCGACAAGCTTGTGAGGTAGGTGGAGCTGAAAGAGAGGGACTGGCCCAGCTTCACCCAGTGGCTTCCCTGGCTGGGACTGGATTTGAATTCTGAACCGTGGCTGTTTCCTCACTGAGCACCTTCCAGGGTCACCCGACCGTGGCTGTCTCATATATATGTTATGAAGGCGGATGGTCTCCGGCTCCGCAACTGGGGGGACGATGCTATAAGATACCACGAATTCTCAGTGAAGAAATGGCATTGTGCGGACTTTTTATAAAGCTTAGAGGCGGATGGAGAGCAAGCAGAAATAACCTCTCTTAATTCCCAAGAAAGCCTCGAACCTGGGGCGGAGTCCGCCGGTTCAGTTGGTGGCAGGAACTGCTGAGGGAGGAAACAGGCTGACGCTCGGGACCTTTTCAAACCGTTGCGCTATTACTGAGAACAAACTTTCCGGAGCTCAGACCCCTCATCAACATCATCATCAACATCATCACCACCACCTAAAATTCCATTGAATTGAGCTGAACTCTTGGCAGACTGCATGGACACGTGTCCTTGGCAGGATTACAGAAATGGTTTACCAGTGTCTTCTTCTCCTTCCTTCCTTCCTTCCTTCCTTCCTTCCTTCCTGCCCGCCCACCCTTTTCTCGCTTATAGTTCTCAGGCTTCCTGGTGGTTCTCCACCCAAGTGCTGACCAGGTGCATGCTCATGGACTTTTTTCCTACTAAAGCGTACAGCCTAGTCCATCAATGCTTTGCGGAGCGTTCCTCCTAGTCTCTCTTAAGAGAAGGGTTCCTAGCAGGACACCCCTACTAGTCTTGGGCAGCAAAAACAGCTTTGGGGGTTCACAGTTCACTTTCCATAAAGGGTAATAATTCAGTTCACGTGTAAGGGGCCATAGTTTTAGAAGAATACAGGTTCCAATCTGGGGAAGAAAGTCTGGTTGTCTCCATCTTGGTCTCGCTGCCGGCTTTTTTTCTCCAGCAGGCTTAATCCGTTCATGTCAAGGCCCAACGGCTGCATTCACACAACTAAACTGGGTGAGTTTTAAACTTGTCTGTTTTTTGATGGCTTAATATGCAGCATGACCCCAGGCCTTTTGGTTAATCTGTTATTCCTCGTACTGGATCCAAGTAGGGAGTGGGCTCATTCAGCAGCCAGGTTCAGCGTGTCGTCTGAACCCCGCCACGGAATCTTCCTCCCGGCTTAGGTCGAGCACTGCGCTGCTCTGCGCGGCATCTCAGAGAGAGAGAGAGAGACCGCCTTCCTAAGACACCCCAGCAGGACTCCCCCGGGTTTTTCGACATTTCACTCCACGCGCAGCAGATGCTTCCAGCGAGGCTGTTTTAGGAGATAATTAGATTATAGGAAGAGAAAAGTTGTTTGATTGATTCCCGAGGAACCCTCCGGGAGGACGGCGAGGGGAGCGGCGGGGGCGGGGTGGGGGGCACCTTTCATCTCGAGCATTCCTCTGCCTCGGGATCTCGCGAGGAGCGGGAAGTGCGCCGAGATATCCCTCCTCCCACCCTGCAGGAGCCGCGACAAGCGGGGCTGCTCTGCGGCACTCAATTCTCGGGCATTGGGGGCGGTGGGGGGAGTCGGTACGTATCACCTCCTCCCCGTCCACACATCCAAGCTGTTTGATACTGGAGAGAACCTGAGAGACAGAATTGTTCCTCTTCCTATGGGGAAGCGATGTCCGGCTCTTCAGATGGGTGGGACTTCAACTCCCGTAAGCGCCAGGCAGCCAGGGCCAGTGGCAAGGGATTGTGGGAGTTGTAGTCGACAACATCTGGAGGAAACCAGGCTGCCTATCGGTGTCTCATCCCAACTTCATAGGTTCTGATTGGCTTCCTTTCGGCTCCGCTGTAACCACCCGAAATTGGGGTACAGCTCCAGCGCTTCCTAGCCTTGAACAGTCCGCTCCTGGGAATTCTTCTGGGAGGGCACCAGGCAGTGGAAGGCGCTGACATCCAAATTTGAGCAACTTCAGAAGTTGATGCGGTGAGTTCCAAAGGCGTCCTGGGCTGCTGCAGAGTTTCCAGTCGGGCCCCCCTGCTTAAGCTTGAAACGTGGTTTTTCTTTGAAAAGAAGCAGACTTACAACGCGCTTGTTTCCTGCTTCCACATGGTGGTCTCTCTTCCTAGACAGACAACCTTCCAAAAACATGGTCCCCCATTTTTGCGTTTCAGGGAAAAGGTCTTTCAGTTGCTGATCTGGGGATCTGAATGTGGAGGAACCCTAGAATGATCAAAGGGAGGCCTGAGCAAAGGCAGTTGTGTGAACGCCTTTTATTTCTTGCGCGTGATTCTGGCAAGAAACAAGTTTACAAGAAAAAGACCAAGCCAGCAGAGTACCAAGATGGATTGGGCATGCACAGTAATTCACACTGGAGTTTGCCTTTCATATCTGCGTCCATGACTGCTCTGAATATGCAGCATTTCCAGAAGAACAGGACACTTCCAGCTCACACATCAGTTTAACTTAATACTAATTTATAAGACAGAAATAAAGAGGTCTTAGTACTATTACTAGAAGTAATGTTAGTAGAACCTTTATTATCTTTCTACGACTTTGCTGTCATGTGGAATTATTTCATAACACAGGTGGTGGCTTAACATCCTAGCTTCAGATTTTCCTGGGAAGAAAGAAAGAAGCCAAGGACTACCTCACAGGGAGGAGCCAGAGAATAAAGCAAAGCATTTTCTGGAGGGTAAAACAGCTGATAGGAGGAGGAAGGAAGAACAGGTGTGTGCCTTCCTGGGCATGGAATGAGTGAGAGTGGGTCCCCCAAATTGCAGTGGGTGAGAATAAGGGTTTAGGTTTGGCTAAGGAAGATTATGTGCAGTGGTTAAGGCACCAGGCTAGAAACGGGGAGACCGGGAGTTCTAGTCCCGCCTTGGGTACAAAGCCAGCTGGTGACCTTGGGCCAGTCACTCTCTCTCATTCCTGGGAAGGAGGCAATGGCAAACTGCCTCTGAAAAACCTTGCCAGGAAAACTGCAGGGACTTGTCCACACAGTCTCTGAGAATCGGATTGAACTTTTTTTTTTTAAAGGAAGATTATAGAGCAGTGACGAAAATATCGGTGACAATTTTTCAGATTTGGGAGGGGAGAAAGTCCCTTATGGCAACCCCCCCCCTCACTTTTGCCCCCAAGAGCAGTGACTTTTTTCTCAGTAACCATGTGGTTCCTTCTGTGTAAGACTACCCCCACCCCACTTGGAAAGAAAGGCTTGAGAATGGGTTCCATTCCCCTCAAAACAACAGAGAAGGCTAAAATGAAAAAAAAAAAAAAAATCCCCTCCTCTTTCATCCTGAGATTACAAACAGCAAATTCTCCGTCAGGCAGCTTGCAAACCCACTTTAGACAGCAGTCAAGGTAATGCACGCATGGCAGCAAAGTGGGAAGAAGAGGTCGGAAATGCAACTCTGTATTAATTAATGTTCAGTGAAACAGTGACATGTTCTTGCCAGTGATCAGTGCTATTATTTCTCCTCTTTAAAGAGTTCCTTCCCCCCCTCCCCCTTTAAGAGAAGCCGGCAGCTCATGCCTGTCTGTAGGGGGAGCGGACATGGGGAAAAGGCAAGCCAACTGGGGATGGATTTAAGCTACGATGTGATGGTGTGACAAGCTGGCCACAGGGTGACCTCAAACGTTGGACTACCACACCTGGGCTGCAATACTCTGGGCGACCAATAGATGGCAGTGAAGAATCAGGTTCTTTTTCTCTCTTGGCTGCCATCTGGTGGCTGCCCAGAGGACTGCAGCCCAGATCTGATAAGCTTTCCCCAAGCCTACTTGTTGGAATCTGTCCTGCCAAAGAGGAACATCTTAATTATAGAATGGCAACACTAGGGGGAAAGTAGTGGGGGAAGGGCTGAATGAAAGGGGGAGTTAGAGCTTTCACTTTTCTTCTTTTTTTTTTAAGGCCCCTCTGTGCATCTTAATCACGTTTTAGTGGTGGCAGCCTTCCCCCCCCCCCTTCTCTCCTCCATCCCCGGGGCCCACGCCAATCCTCTGAACTTTATATCTATATGTAAACACCCTGTCAGTTGGCCAGTAATCTCTTCTGGGATTTCTTATTTTGGGGAGGGGAGGAATCATTCTCCTTGAGTTCTAGATTAAGCAGAATAGTTTTCTCTATCGCTGAATGGACTGAGGTTTCTTGGAATATAATGTGTCAATTGTGGATGGTTTGTGACCCATAAAATGTGAGGGTGACTATCCTGGCTTTGGTATGTAATTATGCAAAACACACTCCATAAAGCCTTGCCATCCGATCTAATGACAATCCCTGAGGTCTATTCCCTTTTTTTCTTTTTTCTTTTTTTAAAGTTGTATGTATATATACAGGGCTGGAAGGGGCAGAAAAGGAGGCGTCGATGGGAGAGTAACATTTGAGGAGGGTTGAGATTTTTTTTTTTTTTTAACTACAAGAGGGGGGAAACCATGTAAACTAAACTAAAAACAGAAAAAAAAAACCTACATGAAAATACTGTTGGAAGAATCTGGAGAAAAATATTAAGCTATTTGTTCATAAATTAGCTGGAAAGGGAAAGGGAAAGGGAGGGAAGGATGAAAGGAAGAAAAAGAGAGAGAGAGAGGGAGAGAGAAAATGTCAAGAGCAGAAAATTATGAAAAATTGAGTCATCCCTGTCCATGAAAGGCACGATTGCCAAGATTGGGAAAAATGATGTTATAGAAATGTATGGACGAGAGGGAGGGAAGGAGCAATGTTAAGGATGAATATTAATCACAGAAGTTAGGGCATCATTAACACCTTTATAATGCCTTGCTGATCCCTAGCTTTCCTTTGATATAGATCCATCTCATGAACCACATTTTTTGTCATCTGTCCTAAAGGATTTTAACTGAGAGGTGAAGATCGCAGTGGCAGTGAGGGTGTCAGTTCTTGAGGTCTGATGGCCAGTGATTTTTAAATTTTTTAAAAAAATTTAAAGCGATTTTTAAAAATCCATCTGAGGAAGAAGGAAGGCATGGGCTAAATTTGATCAATAATAATAATAATAATATAATGAGGAGGAGGAGGGGGAGGAAGGAACAGTCATCTCTTTGGGAACAATCTCAGTTGGATCAAGGAAGAGAATTTGTTGGATGAACTAGAAAGAAAGAATTGGAAGAAAATTTTAAAAACTAAGAAAAAAAGAGGGCTGCGCTTTTGGGATGGGGGAAGAAGGGATTATGACAAATGGGAATCTGTGGCATCATCGGAGCAACTGTAAACACTTCAGTTTATAGATAGGTGGGCAGGCATTCTTCCCACTGGCCCCATCTCTCTCCAAAGCAAACTATCTTTTTAAGAAATGAAAGGTACCGACTCTTGCAACAGGAGAATTTGCACGGCTTGGCTTGGGACTGTTGCGTTAGCAACAGAGGCAGTTACAAAGACCAGACCGATATTTAGAAATGTATTTTTGTCACACGGCCCTAGTGGATTGGTCCCCTCCTCTTCCCATGTCTTTCAGAACCTCGAATAAAAGGCAAAATAATTGTTTAAACTCGACATGAAATAAAGGAAGAAATAGCATTCCTTCCTTCCTTCCTTCCTTCCTTCCTTCCTTCCTTCCTTCCTTCCTTCCTTCCTTCCTTCCTTCCTCCTCCCTCCCTCCCTCCCTCCTTCTGTGCAATGCGCGTATAATTTATGTGACCACATAATCTCTGATTTCTCCCTTTGTGAGGTCCTGGAAAGTTCCTGTCTAAACCCGAGAGGTGAGCGCCCCTCTGAAGGAAGCATCTACCCCCACATGAAAGGTTGGTAGAGAGAGATAGCAAGAGGAAACTTGGAGCTCACAGAGGTCAATGGCAAGCGTGCGTATCTCGAGCAGAATCGATGATTTGGGGAGGCGCGGCTATGCTGCGGATCTGAGCGCGCGTCTCCCAGTCTTGCCGACGCGTTAACGCGGCTGGAGTCTCACAAGGCTTTCTCTTGGGGTACAGTGCCAGGCCAGTAAATCAGAAAAATCATCCAGAAGGCTAGGCAATTTCGGTGCAAAGAGGCCCCCTTTTCTTTCTCTCTCTACCCCCACTCCGCTGCAAAAATCTCAATGATCCCTGGAATGGCAGAGGTGTGCTGGGGGTGGGAGTGGCGTCGTAACTCAAAGGGAATTTAGGAATCCTCTTTCGAGAGCGCATGAGGAAAAGGGTGGCCAAGGAAAAATGACATGTGGGTATTTCTAAGGAAAAGGAAAGGGAAGACGAGAGAGAAGGGATTGGGGTGGACCGTGGAAAAGCTCTCGGCTCAGGAACTGAGCGCCGGTCGATTTTTTTTCCTCCCTTCCCCCGTCTCCCTCCTTCTTCCCCACACACCAAATCATTTCCAAATTATGAAGATTGATTGCTTTTCTATCTGCGTGGCTTTAAACAAATATCCAGAATTGATTTTCTTTGGTATGCGTTTTTTTTAAATTGAACAAGAGCATGGACGCTTAACACAGGCAGTGGGTTTATTCCTTACGGGAAGAAAAAGGTGGATGGGAAAAAACCCTAAAACGGATGCCAGAAACTTTTTTTCATGCATAGATGAGTATTGAATTATACCAAATTCCTTCCCCGCCCTCCATCCCTCCCGTATACATCTCTTTACTTCAGTGTCCAGATGAAAATGATCTTAAGGTTCACGTAAGAAGTACCCGGACACGGGCTTTGCTTCTGTTTTCTCAAAAACATGGAATAAGTCAATCTATGTGGAACATTTTCACTTTAAAAGAATTGGGCCAAATCGGGTGCAGGGTTCCGTTCAATAAATCAGTGTTGTTTTACTATTTTTTTTAAAAAAACACTTCCGGTTCTTAAAGTCACTGTTTGAATAGTATGGAGTTCTGGGTGAATAGCAATAATCATTACTGGGCAGAAGTAGCTTGGGGAAATGAGCAAGGTGTTCATTATTATGATGATTATCATTATATCCATAATTAATTCAATACCTTAGGCAGCAAACCCCTGTGCAGTTTTGAGGGGGGAAGATTCTATAAAGTTATAAAACTTGTTAAGATAAATAAAGACTTTTTGAAAAAGTATTCTGTGAAGTCAATAGCGCTGATGCTATGAATTATGTCTTTGGACAGCAAAGGAATAAAGGTTGAAAAAATCTGTTGCTATTTAGAAGCATCCAGCTATCAATATCTGCCTTATGAGTGCATATTAGTAAATATTCACCCTGCCAAATTTGAGAATATTTAAGGAGATTAAATTTGATTTCACTGGCTTAAAATTCTCCCTTGCAAGGAATGAAATATATAGTTGCTGAATTTTTATAGCTGGATCTTCCTCTTCTCTCTGTGTGAATGAATGGATTAATAAAGAAATAGTAGCTTAGCCAGCCTGCCAGCCTGCCTGCCTGCCTGACATGCAACCTCACAAAATTATACTTCTCTTTAAATTGCTTTTCTCCCAAGGAGCTCAGCCTGGTGAGGGTGTCTCTTCACCACCTGCCTGCCCCCCTCCTCTTCATAAATATTTTAACCAGCCCAAAGCTTTAAATTTCAAGTTGACTATTGCAGAATATTTTCAAAGAGTCCCGTTTCAAAGCTCTCCATCTCTCTCTCCCCCCCGCCCCCTCCTTTCCCACTCACGAGTAAGATACCTTGGCTAGAGTGACATCTTTTGTAATTAGCAGTTAAGAAAATGTGTTTGGGCGTCTTCCCCCCCGCATCGCCTCTCCCCCCTCCCCCATCCTCCGGCATCAAAAGTAACCAGATAATTAGCAAATAACCCGCAATTAAATACGTCTTCCACCTTGCCCAAATGAGGATTGACGTTTTAACAAGCACGTACATGGGCGACGGGAAATAAATAAATAAGTGGGACGCGCCTGCTTTGGAGGCGGGAGGAAGGGTGGAAGGAAGGAGCAGGTAGGGGGAAGGAGGGGAACTCGGAAAGTTTTGGGCCAGATCCGAAGGAGGCGTGGGATGCTGGCCCTTCGGGAGGCAATGTTATCCAGGTTGGCTGAAAAAATAGCTCTGTTCAACTCAGGGTGGCTTACTCCCCCAGAGGGGTATTGAAGACGGGCAAGGGAAAGGGTGCGAGTAATCTATCGGACCCGGGTTGCAAATTCCTTTCGAAAAAATGGGGCATAGGAGGCAGTTTTCTTTACCGAAAGAGAAAGAGAAAGAGAAAGGAAGGAAGAAAGAAAGAGTTTTTTTCTTTCGGGACTTTCAGCGTTTCTGCTAAGTGGCTGCTGCCCTAACTCTGGAACAAGACCTGCCCGACAGGCGGGGATGGGGGCTCACGGCGCACAGAAACGTAAAGGGCAATGACAATATGGGGGGAAAGGGTATTGCAAGACCCGTTTTCCAGCCAGGTGGATGCCCTTTGACTGATTGATGGACTGATTGATTACGTGCCATCAAGTAGTTGTGGACTCTTAGCGACCGCCCCACAGATGTTCTCCATGAAGATCTGGCTTCAGCTCTCCCAACGGCGCCCCCATCGTCGCTGTAACTGAGTCTGATGCCCTTTGAGGCCCCATTTATTTCCATGGGAGCATAGGAAGGAGAAGGCCGGTGGTGGCTTCAGTCGGGCTCTGCAAGGAAGGAGGGCGAAAGCGGGCGCAGCTCCAGCAGAATGAGGCCTTCAGGTTTCAAGACCGCCCAGCTGGAAAGTTAGGAATCCCCAAGAACCTTTGAAAAGGACGCAAGAAAAGGAGATGGGTCTATCTGTGTGCTGAAGGAAGGAGAGCAGAAAGGAAATGAATTATTTTGGAAAGTTGTGAGATTTCAGAAGGTTCTCTCGATAGGGACTGATTTACTTGGAGAGGCATTTTATTACTTTGATTCTCTGTGCCGTATATTTTGGCCCGAAGAGAGGTCTCCATCTCAGATGACTAAACAGACATACAAATAGATAATTTGATCAGAGAAAAATGGCAGTTGGGGGAGGGGGAATACATTCATCAAGCTGTCCGCTGTTTGCGAAGGGACCCAGCCCAAAGGCCGTCCCTGCCTTTCCCCACTGCTTTGAGAGACTCCGAAAACGAAAACGTAAGACGGGGAGAGCAAGGGAAGAACGGAGAAGAACCGCGGGGGCCTGAATGGAATAGAAATCGCGGTGGAGAGAACCACCGGTCGTCTATTTTCCACCACCACCCTCACCATCCACCCAAATGCAAATTTCCTACGCCTACAAATAGGTTCCACTGCAATCAACCGAAGTTAAGGTTAGGGTTATTTTCTCACGGAATGCATTAGGGTTCAAACTGGAGCAAAGGAGAGTGCCCCCCAGCCCACCCCCCAACCCAACTAGGCAGACAGCTGATGGTGTACCTAGGTGGGAGATCTGGCTTGGGCTCGGCTGAATGTAGAAAGGTTGTGTCTTCCCTCCCTCCCTTCATATAAATATTTCAGAATTGGATTTCTCTTTGCCTCCCCCCATCAACTCCTACCCCTTGTTCATGTCCCCCTCTTGATTTAAAGAAAGGGCGAGTAGAAGATGCAATAGAAGCATTTTTGAAATATGGCTTTATTTTATTTTTGGTTGGAATTATGGCTTAAATGGCATGCTAGACTGCCAAACCCATGGAGGAAGGGGGCACAATTCAATTTGCATTTTCAGATGGGACCATTCTCTCTCTCCCCCCCCCCCCTTGCTTTCTCATCAAAATGGCATTGTGGTCAATAAAATTGGATAAGCAGATGGCTAAGGGAAGGGTGGGGGAGAAAAATCTCCCTCAGATTAAAATGGTTGGAGACACCCACTCCTCAAATTGAATTGCAATTAATCCTAAGAAGTTTAAGACCATATTTTGTATTTCTGCCAGGCAATAAACAGGAGATGTGTGTATAATTGCAATATATTACTTTGATGTTTTTCAACAATGCAGATTCCTGGTTACTGATGAAGAATGGTATCATGGCATTTACACTGTTTGAAAGTTCCAGAAGTAAATGTAGAGTGAAGGAACACTTGTTATTCTTTCAAAAAGTTAATCAGCACCCTTCTTGATTTTGGCAGGATATTGCCTTACTCTAACTACCCGTTATTTTTTTTACAGTTCTCCATTCTGTATGTTCAGATTTTTTTTTCTTCAAGGGAATGATAAATATTTCCATTGAGACTGGTGGGTTTAATGCTGGGAAAGATGGAAGGAAAGAGAAGAGGATGACCAACAGAAATGTGGATGGATTCAGTTACAGTGGTAATGGGTGCACCATCAGAAGACTGAAAGACCAGGCTGGGAACAGATTGTCCTGGAAAAAATCTTTCCATGTGGGTCGCTAACGGTGAACACCAACTTGACGGCACTTAATCAGTCAAATGTGTGAAACATTGCTCAGATAAGAGGTAGGATGGATCAAAATATAAATTCATATAGAAAGATGGAGTAAGGCTTGGAGGTTTGAACAGAAGACAGACACACATAAACACATGCAATATTTTGTACAATCCTCTTTTACTTGTTCTGGTTTTTTAATGCTCAGTGTTCTGCTCAATAGTAATTGACAGTCAATTTCCATTGATTTATTTTTGAAGGATTTCGGAAGGATGCCTTTTAAAGAATAAATAAAATATATAGGGGGAAAACCATTCAAGAAGCAGGCTCTCTCTCTCTCTCTCTCTCACCTCCTTAAAACTAATCACACTGTAGGAAAGGAAGAAAGTTTTTTTTTTTTTAAGTTATGGACCTCTTCTGGTCCTTTCCTAAATAGTACAGAGCTACAGAAAAAAATCCTGCTTTTATTCCTGGACAAATAAAGATCGCTTTTGGGTCACATCAGACCCCAGCAGACCCTCCCAACAATTTTCCCCAAGGTATCCAAAAAACAGTTGTGCAAGAATAATACTCAGGATGCATTAATAATTCTAGAAACCTGTTTTTATGTGGGACAAGAGAGAGTCTGTTTCACTCCCTATCTTTCTATCTTTCTATGTATCTATCAACTATCACCTGCCTGCCTGCCTGCCTGTCTGTCTGTCTGTCTATCTATCATCTATCTATCTCTACCCTACCTACCTACCTACCTACATGTACAGTAGATTTAGACTGCGTTTGCACAATACACTTATCCACTCTTTTGGGGGTGGAGTGGCTTAGTGTATTGTGTGAACACACACCCATGGAATAGTTTATTTTGAATACTGTTTGACAATATGTATTGTCAACATTTTTTTAAAAATGGGTTAATTCCATAGCCAAATTAAACAAACATACTGGATGAACATAGCCATAGGCACAGATGTCGGCTGTGCAGGTCAAGTGTCCCTGTGATAAAATAAAATAATAGTATCAGCAGCAGTAGATATTATGTGAATGCTCTACATGGATTCATAATCCACACAATCTTATAAAAGACAGCTGTTTTATCTGTCTGTTGACCACAATTTTCACGTATTATCCACATTTTCTCTGTGGCTGGGTTTACTTAGCATACCCAGTTCAGCTAATATGTGATGGGAAGGTTGTGTTTCAGCCTTTCCTGCAATGCTCAGCCCTTGTTTTTGCATGCTGTGTGAACTAAGACATTACCTTAAGACAGAATACGGCTTATTTTTTGAGCACAACACTTTGTGTTAATACTATAGTGTAGCTGTGTTTTTTAAACCTAAGTTTGGAGTTCTGTGTGTGTTACTTGTATGTTTCACACAGTAATTCATCTTTTTTCTCCATTTCTCTCTAATTCTAATTCTTTTTAATTGAAACTGTACCTATCTAGCCTAGTTTTATTATCTCTTTGATAGTATAGAATTGATAATCCATTATAATTATGCCATTGATAGCACCACGTGGATGTTTAACGTCAAGGTTCCAAAACAATGCAAGCAACTTCTAAAGGAGGGGAAATGGGGCAGCCAGTGAAGAAATACCTTTGGATCTCCTTCTCAGATGCCAGGCACAGCTGAGTCAATTTCATATGATCTTTGTAATACCCTCAATTTAGCCTTACATATTTTCTTGCCAGCATTTCAATATAGTTCAGTTTAGCTATCCTAAGAGCCTTGAAATTCATTAACCTGTGGCCAAAAATATAAGAAAGACAGAGGGAGAGATAGGAAGGAATGATATGGGTTATAAGCTATATTCTTTTTCAGCTTTTGATCAGTAATCAGGTTTTTCTATCTGCAAATAAAATATATTTACCTTTAACTATGCTGCTGTTGTAACTTGTCTCAAAAGAAAGAGTAACGCATTACTATGAAAAGGAGCTGGAATGGGTAAAGAATGTATATTACATATTGTAGTAATTATGGTATTCTTATTCTATTGCTTGAGCTAATTGCAATGGAATTTCACTTTAATGTACACTTTGATGTATAGTGAAATGACAATAAAAGTTTATCTTACCTCTTACCTCTTACCTCTTATCTTAAAAGGATAAGGAGAAAAAGACAACAGATGAAAATAAAGTCTTCATCCTTTAAGTGGTTCTAATTGCCTGGGGTGCTGGGTCTGGAAGAGTGGTCATTCCTAGAAAGTAGTGTTCCTCCTTGGCTCCTAAACCCAGTTTCCTTGAGTTACATTGGACTACAGCTTCCAGAATCATGATCCAGAATGGCTACTGACCATTCCAGATGGAAATGCATAAAGTTGAAGTCCAACCTAGGTGGAGAACACCCAAGTTTGGCTTTTCAGATTCCATAGAAAGTCATTTCGTTTTCCTCTCCTGTTTAATATTTCCATGATCCCACTGGAAGATATTAGGTCCATCAAATAATAGGATGGGGGCCCTCAATCTCATCAATATATAAATGAGTTTCTCAATCTTCTGTCAGATTTAAGGAAGGCTGTTAGAATTCTGAATGGATATCTAGAAACAGAAATAGAATGGACAAAGGCTAACAAATGACAGATTAGCCCAACTGCAGAGAACATGTGATTTTGAAAGAGTGTAACGATTGCCTAAACCCAAATACTCAGTCTCACAAGCTCGGGCTTAAAGATAACTGATTTATTAAAGGAATAGTATGCAAATACAGAGAAAGCGGAGAATGAGCAAAAGCGCGCCAAATACAAACTTAAAAGCCTTGCTTGTGGGCCGGTCCCGCCCCGTCGCCCGTCAGGACGCTCCCCCTCCCAGGTGCTGAAAGCCGTTAGACGCGCCTGGGAAAGTAACCTTGAACAGGAGCGCAAACCCAAACATGCATTCCAAGCCCTCAAAACAAGGGAGGGCGAAAGAATGGAAAAACCCCGGGTGAAAGGATACGGAACAGAGAATGACATGTGAAACGTTACAATGTTGACCAGACATTAGAATGAGAACATGACATATCGCCCCCCCAAAAAAAATCAGGGAGCCGGTTTGTCAGGATAGGCAGAGTGAAATTGGGCTACGAGACGAGGAGAATGTACGTGTGGAGCAGCAACCCATTCAGGATGAGGGAAATGTTTCCAGCGGACGAGGTATTGTAGAGCGGAGCGCAGGCGTCTGGAATCGAGGATAGATGTCACCTCGAAGTGTTGCTGGTTGTCAATCATGAGGGGAGGTGGAGGAGTGGGTTGTGGATGCCAACGGTCCGACGACAGGTAGGGTTTGAGTAAGCTACAATGGAAAACAGGATGTAAACGTTTAAGGTTGTGTGGTAAATCAAGTTTAAACGTAACAGGGTTGATCTGAGCAACAATTGAAAAAGGACCGACAAATTTAGGACCAAGTTTTTTTGAGGGTTGTGAGGACTTGATAAACTTAGTTGATAGGTAGACTTGATCTCCGACCGCAAAGGATGGTTCTGGGGAACGCTTTGCATCGGCATGGCGTTTATAGGTAGCTTGGGCATGGTGGAGAGCGAGTAGGATATTAGACCATGAGTCTTTGAGAGAGTCTGCCCAGCCAGCGAGGGTGGCTGGGAGCGGCTGAGGATGAGGAAGTTCAGGGATCGGAACAAATTCACGCCCAAAAACTGTTTTAAAGGGAACTTGACCAGTGGTTTGATGAATGGAATTGTTGTAAGCGACCTCAGCAAATGGGAGGAGATCGACCCAGTTGTCTTGCTGGTAGTTAACAAAAGCTCTGAGGTATTGTTCTAATGTAGAATTAACCGCCTCTGTAGATCCGTCCGTTTCCGGATGCCAGGCGGTAGAAAGTGATTGTTTCGTACCCAAAAGTTTCAAAAATGCCCGCCAAAATTGTGACGTAAATTGTGTGCCTCTGTCACTCACCAAACGGGCGGGGATACCGTGGAGGCGGTACACGTGGATGAGGAAGAGGCGTGCCAGCTGTTGTGCGGTGGGGATAGAAGCGCATGGGATAAAGTGGGCTTGTTTGGAGAAAAAGTCTTTGACGACCCAAATGACAGTTTTTCGTTGACTAGGGGGTAGATCAACGATAAAATCCATAGAGATATCCTGCCAAGGGACAGACGGAGTGGCCACGGGTTGAAGGAGACCCTGGGGCTTGCCCGGTTTGCGCTTTATCGCCGCACATACAGGGCACGCCGTGACATATTGCTTTAAGTCTTTGAGTAAAGTTGGCCACCAGAATTGGCGGCGAACGAGGTGCAAAGTTTTCACGTAGCCGAAATGTCCAGCTAGCTTGTCATCGTGGCAGCGCTGGAGTATGGTTTTTCGCATTGGTTCGGGTACATAGAGACGATCGTTGCGCCAGGCAAGCTCATCGGTGAAAGTGAAAAGGTGTCTATTGGCTTGCAACCAAGTATCTGTTTTAAGGTGGGAGAGCAACTGTTGTTGCAAATTGGAGGTAATTGACAAGAGAGGCGGGCGGCTGGAAGGCGGAGCGGCTGGAGGCGGAGTTGATTGCGCTCGGGTCTGGCTGCGAGTCACCGCTGCCAAACCTAATTGTTTGTCGGTCCAGACGGTACCTTGGACCATTGGCCCTGGGCCAGCATCTTGGGGTCTGCGCGAGAGGGCATCAGCTAAGAAATTTTTCTTGCCTGGTATAAATTTAAGGGTGAAGTCAAAGCGGTTGAAAAACTCAGCCCAGCGCAGCTGTTTGGGACTGAGTTTTCGACTGGTGCTTAAAGCTTCCAGATTTTTATGGTCAGTCCAGACTTCAAAAGGGTTTGAAGTGCCTTCCAATAGGTGTCGCCATGTCTCTAACGCTGTCTTTACAGCAAAAGCCTCCTTTTCCCAAACATGCCATCTTCTCTCTGTTTCCGTGAATTTGCGAGAGAGGTAGGCACAGGGTTTTAAAGCGCCAGATTGGTCAGCTTGTAATAGAATTGCTCCTATGGAAAAATCAGAAGCATCGACTTGTACCACGAAGGGTTTAGAGGGGTTTGGATGCTGTAAAATCGGTTCTGTGGTAAAGATTTGTTTGAGCGCTTCAAACGCTTGCTGACAGGCGGGAGTCCATTTAAGGAGCGCGCCTGGGTTCTTTGAACGTCGCGTATCGCCCTGTCCTTTAGTTTTTAACAGTTCAGTAAGGGGGAGGGCGATTTCCGTGAAATTTTGGGCGAATGTTCGATAGAAATTAGAGAATCCAAGGAAACTTTGTAATTGTCTCCTGGTACGGGGAGGTTCCCATGCCACGATGGCTTCTACTTTTGCAGGGTCCATTTCAATGCCCTGAGCTGAAATCCGGTACCCTAGGTAATCAATTTGCGACTGATGAAAGGCACATTTTGACAGTTTTGCATACAGCTGTGCTTTTTGCAATTTAGCCAGTACCTGACGCACCAGGTGGGTATGTTCTGACATGGTTTCAGTATAAATCAATACATCATCCAAATATACCAGTACCCCCTTAAATAGGTGGTCATGCAAGACCTCATTGATTAGTTGCATAAAAACCCCAGGTGCCCCAGATAACCCGAATGGTAAGACTTTATATTGAAAAGCCCCAAGAGGACAGTTGAACGCTGTCTTCCACTCATCCCCTTCCCTTATGCGAATGCGAAAGTAGGCTTCTCTCAAATCCAGTTTTGAAAAAATTTTGCCTCTGGCCAGATGTGATAACATATCTTTGATCAGGGGCAAAGGATATTTGTTTAATATTGAGACCGCATTGAGCCCGCGGAAATCGGTACAAAGCCTTAATGACCCATCCTTTTTTGGCCTGAATAGGACAGGCGCTCCTACCGGGGAATTTGCCGGCTCAATGAAACCTCTAGCTAGATTTTTGTCAATGAACTCCCTTAGCGTGGTAAGCTCTTTGGGAGACATGGGGTATATTTTTGGGTGAGGCAATTTTACATTTGGTAAAAACTCAATGGCACAGTCCGTTTTTCGGTGGGGTGGCAAGCGATCTGCTTCCTTTTCCCCAAATACTTCAGCAAAATCTTGGTACTGATTGGGTAGCCCCTCAAGAGGTTGAAGCGTTTGCACAGTGGTATACGCTACCCCTCCACCCTCCATGTCCTCCAGTAGGTCCTTTTCGGGTACTTTGTAAAATCCATCTGCAAACGTCACAGTTCTATGCAGCCAGTTGATAAAAGGGTTTTGCTTCACAAACCAAGGCATCCCCAAGATTACCAGAGGACCCCCCACTGGAGCTACCACAAATGGCAGCTTTTCCTGATGGGAGCCCATCTGCAAGGCGACCAGTCCCGTGGAAAGATTGACTGCTTTCCCTCCCGCCATAGTTCCATCCAATTGGGTGAAAATCATGGGTCTTGGCAAAGGGAACGTGGGCAGTTCCAGAGCCGCTACGACATCAGGGTGCATCAGGGAACGGGAGCAACCCGAGTCTAGCATGGCCCACACTTCCACCGTTTTGGTTTTTGAGCTTAGTTTAACTTTAACAGTCAGTGTGGGGAAATTTCCACTCACCGAATCATGGTTACGCCCGGTTTCTTCCACCTGCCCTAGGGCGCCCTTCAGGGCAGGTGGTAGGCTTTTCCCGCCGGCTGCTCGAATTGCAACTCTTCCTCCTCTTCACCGAAGGGAAGGTCTGGGGGGTCCAGTTCCGCGAGGGCTGCCTTCAGTTTTCGTGGTGGAGCAGGAGCAGGCGTCTTTACTGTGGGTTTCGTCTGTCGTTCCTCTGGACGGCGTCTTGGGCACGAAGTGGCTCGATGTCCTTCTTTCCCACATCTGAGGCACTGACCCTTGGAGAACCGTTGCTCCCTCTCTTCTTCCCAGGTTTTTGGTTTAGGGCGGCTGGCAAGTCCAGATGTGCGCGCTCCTCTAGCGAGACGTGTTTGTCTAAGCTCTTTGGTATGGGCGTAGGTTCGTAGGGCATTTTCTGCGCTTCCCGCCAACTGAATCCACCCATATAGCGTTTTAGGATCATCTCTACCCAGAGCCCATCGAAGGATTTCGGGTTCAAGCCCCTGCTTGAACAATTCGATGATTGTTGGCTCAGACCAGTCTTCCACTTTTCCTGCCAAAGCTTTAAACTCCAACGCATATTTGGCAACTGGGAGGGACCCTTGGTAAAGTTTCCGCAGGTCATTTTTGGCCGTTTCTTGAGCTAGGGGGTCTTCGAAATGCTCTTTAAGTGCCCACAAAAAGTCATCGAAGTCCTCTAACTCAGTTGCCTCAGCTTGGCATAGTTGCACATACCAATCCGCTGCCTTTCCTCTCAGCTTGTTGGCAATGAAATTGACCTTGCCATGTTCAGATCGAAAATTTCGACCCCAATCTTCTATGTAGTGCTTGGCATTAGTAATAAAGAAGGAGAGCGTGGTGGGATCCCCATCGAACTTCACTCCAAATGGTGGGAAGGATCTTGCCGGCTCAGCTGGCTGTGGCGGTGCCGCTAATGTCAGCGTGCGCCGAGCCCCCATGGGTGGTCGATCCCTAGGAGGTCTTGCCTCTCGCTCCCCCCCTTGACGGGCTGATCGAGTCTTGCTTCTCCCCCGGGTCACCATGGTACTATGCCTGGGGTACTGTGACGGCTCTTCCTCCCAATCCTCCGGGGTGGGCTCTGCCTCTCCGGGTAGATCCTCTTTGGGTAGATCCTTGAGGATCGTCACAATTAAATCCATTTTATCTTCTAATGCCCTCATACGGGCCGGAGTGACCGGCTCCTCCGAGGGTTGGTTGGTTACCACCACCCTCGGTGACAAGGGGACTTCGTGCTCCCAGGTCAATTGTGGAGACCCCCTCCCCTGTGCTCTTTCCATGACAGTTCTATGTTCACTCCTGAGACTCTCCTGCATGGATATCAGCAGCTCGTCCAATTGGATATCTCGCAACTCTCGACGGGCTGCTCTTTGCGCTCTCGAAGTTAGCACTGGCCGGCTTTTGACCGCCTCCCGCTCTTCTTCGCTTCCCTCACTTGCGCGAAGCTGAGGTTGAGTTTCTGTCATCGCTAGCGTTCCCTCTTATCCAATGATTGGATGGGGCTAGCGGAAAATGGGTAAAATGATTCTCAGCTTTATGTAACGATTGCCTAAACCCAAATACTCAGTCTCACAAGCTCGGGCTTAAAGATAACTGATTTATTAAAGGAATAGTATGCAAATACAGAGAAAGCTGAGAATGAGCAAAAGCGCGCCAAATACAAACTTAAAAGCCTTGCTTGTGGGCCGGTCCCGCCCCGTCGCCCGTCAGGACGCTCCCCCTCCCAGGTGCTGAAAGCCGTTAGACGCGCCTGGGAAAGTAACCTTGAACAGGAGCGCAAACCCAAACATGCATTCCAAGCCCTCAAAACAAGGGAGGGCGAAAGAATGGAAAAACCCCGGGTGAAAGGATACGGAACAGAGAATGACATGTGAAACGTTACAATGTTGACCAGACATTAGAATGAGAACATGACAGAGGGCAAGGTTCCCCCCCCCCCCAAGATCTACCTGGAGATGACTGGCATTAAAACTTGGCCTGCTAAATGCAACCCATATGTTCTACCAAGAAGCCATGATCTTCTCTTACATAAATTCAGCCAGTCATTCAACAAATAATGAAAACAGCAACAGAATGGAGAAGAGGGATCAGCAGTATTGAAAATATCAGTTCATTAAAATGTAAACAGCAATAACCCCTTATCTTAGCCTGAAAGATAACACTGTACACACTAAGGTCAAGTCTCCTCCAAGACAAGTTCAACTCCTGATGATTATGTGGACATGTTGTTATCTTCATAAAAATACAGATGTGATTTGCCATTGCCTTCTTCTGGGATGTTATTTCAACTTCTCAGTTTAGCCTACAACTCTAGAGGTCTCCCTTCCAACTACAAATAAATGAATTAATTAAAAAAAAAACTTTAGTTTTTTTCAAGATTAGCCAGGGTCAGTTAGGTGCTGCCGCATTATTTATTTATTTATTTATTTACTATCCCACCTTTATTATTTTTATAAATAACTCAAGGCAGCAAACATACCAAATACTCCTTCCTCCTCCTATTTTCCCCACAACAACCACCCTGTGAGGTGGGTTGGGCTGATAAAGAGTGACTGGCCCAAGGTCACCCGGTCGGCTTTCATGCCTAAGGTGGGACTAGAACTCTCCTACCACGCCTGATTGGCTCTTGGGCTGAGAGAGAGGGACTGGCCCAAGGTCACCCGGTCGGCTTTCATGCCTAAGGTGGGACTAGAACTCTCCTACCACGCCTGATTGGCTCTTGGGCTGAGAGAGAGGGACTGGCCCGAGGTCACCCAGCCGGCTTTCATGCCTAAGGCGGGACTAGAACTCACAGTCTCCTGGTTTCTAGCCTGTTGCCTTAACCACTAGACCAAACTGGCTCTCCATTGTATATACTATACCTGGTGAAAGCCACCAAAGAAGAGGAGTTCTTCACATGTACCACATTCATTCATTCATTCATTCATTCATTCATTCATTCATTCATTCATTCATTCATTCATTCATTTATTTATTATTCAAATTTTGTTACCGCCCATCTGATGATTTTGGAATATGGGTTCCATCACTCAAGTGCTATAAGTGGATAAATCCTCTTTTTTTATTGCCCCATACCTAATTTCTAATGGTAGGAGGACTCTGAGCTCAACCATAGTGGAAGGTCATAATGAACCAGGAACAGAGAAGCCCAACATCAGCATACTGAGTGACTTTGGGACAATAACTTTCTTTCCAATTAGCATATCTTCAAGATTGAGGAGAAAAAAGAAGCATTCTGCTGAATAAAAGGGAATACAATCAACCCACTGAGAGTGGTTATTGGTAGAGAATTATGGTTTCTTACTTAAAAGAAAGGTAGTTGAGCACCCCGACTATGTGCCCAACTGTCCATGGAATGAGCCATATAAGAAAGTATCACATTATTGCAAGGGTATTTGGGAGGTAATAATAGTGCCCACCAGCTGGAAGTCACCTGGAAGAACCATTCTGCTCCCTCACTACTACTAGTGGCAAAAATACCATTTTGATGGTTAAAGAAGAATACTTTATACAATAAAAAAATAAAATAAAAAATGAAGTTTTTTTTAAAAACATAACCCACCTGTCCTAGCTTTCTCACAATCTAAATTTAGGCTTTAATCACCTTGGAACAAAGAACTAGTTTTTGTTTTGTTTTGTTTTGTTTATGAATTTGTTGTATTTATAAGCCACATCTCCAGAGAGTCAAGCAATGGACATTGTGTTCTCATTCCAGTATGATTCTTACACAACCTTGTGAAACAGGTTAGGCTGGTGAGTCAATAGCGATTAGCCCAGCTACCTTGTGAGCTTCATGGCTTCTTAACCAGCTGCAAAAACATCTGGTTTTGGTTGACAGGGAGAAGATGTTTTGCTGCGTCTCTGCTGTGTAGAGAGTATAGATACTTGGCTTATACACAACTGGAGATATGGATACTGATACTGATAGAGGTGGAGATGGAGATAGAGACATATATCCCTAAACCACCAGTGAAACAATGAAATGGCTGAATAATCCCATAGCAGAAAACCTCAACCAGATCCAAAACAAATAACAGGTGTTGAAGAGATTAGAATGACATTTCATGAGAACATTTGAATGGCAATGATGCATATTCCCAAAGCCAAACTTACAGCCTCCAAGTGAATAGATAGATTTGCTCCTCCTGTCATCAAAACCATCCATTCTTTTTTTATTTTTTTTTAAAATTTGCATTAAGATACCAAAAGCAAAGAATAAGAGTAGAAAAACACATTGAAACAAGAAAGAAAAGAAAGAATACATTAAAAACATATCAAAAATGTTAAAAAAAACCCCTCAGCTCTTTCAAAAATATAACATTAAGCCATGATCTCACATAATAATACTGTATTGGCCAGTTTCTCCGTTATATCAGAAGGGAGGCAGATCATAAGCAGAGAACAAACACATGTTATCGGTCCTAGAATGTAAGACCAGGGTGATGCTCTCCTTCCAAAATAATCCATTTTTAATTCTTTTGCAGGTTGTCTGCCTGTATGATTTTGATACTACTCCTTACATGGATGAAGTCTTGGAACCCATGAATATTTGAACCAATGGAATGCAAAACTTGTGGTCAAGTGGCACATGGGGTTGTCCTTATTGTTAACTGTACCACCTTAGGCAGATAATGGGAGATCTCTTGACAAAGCCATCATATAGAAGGCAATGTCAGTTTGTAGACTTGATTATTTTGGATTGAAGTTGCTAATAACTAAATTCTGTTGTTGTTGACTGAAACCAGAGAGCCCGTGTGGCCTAACGGTTAAGGTGTTAGACAAAGAAGACCCAGTTCTACTCCATCCTTAGCCACAGAAGCTCCTGGGGAACTCTAGGCTGGTCATTCTCTCTCAGTTCAACCACTTCAGATAGTTTTTGTGGGAAAAATAATAGGCCTAGGGAGAGCTGTCTTGAGTTCCTGAATGAAAGGCTCTATTTCATTACCTGCTCTATTTTTTCCCATGCTTACAGTAACTTTTTATTAAAATGGGGCAACCATACATAAATAGCATTCTTCTTTGAAGCACTACTGTCAGGGTCAGTTTCGCTTCGCAATAAGACACAGACTCACTTAATGGGTATTAAGGATTTCTGGTTTATTGGAATGATGGCTGACAGAACGAAAAATGGGAACGGGGGTGATGGTGTGGAGGTGCCCCTTTTATACCCTCTTGTAGTGCCCCGGGCTCCTCCACCCTGCATTGTCCCAATCCCTCTTGATGGGACCCTTGATGGCTGCCTGGGCGTTTTCCCGGTGTCTTCCTTTGTCCCCCGGATTCAGTTGTGTCCTCCGGGGCACCAGGTGCGGCTTATATCCGTTCCTCCGATGTCCTTCTTTTCAGCCATCTATGGGTCCATGGGTGTGGGTGCTTTTGGGTGCTTGTGTTAATCCCTAGTTTGATTACCTCCTTCCTCTATTTCTTAATGATCATGATCTACGTTGTGAGGCTCTTTGTGCCTTGCAACGAGGTCATGACAACTACAGCCTCATGACCAGAGAACTCTCATCAGCTCATCCTACTTGGTGTAGGAGGAATCTCTAAAGTAATGAGTAGCATTCAGTCCAGAAATGTAAAGATGGTGAGGGGGTTTACTTATGACTGTTGTAGTTGGCCTTTACCCCAGGAGTTCCATGGGTAAGTAGATGGCCATTTTCACTTCTAATATGTCCTTGCAACAGCCCCATGAACTAGATTAGGCTGAGAGACAGCTTCATGGTCAAGCAAGGATTAGACATTTGCTGTTCCCAGACCTTAGCTGAACAGTTCAGGACTAGATCTGCAAGCATGTATATTTACCAGATTATTTCTGATGGCTTAAATAGGCCAAAAGACTTAACCTAATGTTCCCAGCCCAACCCTCAGGACTGGGTGGTCCTTAGCTTCAAACTGAAGCTGTTCTATCTCTTTGAGAGGGTGCATGTCTGCATTTTAAATATGAAATGGCTTATTCGGTTTTAGCTAACAGCACATGGCGAGAAAGAAAATTCCATCCCTTAGCAAATGTAAGATTTTATCAACTGAAAGAAGTATTTTGGCCAAGAGGTTTTTGCAAAATTACTAAGAATGTCAGAGAGAAGGCTGAGAGGTTGAAAGAAGAGTTTGATTGACAACGAGGTGTTTCCGGTCCTTTCTCTGGGGTGGGTAATATGCTTCTAGTCCATTTTTTAAAAAGTAAATTAAACTCTATTATCAAAGGAACAGATGGGAACAGAGTGCTCAGAGGCCTGGGGGGGATCTAAACACAATTTTCTTCATGGGTAACTAGAGGTAAACTAAGAAGATTCTGAAGGATCTCACAGAATAAAGTTTCCATGGTCTTATAAATGTGTCCTTTGTGTCCTTTAAGTAGGGAGCCTAAATTGGTTGGGTGTCAGGGCCAAAGTTCAGGACCATTCAGCCCACATTAAACTCTAAATGAGAGTTTAAAAGTCAACACATACTATCCAAGTTTAGCAGCAGCAGTAGCCCAGATCAAGCCCAATTTTTAGGGGAGCTCCTTTGATCACGAAGGAATCAATACTGCTGGTCAGAGCATTTTTCATGAAAAGAAATCAGTGAGCTGGACATGTACTGTATATAGATCCTCATTTTTTTATTTTAACTCAAAAATATTATTTATTTAAAAAACTTTATTGATAACATTTTCATCTACTTTTTCATCATGCAAATCAATCCCACAGGTATATGTGTGTATCTATATTTGTAGAACTATATCTATATCCCCAGCATCAAAATGGCACTTATTCCCAAATAATATACATGGCTGTACAAAGAGCTCTCCCCTCTCTGCCAGCAGAGTCTATAGTTAAAAGTTGTCTAACTGTGCCATCAGCTAGGCTACAAGGTATCTACAACATTCTAGTGAAATTAATCCATTACTTTATTTTTATTGGGCTAAATCATCATTACGACCACCACCACCACAGTATTGCCATCCTTGAAAATATGATCTTTTTAAAAAAAATCTGTTCAATCGTGTCCGATTCTTGGAGACTGCTTGGAAAAGTCCCTGCAGTTTTCTTGGCATGACTTTTTTGGAAGTGGTTTGCCATTGCCTGCTTCACAGGGCTGAGAGAGAGTGACTGGCCCAAGGTCACCCAGCTGGCTTCGTGCCTAAGGCAGGACTAGAACTCTCAGTCTCCCGGTTTCTAGCCTTGTGCCTTAACCACTACACCAAGCTGGCTATAGACTATAGTTAAAAGTTATCTAGCTGTGCCAATGACTAGGCTACAAGATATCTAGAACATTCTAATGCAATTAATTTACTACTTTATTTTTATTGGGCTAAATCACCACCACCTCTATGATATTGCCATCCTTGAAAATATGATCTAGTTGTTGTTTATTTGTTTAGTCGCTTCCGACTCTTCGTGACTTCATGGACCAGCCCACGCCAGAGCTTCCTGTCGGTCGTCAACATCCCCAGCTCCCCCAGGGACGAGTCCGTCACCTCTAGAATATCATCCATCCATCTTGCCCTTGGTCGGCCCCTCTTCCTTTTGCCCTCCACTCTCCCGAGCATCAGCATCTTCTCCAGGGTGTCCTGTCTTCTCATTATGTGGCCAAAGTATTTCAGTTTTGCCTTTAATATCATTCCCTCAAGTGAGCAGTCTGGCTTTCTTTCCTGGAGGATGGACTGGTTGGATCTTCTTGCAGTCCAAGGCACTCTCAGGATTATCCTCCAGCACCACAGTTCCAAAGCATCGATCTTCCTTCTCTCAGCCTTCCTTATGGTCCAGCTCTCGCAGCCATATGTTACTACAGGGAACATCATTGCTTTAACTATGCGGACCTTTGTTGTCAGCGTGATGTCTCTGCTCTTAACTATTTTATCGAGATTTGTCATTGCTCTTCTCCCAAGGATTAAGCGTCCTCTGATTTCCTGACTGCAGTCAGCATCTGCAGTAATCTTCGCACCTAGAAATACGAAGTCTTTCACTGCTTCTATGTTTTCTCCCTCTATTTGCCAGTTATCAATCAAGCTGGTTGCCATAATCTTGGTTTTTTTGAGGTTTAGCTGCAAGCCAGCTTTTGCACTTTCTTCTTTCACCTTCATCATAAGGCTCCTCAGTTCCTCTTCACTTTCAGCCATCAAAGTGATATCATCTGCATATCTGAGATTGTTAATGTTTCTTCCAGCGATTTTAACTCCAGCCTTGGATTCCTCAAGCCCAGCATGTCGCATGATGTGTTCTGCATACAAGTTGAATAGGTATGTTGAGAGGATACAGCCCTGCCGTACTCCTTTCCCAATCTTAAACCAGTTTTTCTGAAACTCCCTGGCTTTTTCCATTATCCAGTGGATATTGGCAATTTGGTCCCTAGTTCCTCTGCCTTTTCTAAACCCAGCTTGTACATCTGGCAATTCTTGCTCCATGAATTGCTGAAGTCTACCTTGCAGGATCTTGAGCATTACCTTACTGGCATGTGAAATGAGTGCCACTGTTCGATAGTTTGAACATTCTTTAGTGTTCCCCTTTTTTGGTATGGGGATATAAGTCGATTTTTTCCAATCTGATGGCCATTCTTGTGTTTTCCAAATTTGCTGGCGTATAGCATGCATTACCTTGACAGCATCATCTCGCAAGATTTTGAACAGTTAAGCTGGGATGCCGTCATCTCCTACTGCCTTATCATTATCAATGCTTCTTAAGGCCCATTCAACCTCACTCTTCAGGATGTCTGGCTCTAGCTCACTGACCACACCGTCAAAGCTATCCCCGATATTGTTATCCTTCCTATACAGGTCTTCCGTATATTCTTGCCACCTTTTCTTGATCTCTTCTTCTTCTGTTAGGTCCTTGCCATCTTTGTCTTTGATCATACCCATTTTTGCCTGGAATTTACTTCTGATGTTTCTAATTTTCTGGAAGAGGTCTCTTGTCCTTCCTATTCTATTGTCTTCTTCCACTTCCATGCATTGCTTGTTTAAAAATAATTCCTTATCTCTTCTGGCTAACCTCTGGAATTTTGCATTTAATTGGGCATATCTCCCCCTATCGCTGTTGCCTTTTGCTTTCCTTCTTTCTTGGGCTACTTCTAGTGTCTCAGCAGACAGCCCTTTTGCCTTCTTGGTTTTCTCTTTCTTTGGGAGGTATTTTGTTGCCACCTCCTGAACAATGTTGCGAACTTCTGTCCATAGTTCTTCCAGGACCCTATCTACTAAGTCCAGTCCCTTAAATTTATTCTTCACCTCCACTGCATATTCCTTAGGGATATTAGTGAGCTCGGGTCTTCCCTAATCTCTTTAGTCTGATCCTAAATTGTGCAAGAAGAAGTTCGTGATCGGAACTACAGTCAGCTCCAGGTCTTGTTTTTACCGACTGTATAGATGTCCACCACCTTTGGCTGCAAAGGACGTAGTCAATCTGATTTCGGTGTTGTCCATCTGGTGAAGTCCATGTATAAAGCCATCTCTTAGGTTGTTGGAAGAGAGTGTTTGTTATGCAGAGTGAATTGTCTTGGCAAAATTCTATCAGCCTATGTCCTGCTTCATTTTGTTCTCCCAGGCCATGCTTATCTGTAATTCCAGGTGTCATTTGACTGCCCACCTTAGCATTCCTATCTCCCGTGATGAAAATAACATCTCTTTTAGGCGTGTTGTCCAGTAGGTGCTGCAGATCCTCATAGAACTGCTCTACTTCAGCTTCTTCAGCATCTGTGGTTGGGGCGTATATTTGGATCACTGTGATGTTAGATGGCTTGCCCTGAATTCGAATTAAGATCATTCTGTCGTTTTTTGGATTGTATCCAAGCACTGCTTTAGCCACTTTACTATTAATTATGAAGGCTACTCCATTTCTTCTGTGGTCTTCTTGTCCACAGTAGTAGATCTGGTGGTCATTTGATGTGAAGTGGCCCATTCCAGTCCATTTCAGTTCACTGATGCCCAAAACGTCTATCTTTAATCTTGACATCTCACCAACAACCACATCCAATTTGCCCTGGCTCATAGATCTTACATTCCAGGTTCCAATGGTGTGTTGATCCTTAGAACATCGGATTCACCGTTCACCACCAGCACCGTCAGCCGCTAGCCGTCCTTTCAGCTTTGAGCTAGCTGCGTCATCACGTCTGGGGCTAGTTGAACTCATCCTCTGTTCCTCCCCAGTAGCATTTTGACCATCTTCTGACCTGGGGGTCTCATCTTCCGATGGTATACGGATATATCTCTGGTTGTGCTGATCCATTTAGTTTTCATGGCAAGAATACTGGGGTGGGTTGCCATTACCTTCCCCAGGGATCGCATTTAGTCTGACCTCTCTGTCATGACCTTCCCGTCTTGGGTGGCCCTTCACGGTTTAGCTCATGGCATCATTGAGGTGCTGAAGCTCCAGCACCACGACAAGGTAACGATCCTGTGCTGAAGATGATCTAGTTAGATCAGTTCTTTTTTAGATTGGTGACTTTCAGCTCTTTTTTTTTTTTTTGCTGTTTCAGCTGTCCAGAAACTCTTAGGCATTTAGAGTACAACTTCTGAAGATGACATTATGGGTTTTAGGGCAACATATCTCAACCACTGGTAGAGATGTGATTGGTGATATGGAGAAGTAGTCTAGATGGGGCTCCCTTCTCAAAGTGTTAGAAAGAAGAAAGGAAAACAGATGAAGAGGGATGGGTTTCTAGCCTCAGATCTGCTCAACAAAAGCAAAGCAAAACATGAACAATTTGGTAAAGTGTTTTCCTTGAGTTTGGGGCTGCAGTCCATGTTTGAACTTAGGAACCAAAAACAATGAGGTCTTGTACTAGTTGCCTTTCTCTCATTATTCAGATACATGTTTTGATTTGAGCTTATGGAAGACTATTGTCACTGTGGAACTACTTAGCTCTTTGTCTTGATTTTGCAGTCATCAGTATGGTCAACAGTATGACTGAGTTTTTTTTTCCTCTCTCTCTCTCTCTTTGAAACTTGCTCTGATAAATGTAGTAACAGAAAAGCCTTCTTGGAAAAGATGGACTTCTTGCTTCTATTTTGGTGAGACCCTGGTTCTTCGATAGAGTGGTTGATGTCACTTAACATATAAAAACTTGAAAACCACTCTTTTATGATACAGTACATGCAGGGGATTGACAAAGTGACTGTTCATTGCACACCTGCTAAATCCACTCAATATTCTTTTCTAACTAGACATTTTAGATGAAAGGTTGGGTTAGCAACGGTTGGATTAGCTGTCCTTTATTTTTTCATTTGTTTAAATGTTTCCATTGGTCCTTTCCGTCTCCCTTTCCAGAGGTCCACAGTGGTTAATATTACAACATTTAAGAATAGTCATTTTCTTCCTGTGTGGAACTTAGCAATCATTTCTTTAAACATGGCTGAGGGAATACACCACAACTGGCTCACAGTTTAAGCCATAATCCATGACATATAAATTCTATTGAGTTAGTTTATACAATACCTTAATTTGACTTATACAATACCCTAAACTGTAATATGGTTTAATGTGTTACATGGTACCAACTCAACCAATATCTAAACAGCTATATAGCAACCAGTACACATACACCTGAAACAACAACAGCACGAAGAGACCATGATTCTCAGACCAGCCTGGTGAAAGATCAGTTAGAACATAGAAAGCAAGAGACACCTACCCAGTGCTTTCCAGATGTTTTTGACCAACACATGGGTCTAAGCCAGCACAATGGTTAGTGATAGGAATAATAGCCCAAAATATCTGAGTTGCCCCAGATGGCACATTCTTGAGTTAAAGTATCACTTAGGAATCAAATGCCAGATGGAGTTTCCTGGGAGCATAGAGCAGTTCCAGAGGAATACATCCTTCTTAGTATTTCTATCAAGTGTATTTCCAATAGTTTAGCAAAGTCTTGGAGAGGGGAAATTGTTTCAGACTCCATGCATTTAAGGGCCACAAACAACATAGAGACCTGCCATATGATGGGATAAGGAGCAGGGAGAAAGGCTCAGATGGAGTTTCTATCTCCAGTCATTCAGAGTTTTAAACAAGCCCTCTGATGGTGGGAACTCCAAGGGCAGTTCCAAATATTTTCTCATGAGACATATATTCCTTGGTGGCAGTAACTTACTTAAGTACTCAATCCGCCCAGGACAATAGACACGTTGACCCCAAGTTCACCAAGCTCAGGAGGGTGGAAGGCTGAAAAGCAGATGTTGGGCCATAGGGTGCAGTCTCTGTTCCCAAAGCCCCAGTACTTTTCCTCTGAGTTTATTACCCGACCCAACACCTGATCTTTCAATCATCTCTAGTGCCTCCAGTGTAGCTCTAGCTTCCCAATTCAAAGAACTCCTTGAATACACACCCTTGATCTTGCAGATGTGGCTCTTTCCCCCTAAGCAGTCCCAATTCAGCTCCATTGAATAACACTTCACATCTATACAAGCAAATTTCCTCTTCAAAGAGGCTGTATATATATGCTGATTAATGTGAAGCGTACACACCATTACAGGAAATAGGACCTGTTGTTTGAGCGATAAGGACACTTCACAACACCACCAAAGGATGGAGAAGTGTTGGGTTCGCAACTCTTCAGCCTCTCCCTTCAAGCTTCCATGGGTCCATCAGGCACTGAAAAATAACTTGTTTGCTCAGAATGTCACTGACTTCCTGTGCATGTTAACTAATCACCATCTAAGGAGAGAGAACAGATTGATAACATGCCACTATAATTTCATATGGAATTCCTAAAGCTTTTTACTGCTCTTCATCAAGGGGACAGAGTTATTAGCTAGAATTGGATCTCCTTCTGATTCACCATATGTTGAAGAGCTGTGCTTCTAAACAGTATTTCTTACTTAATCATTACAATATTTTTTAAAAGTCTCTCTCTTTCATACAGCCACACACATATTCACTTAGAACTAACATCTTCCATGCAAACAGGATACTCAGGACAACTTACAAGCTGAAGAAAGCTGAAATTAAATCCGACTGGTTCATTGGAAAGATGGATTTAAGACTGTGAATTATCCTGTTCTGGATGAAGTTGTACTCTCTCTCTCTCTCTCTCTCTAAAAAAGCAAGCCCATAATCCTTGACCCCCAGTTGTCTCTGGATTGCCAGATGGCAACAGCTACAAGGAAGCACACTGGCACAGTTACGTTTTGCTACCATCTGCAGATGTCCCTCAGTCAGAGGAACACCTGGCAAGAGTTATCCCCTGTCTTACTGTACTTGTAACCCGACTTGATTGGAGGGTTGGTTATCCCCATCTAGAAGCTTTAATTAATATAAAATGCAGCACTAGGGTACTAACTGGTTCATGGAAGCTGGAGTTGTGTTGAGCATTGCAGCTGTGTTGTGCACTGGATGCCAATTGCTTTCTGGATACAATTTAAGATTTTTTTTTAAAAAAAGCCCTTGGTAGTTTATGGTTTGGTGATCTGAAGGACAGCCTGGAGATCATTTGGTTTAAATCTGGGAGGGCTATGCTACAGCTTTTTCAACTGATGAATATTTTGAGAGATCTATGGGATCAGAATAGTTGTTGCAGACTCTGGGAAGCTATTACTCCATACCCTATTATTATTGGTCAATCCCTCTTCCTCAGGCAGACCTGTGACATGCCATACCTGTCTATTTTTTCAGGCTTTTGTTGAACCATATAGGAAAGATTTCATGTTTAAAAAAAAAATCCCAAGGCATCCAGCAATTGGAGACTTCTTCACCCAACTTGGGTCAAGTATTGCAATGGCCATCACAGCCCCGGAGCAGAACAATATGCCTCTGTTGCACATTTCACCTGGTCTGTCGTGTTCAATTCACACATGACTTTGTAGCCCAAAATCAGGGCAGAAGTGGTAGAATATGGGACTGAAAGCTCATATTATTGCTTTGACAGCTTCAGTCATCTAGAAGTAATGCAAAATGCAATTTATATTTATACTCTCTGACCTTTTGCTCTGAGAAGAAAACTATCTAATGATGGGCCATGGTAGCAAGGAATGAAAGAGGTCTCAGGTCTCAGGCATCTGGAATTTGTCTTCTTTCATTCTTGTCCCCCCAACAACCCCTTCCTTTTCAACAATTCAATAACAGTCAAAACCAGATGAAACATGAAGAACAGTTTGATTAGGAGTAACAATTATTTTATCATCAGTAGGTAGCGGCTTTGAGCTTAAGCTTTCCTCCCCTTTATTTCTCCTTCCCCAAAATAATTGTCTTGTTCTTCTTAATAAAAAAATGCTGTTCCTAATAACATAAGAGACTTGTCTCTACCAATTGGACAGTGGAATCCTCTATTCCCAAACTGGGAATAGTGGACAAGTAGGAGTTTCTAGAAGCTCAGAAACCGAACATACCGTAACAGTGGTTTCATGGTGCTTGTCCCAAGCATCTTGCGGTTAAGATATCCTCAAGTTAAGCTCAGCTCCTGGTGGCTGCAACCATATTATTTTCTTGGCAGTGTTAGAGTTGTGGTTTGTCATTGCTGTCCACCCCTCAAGGTAGGCCAGGTCAGGAAGCAGAAACCACAACAACTACTGGAACTCGATTTTATTGTTGTAGGATACTGTATAATGACCAATCTGGAAAGCCTTCCAGAGTTTCCTTCTTCCCTTCTCATACTATACAGAATGAAGGCAGGGCTATTTTGAGTCCTTGTCTCATGCTCCGTCCTTTCCTAAAACTATGTCGCAATTTATATTTTCTTTTATTGTCTCTTAATAACTGCCAAGGGCTCTTGCATTCCTTCGTCAATGTTATCACTGAATTCCTCTATAATTGTCTTTTTCTGGCCTGGTTCTTTTCAACTTCTCAGTCTAGCCTGAAATGTTGGAATTCCACAGTGTTTTCCATTCAAATACTGAGCCAGACTAACACTGCCTTTAATAATGGAGGTACTAAGGTCACTTTTTGTGGCCAATATCCACCCATACATGTTCAAGGTTCCAGCCTATGCCAGCAGAGAACCCCCCTATGTTCTTTTTCTGGCAGTGTTTGTTCAGATTAATGAAAGAGAGTTTGCTTTAGAAGTTGCTTTCAAAGGAAAGGAGAATTTCTGATGTGGTTCTTCTAAGTGTAATTCTTCTTGCACTAATTTCTCAATCTCTCTGTCTATCAGTTTGGTAGACTATTTGAATCTGTGTCCAGCTCTATTTCCACCTACTTTCTTATGCCAAAGCAAAGAGGAAGAAATTAATACGAACTTCTTCATTTGTGATCTTGAGCCATGGTCAAATTTGGATGTAGACAGCTTTGAAGGTGATGTAGCCAAACAGGCTAAAGAGTTATGAGAGGGATATGTCAGCATGCTTGGCATGATTACCAGCACAGACACACAGACACACAGACACACAAACAGAGATGAGGCATGCCCACTACCTACTATGACATTTCTGGAAATTGGCAAATGGGCCTTTAATATACAGTGTCTTAATGAATAATTTACCATTGGAAGACCTGAAGGACCAGGTTGTGGACAGATCCTTGTGGAGAAAACCAATCTACATGGTCACTAAGTGTTGATACCTACTTGATGGCACTCAGTCAATCAACCAATCAGTTGCTAATATACAGCTTTAAATAAGTTTTTTATGCTGCTGTGACCTTTTTTTTAAAAAAATCTGATTTTAGAGTCAGGTGAACCACATCTGGGAGTACTGCCTTGAACAGTTCCATGTATGTTTAATAAACAAACAAGTCTGAGTGTGCTTGAGAGATGGAACCTGAGTGTTTCTGTCCTAACAGTCAGGAATCACGCTGAGACGAGGAGTAGGTCTCTAGTGTTTATTACTGCTACATAAAACAGAATCCTAACAAACTGAAGAAGCGTGGGAAAAACCCAGACAGATAAACCCCGAAAGTCAAGGCGGGTCTGACCTGTGTCTCTTTGGATGGCTGCTTAATTCCTCAGTACTTCGCATGCGTTTTCCCCCCTGGATAGAGGCCCCCTCCTGCTCGCCATCAGTGCTCATGACAGTTTCCATGGAATAGAACATGAGGCACGGAAGAAATAACGTGGCATGCTTGGAAGAGGCCATGGCTTGCTGGCTGGTCAGACCCTGATGAGGAGCACACATCACTGCAACCGTTTGTTCTGCATGACAATTGTCCAGAAAGAGCAATATTCTACATTGACGTAGGCATTTTTCCTATTCAACACTCTTCTCAGTCATTTTTTTTAGAGAAGCCCAATATTATTAAATAGGCAGGGAGGGAGATTGTGCTGGACAGAATAAGAACAGTTTCTTCATCTCTAGGCTTCCTTAGCAATTTCCTAGCTAAAGTGACACTTGGACCAGCACCTCACCTGATTATGACCCATCCTCTTCCCCAGGACGTTTGGATGTCCTTCCTTTTTCCAGCTCCACTTTCCTGGCTTCCAAAGAAGGGCAATGCATGGTCACATATGCAATACAATGGCTATGTCACCAAGAGGTGATTGACAGATGCATACACTGTGAACCACAATACTTTCGTTCACTGCTTGATGACTTATAGCTGAGCATCCTGTGTGGGAAAGTTTTCTTCAGGAGCTAGAAAGGTCTATCCATGAGGCCAACTCAGCATCCTACAAAGCTCCCTCACCTTATTAGCCTATAGGTGTCCATGTCATCATCATCTGATAACTATCAGTTCTTTGGAGATTTTGACCATATGGATCTTCCTCTTGCCAGCGCTTGTAGTGAATGCATTCTTGGCTTATGGTTCATAAGAGCCTCATTAATTTATCTGGTTGATGGGCTTCTAGTGTCATGCTAAGCTATAAAGCAGGGATGGGCAACACTGGGGTGCTCATGTCCATACATAATATTTGGAAGATTTGAGGGTGCAAAATGAGTAGGGGTCACATTGCAAGTTGGGTGGGGCTGAATTCTGAAGAGGCAAATTTGAGTGTTCTTTGCTTTTAAACAGTGAAATGACTGCTTTGGAGTTTTCACTGCAGAGTTTATATCTTTCCCACCTCAAAATGATAGCAAGCAGGGCCATCGACTTTCTTCAAACATAGAGTGGCCTCTAAAAAGCAGATTTGGAGGCCACCTGAATGTTTTAGAGATCCTGAATGCTGCTTTTGCTCTGAGTCATGGGTTCACGTGGAGGGGGACGCAGATCAGACTGTGTCCCATTGCAACTGATTCAGTTCCTATTTGACCATGTAAATGGATTCAAGAATGCATCTGATTTTAGACTTTGATTTCAATGAAATTGAAGACAGTCCATCAGTTTTGATTCAACTGTTTGATCTAAGTCATCAATCTGATTCAGAAAGTGGATTTTATTCGGAAATTTGATTGAATTGTCTTCAGATCTAGTCTCTAAATCAAAGGTGTCAACAGCTTAGTTCTCCCCATATGTTACTGTAAGCCAATGCTAATCAAACCATAATATTGTTAACGTGTGAAGACATTAACTATGTCTTAATGTTACAGCCACTCCAACTTGAATCTTAAGATGATATAGAAGGGAGTGTATATATGATCCTGCATTTCAGTCTTTATGGGACCAGTCACTGAGGTTCTTCTACAGTCATTCATATTCCCCAAATGTGGGAGTGCAGAACCCATACAATTCAGAATAAAATAAAACCCCAAGATGGTTCCTATGGATAACTGGCATTTCAGTCTTGTTTGAATTTAATTTCATCTTACGTTGGATTCTGCCCTGAAGATCTCATTAGGGTAGACAATGAACTGCCCAGAGTCCCCTTTTTGGGAGAGATGGGTGTGATAGAAATTTGAAGAATAAATAAATAAATAACTTCTAAGCCCATTGCTGCAGTTTGTCCACACTGGTTCTAACCATCAGGGAAGGTCCCTGCTGGAGTTTTTAAACCTGAGTTAAAACAAGTGGCTATAAGGAAAAAGGTCAACCATCTATGCAGTGGCACCATCTATTTTTAGAACTGTGGTAGACAGGCTAGGCCCTAGTGACTCTCCAGAGTGAGTACAGTTGACAGATCTTTTTGTTTTAATAGCATGAAGCAACTGGCTAAGTTTAACACTGGCACACACAGAGAATGCAATCTACTAAATTGTGTCTTTAATTGCTTTAAATTCAGGAGACTGTCCATTCAAATCTCACCCTCCCTCAAATCAAGCCAGCAATTAGAACTAGTATAATTATTACTGCCTATTTTTCTACCCCGACATCATGCTTCTATTACGAGCTTTTTGGATTAAAAGAGAAAATGTACCTGCAAAATAAAACAGTTGTTATGAGGGAAGAAAAGTCATTCTCTAGTCATGCTCTGTTGTTCTTCAGAAAAGTTTAACACTCTGGGATACAATGGGGGGAGGGCGGTGTTTTTCACATGGCTTGTTTCACAGACTGATGCTAGTTTGGGCTGAGAGGGAGTGACTGTCCCAAGGTCACCCAGCTGGCTCCTGTGCCTAAGGGAGAACTAAAACCTGGGTCTCCCCATTCTTGGTCCAGCACCTTAACCACTACATCATATTGACTCTCATTCTCCAGTTATACTATATAGCCAGGACATTATTAGGCAACAACTGAATTTCTGTAGGAAACTAAGTTGCTGTAAAATTGGATTCCTGTCTAAGGAAAGTAGATTTCTGAAGACAATCATTGTTCAGTTAAGCAGGCTTACTTGGAGGTGAGTTGTACTGAATTCAATGGCAGATAACAGCAGAGATAAGCAATTTATGGCCCTTATGAAGCTCTTTGAGATCCTTCCTCAATTTGTTGCTGAAAGGCCATGCCAGATTATTAGAAAGAGTGGGGGGGGGGGGGAAACACAAGATTGTGGCCAGGCATCATTTTTATTTTCTAATAATGCCAGTGGGGTGTGGAGTCATCATTTAAAATAAACATGAAGCAGATGCCATGCTTTGTAGTTTCATTATTACTGTTGTGATTTTTATTCAATACAAAACTTTAAAAAAATTAAGACTGGGTGGAGAAGAGACCTCCAGAGGAACATTCCTCCCTGGATTGCTTCCCCTGATCTGAAGGTAAAGGAACAATATATTAAAAAGGAGAGAGAGGGGAAAGAAAAGGAGGAATTATATGGAAAACCCTTCATGAAATAGCAGTCAAAAACATGTTGATGGAACTATCTCTTTCCACCCCCATCACACACAGAGGGCTGCCTGCTGATGGACATTATTATGATTATCATTACAGTATTATTATTACTATTATTATCATCACAATCCTCCTCTTTCTCCCCTCTTCCTGTCTTCCTCAGGTCTCTGATTTTAGCACATGCTTCTTAATGTTTGTATTAATCTATGAGACTAAATACCTGTTCTATGTGTGGCTGTCATGGCAAAACTAAGCAAATTGGAATTTCTTCCACTGTGATTAATCGGCCCCCCAGCTGCCCTTAAAATCCTTGGCCATGTGCCTGTGACATCATCTAGCCATCAGCTCCAAGTTCCTGTTCCCTGAAACTGTCATTAAGTGCTGTGAGAGAATGAAAAATGACGGAGGAACTCAGTGGCTTCCACTGCCAACCTTGTGTATTGTTAGAATGACTTCATCCCCCTTTGGTGTGACCATAGAAAGGGAGGGGGAGAAAGGCCTTATTTGATACCATCACAGTGCAGAGGCTAAAGACTGAACTGGAGGGAAAGGAGGCTGAAAAAAAAGGATAAGGAATGCAGAGTAAAAATTATGCAAAACTAAATGGGTTTCTAATATTTAAACAGAAAGGAGGACCTTTGGGGATTAGCCTTTGAAAGGGAAAAATAGTATTAAGGTGGGACGTGGAGAAGCATCAAGAGATGACAAATATATATATTTTAATGATTTATTTCTCCTGGCTCATGGGAAGATCAGGGCCCACATTTTGATGCAAAACCCAGGCTTTCACTCTGATATGAAATGCTATGTAGCTTCCCTAAATTCCTTGTCCCTGTGTTCTGTGGCAATGCTGTGACTAAAGGCATGACAGATGGAATGTGTAGCTCATACGGCTGGCACAGAGGTGGCACATTGAACTAATGTAGGTTGAAGCCAACACTAAAATCTGTATTTCAGTAGAAATGATTTATTTCTAAAACCATTTTCTTTGCATTTATAACTGAAGGTTTCCTGTGATACAGGCCTCCAGTAACGTAGAAATAATTTTTGACTTGATTTAGATAAAAAATGTGGTCACTAATTTAACATTAAGTGGGAAAAAGCATAGTGTGGAATAAAATTTGACTTGTTTAAAAGTAGGCAGGGATGTTCATTAATTTTATTGTTGATAGTTTGACGTCTTAAGTGAATGACAGTAAAGGTGCTGAGGCCCTAGAAAGAGTGTAGAGAAGATCAACAAAAATGATAAGTGGTCTGGAGGCCAAATCCTAGGAAGAATGGCTAAAGGAACTGGGTATGTTTAGCTTAGAGAAGTTGGAGGGGAGACATGATAGCAGTCTTCCGACGCTTGAAGGGCTGCCACAGGGAAGGGGGATTGATTTATTCTCCATGCCATCTGAAGGTAGGACAAGAAACAATGAGTGGAAGCTCATCAGAGGGAGCTCCAACCTGGAAACAAGGAGGAATTTCCTGATAGTGAGAACTATTAAGCAGTGGAGCAGTTTGCCTCCTGGAGTTGTGGGTGCTCCATCGCTGGAGGTTTTCAAGAAAAGACTGGACAGCCATTTGTCCAAGATGGTATGAGGACTCCTGCCTTGGGCAGGGAGTTGGACTAGAAGACCCCCAAGGTCCCTTCCAACCCTATGATTGTATGGTTCTACGACTATGGTTTCTGATTTATTTTAGCAGTATATACATTTCAGTGGAATACTATACTATTAAAAAAGTTGTCTAGACACTTTCTGAACATTCAACTAGTAAAGAAGATGCATACATATTCAATAAAATCTATCTGAAATATCTATATTTCAGAGCAGATGATGTGCTGTATGTCTTAATTATCTGATAACTGACTGTTGAAATATTTGATTTCTCCTTTTTAATCTAAGGAGTGTGTCTACAACCAGTATCTGAAAAATGCAAGGAACCAAATTTTAGCTAAGCATGTGTGAAAACTTTGTGTTCATTAGTATAACAAGACCTTTGTCTCCCCTTAAAATTTTCCAGATATGAACAGAGGTCTCCAAATTCAAGTGAAAACAACAACAACAAACAAACCCAAACACTTTTGTTGAATGCCTATAGTCTAAAACTACCTTAGCAACTTTTTCTAATGTAAGGAGAGTCCCTTTATAAAATCTAAGAATGCCAAGGACTCCCCCCAGAGAATATAATCATTAACTGTTTGCAAGGAAGTGGATATAAGAGTACACTTTTTAAGAAGTGCATTTTGTACACAGAGTTGCCTGGATAATTTGTTTATTTTTGAAGTTCAGATGTGATAGTCCTAACTTTGTTACTACATCAGGGCATGGGGATCAAGTGCAGTCTCAGATACATAAAGTGCTAGTGTCATTAGCAAGGAATCAAAGATGTGAACATGGCCGAAGAATCTAAAGATCACAGTCTAGGAAGACCTTCAGTAATTCTTACTATAGAGGTAGTAGTTGCTTAAGATCTGTGTAACTGTAGTCACTGAACATGTTGCAGACATATTCTGAGCAAACTTGCCTCAGATAAATTCAAACAGATAATAAAGGGTGCAGTGAACAAATGAATATCAATACAAAGATCCCAAGATGAAAGTCAACAACAACAACAATTCAGAAGCAAGAAACTGGCTACAGAGGGAATTAAAGGCATGCTGAAGGAAGATAAGGATATTGCAGAGAAGCTGGGTGAATTTCTGACTTTCTACATTGCAGGACAGATAAAGGGGCTTTAACTGTCATTCCTGGGATGTAAATCTGAAGAACTAAGTCAAATATTAGTGACAAGATATGAAATGTATTCAAAGAGATCACCAGGTTCCATGGTATCCATTCAGGAGTCCTAAAGAACTCCAGTGTAAAATTATAATTGTATATCATAAATATTAAACATGCCCTTGACCTTGGCTTCTGTACTAGGAGACTAGAAAGTCAATCTGAATAATCATATCTAATTGGATTCCTTCAAATTGATTTGATGATTTGGAAGGTTTTTTTGCTTATGGACAAAAGCCTATTTTCTGAATCAGTTCAGAACATTGAATAGACCCCAAACGAAGCATCAAATAGAAATGTTGAATTGCCTTAGTTTTCCAAATGGATTTGGATCAGATGGATTATTTGAATTTAACTGACAATTACATCTGATCAGAGCAGATACACACCTCCCTATTGTTTCAAAAGGTTATTGAGAAAGTCCTTTACCAAAGATTTCTGAGCAAGCACACAAAACAGTTGAGGATTAGATGAAGATCTGGTCCTCCATTTGCATACTCTGGTTCAAGACAAGCAACTTGAAGGACAGTTTTGCCCCCCAGGTCAATAGATTCCTGAACAATTTGCCAGTTCTTGACCATGAACTAATTGGAAATGTTCTAGTTTCCCTTCTGCATGAGGATTGGGAGATTGTCTGTACCTTATCCTGACGATGAGAACTTTCCCCTTATTTTAGTTGACTCTTGTGGGACTGTGAATGCCATCATTGCACCTAGCCCTAATTAGGTTGCCCTAATTCATTATATTGGCGGTCAGTACAATTGACTTGCATCCCAGTTTGTGATCTGTATTTTTGGACTTTTGAATCCTTGGGCCATGCTGACATGAAGCCTTCCAAGTCTGAGGGGAGGCACAATATAGTTTCTACAGTGTTCCTTGAATAAGCAACTTATTCTCTGGGTCCTTAACAGGGGTGATGGACATGTTGGAATCTTTGAAACAGGCACTTTCAAACTGTGCCTTGAGATTTCACTGGAAGCAAAATTGATTGGCAACTCTTCAGGAGTCCCTTTGCCTGCGATGGTTTGTCCCTTTGCCAAGATGTGAACAAGTGAAGCTTTTTTTTTTTTTTTTAAAGAGAAGGGATCTTAAAGCATTGCCTCCCTAGCAGCTTATTTGGTTGAAACATTGATCTGATACTCTTTTGGGCTAACTCCTGGCCTGAAAAAGAAGCATTTTATTATGAGTTATGACAAGCTGCAGAGAGACAGGGAGAAAACCCAATAAGGAGGATCAGTAAGTGGAGAGCGAGAGGCCAAGGTTTTAAGGGGGAGGGAGAGAAAAATGCTCTTGATGGCTTTGAAGGCAGAGTGTAGATGACTTGAAATGATAGGTGTTAGTAGAAAGCTTGATATAATCAACAGGAGGGGAGATTTCAAACATGGCAGAGTGTTCTGGGAGCTGAAGATAGAATATAGCTTGCCAGCTGGAGGTATCCCTCCCTCCCCTCTCAAATCGGATCACATTGCTTGAACATGCTTCAGTGTTAACGTGCTGTCCCCTCTCCATAAGGGAGTGAATTGTATCTTTACAGAAGAGCTCTACAACTCTTTGTTGCTCTCTTCTTGAAAGTGGAGATATTAGGGATGAATGGGATTTTCCTCCTGAGACTAGCATCTCTATGTGTGCAGCAACAACCATCACAAACACTGAAATAGGCCATTTTTCTCCGAAGGTCCATCCTATTCTTCTCAAAGATACATGGCAAATGGATTCGTAGGGTAGGCCTGGGCAGCTTGCCAGGTTCTGAGAATCATTCTGGAATTTATGAAGGAATTCAAATACCTGCTGAAATGCCCCATTTGGTATTCTTCTCATTTGCACATTAAGATTTTCAAGCTAGACCCTTTTCTGAGTACCAACAATGGGAGAAATAAGTTACACATGTGTAAAAGAGAGATCCTTCTTGGTGACAAAATCAGCAATGCTGAGATGGGTACCAGTGTCACTTTCTCACTGATGCTATAGTCATCATTCCTTTTTTTACCTCTTAGACATTCTAAGTTTTTATTTTTTTTTATTTTTTTTTTAAAAAAAGTGGTTTTCTTTTTTTCCAATTAAAAAACCTTTTTATTTATTATTGTTAAATTTATTGCATAGATAAACTAGGCATTTTCTTTTAAACAAGATGGAACATGCTTTCAATTACAGCCAGCAGAATCTCAATCATAAAGGATTTTTTCCCCCCTGAATCCTGAGAATTTGGCAATTGCAGGAGGAATTGCCTATGGATGTTCTTCTAAGCCAGGGGAAAGATCCTTAGCACATCTGGAGATCAAGACTTGGCTAAGCTCTCTGATTAATGTGTATGTAATTTTCTGTGCATGTTCTTTTACGTGGGGCAATTGATACCACACCTTCTTGGCAGCACATTCCGAGAAAAGGGTTAATTTGTGTATGTCAAGAAGTGTATGTGCTGATAAAACCTTTCATTCTTCCAAGAACCCATTCAAGGTCCTCAACAGTTCTGAATTCCAGCCACTTGGAAAGGGTGGGAAGAATGTCAACAGAACATACATGCTGACCCTAGGAAGACTGAATACAGACAAGATCTTTGGCAACTCCACCACTGTGGAACAATCCCTGCTTTATTTGACCAAGGAAATGGCGTCCTGCACATTCTTCAAGGGAGACTAAAGACATTCCTCTTAGAATCCAGGAATGCCTTTGTCAAGTCATGAACTTTTTCAGCCTTTGGTCCCGAAAGGGAGAATTCAAGTCAGCGTCCTGATACAAACCATTGAGCATTGATTGAATATTCTTACTGTACAATCTTAACAGTATCCAGAATACGGGTATTTTAATTAGGCTTGCCGATGTGCTGAAACTTCAGTGCTTGTATATAATTTTTAAAAACTCAGCTAATATTGTTCTTCCTTGTTTACATGTGCTCCCTCACCCAACCCTGGAAATAAACACTCCTTGAACAAAGCAAAAAATCATAGAGTACAAATGAGCAGTTGTTTCCTGTTTCTCTCTCCTGGTCTACATTTACTAAGGTGTAAACTACAGGCAGGAGGCAGACAAAGCAAACAGTGAGTAGGGTCAGAGGCAGAATTTGGGTGGAGACATTCAAATTCTCCACCTTTGTTTTTATTCTCTCTTTTATGTCTCTCAAGCAACAGGAACTGATTCCTTTCTTACCAGATCTCTTCCAGGTAGGATTTGAATTGGTCTGAGGGTTGCATAAAATTAATCTCAGACCCGCCTGTGCTTCTCAGTCTGTGGGTTGCCACCTTTGCCCCAAAGGCAGATGGTCAAAGTCTATTTCCATCAGACAAGGATGAGATTCTCAGATAACTTGGAAAAAAAGATTGGCTGGAAGAGGATAGAAATGAAATTGACTAGGTCACTGAAATTTACTCATCCTGCCTCCCTTCCTACTGCCTCCTGTGGGTTTTTGATTTCACTACTGTGTTTTCATTACTAATGTTAAACATCCATCAGTGATGAATATTTATTAGACTTATACCCAAACTTACATTCAGGAGCACAAGAAAGTATACATAGAGCTTGCTCCTTCCTTCCTTCCTTCCTTCCTTCCTTCCTTCCTTCCTTCCTTCCTTCCTTCCTTCCTCTCTCCCTCTCTTTTATACCATCTTTCAGTTCCCTCCCTCCCTCTTTCTCTGTCTCATACACAAACACATATACACACAAACACAAATACCGAGTTGTGGAAGGGACACTATAGCAGATGGTAATCTAAAAAGGACATAGAAAGACTTATTATTTTTTTTAAAGTACTTTTTTTTTATTTTAGGAGCCTTGTGTGGTGCAGAGTGGGAGGTGGCAGTATTGCAACCGAAAACTCTCCCCATGACCTGAGTTCGATCCCAGCGGAAGCTGGATTCTCGGGTAGCTGGCTCAGCTCAACTCAGCCTTCCATCCTTCCGAGGTTGGTCAAATGAGCATCCAGCTTGCTTGCTGGGGAAGGTGACGACTGGGGAAGGCAATGGCAAACCACCTTGCTATGGTCTGCCACGAAAACGTCATGAAAGTGGCGTCCCCCCAAAGGGTCAGACATGACTTGGTGCTTGCACAGGGGACTTTTCACCTCATTTTTATTTTATTTATCTATTTTCTGTCCCGCCTTTATTATTTTTATAAATAACTCAAGGCGGCAAACATATCTAATACTCCTTCCTCCTCCTCTTTTCCCAAAAACAGCAACCCTGTGAGGTGAGTTGGGCTGAGAGAGGGACTGGCCCAAGGGCACCCAGCTGGGTTTCATGCCAAAGGCAGGACTAGAACTCACAGCCTCCTGGTTTCTAGCCTGTTGCCTTAACCACTAGGCCAAACTAGCTCTTTGCTTGTTTATTTTATATAAATATATATATATATACACACACACATATTGTATATATTTATATTAATAAATTTTAATAATTTATTTATTTATTTGATTTATTTTCCACCTTTAGTTTGTAGAACTCATTATGCTTCCTCCTCTTATTTTCCCCACAACAACCCTATGAGGTGGGTTGGGCTGAGAGAGAGGGACTGGCCCAAGGGCACCCAGCTGGTTTCTGTGCCTAAAGGAAAGTCTCCTGGTCTGTAGTCCAGCATCGTACAAATGGGAGACCATTGGGGAGAAAAAGGAAGAGATGGAGCCCTCTGTTGACTCTCCCTCCTCTGACTAATCAGCTCTAATGTCTTGGGTCCCTAAACCTTCTGTCTCCTTTTGCCAGGGTGACAGAATAGAAGAAACAGGACACTTGTGTTACTGAAGAACCAGACTGTAGACTTCTCATCTGCATCCCCCCCCCAACACACAACTTTTCCTTGGCTTCCTCACCTGAGCGTATTTTTAATGAAATGCTGGAAATGAAAAGGAATAAGGAGGTGGGGATGAAGTAAAAAGGTAGAGCACATATCAGGAGATCTCTCATGTTGTCCTGACTGAGCAAAGACCATGTTGAGACGAGGAGGAAGTCTCTAGTGTTTTATTACTGCTATTGTAGACAGAAAATCCTACCAAAATGAAGAAGCATAGGAAAACCCAGACAGATAAACCCCAAAAGTCAAGGTGGGTCTGTTCTGGGTTTCTTTGAATGGCTGCTCAAAGTCTCTAAACTACGCATGCATTTTCCCCCCTGGATAGGGCCCCCCTTCTGCTCACCATCCATACTCATGACACATGTATTTATCTAAAGTACACAAAAATTGAAACAAACAAACAAACACAACTAACTATTAAAAAAACTATAAATAAAAATTGAAAACGAACTTAAGCAGTAAAAACAGGAACAAGCAAAACAGGAAAAAAAAAAGAATACAGGCATATCACCTGTTTATCAAAAATTAAACGATGTACGAAAAATTCAAATTAGAAAGGGAAAAAAAAGCCAAATTGTTGTAGAATATCATGAAATATGTGCCAAACATATTGTGTCATTTTTTGATTAATGGGGAAAAGCTGCCTTTCCAAAGATGGATAAATTGAATCCAGCCCTTGATATCTGGAAAAATAGTGCTGTTTTCCAGGAACTTTGATTATATTAGGCATGGGGAATTGCTAAGAGAATTATTTTGAGATATTTTGAGCAATTGGACAGGCACTATTATTCAGGAGGTTATTTGAGTCTTTTGGCTAATAATAACAGTGATAATAACAGCAACAATTCAGAAAGTCTCTCTTGGCTTGTACAGAGCAGCAGATGCTAAAGAAAACCAAGGGGAGATGGACAGACAGAAGCTGGACAAAGAAGACCTTGTGCTAAACCTTGGTATAAGGTAAAGGTTTCCCTTGACATTAAGTCCAGTTGTGTCCGACTCTAGGGGGCGGTGCTCATATCCGTTTCAAGGCCGAAGAGCCGGCGTTTGTCTGTAGACACTTCCGTGGTCACCATAATTTGTTGAACAAGCCATAGTAGCTAGGATCATGCCACAGAGCAAGCCAAAGCTGAACAACCCCATTGACTGGCTCACAAGCTACTAAGCCAATTTTCAACTATGTCCACAAGCCATAGCACTGTGGCTCACACATCACATTAATCCACAATGGCTGGATTAGCATAACACACTAAACTCAAGCTCAAAAAGAGCACCAAATTGGCCATCTGAACATCATGAAATTCAATGGTTCACATGGTTTGGGGTCACACATCATGCTAATTCAGAACATGGTTGTTCGATTTTTGTTTATCATGCCAGCCAGCCCATTGTATGTATGTATGTATGTATGTATGTATGTATGTATTTATATCCCTTTATTATTTTTATAAATAACTCGAGGTGGCAGACATACCTAATACTCCTGCCTCCTCCTATTTTCCCCACAACAGCAACCCTGTGAGGTGGGTTGGGCTGAGAGACGGGGACTGGCCCCAGCCGGCTTTCGTGCCCAAGGCGGGACTAGAACTCTCCTACCACGCCTGATTGGCTCTTGGGCTGAGAGAGAGGGACTGGCCCAAGGGCACCCAGCCGGCTTTCAGGCCTAAGGTGGGACTAGAACTCTCAGCCTCCTGGTTTCTAGCGTAGCACCTTAACCACTAGGCCAAACTGGCTCATTCAACAAATGATGGCTAAAACATGGCATGTGAACCCAACTTCTGATTTGTTAAATTAGACCCTATGGCTTACTCAAGAAGCAGTCTTCAGCAAAATGCAGAATGTATTTATATGGACACTCATCCCCTTTTTATTGGCATTGAATTTCACCTATGATACCTAATCCCAGAGAGGAGGATGCAGGAAAGATGACCCTGATGAAGAGAACTCTCAAATGAAATTCATGCTCTAGTTCCTATGGAATAAATCTTCATACCAGCTTAGCTGCCCACTGCAAAAACAAACAAACAAAATAAAATAAAAATAAAAATGTGGGGAACAGTTGAATGCTCATCTTTGAATATCTGAAATGTACCTTTCTGTTGGATAAAGTCCATCCATTTCTCACCCTAAGCATCTGTTCTAATATTGAGGTCTGTTATTTGTCTGCACTTCACAAAGGATGTAAAATAGCTGTTGTGTTTGGTTATCCTGTATTTAGAGTACTAGGAGAATGTAGCTATTGATTCGATGATATATTTGCAGACTCATGCACAGAGGGATGTCTAAGAGGTTCAGTGAAATCTGTGCATACAGCACTGGCTTTATACTGAGCATAATCTACAGCATGGCTGGCTGGGGAATTCTGGGAGTTGAAGTCCACACATTTTAAAGTTGACGAGGTTGAGAAACACTGATCTACTGTATGCATTTTTAAAAGTAGGTAGGAGGAAGTTGATTCATCAATTTCCATACCTCCTATTAAGAAGTAAAATTCCCTTCCCGATGGAAAATCCAAGACTCAGACTGAAACAAAGGCGTAGGGAAATCCACTTCATCTAAGAATAGGCTCAAATCACGTGTGTGTAGTGTGTGTGTCTGAGTGAGCTGTAGTTGCCAAATAAACAGCCCCTGATTTATCAAATCTCCATTTCCCCCCTTTCTTCCTCCTCTCTCCATATCAGAATGAAAGCTCAAGGGGACATATTAAGATTTTTGTGGAGAGAAAAACCTGCCCGTTCAGCCCTGTGTGGTACATCCAAATCTAATGTCTTCTTATTTTGATTCCAGAAAAATCATAGCAACATCTTACACACACCTCACCCACTCAGATACACTGGAATAAAACAAGGAAGAACTGATACACACAGAAATGTGTATGCTTTAATAATTAATCTAATTGTGAGCATTGGGAAGCTTGTTAGGCACAAGGGCATGAAAACTGCACCCATGCATGCACGCACGCACACACACAGATCTGCCTCAGCCTTTGACAGCTCCTTACTGCAGGCCTTTTTATTCTCTCCCTTTTATCACTCTTTCCACCTCCCAAATGGTGGGGCTGGAACCCCAGTTCCAGGCTGTCCTCCTGTCAGGCAAGGACTTTAAGGCAGAGGTTGGGGGTGCACTCATAAAAAGGGGCTCCTAAGCACCTTATTTTTCTGGTTTGATTTGCAAAGAAGTGAACAAGTCAACAGAGGGGCTCCTTCAAACACCCCATAAAATCCAAAGACTTCAAACTAACAGTGTGTGGATGGGTCGAAACACACATTGCCTCACTCTTACTTCTGAGTAGGTAAAACTCAGTCTGGCCACTGAGTTAATCCTTCTTCTTGTTTTCTACAACCAGGAAGCCATAGACTAAGCAAATAGGATGGGTCCACAGAATGGTAACCTCCCCCACCCACCCCAGGTAGCTTAGTCTAACACAGTGTGTTTGCTTCTGCAGGTGACAGCGCTGGGCTCATCTCACCTAAGAAGAGTTTTCCCTGCTTAGTGATTGGATGGGGGACCACCAGGAAATCTTTAGGAGCTTAGACTGGATGGGGAAGTTGAAAGAAGTTTTCTCTGTTGCTGCAAAGAAGATAAAGTCATCAGGAGTCAAGAATCAACCCCAAGGAGGCTTTACCTTTACCTTTTTAAAGGACTGTGCAAATCTAGCCAAGGGGTGATGATGATTGAAACCCTATTTATTTATTTATTTATTTATCTATCTATCTATCTATCTATCTATCTATCTATCTATCTATCTATCTATCTATCTATCTATCATATTTCTATCACTGCCCATCTCCCCCACATGGGGGACCCTGGGCAGTGCACAGTAAAAACAATTTAAAATTCAATAAAATCATAAATAATACCGATATTTCAATAAATATAAGATACAATAAAATCCAAATAAGGGAGGATCCTTTGCCCTCTCCCAAGCTGAATTTACCCTCCTACTCATGTCTAGAGCCAAGGTTCTTCTCCTTCCCCCTTCTGGGTTCATTCATAGGCTGAGCGATGGCTGATTTAATCATAGTTGCTTGAGTAAAACCAAACAGCAAGTAACCTGCAACCTGCTTTACAAATCAAAATAGCTGGATTTTCCCACAATGTGCTAAGCCAACACCAACAAAAAACACACTGGCTGCAGGGGTTCTATGTGCTTCACCAGCTAGGTAAAAGGCATGGCAGCCACATTTACAAAATATGTGAAGCGTGGTTAATTTTAACCTTGGTTTGTGTGCATCTTAACATGTAGTGTGGATGATCTAAGCTGCCCACTGTTCGGGATTCTATGGCTCCGTTTGTTCAGCCTGGTGGTTGAATTAAACCATGTTCTGGGTTTAAAACAATACATGGAAACCACGCAAAACCAAATTCAATACAGGAAGACAACCCCTCCCAAAGTAACTATGGTTGACACTAGCCAGGCTCAGCATGTGGTGGGAATGTTTGTTAGTTACTTACAAGAGAACTGACCTGGTTAAACCATTGTGCAATGCATCAATCACTGTGTTGCCAGAATGGGCCAGACTTGGCTATCTGCTCTTCAGCAATTTGTGGGAATTTAACCCTTACTTTCACCACGCTGTAAGAGCCAGACCAAAATCATACAGGGTCTTCTTTGAGTGGTGGGGTAGCAGTTTTCTGAGCTGAGATTAAGCATTTCTCTTGCAATGTGAAGCCAGCCAGTCAGCCAGCAAAGGAGTGAAGCCAGCCCTTCTTTGCCTCTCCAAACTGACCTAAATGCTTTGGTCAACCAAATGCTCCAAGAGTGGGTGGGGGGGAGCGATTGGGGACAGCCCCCTTCTAGGATCTTTTTATTGTCTCCCTAATTGGGGCTGAAGGAGAGAGGGGGGTGGTGGAGGCCGGGTGTCAGAAAAGCAGCTGACCGGTGGGGTTGACAGGGACGGGCTGGGAGGGTGACATCTGAAAAGAAAAAGAAGGGCGGGGGGGTGTGTGTTGGAGTCCAATGGAAGCTAGGACCAAGGGCGCAGGGCCGTTGCTAAGAGACGGGGATGCTGGTGAAGTTCTCTCAGCAGCGTTACCCTGACCTTATGCAAATGGGGGGCTGCCAGTGCTTTGTAGGGGGGTGAATTTTCCACCCGCCATGTCACCCATACCTGGCATCCAGCCTTTTATTCTGGTGTCCTCTAAAACACACTCAGCAGGAGGATGGTGACAATGCATGACGGAGTTAAGGCGTGGTGGGGGGGTGGGAGAGAAAGAAATCAGAGTTAGAGGCAGGCAGGGGCTGCTGCGAACATGGAATTTCAGGGCTAGCGGCCTTTCTCCTCGGCATCTCTGTTTCTTCTTCCTCCCCCTTTCCCTGGGCAAAAGATCCTCTTCGGAGGCTTTCATTCACACAAGCTGCTTAACCCGATTCCTCAGTTGGCCCAGTTTGGGGTTGCGTCACAAAGGAACCAGGGGGGCTGGCTTCAGAGAAGAAGCTAAGAAGAGGTGGAGGGTGGGGTGGGGGGAAGAACCAAAACCAACCTAAGCAAGCTTAACCTGTTGTGCGATAAGGTTGCAGTTGGCCTTTTAATGACACAGCCCTCCTAATGAATTGGGATTCTTGGTTTGGGGCCATCCTCACTTGCTCTCCCAAGCCGACGGGTTCTGGCATTTGATTCATTTAAAGCCTAGGCTTATGTTGTGCCATCTTCTCTCCTTGGAGTTCAAAGTGATGCCTGAGTGTTAGCGGTTGGCCCCTGCAGTCCACCACCTACATGTGTGGCACGGTGAAGACCCGAACCCATGAGATTCCTTGTCTGACCCACCATTTTTCATACTGAGAGTGAGGGGAGGAGGATTAAACCTCAGTGAAAGGAGACAGGGTCTCCTTAGAAGCTCATGCGGGCAGATCCTGACCCAGAAGGGGAAGTTGTTTTGTATATGCTCAGAGACTCTTCATCAACGTTGAGTTGTTCTATTTCCAGGCTTGAGGTTTACCCTGCTCTCCCAAGGCTGGGGCAGGATCTGGCAAGATAATTAATTGAGACTGACTTGATTCCTTTACATTGCATTCAGACATCATGCCAAGTTCTTACTCAGTTTGGGGACTGATTCCTCCCAAAGTGGTTAATCAGTTAATCGAATAACTGAATAAAGTGGGTCCTGTGAACTCAGCCAGCGCAGGCAAAAAACAGGCAAAAGAGGGATCTGAAAAGAGCAGAAACATTTTCTCAACCCAAGTTAATTTCCACACAATTACAGCAGACACAGTGGTGATGCCTTTTGTATCCTTACAGAAATAAACATTCAACTATTCTAATCCACATTTATAGGCTTGAGCAGCATAGAAAAAATGAAATTTTGTTGGTTCTGAATTACTGGACGAGGAAGACAGAATCTTGTCCTTGTTCAATAAAGCCTGTAGGTAGAAGTCAACTTGACTGACGTTCCCCACCAAACAAAATATTCCCTGCACATGGAAAACTAACAGTTCAAGGGAAAGGCTAGACTGGGACACTTCACCCTTGACATTTACAAGAAAGAAAGAAAGAAGGAAGGAAGGAAGGAAAGAAAGGAGGGAGAGAGGGAGGAAGGAAGGAAGGAAGGAAATTGAGAGATGGTGTAAAAGAGACGGAGAGAGAAAATAAGAGAGTGAGAGAGAGATGGAGGAAGGAAGGAAGGAAGGAAGGAAGGAAGGAGGGAAGGAAGGAAGGAAGGAGGGAAGGAAGGAAAGCAGGCAGGCAGTGCTTTGATACAGGGTCTGTGGCTTAGCTGATTGTGCAAACCTTCACAACTGTGCAAATCCAGAACAAGAGTTCATTCAGGAATCAGGTTACACTGTTGGGTGAAGGCTCTTAAAAAATAATAATTTGCTAACTGTCATGTCTGGGACTGGGTGCCAAAGAAAAAAATTGTCTTTAATATACCAACTCTGGAACCTCACATTGCTATGCCTTCCCAGAAATGGCCATAAGACTGCATAAAACTGCATAAGACTCCCCCTCCCTAGTACACAGATATACTGCTCCTAAGTATGGCAGCTTCCCTGAAAGATCACAACCAGCAATCCTTGACAAACCCATCTCTTTTGGAAGCATTTGTCTAATGACTTTAATATTTATGTAAAGCAGATTCTTCACCCACATATTCTCTCAGTCTGCCTGAGTCTTACTTAGGAGTTGTGTGATCCAGTAAGTGACAATATAGTGGATTGTTTGTTTCAGTAAATCAGGTACTGATATCACATTTCTTCCATGTTTTTCTTCGGAGAGTGTCTCTGTTTGCCTTGTAGAACTCTACCAGAAGCCAGCTGGAAAACTTCTCTTCAGGCTAAGTAGAAAGGGATCCATCTTCAAAAACTGCTGTAATTTCAGAATCAGGTGATTTCAACAACTAGGGGTGGAAATCCCCATTATCAGTGCCTGAAAATAGGAAACAAACAAATAAATGGAAAATTACAAAGTTGGAGGAGGAGAGGAGAAAGAGGAGATGCAGACCTGGATTATAATAATTTGATGCATCGAAGTTTTAAATCACAAGCAAGAAAATGGCAGAAACTGCAAAATTTACCATCTCATAGCAGAATCCTTTCCTTTCCTTTCCTTTCCTTTCCTTTCCTTTCCTTTCCTTTCCTTTCTTCCCCCTTCCCCTTCCCTCCTCCCCTCCCTCCCTCCTTCCTTCCTTCCATTACTCCACCTGATTACCAGTTCTGGAAAATTTGAAAATTGGCACCTCCTTCTCTGGCCATTTCCTCATTTGGGATTTATGGCCCTTTAAAGTCCCTTGAACAGCTTTGCTGGGCTGACCAAAGCTCTGCGTAGAACAATCAATTGCATAGGATGCTCATAAAGACCTTCGCAGGGATCAGATGAGATTCTTCTCCAACCGTGAGCCTAGCAGTGTGTGAGGAGATCCAGCAACAGAATATGAGAAGTAGATTCTGGCCTTGCACTCGAAGACCCCCACATAACATCTGGAAGCCCCAGCCTTGGATGGCCCAGATGGCTTTGGACTGTAAAGGAAGTGCCTGTCTGGGAGCTATAACCTTCATCGGGGGGTGGGGGGTGAACCCTCACTTTTTTACCGTTACCCAATCTTCTCAGCTTAGCACCTTGGTTGGATGGTGCTGTTAGATGCTAACAAGGAAATCATGAACTGAGTCTGTTGCATTGTCCTTGCTCTGCTGCTGTAAAGCTAGCTGGACTTCTGTCATTCCCCCCATCCACCCCCTCCCCCAACAGGCCAACTCTGATAGCAGGTTGGGTTCTGGAAGTGGTGGCAAAGGGAATGCTAAACTCCTGCTGCTGGAACTTTGAGGCTGATCCGGCTTCCTGGCTCTTTTTCAGGGAAGAGAGAGGTCTCATAAACGTCCGTTAAGTTAGAGGACAAGGCCCCTTCTCCAGCCTTAAAGCGCCCCCTCCCCGTCCCCCACCCCAGGGCTGGCTGAGCAGATGTAAGAGCAGGACTTTGGGGAAGAGGGAACGAAGGCCCTGAGAAATGAAGCTGCGATTGCTCCCCCCACCCCCGCGGCTCTTAGAGGCGGGTGGCAATCAAGTGGCGGGGAGTGAATCGGCTCCACCGCCTCGGGGGCCATCCCGCCCTCTGTTGAGCTGTCGGAGGCTCTGGGCGTGCCGCTCGGGGCCAGGCGAGGGCAAAGTTTCAGAGGCCCATCAATATTTACAAGCGGGGATTGAATTTCGCCTGGCAAAGTTCACCTCAAAAGGGAAAGTGCCTAATATGAAATATTAATCGCCGGAGGGAGGCAAACGGCTTGCGGAAAGGCTGAGGTTGAGGATCCTCCCCAAATTAATAAATACCGCAAGCCACTGCTTAACCCACCGCAACTTCTCCTTTTTCTCTGGCCAGGCGCTCTCTCGCCTGCCTGCCTGCCTGCCTCCCTTCCTTCCCCCTTCTCTGCCCTGCTCAGTCTTTTCCGTCTATACCGGGTTTCTGCCTTGTTAGCTCGTCTGAATTTTTTCTCTCTGCCGGCCCGTTCGTCGGGATTCGGGCCACGTGGAGACGCACTCCGCATTCAGACGCGCACGCGGAGTTGGAGAGCTGAGCGGAGCTCTCGCTTGCTGAAAAGAGGGTTGCTATTCCCACGAGCCTTCTCGTGGCTCGGGATGGAAAGCGGGCCGCAAAAACCAACTTTTGCGCTCTCGGAGCCAACTTGGCGCGGACGGCGGGTGGGAAAAAGTTGGCGTAACGTTTGCGGAGGAGCTGAGCTGATGGATTCAATGGAGGCAAAAAGAAACGCAAATCTCCTCAGCTTGTAATTTCAGTATGTACGTTCAAATGATCTTCCACATTACCGGCGCAACATTTTAATGCCTAGGATAACTTTCCGTTCCGAAAAATCAGATCCCGCGTTCATTCGCTTCTTTTCGTCTTTTTTGCCCCTAGGCTTCCTGTTCTTCAGTCCTAGGGACTCTCCAACCCCCTCCCACTTTTCCACAGGGGCAGGGATCAGTCCCGGCAATTAGGACGTCACTCCTACTCCAAGGCACGCAGACTCAGGCCATGAACCCCCCCCCCCAAAAAAAAACAAAAACAAAAAACACCCTGGGGTACGCACCCAGGCTCTCAGACGAAAGCTGACTCCAGTTCGTTATTTTTAATGTGGCAGGAGGGGAAAAATCGTATGCGGGGCTACTCATATATCCACTCTGTTAAATCATTGGATTGAACTGGAATTCAGTTTATACCGGCATGTAAATTAAATCGAATTCACTTTCCTCCAGTCTTCCTTTGCAGTTTTGCAGGGGTTTGACCCACTCCTGGGGGTGTCCCCATCCCCGCCGGCCATTCTACGTGCGGTCCTCGGCCGGGGGTTGGGGGGAATACAAAGGATTTCCTCATTCCAGCCCTACATACTTACTTGGGAGTAAGGCTTACTGAACCTGATAGGATCGGATTCCGGAGCGACGCAGTCAGGGTTGCTGGGCACGCTGTTCCGCTGCCGGCGTTAGCCATTCAGCCTTCTGGGGCAGGGACTTCAAGCGGCGCAGCAGCCGCGGGGGCCGGGGGCACGCTTCGGAGAACAGAAAGCGCCCTCGAGGGCGGTGGGCTTGCTTACAACTAAGGGAGCCCATTTCTCAGGGACGGCGGTGGGACTTTCCTAGATTCGGTTCTCTGCGCTGGTGACAGTCGCAACTCAGCCGACGGCGTCTGGTGGGGAGCCCAAATTTCGGCCGCGCAGAAGGACCGCGAACTTTTCTCTCTCTGTGTCATTGTCCTCTATTTTTGGGGATCCCCTCCCTGCTTGTCCTTCCTTCCTTCCTTCCTTCCCTTCCTTCCTTCCTTCCTTCCTTCCTTCCTTCCTTCCTTCCTTCCTTCCTTCCTTCCTTCCTTCCTTCCTTCCTTCTTTTTCTTCTTCCTTTCCCTTCCTTTCCGCCTTCCCTTCCCTTCCTTTCCCTCCCCTTTCTCTTCCTTTAACCATCTCTCTTTCTCTCTCCCTTTCTCCTACACCATCTCTCAGCTTCCTTCCCTCCCTCCCTCATGGAGCACACAAACCAGTAATAACAGCATTTTCGCCAGAAGTGTGTATTTACACGTAAGCAAAAACTTTCATCAACGTACACATTCAAAGATTGCCTAAACCACCATGTACAGGTATTCGCTTTAATAAATTGGACAGTAAAATAATAATAGTAATAGTAATAGTAATACTGTTATTATGCTTATGGTCACTAAAAGCAATAAATCGGGCCGGCTTACGAAATCGTTTGGGAAATAGTTTGTTTCAATCTTCCCAAACTTTCCGCTGTTCTCCTGGGCTTTCTTTCCCGATCCGGGACAGAAGCTCATTCAGGTGCTGAGAATGTTTTACTTAACGGTCCGCTTTATGAAATAACACCCTTTTCTTCCTCCTTTCCCCTCAACTTTCAAGCACACACTTCTGGTCAAAATATTAAAACTCAAACAAATAAACAAACGGGGTTGCAGCGTTATGCTCTAGAGGAATTAACAGAGTTTTAAAAAGTAGATTTTGAATGTATTCATTAAAAATAATTGAGGAGCCTATCAGTTTTGTCAGAAACGGACAGCGTGAAAAGAGGGAGCGCGGAGTTTTCGCTATACCCAAGACTGGATTTTGCGCACCCGTGTGTATGGGCTCGTGTGCACGAGCCTGTGGCTTCACTGAGATTTGCTCCCAGGTAACCATGCGTTTAGAACGGCCGAAATAAAAGATTGGCATTCTTTTTCCATTGTCCAGTTTGGCCAGCCCGTCTCAATCTGACATCGTCTTAATTTCGTCGGAGTACAGCTTCCATCATCTTTACTCCGTCGTTTGCAGGGTGGAGGGCTGGAGAAATTATAGTGTGTCTGTGTCTGTTTCTCCCTCTCTCTCCCCCTGTGTGTATGTGTGTGTGTGTGAGAGAGAGAGATGGAGAGAGATTTTTACTGCAACTTCTTCACCTTAAAACACACCGAACCGGTTTGTTGGGAATAAAATCTTTGTTAGCTTCTCCTGATTTCAGTGAAAGCTTGCTATGCCCCGTCAGAATTCTGCCCTTGAAATCTGCGTGGGTTTAAACAGAGTTAATCCATAAATATCTGGAAAGTGCATTTGCAGAAACTTGAGTTTCTACTCTGTTGCCCTGGGAATCCTGTTTCTGCACCAGCGCCCTCCAGTTCCCTTTCAGAGGCAATTCTAGGGATGATCCCCATAACATTCAATGGGATTTAATTCTGGGAAAACGGGCTTGACTTCTATCCATCTAGCCTGAAAGTCTTCAGGTGGGCAAAGTTTCAGTGTTTCTGGAGGCTGACTCCACTTTGATCTTTTCCAAAACCTGTTTTAAGAAGAATTTCAGCCAACAGAATTACTACTGTAATCTGAATTCAAACCAGCTCTCAGATTAATTAATCCTAATCTCTGCCTTACCCACAATGGGCTGGCGTAAATTTAATTTATTATCAATTAATTAAGATTATCTTCTCCCACCCTGGCTGTGGTGTTGGTAGACTTAGTTTATCTCAATTAAGCATCCAAGTGAAGGATCAGGTTATTTGCTCCATTCAAATTCTATGTTACTGGAGTGCATCGCAATTCAGAATGGGTTCAAAGAGACCAAACTCTCTGAATAAGAGGGGAAAAAAAGATGATGGTTATTATAACTGGCACCACTTCTACGTTAGCCTGAGAAACTGGTTTAAAATTCTACAGAAGGATGTGGACTGGTCCATGCTGATGCTTTCTGGATAAAATGAGTTTGGAATCAGGAACGTCATTCGTCGTTCAGAGCAGATCAATCTTTTATTTCTCCTCTACTCTCCATGCATCAGTTTCAGATCTGATATTCCAAATTTAGTTTTGAAGGCTACTCTGGACTTAATTTTGAAGCAGATATTATTTTCTTGCAATTAATGGAAAAGCCTGCCTGCCTGCCTTTGAAAATAATAATAATAATAATGGAACAGCTTACATCCTGCGACAATACCTTTAATATTATTAAACAACAACATCTGCCTATCCCAGGTCCTTGGGAAGGACTGGATAGGTGGATAAAAATGCCAAATCCAGTCTAAACACTGGATGTGACCAGTGACCAACAATAATAAATAATTTCATCATTGGGGTAAGAATTTGGGCATAATATAATTGTGTGTGCCTGTGTTGTTGCTCCTGGAAGGTTGAACTTTTTTTTTTTGCTCTGGGTTGGGCTCCAGAATTCAAAATCCAACAAAATAAAGTGAGCTAGTGTCTTCTCAACTGTTGGAAGCCCAGTTCTCATTATCTTAGGTAACCTGGCAAATGGGCAGGGGAGATGGGCACTAATAAGGGCAGAAGTGGAGAATTGTCTATGCCTCTGGACACGTTGACTTGGAAACATTTCAGTCCAGCTCATTTGAAATAAGGCCCTTCTGGGTGTTTCTAACCTGGTTTGATTTTGCTTTACAGGGGCCAACATTCCACGAGGCTCTTCTTCCCGGATAAAACATCTAAAATCCTGGTTTGGAAGAATGAGAAATAGATATGCCACAATTCCAGGCTGTAGAAATTTTTCTATACAGAAACACTTGCCCTTCTTTGAATATACCATACCTGCATTTTGGAGGTTGAAATTCTGTGGAGCTCAACAGAATGTGCTCCTGGCCGGTGGTGCAATGAATTATAATTTATTAATACACAGTATGGTACATTGCCTTCCTGGACTAAATTATCCCCTTCAGGCGGTTCAAGCTAATGAGCAAACTATCAAAAGAAATATTGCAACCACCCCGCGCACAAAACTATTCAAATCCCGGCAACCAAAAGACCACCTGCAGATAGACCAGTGCATTTAAAGTCAAAGACAGCAGCTACAACGGTAACAGTTCATACATAACGAGTTTTACAAACTTGTGCAAAGCTAAGTGGGAGACGTGGCCTAGAGCCCCAAAGCTGTTAATGGAGGATTGGCTTCTACAAACCCATTTTGCAATGTCCTTTAGTATCTGGGTCCACTCACTGTGTTAAGCCATGATCTCAGCCATGGTTTATGGAATAAGCCCCAATGAGCTGAGTTCAGTGTACTGCTCAATCAAAACCCCCAGTTTGCAAAGCAAAGTTGATTTGGTTTGTACAATAGTTGAATCTATATTAAACAAACCCTGTTACAGTTTAGAAGTATATGAACAAGGTTGACCCATACATTTGTTCATGGCCTATCCATACGGTCAAACATTTGAGGAGTTGAATGTGCAGAAGGTCCTGGGAAGTTCTTCAAGTCTCCTTTGTCCCAGATCATAGCAATAGAGATACTGTAGAGATAGAGACAGAGACAGAGACAGAGACAGGGAGAGATATCTCCTATATTTTGCCTGGATTGTCTCTTCTTTCTTTCCTTGAATCATAGTGACAGGATCTGGATACTTTGCTAAGGTATGATTGGCTTAACCACAGTGTGTTGAATAAACTACTGTTTGCTGGGATCATGGGATGCTGAAAACCCAAATGGCTCCCACAACTCACTCCACACTCAAAAAACTGTGTTATGTGGGTCTTAGTGTAGACCTAACCATTGGCCTGGATTTGTTCAGATTTGGTTTAAACATGTTGTGTGAACTCAGCCATTGTGGCCTGCAAGTTGCAGTTTATGCTGTAAATTCAGCCAAATATCATTTATTCAGTCAGCTGTGGATAAACCAATGATCACTAAACAGGGTGATGAACAAACGGAACCCAAGTTTGTTCCTCTCTCTCTCTTTCCTGAGCTTTGCTTGCATACTTCAAAATCCAGGCAGAAGTTCAGTGAAAAACAACTGCTACCACCTGAGCACGTTCTGAACATCTCAGGACTCACTGTGAGAGTTTTGTTGCAGGCATGGTAAGGTGGCCACCTCTAACTGGGTATGAACTATGTTATAAATGGGATGCATCGCATAATATTAACCATGGCATGGTATATATCTTGGCTCAAATATGTTCATGGTGTATATTATAGAATGATACAAATCCTGAAGCATTCATATTAAATGTGTTCTACATTAACTCATGCTATGCAGAGCATATTACATATGTGGGATTTGCTTACACTTAGACAATATCCATCCCTCTTTTAGGATGATATACTCCCAAAAGTTGAGATGAGGAAGACCTCAGCTGAGTCCTTCAGGAGATCTTGGCCAGGTCCTAGGAGCGAGGCAGGCAAGAAGGGCAGTTCCGAATCCCTGCTGAACACCTGAAATATCCTATGCTCCAAGGGCCCTGAAATGGAAGCATCCATACCTGATTCACTTCTGATCTGGCCACTATCTCCCAAACTGTTACTTCCTGGGCTCTGATGATCACAATTCCCAGCATTCCCTCCAGCTGTCTGGGAGTGAGAAGAGTTGTACTCCTGCACAGATGTGGAGGAATCCAGTATCTAAGCCATAATGGAATTCTTAGTTTTGACTTAGTATGGGTATGAATAGGGCTCCTGTGGCTTAACTTACCAACCATGGTTAAACAAACCATGGTTTTGTTTGATGGATCACCAAGCCAATTTCCAATCAGCATGCACAGGGTGGGATTGAATGTGGGGACACCTACCCAGCATGCTGGCAATCCTAAATAGGCAAGGAAGTCCTTCATTTCATTAAGCTAGGGGGGCTTCCTCTTGGATAAATCAGGATCACAGTGCAGGGAGCTGCAGTTTGCCTTCTAGCCCAGCTCCCATGGTCTTAGATGAGCTGCTCAGCCTCAGCTAAAAACCTGTAAGATGGGTGTAAAAAAACTGGCCCATCTCACAGGTTTGTTGAATGCCTGCCAACATGCTTCTCCAGATGTGCTGGACTGTGACTCCTATGCTTCTTAGCTTACATGTCCAGAGGCTGATAGTGCCAAGCATTGGAGCCAGGGCATTGGGATCCTTCTAGCCAGACTGCTCTCTGATAGACTCACCTTTCTAGTGAGCCCTGAAGCTTTCTAGTGAGCCCTGAAGCTTTCTAGTGACCCCTGTCTTGCCCCATCCAGCCACACCATGGCTTATTGGTCTGTGGCTTAGCTGAGCAAGTGCTCTGCCAGTCCCTCTGATCCCCAGCAAACTAACTACTGTTCAGAGAATATGGGTGGTGACAAATTTGATAAATAAATAAACTATCCCAGAGTGCTTTGGAACCTCGGTCTTCCTCTTGGGAAAAGCACAAGCACTTCAAACATGGATAAGCTGTGAGCCTTTTCAAAAAAATACTTCCCCTATACCTAAGACAAGTGAGGTATCTTCCTTCCTTCCTTCCTTCCTTCCTTCCTTCCTTCCTTCCTTCCTTCCTTCCTTCCTCCCTCCCTCCCTCCCCATCCCCTGGGTGAGTGTTAAATAAATTTCCCAGCATGTATTAAATAAAGATTGTATTTTATCAACAGCTGACCGAGGCTGCCATGTGACTTCTGCCTTTGCTCTTGGAGTATCATATTTATTTAACCTACTGGGGGGCCACGATTGGAGGTTGTTTCCCCTGCTGGCAGAAGCTGCTGCATTACACACTGCCCCGGGTATCCGCATTGATTTGTTCCCACCCCAAAGTCTTTGGATCATAATTTAACACAGCAGCAGCTCTTACAAGGCTGAAGTGTGTGTGCATGTGCATGTAAATAGGTTGAGGGTCTGAAGCCAGGAGGAATTCAAACCCTGGAAGGCCCATCTTCAGATTGGCAAGCTGTCTTCTCACTGCATAAGCCCTAATTTGCTTTATTGGATTTTTAACCACACGTTAAGACACAAATCTTAGTTTTGTTTAAAAAATGCGCATGCACACACACACACACGAAAGCACTTTGTTCCTATGACAGGAGGTATGATTAGCATTCAACTTGATGTGGTTTGAAAGAGACAATGAGAATTTTGCTAGTAGATGGTTGTAGGCCTATCAGAGTATGTGGACAAAAGTAGAAAGGAGGGGACAGGAAAACTGAGGAGAGACCCAAAATAAGGCTAGCACTGGCCTGCCCATTTTTAAAGACAAAACAAAAAATCTCTGATGAACCTGGCCATCTTCTTTTTATACAGATAACCCTCCTCAAAACCTATAAGAAATGAGAGAGGGGGAAGGAATAAGTCCTGTGTTTTGAGTCCAGCAATTCATGTTTGGTGATATTCTGCCTTAAAAACTGGAGGTTCTATTTTATGCATTGTGGCTGACAACACCGCATTGGCCAGGTTGGCCAAAAACACCAAGCTACCAAAAGACTAACCCAAGTTAAAGTTTATGAAGTCTAGAATGTCATGCAAGGGCAGCTGACTTTAACTGGTCTGGTTAAGGAGGTTGTATGAATCTAGCCATTATTTTAATACAGAGGGCCTGATGATCTGCTAAACTGATTAGCAATTGGAGACAGAAGCATTGAGGTGGGAGCTGTCCAGCGAGTACTTCCAATAGACAGTAAATCTTTCCACTCAAAGTCCTCAGAGTAGAAGGTCTGAGAGCAGAATCCTACAGATGGACATTTGGAGGATGTTCTACTGATTCCTTGACCACCATATGAGTTGGCAGTAATTGGATAATGAACCTTTTGGAATTCATTACCACAAGACATGTCAATGACCACTAACTTGGAGGGCTAAAATGGGGATTGGATACATTCATGGAGGACGGGTCTAACCAGAGTTGATTTTACCACTGGACCAGGGGTGGCAGGCCTCCCAATATCAATTACTGGAGGACAATGGTGAGAGAGGGCCATGTCTGCACCTCCTGCTTGCAAATATCTTGCAGACATCTGGTTGGCCCACTGAGAAATGAAACACTGGAACAAGATGGTCCTTGGCCTGAACCAGCAGGGCTGCTCATATGGATGAAGTTGTTTTCCTTTGAAAATTCATATTGTACCTGTAAACATTCAAGTGAACTTTTGGCTCTTACCCTTATTGACTCTACTATTGTATTGTAGGAGTGAATTTGGGGCACTGGGGCAATGTAAATTAAGTCATAGAGACTTTAGTGGTTGCAAGAAGAACACGATCCTCTACTGAAGTATTGAATTATTGATTATCACCTTTAAAGACCTTCATGGCAGGGCTGGGTCATTTGCAGGACTACCTGTCCAATAAGATCCCATGGGGTCAGCCCACTTAAACAATACCATCTTAGGGGACCCAAGGGACATGGCTTCTCTGTCACTGCATCTGCCCTATGGAATATCATTCCTCCAAGATGCAGATGATAATGATCTGGCTCCCTCCTCCCTCTCCCAGGACTGGGACTGGGTCAGGAATATTTGTGATCCCATCCAATATGATTGCTTGTTGCATTGCCTTGGTGGAATTGTTGCATTAGTTTTATCATGTTTTATATTTTACGATAACTTATTTTTGTTTGCTTTGTCTTTACCTGTACACTGCCCTAAGCCATTCTGAGAGGGTGGCTTATAAATCAACTAACTGAACAAATAAAAGTAAACTGTTCCTTAGTGACGGTGCCAAATTTAGGCTGTTGTGGTCTGGAGTTCCTTCCAAAAGATTTAGGCATTTGCTAGTAATGCTTTCTTTTTCTTTTCAATCTTCTTTTAGAAATGCTGCAAAGATTCCAACCTCTTACTGTTTACAAAATGCTAGAATTCAAAAGCTGATTATCCAATAGTAAGAAAAATCCTGCCTGGGGGACTAGGAATAAGGGGGACAATTCATTTGGTGATTACAAGAGAATGGAACAAAATGAGTTTCCTTTATCTGGTGGCAGCTGCTGCTGCTTTTGCTGCTGCTGCAACAACAACAAGAAGTCACACATTCAGCCAAATGTTTAGGCTGGATTTGGCATTTTTGTCCTCCTATCGAGTCCTTCCCAAAGACCTGGGATAGGCAGATGTTGTTGTTTAATAATATTAAAGGTCTTCTTCTTCTTCTTCTTCTTCTTCTTCTTCTTCTTCTTCTTCTTCTTCTTCTTCTTCTTCTTCTTCTTCTTCTTCTTCTTCTTCTTCTTCTTCTCTTCTCCTTCTCCTTCTCCTTCTCCTTCTCCTTCTCCTTCTCCTTCTCCTTCTCCTTCTCCTTCTCCTTCTCCTTCTCCTTCTCCTTCTCCTTCTCCTTCTCCTTCTCCTTCTCCTTCTCCTTCTCCTTCTTTCACAGAATGTGTGGTGGTCAGCCTGTTGTGTTGTCTGAGGTCCAATCACAAGAGAGGAAAGCTTACATGAGTCCTGCAGAAATCAGGGTTTTCAGTGCCTTGGAAGCTCTCCTCCATTACAAGATTCTGATACTACCTTGCATTTGGTAGTAAGACCTGTAGCTTTTCAGCAAAGAATCCAGTATTACTTCTTTGAGTGAGATAGAAACCTGTTGGCAGGCAGGGAGATGTTAGTTCCTCTTAACATGTGTCCTTCCTTTGGATGCCCTGATTTGGACTTCCAATATCATTGTGATGCTGTTGATTATCAAGTCTTTTGGTCTTTCATGGACCTTGGTGACAAGCACGGTCACAATAGAAGAGAATCTCTGTAGCTCAGGGTTGAACTGTGGAGTTCTTGGTGCTCTCCGAACCTGGCTGTTGGCTTGCAGACATTTCATGACCCAACTAGGTAATGTCATAAGCACTGATGATGTTACCTAGTTGGGTACTGAAATGTCTGCAAGCAAACAACTAAGCTCAGAGAGCACCAAGGCCTGCAAAGCCTACAACTGTGATGTATAACGCAAGTGTGAAAAAGAAAAAAAAAAGGAGAGAAAAGAAAAGAACGGAGAGAAAAGAAGTTAGAAAAAAGAACAAAGTAAAAAAGACAGAAAACATAAAAAAGATTAATATATATAAAGAAATGGCTTCCGATCTTCCTCTTGGCAGTTATACATACAGTTCTAATCAAACCACTGTCTCCAATTTCATCATGATTCCCTTCTTTCTATAACATATTCTTTCTAACCATCAAAACTGTAAAGCACAAAATCATTTTCTTCCTCATGCAAAAAGTCCATAAGGGGTTTCCAGTCATTGAGAGCATTAATATTTTTTGACTGGGTTCTTAATGGAACTGGCAGAGATGGCAAAACTGACAACACTGATGAGAAAAATAATTTGTCTGGTTTTGTTTCTATGTGGAAACCACTTTTGGGCTTTCTGCTTGTAAGTGAAAAAAATGAAGTTTTGATTTTGGGTTTTGTGATTAGGCTGTTATAGTTTATAGAAATATTGCTTATTATGGTTAGAATTAGAGTAAGAGGTTAATGTACTATGTATTTGTATCTGTGCTGGAGGAGATCAGATGTGGCTTCTTTTGTATTTCTTTCAGTCTGTTTCTGCCCTTTTTAGTTCATCTTTTTTCTTTTAGTCTTTCTTCAACCCTTTTCTAAAGTTCTGTCTTTTACTTATGTTTTGAAACTTTAATAAAGTTTTTTAAAAAAAGTATTTGCTGATTGGGTTCTGAGCTAAGGTTGATTGGCAATTATTGATTTTTTTGTTTTGTTTTGTTTTGTACTGCACTGTTGTAAAGGTACATTACTGTCACTGCTGCTTCTGCTATCATTGTTCCCAGAAATCTTACAATGCTGGTCAAGTGGTTGGAAAGAGAACATTCCCTCCCCTAACACCATTAATACAAGTACGGCTCTTCAGGTTTGTTGGCAAGTTTTCTTTGTTTCGGCAGGAAGAGCCATTCTGCTTGCAAAGGACCAAAAGTTGGCTGCAACATGGTGTAGCAAATATTAGCCTGGACACAGCAATGGTTGAGAGGCCCTTCTGAAGATGCCGTACCTGCCAGAGATTCTTCTTTTGGACTCGCTGGACAAGGCTTTCTCCTGCATCTCTCCCAGACTTTGAAATGCCCCCTTGGGAGTTGTGCTTTCCCACCGCACCCCCCTTGTCTTTCAGCCCTTAAACAACCTGTACACGTTGAGTTGTTTATTCCTTTTGCTAATTAATATCCTTTTAACTTGCAGGGTTTTTAAAAAATACTTTTAAAAACATTTTATATGTTAGTAATCAGCTGCCTTTGGTGGCGTATACATTGGGGAAGAACATTTAAATGAATAAATGAAAAGGTGCAGCAATTTACATATTAATCATTCTGGGGAGAATGTGTCCATTATACTGTCATATCAGTATATGAAACATGGAGGGTGGCTGTTGGAGAGCCAGTCTGGTGTAGAGGTTAAGGCACTGAGCTAGGAACCAGGTGTCCATGAGTCCTAGTCCTTCCTTAGGCACAAAGCCAGCTGGGTGACCTTGGGCAGGTCATACCCTGTCAGCCCTAGGAAGCAGGCAATAGCAAACACTTCCAAAAATCTTGTGAGAAAATTTCAGGGACTTGTCCAGGCAGTTACCAGGAGTCAGGAATGACTTGAAGGCACACGCGCACGCACACACACACAAAGGGATGGGGTGGGATGGTTGTTGCACTTGCAATTTTGCGGAGTTGCTTGAAATGTACAAGCCTCATTCAGTGTGAAGTTTGAGAACTTGGAGTCAGCAGGACCTTCCTCTCTCCCTCCCTCCCTCCCCTCATTTCATTAACCATATTGCTTTATTTTTCTAAGGGAGTGGAAACAACGTTCTGCAAACTGTCCTACAATATTTCACCTGCTCGTACAGGTGGAGTCAAGGCACCCTTATCGGAAAACTGATTTTCCAGTATTTTATTTGTTTGTTTGTTTTTGGGTGGGGGAGATTTATGGAAGAACTTCTGAAGGGGGGCCCTTGTGAAAATTGAGCGGCAAAGGTAAGCTGCATAAACAAAGACAGACAATAGTTTGTGGTTTTCTAACACATGCTGCCTTTTCACCTTGCCACATCAAACCCTTTCCTCCTTATCTCCAGGCCGCCAAACTTTCCTACCCTTTGCTAATCTTTGTTTTCTTTTTTTTTAAATCTGGGTGTGTGTGGAACAAGCAAGCAAGAATATTCACTAGGAAATCAGTAGGAAAGGATCAAAGAATAAGAGCAGACTATAGCATGCCACAAAATCAATCAGAAATTGTGACGGCCATGGAAAGGAAAGATAACTGCCTTAGTTTTCTTTTCTTTGCAGCTGAACAATTCCTGGTTCTACTTGAAGCTCTCAAAGAAAGATCTAATTCTCTTTTCCCCACCCTCCCCCAATGCATACTTGGAAAGCACAAAGGACCACTTCTCTTTAGATTTGTTTTTGTTTCATCTTTACTGGAGAAAGTGCCTTTGTTCTGTCATCACTATCGTAATCATACCAACTTCAGAATACAGTGTGGGCACAGGAAATCCCAGAAGAGCATGAACACTTCTCCTAGCAGGGGAAAAAGATCAAGCCACATTTTTTAAAAAAAAATAATTTAATTTTGTAAGGAATGTTCTCTTGCGGAAAGTCAGTGTTGTTCTAATGTACCCAGGTTCTCCAGCGTCTTTTGATTTTCTGCCCCTGACTAAAGTTTTGGCTCCTTAAAAAAGGGTTAAACACACAAACACACACACACACCTGTCCCCATAGCCACACCTTCAAAGCCTCCTTTCTAAAGCACACATTTTAACCAACATTCTTATTAGCCTGTCTTTAAAAAAAAAAAATAGATTACTTTTTCATAATGTGACCGGGAAAGTCAGATAATGACCCCAAGAGGTTGAAACCTAATCAGTGTTTCTTTCTTTTTCTTTTTTAACAGTGAGAAGCGATTAGAAGCCAACTTTAGTGATGTTTGCTGGCAGGCTGTAACGTTTGTTCAACCACATTATGATGGGGAAAGTAATGGATTTATCTAGATAAGGGCAAGGGGAACTTGCATTTCCCCATCCCCAAAGCAAGGTCAAACATGTGATAAGACTTGACACTTTCCCTCTATTTTTCACACACTTGAAAGCCAGCTTTACAATATTAGGGGAACAGAAGTCAACATGGAAGTACAGTACATCCATACTGACTGAAAGAATAATAAATCTCTTAACATGAATGACTCTTCCTGCTTATCTAATGAAGACCTTTATTTTTTTTTTTAAAAAGCAGACTGTGGAGTATTTCTTATGAGGTAATTAAAAGTACACACAGACAATTTTAGGAATAGTCACAGAACTTGTTTGCCTTCGTGTTTAAGTCTGATCTAAATTAGTTTCCCAGAAACTGCTGGCATAAACTTTAAAAAAAAAAAAAAAAATTGTATTCATCCTTACACTTGAAGAATATTTATTTATTTATTATCACACCATTATTATTTTTATAAGTAACTCAAGTAACATACCTAATATTCCTTTCTCCTCTTTTCCTCACAACAACAACCCTGTGAGGTAAGTTGGGCCGAGAGAGAGTAGAATCAATCAATCAATCAATCATCGTCTCCTTAGACCATCCATTGATCCATCCATCCATCCATCCATCCATCCATCGCTGTTGGGTAGAGAAGAAAGGAGCAAACCATTAAGGAGGGACTTGGACAAGAGATTAGACAGTCCAAAGACTGAAGGAAGAGTGAGAAAGAAACTGAAGTTGTTCCTAATTTTACCATGTTATGTACTGATCCAAGGATTTTTAATTTTTTTTTCCACTGAAAGCTTATACTCTACCAATGAGCAACTTTCCATTCACAAAGGGCCAGTCCATAAGATGTTGTGATATAACATCAGGTTCCTGATTTATCTGCTTCAGCGTTAAACATATATTTCACTGTGCACTGTTATGTTTCTTGTGACACAAGAATATTGTTTTGGTACGTAGTGGTAGGAATTTATTACTGATCTTACATTTTAGCTTCTCAGGAGTTCTGGGTCCATTCAAGTTTTCCAGTCACAGGGAGATGAAATAACACTGCCCCAGAACCAGAGTGGAGTGGATGCTTCTAAAAGAGCAGCTCACTTAGAAAGGTCTTACTGCCAGAATTCAAAGAGTGGGACACCATTGAGTCCTCTTGGGTAAGTATTCTAGAAGATAAGGTGCTCTTTTCTAGCTACCATTTTAACCTCTGAGTGACTGCTGTGAATTCAGATGCTGTCTATTCATGCAATATGAGAGATACACCCCATTGAATAATTGGTAAGTTTTCCGTTCTTCATTTCTATTCCCGTTTTGGAGTTTTATTAAGTTTGAACACAGAGACCAGTCTTAAAGCTGACAGTTCTTGATGCTTCCCATCTGCACAAGAGCTGGTATTCAGGCCTTCATTACCAGAAATCCCAAGCATTTTTCAAAGAACCTACACCATACTATACATCTTACAGATTTCAGATGATGGGAATATGTAGAATATGTTGGTGTTCACCTTCATTTCTCTCCCCCACCCCCAACTTTCAGTGCTTCCATTTGAATAATCTCTATCAATATTGGGTTTTTTTTAGCAGATTTTAATGTCAACTAGGGATTAATGCACATTAATTGAATTTACTGTATTTCTTTTAATGAGCACACAAGGATTTGATATTAATACTGATGATCCTAATAAGACTGCTTTGTATTACCTGAATTTTCTCAACATCTTGCAATAATTTATTAGAGAAATGAATTAATTGCATTAGTGTTGCCTGATTTTTTTTAAAAATAACAATGCAGGCAAGGCTGATTGCAAATTGAATTTCTTTTATGAGTTGTTGGAAAATGAAACCCAGCTTGGTTGCCAGAATAGTTACAATGGTATATTCGACTCAACATGTTGTCTGGCATTTTCCATTGTCTCTTTTTCAATATATTGAACCTATTTGGAGAAAAAAAAAGATTGGATGTGGAGGTACTAGCTATCTTAAGTGTTTACTCCTGAGAACTTAGTTCAAGCTTAATGTCTTCACTGGTAGGATCTGGAGCTCTGAGAAACAAATGGACAATGATACAACTGGGATGAGAATATAAAAACAAGGTAGTCAGTGTCCAGCTTCTACCATCTGACCTCCACTGAATATTAACTTGTAATGGAATATCTAGTAGGCCCTGGGAATATTGGGAAGGAAACAGTCCATTACAAAAGAGACACCTCAGCCCAGGGGAGGAAGAAAATATGCAAGATTCAGAGCAACTTCACTTTCATTATTCTAGGTATATATTGAGCAGGAGAATTGCTTTGATAGACTTTCAAGAGTCTATTACGTTAGCCTACTAGCAATGAAGATCTTTCCAGAAAAACATGTGGCTCTTGTTTCCTGGTTTAATTCATTTTCACCTTTGGTCCATTTGCAGGAGTGGTACTATAGTGAATGGATGATAAAGTCATCTTTTTAGCATACTGAAAAAATTATGATCTAAAGATACTGTATATGATGACGCTAAATAGTGTTGGATCAAGTCATGGAGCGATGTAGGTTACCTTAAGCTCCATTATAGAATGACAGGATATAAATGTATGCATGCCATTGGATTCTTCTGTTAATAGCTTGCCATGTTGACATAGGAATCACGAGTAGCTTTAAACAGTGCTTTCAGGTCTGAGACTTCTTGTACTTTGTTTTGGTCGTCTTTTGTTGTCTGTGGGGGTCTGCCGTAATATCTCAACTTATTTCTTGGGAAGGACTCACACAGGACTCTGGAGTCTATCTTTGCAATACGGATAAAGTAGAAGCATTTCTCCTTCTCTTTCTTTCAATATGAGCAAGGGAACTTATTTTTTGTATTATTTGGTCCCAGTCTGGAAGACGTACTTGGGGGGAGGGAGTGAATAAGGAAGCTGCCAAGTTAACCCTATAATAAAACTATTAAATGCATCCAATTAAAGTGAGTATGCAAATCAAAATAGATTCATCCAGAGGAAGCAATTTTCCAAACATTAGACAGAGAGTCAACTAAAGTGTTCTGAAGGCGATCCACCTTAGCACGTCATCTGAATGTTAGTAAGTCTGGAAGAAGAATTAACTTCCTGGGGAGGATTTCCACAACTTTTGTGATGTTGCTGAAATGGATCTCTCCTGAGTCACCAATTCCATAATTAATTGGCAGAAGAGGATTCTAGAGCAGAAAGCTGCAGAACGTAATAAAACACAAGCAATTCAAAGAGGAGCCATCTTGGGTACTTCAGTGAATGCTGTGAATTCTAATGGCCCTAATACCTCTCTCTCTCTCTGATGTACTGTAGACAGAATCATGCCTGCTTCTAATTCATCGGACAGAAGCAACTGGCCATGACTAATGATTGGCCATACTTATTATTCATTATGCTTAGAGCCCTCTTTTCCTCTGGAGTGGTTTATTGTCAGCCCTTCAGGGTAGGTCAGATCAGCAAACAGGAACTGGTGTCTGAGGTAGATTTTAACAGTAGAATCTTGAACGCCTGGCAGTATTTCTCCTTCCTTCCGTCTTAGAACAAAGAGGTCCTAGGCAGGGCGAAACATGATTTTCTTTCTCATGCTTTCTTGTTTTCCTAGGGTAAGCTTATGTTTTACTAACAATCACCATATATTTTCTCCAAGATCATCTCTGCGCTCCTCTACATTTAAAAGAATGACTCATCCAGGCACTTTGTTGTTTATTCGTTCAGTCGCTTCCGACTCTTCATGACTTCATGGACAAGCCCACGCCAGAGCTTCCTGTCAGTCGTCAACACCCCAGCTCCCCCAGGGACAAGTCCGTCACCTCTAGAATATCATCCATCCACCTTGCCCTTGGTCGGCCCCTCTTCCTTTTGCCCTCCACTCTCCCCGGCGTCCTTCAGCAAAGGATCGTTACTGCAAGAAGATCAAACCAGTCCGTACTCCAGGAAATAAAGCCAGACTGCTCACTTGAGGGAATGATGTTAAAGGCAAAACTGAAATACTTTGGCCACATAATGAGAAGACAGGACACCCTGGAGAAGATGCTGATGGTAGGGAGAGTGGAAGGCAAAAGGAAGAGGGGCCGACCAAAGGCAAGATGGATGGATGATATTCTAGAGGTGACGGACTCATCCCTGGGGGAGCTGGGGGTGTCGACGACCGACAGGAATCTCTGGCGTGGGCTGGTCCATGAAGTCACGAAGAGTCGGAAGCGACTAAACGAATAAACACCAACAAAACTCCCCGGCATCAGCATCTTCTCCAGGCTGTCCTGTCTTCTCATGATGTGGCCAAAGTATTTCAGTTTTGCTTTTAATATCATTCCCTCAAGTGAGCAGTCTGGCTTGATTTCCTGGAGGATGGACTGGTTTGATCTTCTTGCAGTCCAAGGCACTCTCAGGATTATCCTCCAGCACCACAGTTCCAAAGCATCTGTCTTCCTTCTCTCAGCCTTCCTTATGGTCCAGCTCTTGCAGCCATATGTTGCTACGGGGAACACCATTGCTTTAACTATGCGGACCTTTGTTGTCAGTGTGATGTCTCTGCTCTTAACTATTTTATCGAGATTTGTCATTGCTCTTCTCCCAAGGATTAAGCGTCTTCTGATTTCCTGACTGCAGTCAGCATCTGCAGTAATCTTCACACCTAGAAATACAAAGTCTTTCACTGCTTCTACGTTTTCTCCCTCTATTTGCCAGTTATCAATCAAGCTGGTTGCCATAATCTTGGTTTTTTTGAGGTTTAGCTGCAAGCCAGCTTTTGCACTTTCTTCTTTCACCTTCATCATAAGGCTCCTCAGTTCCTCTTCGCTTTCAGCTATCAAAGTGGTATCATCTGCATATCCGAGATTGTTAATGTTTCTTCCAGCGATTTTAACTCCAGTCTTGGATTCCTCAAGCCCAGCATGTCGCATGATGTGTTCTGCGTACAAGTTGAATAGGTAGGGTGAGAGGATACAGCCCTGCCATACTCCTTTCCCAAACTTAAACCAGTCCGTTGTTCCATGGTCTGTTCTTACTGTTGCTACTTGGTCGTTATACAGATTCTTCAGGAGGCAGACAAGATGACTTGGTATCCCCATACCACTAAGAACCTGCCACAATTTGTTATGGTCCACACAGTCAAAGGCTTTAGAATAGTCAATAAAACAGAAATAGATGTTTTTCTGAAACTCCCTGGCTTTTTCCATTATCCAGCGGATATTGGCAATTTGGTCCCTAGTTCCTCTGCCTTTTCTAAACCCAGCTTGTAATCTGGCAATTCTTGCTCCATGAATTGCTGAAGTCTACCTTGCAGGATCTTGAGCATTACCTTACTGGCATGTGAAATGAGTGCCACTGTTCAATAGTTTGAACATTCTTTAGTGTTTCCCTTTTTTGGTATGGGGATATAAGTTACCATTTTGGATGTCAATATTACAAGCATAAAATGATTTGGTTTTTTTTCAGCCAAAGTTGAGTATAATACTGGAAAAAGAACCACTATGACTCACAACAAAGTATTTGTTGTATGATAGAGTTTTTGATCTTAAACTGATTACTTAATATAAAACTCTCCATTGTATTGTTCTGGAACCTCATGGAACCCATGGCTTGCTCAACATAGTATAGAGATTTCATTTAGCTATCATTGCTAAAAATTCTTAATGGATCAAACCTATATATATACGTATATTATGAAACCTATATCTATCTATCTATACGTATGTATGTATGTATGTATGTATGTATATCAATAACAATAATAATAATTCATTGCACTGGAGAGTCAGTGAGGTATAGCATTTATAATTTCTTAATTTTATCTTTCAGGTTTCTATCCCACCATAGTTTACAGCAGCCTTTCTCAACTTTTTGACCCTGGAGGAAACTTCGAAATATTTTTCAGGCCTCGGGGAAACCCTGCACATTCAGTCTCAAATATATGCCAAAAGTTACAAAATCATTTTATTTGTTTCATGGGTAGGCCTGTAGATATGCATGAACAGTGTTCGTAAACTAAAAATAAAGAATGGAACTTACCTCTTTCATGTCAAGTTGTCTGGATTTGAAATAATTTTTTTAAATCAATTGTGATCTTCCAGTGAACCCCTAATGATCTCTCATGGAACTCTACGGTTCCATGGAACCCTGGTTGAGAAACCCTGGTTTACAGTCTCTCAAGGTAGAAATCCTGGAGAAACAGCATGGAAATCACAATGCATCTCTTCATTCTACCCTGAAATTTTCACTTGGTCACTATGGAATAGTCCTAATTTTTAGCCTAACTCATCTCAGAGAGTTTCTGTGAGGATATAAGATGCCTGGAAAGAACCCTTTCAAGCTTCTGGAAGGAAAGCTAGATAGAAATATAGTAAATAAACACACACATTTTTGAAAAGGAAGAATAGAATGTGAATGTGCTTGAAAATATACAATAGGCACAATTTTCTAGATGGTGTGAAACCTAGAGGGCAGAAAGTAGAATCTGCTGAAATATCCTTAGTTGGTTTGCAGTAAATGAACAAGGATTTCTGAGACAGAGAGAGAGAGAGAGAGTGCACCAGTTTGGTTTGGTGGTTAAGGCATCAGGCTAGAAACCACTCCAAATTTTGATTATCAGGAAATTGGTACATAAATATATGCAGTAAATAAATGATAGCCTTCAGAGTGCCGACCATGTGCCCGGGAAGCTCTCACAAAAGAGCTGCCACGGGGAAGCCAACCAGCCCCCCAACCCTCCCTGGAGAGCAGGGACACTGCTGACCTGGCTGCCTTTTACTCCCACCAGGTTTCCCCTGGATGCTCTGCAGCACCTGGCCTTAGTGTCGCCCCTTCCTTTGCTGTGGCAGATAGGCCCTGTTTTGAACCCAGGCTGGCCTAGAGGATTCCCCATTTTCACTGTGCATAAAGATAATGCTAGAGGCTGGTCCTTTTTTGCTTTGCAGCAAGCCAGTTTTCTGTCTCTCTGTCTCTGTCTCTGTCTCTGTCTCTGCCTCTGTATGTCTGTCTGTCTACCTACCTTCCTACCTACTGGCATCATGGAAAAAGGTAGGCTGGATGGGATGCCCAGGCAGATTCAGCAGGTGGCTTGACCGTGCGGGTATCTGATACGATAGTCTGCCTAAGGCAGGGACTGGCAAACACACACTGGTCCTTTTTGCTTTGCAGCAAGCCAGTTTTCTATCTGTCTGTCTCCCTGTCTGTCTCTCTGTCTACCTACCTATCCCCTCCACCTAAAAAAAAAAAAAAAAGCCAAGCAGGAAACTATTAAGTTATTAATTTTTCAGCCACTTTCTTCCCATTCCGGAAAGACAACAGAGAGACCAGAGGTCATTTTATTTGTTCTTTATAACAGTTATCAACCTCAGAATGGAACTAAGAATAAAAATATGCAGATGTTATGTATTGCTGTCTGCAGCTGGCAGAAGTTCGGTTTCACCGTCTTGATCATCTTCAGCCCCTTTCCAGTCCCTCAGAGAGAAGAACGTGACTTTTGGAAGCCTGCTCTGATCTGATGCATTTAGCCTTGGAAAGGATTATCACAAATGCAGAATGAAATCTTGGCGACCACTTTTAGACTACTTGCTTGTGTCAGAAAGAAATTAAGTTTTGATTCTGGGTTTTGATGATTATATGGTTTGATTTTATAGAAATAACGTTACTAAGGTTTAACTAATGGTAAGAGATTATATCTGTAAATGTATTCATATCTCTATTGGGGAAGGTCAGAAGTCACTTTCTTTTTCTGCTTTCTCTCTAATTCTGCACTTTTATAGTTTTCCTTTTTTCTTCAGTTCTGTACTCTATCTTATCTATATTGTATATTTTATATTTTAACTATACTTTGAAAATTAATAAAGTTCTTTAAAAAAAGAAATGCAGAAAGAAATAAAACAAGGGGGAACATGGCCCCCTTGCAGATGTTTCCTACGTGCTGAAATCATTCAGAAATATTATTTTAGGAATGCTAGAGGCTGGTCCTTTTTTGCTTTGCAGCAAACCAGTTTTTTTTTTTCTCTCTCTCTCTCCCCCTGCCCACCTTCCTACCTACCTACTGGCATCATGGAAAAAGGTAGGCTGGATGGGATGCCCAGGCAGATTCAGCAAGTGGCTTGAGCATGCAGGTATCTGATATGGTAGTCTGCCTAAGTCAGGGACTGGCAAACACATAAGTAAAGGCAAAGGTTTCCCTTGACTTGAAGTCCAGTCATGTCCAACTCTAGGGGGCGGTGCTCATCTCCATTTCAAAGCTGAAGAGCCGGCGTTTGTCCGTAGACACTTCCTCCGTGGTCATGCACATGACTAAGCAGAACGCCGTTACCTGCCCGCCGAAGCGGTGCCTATTAATCTACTCACATTTGCATGTTTTCGAACTGCTAGGTTGGCAGGAACTGGGACTAGCAACAGGAGCTCAGCCCGTCATGCGGATTCGAACCGCCGACCTTCCGACCGGCAAGCTCAGCGGCTCAGTGGTTTAACCCGCAGCGCCAAACATGTGCATGGGTAAAATCTATTGGTCAGATCCCCTGCTTCAAGTTCAGCATCCCAGCAAGGGTTAACCCTGAAGCATTCTACCTTGAGGCCCTTCCTGCTCTCTTTATCCAGTACACCATAATAAAAGATCAAGAGTTCCTGCTTATTATCTCATTCTTTTCCCCCAGCCCCCACTTGTTTTACTAGGTTTGGGCTCAGACCAGTTATGGATTAACACGGTGATCAATAGGAAGTTTGCTGTCTGTCTCTCTCTCTGTAGGAGAAAATGAACTGAAAATGCAGTCAAACTCTTATTGATCAGGGATATAGGTCTCACTTTCATTACCTCTGTCTCTTGATAACCCACACATAATGCGATGAGTTGCTAATCTCTCTGATTTTCAGTGGCCCCTTCACCTTCACCAGGCTGTGCCTGACAGTCTCAATTTTCCTCTGGTACGTTTAGTTGTGTAATAGACGTAGCATCAACTTCCCATCTATTCCCATTTGGCCTGGTCAACTGAGTCACTTAAAATCATTCAAACGTAGAGATAGGCTGTCAGGAATAAGCAATTATAGTTGGCTTTATCAAAATCGAGGAATTATGTTCTAATAAGGGCTATATCAGTTGAGCAGGAGAAGACGGGGCTTGATTTACTAGCAGTGTTTGTGAGCCTGTGTGTGCATGCAACTTGTCCACATATGCATGTGTAGGTCATGCATAATTTCAACCGTATCAAAAATACCGCTACCTACATGTAGCACTTAGCTGGTGACATGATATTAATTTATTAGGACTGGCAAAAATCTCAGTACTACAACCCCCACCTCACTTACAAAGTGGAGTTTACAGAATTCCCAAACTGTTCAAATGGGGATGGGCAATCTGCAAACCCAAGATCACACGCAGCTTCTGAAGCCTTTATTTTGTGCTTCCTCACAATTGCCTTGATCCAAGAGTTGAATTCCTGGATGTAACTGCCCATCAAGTAGAGCCCACCCAGAATCAAAATATTCCTCAACCCTGCCTTACATAGTAAGTGCTGTGAGGTGATCCCACCACCTCATGTATTAACTTGGTTCCTGAATTAGCCAAGTTTCTGGATTTGTACAGAGTGTTTAACCATAAGCTAACCAATTGGGCTGGGTTTGCACCAGCTCTCTCATCCACAATAAATCTAATCAAGGTTAATACTAACCAAGATCAGCATGTTGTGTGAATGTATCCACTATAGTAGTTGGCATAGTTCAGGTTGTTGAACTAAGTATAAAACAGTTATATAAGCCATCTTCATACACTCAGGCTAGAAACCTTTGGAGAAGGACCATCACTTATAGGGAGAGTGTCTTATTTGACCAAGTCAAATTACCTGCATCTCCAGGCTGGGTTAGAAAACCCCTGTCTCTGAAAGAGTAGAGAACATTTGCCAGTCAGTGTAAGTGATCCAGAGCTAGCTGGATTAGTGACTTTAGGAAACTGCCTCCCACTGTCTATTGCAAGGGGCTATAACATAACGTGGCAGAGCAGATGCCTTGCTGAAAGAAAGTTGCAAACTGTATCTTGGAGAACCCCTAGGAAAAGGCTTTCTGGAAACCCTAATGACTGCCTGTCAGAATAGAAAGGCTCATACTTAGCATAAGGCAGCTTCCTACATAAATAAACGTTAAGAAGAGAAAAAGACCTCTGGGAGAACAGGCCAAGAACAGCTCTTGTCCAGCATTCTGTGTGTGTTCACATAATCTTCTTCACCTACTTCCAAAATTAACTGTGGATGATCAGATGCATCTCAGAAGTTCACTTGTGTGGAGGGGAGGCAACCGATGGAGGACTAGCGGTAACCGGTTTGCCTGTAGAAGATCCCAGGCAAAACTCCTTTCTTAAGTTATGAACTGATCAACATGTATATACATGCATGCCAATATGCATGCCAACTTGAACAATCAGATTTCACTGAAGATGGAAGATGCTGCTGCTGAATTAATCTCTTCCACTCTTTCACAGGAGCCCCTGAGATCAAATATGTGGGATACTGAAAACACATATTAGCATCCATGGATTGGAACATCACTCCAGAATAGAACACTGATGGACTGTGTTGGATATTTCACATGCTCCATTTCTGAGTGTGTTAGACCAGTTTTGTCTAGGAACGTCTTATGACAATCCTGTATTTTAATAATAAAAATATGATAATTACACAGTTAATGATCTCATTACAATGGTTATGAGTGAACTTAACAGATAATATTTCTGATCTTTTTGGGGGGGGATTAGGTAATAATTCACACCAAGTCATGCACCACAGATAAGATCACACCACTATAATTCCCATCACTCTCATCCAGCATAGATAGTAGCCATGGTGGCCTGGGCTGGTGGCAACTGTAGATCAACACTTCTAAAGAACAGGGATAATAGTAGTATTCATAGCAGCAACAATAATAGCAATAATAGTCATTATAATCTAGTACAGGAGCCCCCCAAGATTTAAAAAAAAAGGTTTTAAAAAAAAGGTTTTAAAAAACCATAGGGAGTGAAGAGGTTAAAGAAAAATATGGCCATTGGTGCTACAACTAATTTGAGTCAACCATAAAATCTTAGTAAAATGTCTTATGAAACATTGATGAAGCTCTTTTTCCCCCTTTTCATAAGATATTGTCTAACACGCCTTAACTAAACTCATCTGAAAATGAAGAAAGAAAGAAAGAAGGAAACAGAAAGAAAGAAGAAAGAAGGAAACAGAAAGAAGAAACAAGAAACAAGAAGGAAGAAGGAAGAAGAGGAAGGAAGGAAGGAAGGAAGGAAGGAAGGAAGGAAGGAAGGAAGGAAGGAAGGAAGGAAGGAAGGAAGGAAGGAAGGAATCAATCCACCCCCCTTCATTCTTCTTAGGCCAAGTTATTCCGCTTAATTCAAGCATCACATTACCATGTGAGAGCTGAACATATCCATAATTAATGCAATTGGTGGTCTAATTTGAGTGGGCTTGACAAGGACAGGGGCTTCTAAATATGTTGACATTTGGTTCTTGTCGACATGGCTGGTAAGGCCCACTGCTATCCAGCATGGATAGAAAGCCACCCATGTGGCTAACCTCAGCTTGCAGCTATCTTCCAGTGCTCTGCCCATTTGGCAGAGAAGCTTAATATGAATAAGTCCTTTTATGTCCTTCTCTCCCCCCTCCACTTTTTTCTCTCCCCCTTCCCCAAATCTAACGCTTTTATTTTTGTCAATAAACGGTGTCATTTATTCCAGGGAAGAAAACTTGTGTTGTCTGAGGTCTTTATCAGAGTTCCTACAAATCAGGTTAATTGGTGATCAACAGAGCTTTTCTGGTTTTAATGAGGCCTGATAGCCTACGGCAAGGCCTTGCTTTTGATAAGGAACTTTTCCTTCCCTTCTACTGGACTCTTTGATCACTTTTTTTTAAACAACAACAACAACAACAAGGAAAAAAAAAATCAGAAGAACAACCACGGGGAATGGTCATTGTTTTTTAATTGCCTGATTACCAAATGTTGGAGATAAAAGATAGATGTTCTCAATTAATAACATTTACATAGATTAGCATCACTAACAAGCCTCATTAGGAGCTAGTGACTTTTTGTGTAGATGGTGTCCCATGTCATTTGCCTGCACTGCTTTTGTGGCAGCAATGGCCTTCTGCCCACATGCTGTAGGAATGTGAATCTATTTCTCTTCCATTCCTTTCAGCCTCTTCAAAAGGATATGATGATCAGAGGAAGGGAGAAGCATTCCCATTGGTCCAAGGGGTTAAAATCTGAAAACTATAACTGGGTACTGTGTTGGACTGTAGACCCTGTACTTCAAATATCTGACTTACTTTTTAGTCCTAGTCTCCATACCCTATGTTCTGTAACATTTTGCCCGATGAAGAGTTCTAGAGAATGCAAAAACTTGCAGCTTATATACTTACATACATACACACACACATACAAATGTACATACTTCTTTCCTACAATTTGCCTGGGCCCTAATAAAGATATCACCTGCTCTACATTTTGGAAAATTCATCAGGTGCTAGATGAAAACTGAGAAGTCAGTAAGAAAGAATATTGTCCATTTTTCATTTTCTCAGGGAATATATACTGATTTTTCAAAACTTTCGTGGAGAAAACTTCCTTTTTTTAATTTTAACTAATTTGCATCCAATCTCATGAAAGGGAATTAGCTTTTGAACTGTCTTTCCAAAGAGAATGCTGATGAAATTCTCATGGCTGGCATGTAGTGTTCTTGTGTATTTAATTCTTACCCTTACTAAGCTGGGATATGGTCCACGGTTTTGTGTAATATCTTGCAAGTACAGTCTTCTCTTCAACAATCTACAGATTCCCAGCCTTTCCACAGTATATTAAATCCTAAGGGAAGAGATCATGATGGAACTTTCAGACTGGGAAATGGGGCAGCCAGGGAGGATTTAGAGAGATGAACAGATGTGCATCAGAAAACAAGAACACCAGCATAGCACTAGATTCCTTTGCCACCTCCAGCAAGAAAGTCAGGTCAAAAAGGCCACCATGAGAAAACCAAAATAAATTCTCAAGCATCTGCAGATTAAGAGGAAAAAATGGAAGCTTCATTTTGAGAAGAATAAAAAAATCTGCAGGGCAGGTTTTTATACATTATTTTTACCATTCAGTTTTCAGTCACTTTTAATTCCACGTAACAGCCAAGATGATGTTCACCAAACGAAAATAAAGCAAGGGGTTAAGCAAACAAAATAACATAAAATAATAATCATAACATGTTAAAATAGCAAGAAAAAACACAGCGAACTCTCTTTCTCTCTCCTAACCTTAACCCAGTTAACAAAACTCTTGAGCAATTCAACAGTTTATGTAATTGAAACCGTTCAAATGAAGACATTAATAAAACAAACCCACAACAAAATTTTGAAGAGCAGGAGAAAAATTGTTTGGCAGAAATTAAAGAAAAAATAAAAGTGAAAATGAAAATGAATTAAAATACCACTGAATATTTGAAAAAAAAAATCTGACATCAAGATGAAATTGAGAGAGATGCTCTTCAAGGAACATGTTTGCAGGCACTTTGGTACTACTGGGTACCAAGTTGGGGACATGGGTCTTTAAGCCATAAGAGATTTTGTTTGTTTGGGCAAACTTGCTATATTGTGTGAATGCAGTAAGTGGGCTTTGTCAGCCCAGATTAGGGTTCAGTGTGCTTTGTAAACCCAGCCAAGCTGTTTGATTTCAAATATTTGGTTAGGCAATACATGCATGTTTATTTGTCTGCACTTTTATCTTTTACTTCCCACTCCCTAAAAGAATTGTAGCAAAACTACTCTAGACAGGAAGAAAAACACTCAGGATTTCAGAGTCATAGGTCTGCAGAAATGTGGCATACCACATTCACACAATACTTTTAATTGGGTTATTTAAAGCACTAGAAACTGCATTCATACAATATGTTAAGTCTGGTTAGCATTAACTTTTTGATTGATCCAGGTTGTTTAGCATATTGTGTGAAGCTAGTCCTGTTTGGTAAGTTCATGGTTCAAGGTAATGTGCAGACCAATTTGGACAGATTTACTTGAAGATAGTAAGTTGTTAATTGCTGGGGTGGCAAGAGGGCAACTGATGAAACTTATCACAACTTCCCATTACAAGCCCTGTGGTATATATAATTGTGGCTGACAGCAGGATGCAAGCATGAAAAGGTGGGTTTTGCATCATTGTGTTGTGATGTATGTTCCACCATTTCCTCAACATCACGGCTTGTACTAGACTCTACTGTATGACTTATGCCCTTAAGATAAGAAAGATCAAAAGTTAATTACTGCTAGATTTTGGATTGCTTTCTCCTGTACTTTCAATGTAATGAGGGGACACTTGTCTCTTCTGAGAAGACAGGCAAGTGCCCACCTAGGTTTTCTTTAAATAACAGTTACTAGCCATATGATCGGTGTAAGAATCCTCAAATCCATTCTTACTGCAATATTAAGAGTAAGATCTCTCTCGCTCATCTCTCTAATCTCACACAATACTTAGCCAATCTAAGTTGATCAGGAAACAATCTAAGCAGGTCAGACCTGAGACTGACTAGTATTTAGAAAGGAGGCCATCAGGAAACACCACATTAGAGAGCTGGAAAAAAAAATCCCAGAAAAATGCAAGAAACCTACTTGGAGATCTCTGTGTGGTTGTCAGGAGTACGGCTAAACATGTGTGTCTCTGTGTGTCTGTGTATGAGAGAAAGCAAACACAAATAAATAAATATATAAATAAATAATAGTCATCGTAATCAACATCTTGATACTTGTAGTAAAAATCAAACCCTCAGGCAGTGGAAAAGAGAAAATGGTTCTTTTTACCTATCTATAATATGTTTAAAGGTCTGAGATTAAAACAAGTGTAACACTAGGATATTTATGTGCTGCATTCAAAGGGAACCTGCTTCTGACCAGAACATCGGATAAATTGTTCAAATCCTTCTCATTATGCAAAGGTTATCTTTGTAAGGCTGCCAAAGGCAGCTCAATTTTTGAGCTACCTGCCATGTAATTGTCAGCTGGTTTCGGGAACAAATTTAACTCCCATATTTATCCAATGTTTAATCCATGTGTCTGTCCTCCCCTCCTTCTCTCCCTCCCTTCTTTTCATAAGAATGGATCAATCAGTGAGTTTCATATTATTCTACATTCATTCTTTATTTAATAGGTGTGTGAACTAAACAGCTGTCTATATGTCTTCCTATTCCATCCATCCATCTGTTCACCCATCCATCCATCCATCTCTATATCTTTAATGCTCAACCTTTTCATTTTCAAAGGTTCTCATAGAATCTATGCAATGCCCAGAGACCCTTATGGATACCTCCCACTCCCAGGTAATCCATTCAAAAACTAATTAAACTTTTCACAACTTTCCTTTGGACAAAGAGGTTAGAATTATAATCAAACCGTCTTAAGAAATGACAGCAGCTAATTATTTCACAAGCTGAAACAGACTCCCATATACTTGTTTCTGGCTAACTTTTTGTTAGCCATGTGTTAGACAGGTTGTTTGTCACCTCCTTCCTAATCAGCAATCAAGCATTTTGCATGGATTTGCCTGTGACTACCAAAACCATTTTGAATGTAAGGGTGATTAGCAGACCAAACCACTTTATAACCAGCGGCCAAATGGACAGGACATCTTTTGCAGTCACCTTGACCCTCTCTGACAAACATGGTCAAAGGTGATGGTTACACTTGTAGCCAAAGTTCTCCAGGGGTTTTCATAAATCCAATGTACCAAATACGATTAAAGGTTACTCCTTATTATTGCACAATCCAATGAAAAAAATCATCTGCTAATCTCCTTTCAGGGATCAAGATGTTAATCCCAGAAAATGCCAGATCTTCAAGCCAAGAAAAGGGCAGCTTGTCTTCATAGAAGCCTGCTTCACACATAGCACCAAACCACAGTGCAGGGTTAATAGGCTGTGAGACTCCAACCATTTCTAAAATGTAAACTGTAGCTTATGGCATAGCATGTGTGAATCCACATGGAAAATGAGGGTTTTCCATTTAATGTGGCTGGGAGTAATACCTGTTTTGTCATCTGTGATAGGGACTCCATTCCTCACTCCCCACCCCTTTAACTTTATTTATACAGTGGGCACACTCTGTGATTCAAGGCATGCCAAGTTACAGAGCAGAAGAGTTGGTAGGTTTGTGTGTGCTACAGTCTAAAGAAGAGATAAGCATGCTAACGATTTCCCAAATGTACCCTTGGGTCTACCACTTTACCCAACTACCACTTCCATTTGGTCCTTCTGAACTTGGTAAGTCTGAGACATTGTCTGGGCAACATTAGGGTTCTATCTTGTTTTTAAGACGGTTTGCTCCTCGTTGACCAATTTGCCTCTGACCCTTTCTTTCTCTTCCTTCTTTCAGTTCTTGGATAATGATGATAATGAATTAGGCAAGATATCATCTGCTTTAACCATATCACTTACATTTTGACTGAGTAGAAATGGCAAGAATTTAATGGAAGAAGATAATTTTGTTAGGAAGGAAGGAAGGAAGGAGATTAGATTAAAATACAATTGAGAAAAAAGGGGAGAGAGGGAGAGAGAGAGAAATTTAACTTTGTTGTAAAGAGTTAAATCATATGAAAAACAGTTTAATTAGAACAATTTTTGCCCAAATCCCCCTCCCTCCTCTTCTCTCTCTCTCTCTCTCTCTCTCTTTCTTTCTTTCTTTCAGAAATCAAAGCTAGCATATTAGTATGTTGTGAATATTATTTTATATAAATAATTTTTACAATTTTACTGCTTTTCTAATACCTAGGCTTCACTGGAGGAGGATAACAACAATTAAAACTAGCACAAATCTAAAATAACACAGAAGAGAAGCAAAACATGATTAAAAACAGTTGCAAAGATTTATATGATACTATCTAATCAGAGGAAGCAGAGACAGAGATCTTCAGGCAATTTTTTTCACTGCCTTGTGGAATCAACATACACCTGAAGAGGAAGGTCATAATCAGGCCATGAAAAAGCCATCCAGGATGGTATCATCCTGGCCTCCTGAGACATGGAGTTCCATAGGCTGTGTGTATTTCATTGGAAATACAAAATTAAAATGAGTGCATATTTAATTTTAACCAACAAAGATGGTGATTTGATTTTATGCAGCAAAACAAGCACAAGAACAATGCATGGACACCTGCCAAACTGCAACATGCTCTCCTGGACAAAACACTTCTGATTTCCTTAAACTACCTTTCCACCCCACTTAACTAGCCCCCACTCCTGCAGGAAGCCATGTGGAATGAATAAAAATGGAAGCATAAAAACATAGAGATAAGCATAAACAACAGCACCACCGACACTTGAGCTTGGTCATTTTAATGACACCCTAAGCTGTTTTACAGAGCAGTTGCAGACTTGTGTGCTAATAGATGGCTTGACCGCCTGCCATAAACTACATCAGCAGAGCACCAGTCCAAATTATTCACAACTGGTAATAAATCCATGCTGTTAACAGGATAAAGATGCCCACACCACAGCCTTGGCACCATTCCCGTGAAGTGGCATATTGTAAGTTGGCAGGAAGACTCAAAGCCCATGAAAGTGTGGTATTCCCACCCTCATTTGAAAGAACAACTGCATCAAATGGCAAATGTGATGCCTTTCGTTTTTAAGACCCTTGTAGCCACAGTTATCGTCCTATTGTTTTCTAATTTGAAGGAAAAGCAGGGGGCAGCCTTGAAACCTCTGATTCATCGGCAGGGATATGTTCAATTTTTGTTCTGCAAGATCTCATATCTTTTTGAAAACAAAAACTTCACAGACAGAAGGTCAAGATGAGTGGAACTAATATAATCATCGAAAGCCAGGGTTTCTTGCCCATGACTTCAATTGTCTTTTGATTATCGTCCTCTTCACTTTGCTTAAGGGAGAAGAGAAGAACTGGTGTATTGCAGTATCACAAACCTGATTCATCCTGGCCTTGGTTTTCAACCCCAGCAAAGCAGAAAGGCAAAGAAAAGAAAAACAAAGAGGATCTCTTTAAAATTATTTTGAAATGAATGCATCCTTGAGCCTGGCTCACTTGACAATGCAAAGAGGTCCTAAAAGAATATAGGCATCTCCTTCAGCTATCAGGGTATGAAATATTTATCAACACCTCTGAATGAGGATTCCTTTTCAGCTTGAAAGCTGGTTCCAGATAAACAAAGTAAGTATTGATGCAGTCTCTGGCTTTGAAGCCCATCAAGATGCAGCAATTAAATATTGAATTCAGACCACTTTCAAATTAGCTTCTTTGACATCTGATGTTTGACGAAGGCATTGGTGGGCTACCTTGGGGGAGGAACTGCATTCCTCTGAGAAGATTTAATCTCAGCTATGGGATTCTTAAACTCTGATTACACAAACGCTTCACCTTTGTAGTACCACTGTCCCTGAACTGTACTTCTTCAGACAGCAGAGCGAGGAACTATGGTTGAGGACCTTCATTCCATTTATTTTTCTATTTTATGTTAGAGTCTGCAGAAGCCATCCACATGCTAGATTAGGCTAAAGTGGGGTTGAGTTGTGGGTGGTTCTGCTTGTTTTGTGGATGTAGCTAATACATAAATCAGGCTATCAAATTAAGCCAGAATATGGTTTTCTTTCTGGGAGATAACATACAGTATGAACACAAGCATTGTGCTTTATTAATCCAGGTTTTGGTTTTAGCATGTTGTCAGAACACAACTAGTATGTAAATTATCTGAGAAAAGAACTCTTATTGAGCCCTCTCCTACCCTGCATGCATTTGAGTTATCTATCTATGAACACAATGTAGGAGAGCAGTTTGGTCTAACAGTTAAGATGCTAGGCTGGGAGCAGTGAAGCCTGAGTTTCTTCCTCCCTAGGGCTGAAAGCCAGCGGAGTGACTTTGGGCCAGTCCCTCTCTCTCAGCTCTAGGAAGAAGGCAGTGCCAAACCATTTCCAAAAATATTGCCTAGAAAGCTACAGGACTTGTCCAAGCAGTTGCCAGAAGTCAAGATTGACTTGAAGGCACCACACCCTAACTGAAACCAAAACCATACAATACAGATTATAGGTCTATGTCTAGCAACCTTCCTTCCTTCCTCCCTTCCTCCCTTCCTTCCTTCCCTTTTCATCAGGTTTTGGCATGGAACATGATGTCTTTGAAAAGAGAATTCCTCTCAACTCTTAGTCCCAAACTTTGTAATGGAATGCAAGGGTGGCCTTGGAAGATTGGGGGTGGGGAGGAGGGGGAGATGCTGCCTAGAAGACAATCAGATAAAGGAGAAGGAAGTCCACAACTGAGTAATGGATTAAGAAAGAAATTTAGAAAGGACCCCCCGCAACTACTCTGGCGGTAAATAGGGAGGGTGGGAGATTTGCACTTCAGACTTATAAGATTCTGTTAATGTAGCCTTACAGTAAAGTAGAACTAGCTCACCTCGTTGTGTTTCCTGTCTGGTTTACCTGGGAGGACTGACATCAATCTTGCAAGTCTGAAGTGCAAATCTCCTGGCCTCCCTATTTACCACCAGAGTAATGGGGGGGGGGGCTTTCTAAGTTTCTTTCTTTATCCATTACTCAGTTGTGGACTTCTTTCTCTTTTATCTGATTGTCTCCTAGGCGGCATCTCTTCCCCCACCTTCCAAGGCCACCATTACATTCCATCACAAACAGGGGCATCAGCTGTCTTGCATTGCAGAATGGCTTTAATTTATAACTGTGATTTATCAAGAACTGCATTTCAAGATTCCTCTTTCCAAGAAAAAAAAACAGCTGGGTCAATGCATCACCACACTGTATCTGAAGGTTACAAGGAAATGGTCAACAGCTGTTCCTCTTTTGATATCAAAAGGACAGCGAGAAGTGTAGATTTGGAAGGGATCCCATGAGTCTTCAGTTGAAGTCTGTGCCCTCAAGGCAGAAGACCTTTGAAGTTTTCTGTTCTTCTATGTTGCCCTTCAAAGAAGAAGATACCACAGCTAACTTTAAGTAGCTTGTTCCTTGCTGGAACCAATATTAGAGCAATGCAAATAGAGCTAACATATAAATCTGCTTCTATGCAAAACTAGTCTCTGTGTATGTGTGGGTACATATATGAGCAAATAATAAAACCTTGGTGAACGATAGGATTAGTTTGGAATAGCTGAGAACATATTTTAATCAATGCTGCTGTCTGTTTGCTTTTAGAGGCTGGAGCTGGCCTCAAATAGCCTTTCAAAATCCTTCAACAAATCTGTGGGCAGTCAAACTGGACAGTTGATTGCTCCAAATTTCTCCAGGGGAAAGAGAAATCCTCCCACCACTTTCTCAAGGTGAGGGGGGTTTTTTTGCCCCTTTTTTGGGGTGGGGTGGGGTTATTTGTTTCTTTTTTAAGCAGTCGGTAATCCCACTACTGAAAAAAGCTCCCGGAATGTTGAGTATCAATCCTTCCTTAGGACTGAACTAATAATGTTGGAAGCCAGCAAGGCTTCAAAATGCTGTAAAAGGAATTGTACAATGGAGGATAGGAGACTCACACACAACCTTTGGCCAACTCATAATTCAAGGATGCCATTTTTCATTGATGACAATTTATTCAAAATTCTTCTCTTTTGAAAGAAATTACTAAAGCAAATTCACTTTCATGAAACTGAATGAATACTGCATGACCAAATATGTAAAAGGATGTCTTTGGCAATATTAGAAACTACTTTGGTTCCAGTGTGTTAGTGCGTAGCTGATATTGAAAAATAAGAAGAGTTCTCTGCCTAACATTAGACAAATATATGCTTTTTTCCCAAAACAGTATCTCCAGTAGTTGTACATCTTTACACTGAACTTTTGCCACAATACAAAGCATATTCAAAAATGCAATTAGTTAATTAATCAATTATCTAGCAAATTGGAAAATATTTTAATCAATTGACATGTATTAGATTAGTTGACAGTTCAGGTAAATTATGGAATAGTTCCCAGAGGTGAATCCATACGATACCTTCTTTTCAAGCCCTCTCTAGTCATCAACACTGATTAGGATTCATTCTTAACATGATCTATTCTATTCAGATGACATACATAAACACTTAATGAACCAATAGAGGGGATAAATCCATGTTGAGATATAGTAGTGCTTTTTTAGTAGGTAGATAGAAATAAGAATGTTGGAAGTCTTTGTCTGCTATGTTAGATAATTAGTCTATCCAACTCAGTAATGTAGACATTGAATGTGTTTACACACTGTCCCAAGCCATGAGTCGATCAACCATGGTTTACTGAATAAGCCAAAATTGGCTGTATTTGCACAGTCAACCAGGTTGGCAACCATAGTTTTAACATGTTTAAACAAACTATGTTTAACATAGTTTAAACATAGACATAGTGTGTCGGATATTCGACACACGTAAAACCACTGCTACAGGAGCTGCATTGATTGCTGGTGTGCTTCTGGGTGCAATTCAAGGTGCTGGTTGTCACCTTTAAAGCCCTTCATGGCTTGGGACTGGGTTCCTAAGGGACTGCCTTCTCCCAGTTGTTTCTACCTGTCCAATTCGATCTGGTAGATTGGGCATGCTACGGATCCCGTCAGCCAAAGAATGTCAGTTGGCAGGGACTAGAAGGTGTGCCTTTTCAGCCGTAGCGCCTGCCCTCTGGAATATTCTCCCTTCAGAGATCAGGATGTCCCCAACCCTGTTGCCCTTTCGTAAGGCCGTGAAGACCTGGTTGTGTGCCTGGGCCTGGGGCCCCGAGCACGGTAATAGTCCCATTTCTTGGCTATATTAACATCTTACATTGCTTACTTGGCAGCCATGTATATTTATTTTGTACTTTAACTGTTTTAATTATAATTGTTTTATAGCTTTTTATTGTTGTAAGCTGCCCAGAGTCACTTGTTGAGATGGGCAGCTATAGAAATTAATTAATTAATTAATTAGTTTATAACCAGAGGGCTTGGTTCACATACAGTTACACATTAAGCTAAAAATGACAAGTCACAGTATGGCTTTATTGCAAGGTGTAAACTCAATCTCTCATTGACTGGGGGCCTCCAGAACTTTTTCCAGACATATTGGATGAAGTGGATGGCCAAAATGGCAAAAAGATAAGCAATATGAATTAGCCTGCTACTGCCTGGAGAATGATGCTTGCCCATTGTTATGGAAGCCAACTGATAAGAACCACATTGGCCAGATTCACACAGCATGCTAATCCTTAAACCTGGCTTAATAAAACTTAGTGGCTCTGTTATCCACTCCACTCCAAATAAACCATCTGAAGGTTTTACATGATGACCTGATTCTTATGTCTTACAATGGCTGCTTCCCCCTCACCAGAGTGAACAAAACAGCCAAACCTATTTTAGCCTGGGCAAGATGTTGTGCAAACCCAACCATGATAGTTTCTGAGAGAAGAATGTCTCTGAAAAGCCAGAACCTGCACACTAGTCTTTACATTTAGGAACCATCAAAATGTATGAAAGGGCATAATTGGTTACAACAGAAACGCTTGGTTTTCCTGCATTTGTGTTGTATCTGTGAGCTTCAGTTTCTCTCCTCCTCACAAGGGAAGAGACATTGTGAGGCTGTCTAAAAATACACTGGTACACTGTGAACTTCAGCCCTTTGAAAGCCAGGGCTTCTTCTTGCTTCTTAACAGAGTATTACACTAGATACTAAACAGCCAGATAAGGATATCACTGAAAACTGTTCATATCAGAAGAAAGGAAACCAGGGTGAAATAATTTGTAGAAAAAGCAAAATCTCTCCTGAACTGGTGTTTTTGCTCACTTACAAGGTGATGATGATGATGACGACGATGACAATGATACTTTTATATTAAAAAATTGGCTTTACTGTTAACAGAAAGTACTGGGACCATATCCTAAAAAATTTCCTCATTAGAAAATGAGAAGGCCAAGATATGAGATTGGAAAATACAGACAGACAGATACCTGAAACACAACTCTCTAGGCATTTCTGCTGAGTTGTTGAATTGTTCATAGATCTAGCAATGCTCGGAAACAGTTGAATTGTTGAAAAGCAAAGGGAAAAAGTAACAAATATTGGAATTTGTGAATTAAAGTTGAAAGACTTTGGAAGAAAAATCCATAGTAATTGGAACTCTTGGAGCCATACCAAAGGAATTTACCAAATATTTGGAAGTTGCAACAAAACATCTTGCTTGGAACTTCCTGCATACTCTAATGATATTTCCATGATTCTGAGGCTTTTGGTTAGAACCCAAATCACTGGAAATGATTCTAATGACTATGACTATTTGTTGGTTGAATAGGTGGTGGTGGTGGTGGTGGTGGTGGTGGTGGTGGTGGTGGTGATGATGATGATGATGATGATGATAGGAACTTGGTATACAAAATACCTCCTTTTTGTCAGATGAAATTTACTGTTTGACAAGGTTGACATGGCCTTCTCCATAACTGGAACTTGAACAATAGCTCTCCTTTCTCTCACCTCAAAAATCCTGTTTGGAAGGACAGGATGGATCCAGGCAGTGACACATGGAACACATGTAGTTTCACCATCTCTGTGTTAAGCCAGTTGGTAACCAAAAAGATAGGCTCTTTTGAGAAATAACCACATTTAATAGAAACCCAGAAGTCCTACTTGCATAGAAGGCTTAACTTAGTCATAGGAGGATTAGATACCATGTGAACTTCTTGACTCAGGCAACTAATCAAGAGGGGCATATCTGAAAATAAGCCTGTCAGCCATGACATCTGTACAGCTGATTGGGGGTTTATTAGCTCCTTTTGAAGAAGATACTACATACCACACAGTCACACAAGGATGAAAAGGAGGTAGAAAAGGAGGATGACAACAGCTCTGGCTTACCATGGATGTTTAACTTTTTAATACTCCATCAGGGGGTGGACCAAGAAGTGACAATCTCTCAGCTTGACTTAGAAAATATCTGCTCTTTAGTTGACTGGGCCAATGGAGCTTGCACCCTCCCAGCACATAGAAATGAGCTTTTCAACTCAATAAATGGCTTTCATCCAAACACAGAGTATGGAGTGGGGTGGGAATACAACCTTCCCTCCCCCCCAAAATGCTCATGTTTACCCCCTTATTATAAGGGAGTGTCCCATTTTTCAGATCAAGCTGTGGAGTCAGTCTTTGAGCAGCACAGCATGAACTGTGCTTCCAAATGTGGAAAAAGTCAGGAAAAATACTAAAAGGATTTAATTAAAATCAAAATGAAGGTACTCCTGTTATCTACTAATGTCCTTCTTCTACTGTATGAGTTCTACTGGTATTGCAGCAGCAAATTTTGGAGAGGCTCAAGAACAGCTTTTCTTGGTCCATTTTGTACCTTCTGCAGCCACCATTTGTTCATCTCTGCCACAGCAAGTTGAAGCAACTGCCTCATGAATTGTGTTTTGGGACACAGCAGTAAAAATACCCACTTTCAATGGTTATTTCTTATAGTGGCCTGGGGGATAAGATGGCTTGGATCATCCTTTTCTTCCAGGTAGCTTTCACCAGTTCTGTGTTGACTACAGATGTCCACCCATCTCTGAAGCCTAAGGTTCCTATCAGGTAACAAAGGTGTATATATTCAGAAATTGTAGATAATGCCAGCCAGCTTCAGTAGAACCGTTCCTTGCCCATATCTGCAACTATAAGTTTCCATTTTCAAGAAGAGTGCTGTGAAGATTAATACATTAAAGAACATGAAGTGCTTAGATATGACAACTTAAGAGGTAGGTGTAATGAAGAGATAGGGAGCTCAGTTCATAACCCACCAGGTTATTCTTAGAATTGTCAGGCATGAAACATTAATCTCTCTAAATGCCACTTGGAGATACCAAAGGGAGGCCTTTGGGAGGGAGGGGGTGAAATAACAGGGAATTCTTGGAGAAGACATTGATTCGGTATCCTCTTGTTATCCATGTTTTAGTAGTTTCACACACAAAGTATGGTGATGCTATCACAGCCCATCCTTTTTGTTTTCATACTGTATACCAAGCAAGTCCTTTCCAAAACATGAGATTTCAGGCTTAGAAGCTTGCAGGTCATATCATGACAACTAGAATGATAACATATCCAGGAATTTACCCAAGTGTGGGAAAGGAAAGTGGAGCAGGCTGTATATGTTCACACAACATACATGGTAAAACACAGACATACAGTTGTTTGGGGTCCTCTGCCAACATGTCAGCTGACTTTTTCACAAACTGTACCTGGCTAGGTGGCTAATTTCTAAAGCTGGGAAAGAAATTTGGAAATGCCAACAATGACATGCAACAAAGTAGTGAACGAAGAAAATAAACATTCTTTCTTATGTGCGGCATTTCTAGATATCAGTAAAGATTGGATAAATTCTGGGATGTTAGAAATGGATCCTCAGATCATACTCATTTCCATAGAATAGCTGCTTGAGATGAGAAGAAGCTTAAACTGACTACCAGTTTTGTGTGTGTGTATGTGTGTGTGTGTAAATGTATATGTGATAAACAGGACCAAATGTCATAACTGTGACAATTCTGAAACTTGCTCTTAAAAGCTTAGTAGACAATGTATTTATTTATTTATTTATTATTCACATTTCTATCACTGCCCATCTCCCCCTAAAATGTATGCTAAAATTAGCTATCAATACATATTCCATATGTTCACTTCATCCTCATCAAGACACATTCTCTGTTACTGTAAAGGCTCAGAAGGATGTCCTATCATATGAACTGGTGTCCCAGCATCTGGGTTATTCACAGGTTTCCATAATTTTCACACTCTCACATTCAGTGTTTTCTCACACAACTGCAACATTTGGTAATGACACTAGAGGCACTTCCACACCAACACTGTTTCACACCCCTCTTCATCCTCATCCTTCCTTCATGTTGTATGCGTTATTTGATCATATCATGCAAAATCCTAACAGTTACTTTGAGGTGGATCTGAACACCATGAAACCACCTTTCCTTTGAAAGGCCTGAAGCTGAAAACCTGGACAGTGGAGTGAGCAGGAGTTTCTTTGCAGTTGGGGAAACTGACTACCCACAAGTTCCACAAAGCCACAACACTTTAAAGACTATTTGTACTGTAGTTTCATGTACACTGCAGGTGAGCCAGGAATAAATTGGCTCCATTCTTGAACACAGCCATTCCCATAGAACCACAAGGATTTGGAGCTGTCTATCTGGAGTGAGGCACAGTCATAGAGTTCTAATTTAGATTGGAAGTGCCCTACATATGATGGCCCATTTGCATACTGCAGGCATCAAGAGAGGAAAATGTATGTGTGTGTGAATTAGGTCCAATGATTAGGGATGGCCCTAGTTGATTGGCTCATTAGTCAATGGACAGAAGGCTTTACAAAAGAATGTCCAGTTAAAAGAGATCAGCTAGGAGATGATGGGAAAAACCTCTTTATAAACCCCCATGAGCTGCTGCCAATGAAATTGAGCCAAATGGACAGATAATGACCTTGCATAAAGCAGTTTTTATAAGCCTAATAGGGCCATCCCCTACTATTAGACAAAGTGAGGCAGTTTCCTTAGGCAGCAGATGCTCTCTGTAGCTGCAAAATGTTGGAGAAAACAGCACGGTCCCATAGGCACAATGCAGCTATAATCAAAACGATTCATTTTTTTTCCCAACCAACTAAGGTCCAACTGATTTTTGTATATGGTAGGAGAAGGACAGTCATCTTCATCCCTGGCAGAAAAATGTCTCACTGGTTCTGAGTGATAATCTAGTGGTGAACAAGTTAGGAAGGAAGTTGTTCTTCCTCGCCTGAGTTAGAAGGAAGATAATGATGAGCTAAGTGCAAGGCAACGCAGAAGAGACCTGCCTCCAAGTAGCTACAACCAACTCTTTCCAGCCCATCTCACCCACTCCAGACCCTACGTTTCAGCAATGGACCCATCCCAACTGCAATGAAAAATAACGTTCTTTGACTCTTTTGGGTCAGCAGCTGTTTGCCCATCAAACCATGTTTTTCCAATAGCATGGATAACATTTGTGTTTTGTGTTTTGTGGTACAAAGGGGATAATACTGTCAAGGCGAAAGCGATCTCAAAACTTAGCAGAGGAGCCATTCATATATTGATCCTTACACATTGGGAATTAAGAGCTGGCCTAGCAACTTACTATTTTTTCCTCTTAGCATTGCTTTTATAAGAATTTTTTTTTATGTATTCGTTGGTTTAATGCATTTTCTTCTGTAGTGGAAACTTCCTTCAAAGTAGTGGTTGACATTAAAGCAATGCTGTTCGTTATGGGTTTATTTGGGTTTCCCTGTGGGATTATGGTCTGCCCCAGGAAGAGTGCCAGATGGTAATTTAGGAAAATTACGGTGTCTGGCCTTCTCTAAATATGACTAATAGGAGTTTAGTGTGATGGCGAAAGAAAAAAGGAGGACAGATAAATAGCTATGAAGGTACTTGGGTATCTCAGGAGACTGACATTCAGTTTTTTGCTTTCAGGACTTGGTGTGACCGTTACATTAATCTTAAGGACACAAGCACAACTATTTTAGATCTATCTATTTATCCAAAGTTCACTTCCCATTGTAGTCAACGAAATACGGATAGGATGCAAAAGCAGAACACAAGAACTGTAGGTTCTTCATATTTTCAAGCAAGCATAGCACAACCCTAGTTTTTTTAGACACCCCTGGAAATTGATAGAAGACACCCCTAAAAATTGATCCTGCTCTCTATGTTTTATGAAGTGGTGTTTCTTGTAAAGAAGTTGTTTTGTGCTTTTGTTCAGCAGTGGTTACCGATCTCTCTTTTCCTTGCCCTATAGAGGACAGAATGTAGGACCCTTTCTAGTCTGCCAACAATTTTTGTATAATTAGATGTTCAAAAGTTGCAAGCTTTCAAGGAAAGGTGTCTGTCAGATGTCTCTAATTAAATATAAATGCACCTCTCAGATCTCTGTCTCTGTTTTCCAAGGATTTGGTGACAAACTTGCCAAATAAACATCTCTTCCTTAAGCCTGTACCTCCAGTGGTACTGAATTCATTCTGCACATTCTCCTGGAAAAAGGGCTTGTTATCCATGCAAACATATGATATTTCCAGCATTACGCTTCATAAATCAGTATCACATTTTATACATTAATAAGGAAAGTATATATACTCACCACCACCCTTGACAGATTTCATATGCCTTGTCTAATACATTGCCTGCATAATTGTTCAGTGTTTCATTCATTTTGTTCACGTTCTCAGCTAAGTTAATATATTGATCTTTTCTCATATATATACATATATATATAATTTTCACATTTCAAAGGAAGTATAATTACACATATCTGACTCACGATAGTTCTTGAAATAGCAGAACAATCAATATTAAGTACACTTTACACCAAATTAGAAATCTATTCTGCTTATCTCTCTATCTATCTATCTATCTATCTATCTATCTATCTATCTATCTATCTGGAATGTTTTAATTAAGTAGCCCAATAGGTATATGTGTTTGTCTCTGTATGTGCATGCGTGTGCACACACACACACACACAAACACAGCCAAAACTATTTATCAAAGGAAATAAGGATTTTTTTTTAAAGTTAAAGAAGATCATCTTTAATCACGGAGGCTGAAAAACAGAAAAACATAATGGAAAAGATTTATTTGCTAGAAGTTGCACAACTATCAGAGGGAAGTGGAGGAATGGATATTGCTTGTGGGGTGTGTTGCTTGTTTATTGTGTTTCTCCAGCGTGGGGGAAACCTGAATTAGATTTCCTGCCTCAAGCATTCATAGGAATGCATTGCATAGAAACCAGTAGCTTCCAAATTATTCTTAAGAAGGTAACTTTTGTTTGCTGCCTAAATGTGAACACAGGGAATTGAGTGAAATCAAAGGATATCAAAGACTGGAAATAATGGGGATATTGATTCTGCCAGCTTTAATTTTCTAGGCTTCTTAGCCTTAATGTAGAAAAGAATCATTTCCCATTTGTTTCTGCTTACAGTTCTAGGAGCTGGCAAATACCAATAAAACAGTAAACTATCAGGGAGCAAGATATCTTCATGTCTTGCTGCTGCTTAAAAAACCCTCTGGACTCTAATGAACAAATCTATTGGTATTATGGTCTCATAACTTCTCTGTGGGAAAGAGAATAATCTACAGTCTGGTCCCCTTTCTTCCTCCCTCACAGAGCAACTACATAAATACTGCTTTCCATCACTGGACAGAAGAAGACTTCGGAAAAAAGAAATCTCAGGAATCCTGTGGTCCACTGGGATGAGTTAGGACTTGACCAGAAATAATCCCCATTGGACTGAATCAAATTTGGAACCTATTCCTAGGTAAGTATGTATTGGATTTAACCTGAAACAAATCAATGTTTCATATAAACTATTAATTATTGGTTTTTAGCCATCATTGCTTGAAAACATGGAAAAGCAGGCTAGCATATTTTAATGCACAAATAAGACACCCTAAAACATGTAGAAGGAGAAGTAAACATAGTTTAGCTACTGTATGTTTATATTCTTTTCTATTTATCTGTCCATCCGTCCGTCCTTTCTTATTGTTAGCCTCAGTCTTTCAAGACTAGTCCTGAATAAAAGGTTGAAGAGAATGAAACAAATAGCCTCAATTACAACAGATTGGATTCTTCCTCTATTTTATGAATTCCCATTAAGGAAATAGCAGCGAATTGGTAGTGCCAAAAAGCTATCATCTGAATATGGCTGTCATTTCTCATTTCAGTCCACAGTTGTTATCAGCCTCCATGCACTGAGACTCAACCTCTCCCAAATTGGAAAAGCCGACTGGAGGCTGGGTGTCCCTGGAACACTGCATCCCCAGTGCAGGGCTCCTTTTTGGTTCATCCCCCTTCTTGCTTCTTTGGATTGGTGAAGATCACAGGTATGAGCTAGGTAAAAATTGGTTTGAGGGGCATGACCAACTAGAGGTAATAGAAGAATGCAAGAGGTGTAACAAAGGTGAGGGTGGTTCAAGATGCCCCAGTCTCTAGGTCATTATTCCTCCTTGGCTCATTTAGTTTCTGTATGTTTTGAATAACATTTTTTTTGTTGACTGTCTCAACAAGAATGGACCATGCCAAGAAAACATAATTTCCAGTGACTGGTGAGAGTCTGCTTTAGATGCAGACAAAACCATATCTGAGGCAGCCAGGTGGACCTACAGGAGTGAGAAGGAGATTCATAAAATATGGTCACAAACAGCCCTTGATCAATAAAACCATATGTTGAACTGAGATATCAAATGTATTGTGGGAAATGGCAATTGTGTTGCAAGACACTTGCTGTAGCTGTGTGTTATAACCTCAAAGAAAGGGGTGGGAGAAAATCCCCATGTCCATGTTTCAAGTCTGTGCAGGGGCACCATGTCAGATGCTGGAGTGCAAGATAAACTTTCAGATGCAGCAGATAACAGTGACCCTGGCAAGGATGCACAGAATGAAGTCCTTGTGGTATTGGGATAAATCAGTTAGAATAATTCATGCTATGGATTTTCTGGTGCTGAGAAATCTCTATGCAGCTGAGTATAAACATACATCATATCTGATAGATTTTTTTATTATTATTATTGTTGGTAGTGATGCCCCTTCTTCCCAATTGCTAGAGAATCTCTACAGGAGGAGAGCCAACCCATTAATGTCCTGCTGTCAAGATAATTCTTGAAAGACTTTTTATTAGTGGAAGGTGGCAGAAAGAGAGAAGGAGGTTTCTTTCCTTCTTTAAAAAAAGACTAGAATCTCCTGAACTGTGTCAGTCAACATTCCCTGTCATTAAGAAGTTTGCACACACAGCAGTTAAAGAGATAATGTGGCAAAGAAATGTTTGCTGGTAATAATACTTTTGATGGTGGAATACCTAAGGAGCTGTGCAAATGAAAAGCAAGAGAATTGCCTTCACAGCTCCTACTTCAGAGAAGCTCTGTCATGCTCAACGGAATTGGTCTAGAAAGGTTATGTAGCTATCCACATAACTATTTCTGTGTCCAAGGTACACACTGGGGTGGAAGAGAATTATACAGGGCACTAACAGACGGATGTTGAAACATGTTGATGCAATGCACTTTGATTCTTTGCTCAAGGCGGGTATGTCTCAGTCTGATCTAAGGATTTCTGGATCATCCTGTGGCCTGTTCTTAACCCAGCTGGTGGCTGGGGGGCACTCTGAACAAACTCCCTCCTTATAAAAAAGGGAATAACTTATTATTCTTCAGAAAGAGCAAACCACATCAGTACGAATGAATGACATTAGGCTTCAAGATAGTGTTGAAGAAGGCTGCTTCTCCTCCAGGGTGATCCTGAAGCTTAGTGGAAGCTGGGGATGCTCCATCAGATGTGAAGAAAAATGAATGCTGAGGGAAAAAAAACAAAAGGAGCCATGGAAGCCCACCATCACAAATACTCTATTGAGGTAGTACTTTCTTTTTATTAAGCCAGCTCAAAGTTAGTGACGTAGTGTGCAAGAGCCCCAAGATCCATGAACTCTTTATAAATTTAAGATGGTTTAACTGCTCTCTCCAAACACAAACCAAAGGAGGCTATTGTCTTAAAATGAGTATTAGAATGGTTTGCAGACATAAATGTTGGGCCCTGTTAGGAATTCAAAGCTTGCCTTTAAAGTTGCTTCATGAAACAACTTCCCCACTTTTAAAAACGGTGGGAGGAAGCGAAGTTGCCTCACTTCCGTTACACCATTTGCATCATTAGGCATTTCTAGAAGGCAACCAAATTGCCAGAGGAGTCTTCCAGGTAATGTGAAACAGCTTGAGGTGAGTCCAGCTGCCTTCATACTGGTAGTTACCTTTAAACTCTTTAAACCCTTAAATGCTAGGGAGAGTGGAGGGCAAAAGGAAGAGGGGCCGACCAAGGGCAAGGTGGATGGATGATATTCTAGAGGTGACGGACTCGTCCCTGGGGGAGCTGGGGGTGTTGACGACCGGCAGGAAGCTCTGGTGTGGGCTGGTCCATGAAGTCACGAAGAGTCGGAAGCGACTGAATGAATAAACAACAACAGGAGCTAACTTCGCCTCAAGGGAAATTACTCCTTAATTCAAGGTCCGCATAGTTAAAGCAATGGTGTTCCCCGTAGTAACGTATGGCTGCGAGAGCTGGACCATAAGGAAGGCTGAGCGAAGGAAGATAGATCCCTTGGAACTGTGGTGCTGGAGGAAAATTCTGAGAGTGCCTTGGACTGCAAGAAGATCAAACCAGTCCGTACTCCAGGAAATAAAGCCAGACTGCTCACTTGAGGGAATGATGTTAAAGGCAAAACTGAAATACTTTGGCCACATAATGAGAAGACAGGACACCCTGGAGAAGATGCTGATGCTAGGGAGAGTGGAAGGCAAAAGGAAGAGGGGCCGACCAAGGGCAAGGTGGATGGATGATATTCTAGAGGTGACGGACTCGTCCCTGGGGGAGCTGGAGGTGTTGACGACCGACAGGGAGCTCTGGCGTGGGCTGGTCCATGAAGTCACAAAGAGTTGGAAGCGACTGAACAAATAAACAACAAACTGTTAAATGGTGTGGCACCAGTATACAGTATATCAGGCTTTGTTAGAATTGGATCTGCTTCTGTGAATATACAGTTGAAACCAGAACTGTTTCTTTTGGGCTTGATGGACCAAGAATTTGAAACAAAACATGGGACTTTGTTCTTGCATGTGACAACAGCAGCAAGACTCTTGTAGGCACAAAGGTGGAAGGATGCACAAATTCCCACAATGGAAGAACGGATGGTGAAATTAATGGAGTTGGCGTAGATGGCAAAATTGCCAGCACTGAGAAGAGAAAATACCGTGACTGGATTTGTTTCTGCTTGGAAACCACTTTTGGACTATTTGCTTGCAACTGAAAAAAATGACATTTTGATTTTGGGCTTTGATGATGACATTGTTAGCTTTTTATAGAATAATGTTAGCTAAGGTTTAATTAAGAGTAAGAGATCAAGTTAGCAAATAAACATCTATACCTGTGTTGGAGAAGGTCAGAAGTCACTTTCTTTTTATTTCTTCTTGCTATTATTTTAGCTTTTCTTTTTTCTTTTAGTTCGGTATTCAAGCTTTTCTATACTTCGTGTTTTAACTGTACTTTGAAATTCTAATAAAGTTCTTACAAAAAAAATAAAATAAATTGGATCTGCCTTTCTGGTCTGGCCACCTGGAGATTGGCTGCTAAAAGGTCCTCCTCTTCACAAGGCAGGTGGGGCATGGATGAAGTGGCAGGACTTCCCCTTAGCTCCTTCCCCCAGAATATGCAGCTCCCCCCATACTGCAAATCCATAAACAGTTTAAATCTGCTTTGTTTCAGTTTGTATTTATAATACTGTAACTAAAATCTTTAATAAAAAATATGAAAAAAAAATCTGCTTTATTTTACTCTGCCTTTGGCCCAGATGATAGATTGTGAGCTTCTAAAGTAGGTTTTGATGCTGAGTTTGATTTTCAATATTGGATTTTCAATATTGGATTTCAGTATAGATTTATGTTTTTTTTTCCCTTTTGTTTTGATCTTGCACCCTGAGCAGAATCCTTTAGGACTGGGCAGGTTCTGAGTACCCCTAATAATCAGAATGGAACCCAGAAGAGAAAATCTTTATCAAGATAAAATTTGGAATTATGTAAATATTTCCCCAAATGGTGATGCTTATTGTTCTGATTCCTATTTTTAAAAAACCATCACCACATCTGTGGTAATACGGCTTTCTGTTCATCTGAATCTCTCCTCAAAACCTACCATTGGTTTATGCCCTTAACCCCCATTTCTAATTTTAAATAAGTGTTAAATATGTGTAAGAGATTTTTGTCCATGTCCTTCCTCTTTTTCCCCCTCTCCTGTTTAAACTTCTCTTGTCTTTTTCAAATGATAAGCCTGTTTGGGGTAGAGATCCATTTACAACATTTTGCCATTGACTGAGAAGACCAATGCTTTTCCATAAGTTAGCATGCCACAATTGTCATATGGATATTATTTTTTAAAAAAAATAAGCATTCCTACTACAATCATCACTATGGCCACCACAGCAGCAACAAATGGAATACCGTATCATGAGATGAGGCATTATTTCTGATAACAGATATTCCTCACCCCACTTTGCACCAAATTACTTTTCATTTCCTCTGAAAATGCCCTAGGCAGCTGGATTCCCCTTGCCCATTTCTTGCTGAGCACACAGCTTTGTTGCAATGGTAGACCTAAAAAAAATAGCAGTTGAACAATCCCTTCTTGTCCATTCCTTGGCTGTTTTAAAAGGATTTCTAAAAATCCTTTCTGTCCTATTGTGCTACTAGGTAGAAAACCTGATCATCTTGACAGGAAAGTGAGTTGGGTGGCTGGGAGTTTTTTTCAAAATATCTCCATGACTCTTTATAGATTTTTGGTCCTGCCTGCTCTATTTTACACCAGGTTCTTCTTGTTGAAAGAAAGCATATACACACAACAACACGCAAACACAGAAAGGAGAAGAACATGCTGCAACAGCCAAGCTTGTCTAAAGCTGGTAGGGCTTGACCATCTGTATTTTCTTCCTGTTTCCTTCCATATGTTTCTCAACCTTCATCCAGACATGTTCAGACATCTGTGCTGAGGCTCTTGGAAACTCTCTGGAAGGGTGGGAAGGAAGTATCTAACTGACTCTCATCAATTACAGCAACCAAAGGGCGGGGGGGGGGTGGATTCAGTCTGAAAATTGCTGTGTTTTTTTCCCCACCAAATTTAGCTTTGAATAGAGAGAGAAAACCTGCACACTGCACAGCCTCTGGAGCAGCCATTTACTCCTGCAGCTCAGCTACTTTCATCAGAACACATATTACTGTCTGTTGCAACCATGAACCTTACACCCGTACTCAGGGCTGTGATGCATGGAGATGGTACAAAGCAAGCATGCTCTGTGAGAACATAATTTCATTGCGGGATCTTCTCCAGAACCATTGCCACTTGTGACTATTTTTCAAGCAGAATTCTCCTTGGCAAAACACCACACAAATCCTCAGAGAAGGAAGAAGGAAATGCTGAGGAAATGAACTAATAGGGGAAAAATGTTTCCTATATAGAGATGGAGAGATGGGGAGATGGGGAGATGGGGAGATGGAAAGAGAGAGAGAGAGAGTTGGAGAGATGGAAAGATGGAGAGATAAATAGAGATTACCTGTCTTCTTCTTTTACAGAGTGGCATTTTATATTTTATTTTATATTTTATTTCATTTTACCAACAGAATGGGGAACTTACTTATCAGGTGTCTGAAGGATGCATGCAATATGTCCTGTTTTTCACCAAACAATTGTTTTTACAGCAGTCTGTAGCTTCCCTAGTTCTCATAGGTTCATCCAATGCCAAGGAACAATCTCCAGAGTGAACCCTCTCTGTCAGTTTTTTCCAAAGTGGGAAGCATGGACATCATTTCAGTAGGATGAGGAGGGGTGTCAAAGAAAACACCACCAGTAGAGGTCATACCTTCTACCACAGTGTTTTTCAAACTTGGTGACTTTAAGATGTGTGGACTTCAACTCCCAGAATTCCCTAGATGCTGGCTGGGGAATTCTGGGAGCTGAAGTCCACACATCTTAAAGTTGCCAAGTTTGAAAAACACTGTTCTACCACCTCCAGAAAAGAAGTAAATTCAAAACCATCCCCCAAAGATGAAAAGTTTTGTTCACAGAGCATTCCTGACAAATTTCAAGGTAAATTTTAAGCACATGACTAATGAAGAGGAACGTAAATTGTCTGAAAGCTTCAATCTCATAACTATACCTGTCCGAATAAAGACTGATGTTGGCCTCGTGGGGTAAACCAGAGAGGGAACATGAACAGATGAGCGAATTCTGCAAAGCTACATTGAATGAATTTTGCAAGTCTGAAAGTACAATTGCCCCCCTGTCTCTTTTACTGCTCAAGAAACTAGGGAGGGTCTCTTCTGAGCTTCTCGTCCCACCCACTGTCCAACTGCAGGCTATCTGACCATTCCTTTGGCAGTGTCTCTTGGCCCAGCCTCCCAAGGTCTTTCCCACATACCAACACAAGAAGTCACTGCATAGTGTGGAAAATGTCAATCACAGAACAGTAACTCGAGCAAAGTTGCAACAAATAGCCTCACTTTTGACTTTGGTACTCACCAAAGCTATTAACTATCATTTCTCATGGGACATTTCTAAAACAGCAAGTGATGCTATGATTCCTTAATCATATGTATGTATATATGTATTTAATATGCACAGTATGTGCATGTAATGTGTATGTGATAAAGAGGCAGCAAGGTGGTCTGATTATGAAATGTTATATTCATAGATTCCAGGCATCACAAGGGTGAGAAAACACTTTTCCCCTTCCTTCTCCTACTATGGTTTAGTTTTATTTGTGTCAACCTAAAAAATTGGGTAAAAATGTTTTTTTTCCCAACATTTCACCCAACACTGGAAATATACAGTAAACAGAATAATGGACATAACTACTGTAATGGCATACAACATGAGCTCTGAGCAATAGAAGTTTTGGTACAGTATTGAAAAATCTACTAATTTAATGTCACGTTTCAATTTTACAATTATTTTTACATTGTTTTCATCCTCTGCCAAGTTTACAGCTGGATCAGTGGACAAAACTCTTAAATATAAACATGCATTTATTGAGTTAAACCCTGGAGATAGCATGAAGAAGTAAAAGAAAAAGAATAGTAATAGTGATACAGGTGATATATTGAATATGACCCTGTTATATTTGAAAGCGCTAAATATAATGAATTGAAAATTTTAAAAGAAACATGTATTGCAATATACAGCAATCTATTGAACTTTCACATATCATAAGAGTTGGAACAGACTTATAAGTTCATGCCCTGCTCAGTGCAGGATCTACTACAGTTATCTCTGAGAGAGGACCATCCAGCTTCTGAAGTTCTTTAGCAAAAAAGAACTCACTATTTCATATGGCAGCCTGTTCCAGTGGCTACTGTCAGGAAGCTCCTCCTGACACATAGCTTGAAATGTCTTCCTTGTATTTTTTACTCATTGGTTCTGGTCCTGCCCTCTGGGCTAATAGAGAACAAGTCCACTCCCTCTTCCGTGTGGTAACCCTTCACATATTTCAGTTGTCTTTTTGGTAGCCTAAACATCCATAGCCTCCTTAACCATTTCTCATAGGACTTGGCTCCCAGGTCCTTCACCAACTTGAAAGCCCTCCTCTGAACTTGCGTCAGTTTGTCACTCTCCATTTCTAATTGCGATGCCCCAATGGGATCTGATCAGTAGAGAATAGAGTAGAATAATTCTTCCAATGTTCTGTTCTCTATTCTCCTGATATTGTACCCCATTTGCCTTTTTAGCAGATGAATCATCCTCTTGGCTCATGTTTAACTTGTGGTCAACAAGGATGACCAGATCCGTCGTTGCTCCCAAGTTTCCCGTCCTTTCCATTTTCTTACCTGAGTGCAGCTTTTTACATTTCCTGTTAAATTCCATCCAATTCATTTCAGTCAATTGCTCTAAACTGCTAAGAACTTTGAGAATTTTCCTTTCCCCTTCCATTGTTTTAACTGACAACTTACAGCTTAAAAAAAAATATCTAGAATTACACAGAAACACTATGAATCAATCAATCAGTCAATCAATTGGAGCCGTACTGCCCAGGTTTTTGAGACATCTGCCTCTTTCTGATCAAATCTGAGAATTGGCCCTCGTCCTTTTGGATTAAAGCTAAGAGATAAGAAGCTTACGATACAAGCAAGAGAAAGCTGTGGATGCAATCATGTGCTGACTATTTGGCTAGATCCAAATCATGACCATGGCCAGCCAAGCAAAATCTAGATTTAAGCACTTTCTTTTCTGGGTACACCAGAGGAGAAGGCAGTGCTTTGTTTGCTAAAAGCATCGCCACCCTATACTTGCCAGGAATGCTCTCAGTCTGGTTTGCAGATCGCTTAAAAAGATACTGTCCTTGATCTCAGATGTAGAGTTAAGATGATGGAGGAAGAAAAGAAAGGTGAGGTGAGAAAAGGGAAACAGGAACCGATATCAGATCTTAGGTTCTCTTTCTGTCCCAGCCAAATGGATGGTTGGCTGGATGATCGCTGGGGAAGAAGGCATGACTGGAAATTAAAAGGCGTTTTTTTTAATTGTCATCAATGATTAAGTTCACATTATTATTGATTTATGAATGAATAATTTATATTCATTTCATTTCTCTCTTACCTTTCTGCACATAGGTCAGGCAAGATTGTGGCCAGGGAGGCATGCAGATAATCCAAGAAGGGGTTCTGGGGAATTTTTGCTGGCATAGGGAGCAGTCTAGATTTGTTGAAATATTGCTAGAAAGTGGCTAGAACGTACTTAGGATTACATAAAAGGATGCCGTCTCCCAAAAGGAGATTTGTGGAACAGCATCCTCAAGCCTTTACAGAAAGTAACCCATTCACACCGACAATCTAACCTGGTTTTCAATCATTTTTGAATTAAAGGTTCTAACTATCATTAGATATCATTTGCTATCATTTCTAAACTTTATTCTGAGGTGTCTTGCTTCTCCTGTTGCTGAAAGATGTTCCAGAATTGTCTGTGCAAAGTAATACATCAATAAATTACAAAAATGACGGCCCTCACGCTCGCAAAATAATAATCCAGTGTTCTGTTCATTTCCCTCTCCCCGTGTATCAGACTGTTTATCTAAGAGAGGGGACTATAGCCCTTGATTATATATGACTCACACAGCCTCATTTGGAAACAATGCTTTGTTTTCAAAGTGGAACAGCCAGTGTAGAAGAGGGATAATAGAATTTCTTCCCACATTGACTATTCGAACCCATAAGCCACAGTTAATTTAGTAATCCTAGCAGCTCATGCCTTTGAATTTTGATCTCTTAGCCACGTAGGCTGAAAATAGAAAGTCTTAAGATTTTTCATGATGCAGCATTAGATTCTCTTGGCAGAGGTCGATAGGGTTCTAACCTTACCTCTTCCAGCACACCTGCCTGTGACCTCAAAGAAAGTTCTGAAGATGGCTTCTAACACAAGTACTGATACGGTTACTGAAAATTACTGGGTCAGAATTAAAATAAAACCAAACAAAACCCACAGTCATCTGCCACACCAAAGTGTCTGAAGTGTGAGATTCAAGGGAGCTGCATTGATTGTAGCAGTAAACGTCTGTTTAGAATTGTTACCAGGTCTAGCATTAGTAAGAGTCCCTAAAGGGATAGACACATTAGGCCAACCTTTGCAATAAATATAGGGTTGTTTCCCTTACCCTTAAGTTAGCAAGAAGAGAGTGTGTTTCTTGAAATGAAGGGTCTCCCTGACAGAGGAATGGTGCTCCGTATTAACAGTTCCTAGTAGTTTTGTTAAGGGAGTGGGAAGATGAAGTCAGTGAAGCCAAACAAAAATCTTACTGAATGCAATAAATCAGCAAAGAAGATCTCTATTCACAAAGCAGAGGATGTAGCATCAGGTTTCTCTCCTTCTTGTGTCTTTTTTAATGCAAGTGAAATTTAGCACTTTATTAAACAGCCAGGGGTAACCAATCGGCAATTTCTACCTTTGAACTGGGAAGTGACTTGGGAAAACATTTTGACTCCAGAGAACAGATGTAGACTAAGCATTCACATTGGAAGTTCTGAGGTAAGTCACAGGACAGGCCGTGATGGTGCCCTCTCATAACCCTGTTGCCTCCTTTACGTTAGAACGAGGGGTTTACCACACTCATGCTGGCTAACTGCTTAGCTTGGTTTGTGCCATCACATCTTCTTTTTGAGAGTAATTGCATTTCAGCCTTCAGCCTTCCCATGCATCAACACAGACACATTTAAAACAAGAAATAGAAGCAGCTTCCTGGATAACGTGGAAAATGTTTTAATGATCAACAGTTGTCATGAAAGGCATGTTTTGTAATTTTTAATGAAAACCTAGTATGCTTTCTTACTATAACCTATTTTCTAAAAGAATCAAAGTATAGTGAAATCTTATCCATGACTACTCCAAAATGAGATAACTTTGGGATTTGGAATATAACTACTGTTGAAAGGACTTAATTTTGCTCTAGAAATTAAGTAAATCTACTATTAAGTGGAGACCATTATTATCCTCCAAGGTGTCTAGATATTCAGTCACAGAACTCAAAACAATAAATAAGCTAAACAGATTTATCAAGGTTAGAAAGAGTCTAGGAAACTAAATCAGATGAGTAAAAAGTTAAAAAAAAAAGATGAGTTATCCTGGAAGAAACGTAATATTGTCAGTAGCCATCACCTCTTTCATTAATACTAATGAATGCTTAAGACTTTTCTACAAATACTTTTCTGGAAATATTCCATGGAGTTCAGTGGGATGTGAATATAGGGACAGGCTGCAAGCTGCATTAGAAGACCACTTTGGAAATTAATGCTTTGAATGAGAAATATTTCTTCTTTATGGTATTCTATTTTATTTTATTTTTAGAAATGCCAAAAAAAGTGTGTGGGGGGGGATGCTCTGAACCCAGATTTAGGCAGCTAATTTGTTTTGTTTCCTGCCAAGAAAAATGCAAAATGATATAATCACTACCACCATCACCACAATAGTAACAACAGTAATAATAATAATAATAATACACAATAGGGGAAAGCAGTGCTCACATTTTAGAGTATTTAAATTTTGTGAAACATGTCAGTCCAGAATAAGCAGAGTTTTCACAACACGCTGTGTTATTCATTTAACCATTTAAAAATGTTATTTCAAGATGCTGTTCCTGAAGAATTGCAGGCACAGTAAATGTATGAAAAGCATGGCTCCTTAATCACACACAACTACCCATTGATTTTTTTGTTTGCTCATGCCGGATAAAGTTATAGGATTGGGACCTTATCATTACACTTTTATTGATTAAAAAAAAAAATCAGAGGAAGAGTCTGGGTCAAATACTTGTTCAGATATAGAATGGGAGAATTTACTTTCAGTAAATAACACAGGGAAGATTTTTACCAGATCAAGTTTAATTACAGTAAATTTTTCAGAATTAGAAACAACTTTTCTAGATTACTCAGTAGTAATGTTGACTTCAAAATACGTATGTTGAAACTGATTTTTATAACACCTGATTTTTAGGTCTATCTAGTTAACTAATGATAAGAAAACTATTAGTTTATACATGTCCACACACACACACACATTTTTTATCTCTATCTCTATCTATCTATCGTGTAGTTATTCTGTCTCCTGTCCCGTTTTTTGCTGCTATTTATTGAATAAACAGGAATTACAGCTTAAAAATAGTTTTGCAATCTGAAATCATGTTCTTAGTAAGTAGATTTCAATAGCCAAGTTAATCTACTTTAATGTGATGCTTTTCTATCTTCTTGAAAGCAGGAATATAGAAGCTAATTTCATTGGTTACCTGATTAATTGTATGTACTTTGGATGGATTAAGTTTCCAGTTAATTGTGGAAATTCAGATTGACTGTTGTATGGGAGATTTAAACTTAAACAATAATTAGTTATTTTAAATAATATTTAAAAAGTCATATTGACTTCAAATGTGAAGCTTTATAAATTGCTGATATTTATTTACTACATTCAAATTAACCCCAAACTCTAAAATGTCAATAATATTTTAACATTATCAGTGAATAATTTGCTCCATAATACAGTTAATTTTTAAGCAATTTCTATGCTGTTGCATTGTCATATTGTAATAAATATAATAACACAATAATATAGAAAAAAATCAAATCAGAATTTTGCACATAGAATTCTTTTGATTCCTTCAATTTACAGGGGCATGCAAAACAGATAGATTTCTCTCAGGTATTTTGATCTATTCTTTTCCTAAAGAATGCATATTTTGAAGTATATCAAACTATAATTAAAATTAGATTTCTATTCAAATTTTTTCCAAGAAGGATGTGCAAAACCACCATAGAACTTTCTCTGTTCAAATGCAGCCTATGGTATTAACTACCATAGTTATTCTAACATTTGTCTAAAAGTTATTTTCAGTAAAACATTAAATCTGCATATCAGGTTATTTAAACTCTGTCAAAGTGACAAATTAAACTATTGAAGGAAATAAAGAATTCCAACCCATATATAATCAAGGGTTTATTAGGAGGAGATTATAAAAAGTTCTGAAGCAGATAAAATGCAGGGATACTCCCTTTCTCTCTCTTCTTCTTTCTCTTTCTTTCTTTCTTTTGGTGCTGAAAATCTGTTAATATCCTAGCAGTCAGATTCAACTCTTTAGAATCAACTCTCTCCCTTCAAGAAATCATGTAAATTTAGCTGCAAAGATACCTTATTTTATCCTGTCCTAAACTTTAAAATTTATTATACACAACACAGATAAGTGGCTTAGGTCATAAGCTAAAACCCTGGGACTCTTAATTTTCTTTTCTTTTCTTTTTTTCAGTCTTCGAAGTGGAGAGACTTTCCCTTCTCTGCATTTCATCTCAAACTGGGAGGCAAAGGACTGGAATTAAACAGTCACAAACCCCACGCAACTCCTAACAATCTTCTTCCTTCAGTCCTGGGATCGATGTCTGCAATCTCAGAATTAACTTTTCCGCAAAGTAGAAAAGTGCTCCCCCTACTAAACATGTAATTAGTATAATTAATAATTATTTCCTAATTGAAACACAGGTTAACAAACTTCTCTAATGTGGAGAGGTAAAGGGGAAAAAAATGCTTTGTATTAACCCTGAGTGTTTTTAAGCCTATAAAAGTCTTCAAAAGATCTCAACATATCAAGCAATCTTTTACTCAACTAAATCTACCCCCCACGTTCATTCTTACACTTACTTAAATACCCACTATGCTCACAGCTTGGAAAAAAAGCTTTAATGGATCACTGGCTTTAACTAAAGAACGGTAGGTATGTGATTTGTCTAAGTGGTCTCAAGCCCTCCTCCCCCCCCTTCCTTTGGGTGGTATTAATAATTTTCATCAAATGAAAACAAAGGCATCTTAGCAGAACAGACGATAAAGCTTTCAACCAGCATTATTAACATAGCTTTTATTTTCAGCACAAATATTTCAAACAATTACTCCAGACCCCACTGTGCGCCGGTCGCTACTAAAGCGAGTTGTCAGGTATTCTTCCAGTCTCTGGCAAAGAGAGGGAGAAATCAAATTTTGGGGACCTTTTGAAAAAGGAAACTCAGGGTCCTGCAATGATAGGTGTCAGTCTCTTCTATGCCTGCTAGATTTCTGAGGCCAAATTGGGAGAAACGAAGTCAATTATGTAATGAAAGGGAATTTAAGAACCAAGGAAAGGTTTGTGTCAACATATGAGTGTTCAACTTCGAATCCTTTCTTTTGCGTAAGGGTATGACTGTATGCAACATGAAAAAAATATATTGATGTCTTTATGACTATTTAAAATAGTCATAATGCATTATATGTATTACATATTTAAAGAATTAATTATTTTCCTTCAGGAAGCAACCTTCTTTATTTAGGAATTATAATTAGGGTCTTGGTTCCCCCCTGCCCCAGAAATAAAGTAAGACACAGCTTGGTATTTTGGTAATTTGGTAGCATATTTTGGTATATTTCGGTAGTATATTCTCCTAAAAATGAGCAGCTGAAGCTTTAGTTATTTAATTTCATTTTTATGATGTACAGACACACAAGTATTTTGACATCGTATTCTGTGTGATATACAAGATTTTCATACATGTGAATCACCACATTAGAACTAAGTGCTGATAAAAACAAATAATTTAATCACTCCTTCTACAAAATTCTTTTTCTCCCAATTTAATGGTAACACTCTTCATAGCTATTTCAATACATTATAAAGCACCAGAGGGATTTTGATGTATTGCAAAATATTAGAAGTGCTTAACAGAAATTTCATAAAACACAGATGCTTTCATTTAAAACAACAACAACACTTTATCCAGTGTCTGCTTTTATCCAACTCCAAATAGTCCAGACTGTCACAACCCCATGTAGTAATTATTGTAAGATAGCTATAGTTATTTTTTACTCACATGCAAACATTATGGAAACATGCTCAGTTCTAGTATGCTTGAACTTCTAGTAGGTAATTTTTGAAAAGAGAAAAGAGGAGCAAAATAATTGTATTAACTGGAACTGGTGAAAAGATCGTGGGGAGAAATTAACTAGTTAATAATCCCCATCTAATGACACCAGTTTAGCAGAACAGACTTTGTGCAAGAGAAGCCAGTGTGACAATTGAACCATTCTGAGTATTTCACTTAGGAACTGATCTGGTAAGTTACATTCAGTCTACAGACATATTGTTAACTGCTTTCAGATTTGGGATTGGGATTCTCATATGAATTCTGATCTATTTTCTCATCTAATTGATTTCTCTGGAAAAGCCCAATGAATAAGCAGGCTCGCAAGAAACATACACTGATTTGGCAAGAGAAAGAAATTTGAATGCTTCAGTTTATGCCAGTTTCGGTCCATCAGTTGGATGGAGTACATGGCCCAGTTAGAGAACTATAATTCACCACCCATAAATATTAATTCCCTGGGTTTGGGGCTTACTTGCATTTTAAGAAGAATGTCTTACATGAAGTGATTTTGGGATAAAGGCAAGAAAACTAACATTAACCATATTTTTCTCATTAATCCTACTCTACAGATAACTGTTATAGGTATGTATGTGCGCGCATGCATGTGTGTAATCTCCACTGAGCAACTTGCATAAAAATGGAAATAGTTTCTATTGCTCTAGACCTGAAAAGTCCATGGCCCGTGCAACACTGAGTGCCCTTTCCATACAAAGTGCCAACAAATTGTCAAGTCCACACAACTAGTAATTGTATATGAAAGAAGATGGAAGCACTATCTTCTTCCTGACCCTCATGTTGTAAACAGACAAGGACATGGGGAGTGATATATGCAGCTTCCATATATGACTCTTCTCTGAATAAAAAAAGAAAGAAAGAAGGAAAAAAGAAAAAAAATGTTTAAGGTACCACTTTCATTTCTTAGAATGATGGCATCCTGCTTTTTCTGAAAACAGCTTCCTGGAGTTTCACCTTCACCTTCAAAAGCTGTTTATAAGAGAGTGTGCACAAGGTCCACCAGCAATATTCCGTGAAAATATGCCACCTTCCAATTGGCATAACACTGAGGTGAAGGAGAAGGAGGAGGAGGAAGAGGGGAAGAGGAAGAAGAAAAGGAAGAGGAAGAAGAAGAGGAAGAGGAAGAAGAACCATGCAGATGAATAATGACCTCTTGGAATACTACTGTATTATCCTGCAAGCCATGATGACATTTTGTTTAAACCCGCAACAGACAGTGGCTGGGCTGTATCAAGAATTCTCAGAATGTTTAATTAAACAGCAGCAGTTGGGACCCATTGCTTTGGTACCTCCTCTTTTTTCCCCCCAAACATTTTTTTCCTTTCCTTTCAATTCATTTATTTTATTGTTAAATCTGTCTAAGGACCAAATAGCACAGCCCAAAAAAGGACTTGTAGATTCAGAAAAAAACAAGTGACTTCAAAAGAAGAATGCATTAGTGATAGATTTACTTTTCTTTTAACAGTGGCTTAAAAGAGGTCATATCATCTACAGACGTTTTGTTGTCTCCTGCTGTTTATGGTCATGATTCCATCATGATTTCTTGAAAGCAGGGTTCACTGAGAACTCCAAATAAATGTGTGTAAACTTTGGATACCAACTTTCTAGTATATAAATTCATCATTTTCCTGTTTTGTGCTCAATAGGAAGGTCTTTGATTTATAGCTGTATAGATTCTCCAAGTCACATTCTTTTTCATACATGTCAAACATGCACGGTACTTTTTATTTTTGCCTCCCAATGGTGCACATGCAAACATTATAGGGTTTAGAATTCTCAATTTCTCTTGAAGACAAAGGAATTTGTTGCATCTAGGACATTGACCAGAGCTCTGAAATTCTAATTATTTGTAACCTAAAAAGTCTATTGATAAAATTCAAGTCAAATGTTCAAACATTGCAAACCTGAATATCACATTTTAAAGAAATATTCTCAGACCTTTTAAATACAATGGGTGCCATTGATAGAGATATTCCCCTTCAGAAACCATGAGAGAACAATGTATACATTTGAACCATATGGTTCAAATGTATACATCAGAACATTAATGTATACATCAGAACATTAAGGCATCTTGGGCATCTATTAATTTTACTGCAGCTCATGTAGGAATATGTTAAACTTTAGGGAATCAAACAAACCCTAGATGATCATATGCCATGCCCATTCATTTCAATGGTGTTAAAACAATTGGATAGATTGGTCTTTCAAATTAAATGTGGATCATATACTCAAGAGCTGACTTTGGACATGTCCAGATGGTTCTAATTTAGGGAACCAAGAATGTTCTCTCAGGCTTCAGAATCTGCTGATTCCCTGCTGCTCTATACATCTAACAGAAGTTAGCCTGAGACTCATCCAAATGATATGTTCCCCATGGAGAATGGAAGAGGGCCCAAGGAGACAGCCATACTGAGTTTATGGGAGGGGTGCTTCTCAAAATTGTAGTTGTCCATCAGGCTATGAAAGCAAAAGCTTGGCAATCTGCTGTTCATCGATGTGCTAGCTAAAAGTGAGGGTATTGTTAATGCCTTTTGCCACCTTGCAAATCTTCATGCTAAGGTTTATATTTGCATAACATGAGACAATAATGAATTACTTTTGTCTTTTTAGAACAAAAGTCATTTGCCAAGGGAAGAAACTTCCATGTGATCCCAATGACTGACCGTAACTCCTAAACTAGATGAGAACAGCTGCCCATCTGAAGGAAATGTGTCTAAACATAACTAATTTGTACAAGCAAAGGACTTGAATCCTTAACCCAGCTCTTCGTTCCTGTGATGACTGCCCCCACAAGCTTCTTTGAAGACTACTGGGGAAATTACATAGGACAAAAAATCCCCAACAGTCTCTAAAATGGGTTGATGTGCTCTGTTAATCAAAAAGCCTTCTATCGGGGTTAGGTTAGGAATGACTCCGATAAACAGAGCACAGCAATCGTCAGCTAAGCACAGTCAAAATTAATGGCCAACAAAATCAACTTCCCTTTGTGGTTGATTTTCAGCCAGCTGCATCCCCAGTATAAAAGAACTGTCAAAGGAAGGGGTCTATTAATTATTAACTCAGAACAGCTTCAGAAAACCATCAGTAAACCTCCATTGACATCCTTCTGACAGGCTCGTAATCTTTCTCAAAAAAAAGTTGTTGGTCCAAGTTGTTTTTTGCCTCAGCTTGTTTTCATCCCCTGGTTTGAACCATCGCAAGTCCTGAAGGATGGTTCGGTAGCATATCTATGACCACAGGAGGCCATTTTCTGGAAAGACCATCTGTTCAGAACATGTTACATCAGAATTTTCTCCTCAATTCCCTCTGTAACTTTCCTTCAGCTGTCAGCATAATAGAACTGTCAACAGCCTAATTGTAAGATACAATATGTACGGGGAACCATCCAACTGAGGGGTGGCGGAAAGGCGGGGGAAATGCATGTGGAATGTAACACAACTCAATTGTCACTTCCATAAAGACAAGCCCAACCTGTGGCTAAACCATTTAAACCTCCCGATTAATCCCTGGATTTCTCAGGGTAGGTTGGATCAAATTCAAAAATCAGCAATCAACAAAAGGCAGCAGCTTTGAACCTCGGCACATCAAACACAAACCTGCTGTTATTGCTTTGCTAGTGTCACTGATTTAAAATGCATGTGTCTCTGTGTGTACATTTTTGAAAACTTTCTGGCAACTATCTCCTTTACGTCCTTAAACCACCAATCGATTACATTCCCAGTTTGACTTCTCTGTTGTCTTGTGTTGTCTTTTGAGGGACAAATAATTATGTGGATTAGTAAGGACCAGGTATTGTATTTCTGGAATTCTATTTAAAAAAAAAGTAGAAGAAATGACCTCTTCCTTACATAAAATACAAAAAAAAAAAAAAACCCCGAACAATTTACTAGGTGAGTTTCCATTATTTAATTGTCTCAATAGACTGTTTTACATGTAATTCTGAGTTTTCATGGCTTCTGGGAACTGTTTAGTGTGTATCTTGCTGGAAATGAACTTTTAAAAAACTACTACAATGCCTTATTCTTGTTTGAATTCAGCTATCTTTGGAGTTACCAGCCTGTACTATCAGGAGCAGGAAGTTCTTCAGACCCTCAAAGCAGGATCTGAATTCATATTTTTCTAAAAGTATCTGGAACAAAACAATCAGCCAAACACAACAAGCTTCTCCTTTATAATACTTTGGGATTTCTGGTGGGGGAAGGATAATGGTTCTGATGTTGAAGAAAGGCACTTTTTTATTTAGAATAATTACAAGATAGAAAATAATACTGCTGCATGAGCAGAGAATGACAGAAAGTAGGTCAACATGTTAGGTCTTAATTTCAGATGAGTTTTTTTCTGAATGAAATAACTAGCCTTTTAAAAAAATAAATAAAAAGGTTTTGTTTTGGTTTTTGCTAGCTCTTCTACAACCACATAGAGGCTGCAGAGTTATTAAAAAAAAAACCTTAAAATTTAATTCTGGGGGTGATCGCCCCACCTCCAAATAAAATACCTATATGGTTACTGTGCTCAGTAAAAATCTTGCCTTACTCATAAAGACCTAAGCAGTATTAAGGGGGGAAAATAGATAAACTAAAATAGACCGATTGTTGGAAAAACTTGAGACAAACAAATCACACAACCTGTAATTACTTTATGGCAGTAGATTTAAAGATCATGCTCTACTCGGTATTAGACTTTTTTCATTTCTGTTTTTGTTTGCCTACCTTTGCTGGCCTGTGTCACCTGCTCCATTAAAAGCTGAACGTTGGTGCAGATGCTTCTGATCAGTCTATGTTTGCATCAGTGTGAAACCTTTAAAATGTTCTTTGCCTATAGAAATGTAGGTTAATATAATAGCTACTTGAGCAAGGAATTGAGGCAATACGCAGGACTATAGTTGTCCTGATTTAGGCCTGTCCACAATTTTGTTTGTTGTCTTGCCATTCATGGCAGCTGGACTCTGACCTTCAAGTTCTCCCCCCCTCTTCCAAGTATTCTTTTCAGATTCCAAGTTCTTTCCTTCTTACCCTCCCACTGACACCATCCTATTCAAAAGTGGAGATAACTTTATTCATCTATACATCATTGTATCAAATTCAATAGGGAAACAGCTTCAGCGTTGTTCAGAAACTGGACAAGTTGGTAATGTCTTCATTCCCTCCCCCTCCCTCAGTAGACATCCCCCATGCAAAAAGGAGTTTTTTTTTTTCTCTCTCTCTCTATAAAAAAATCTCTAAAGGTTGTTTTTCAAGTTAAGCCTCCACCCTTATCCTTGGGAGAAATGCAGTGTGTTTTCCTAAACAATAATAAGTCTCTCAGAAGGATCACTAATGAAGAAATGCTCCAGAAATGGGAACCACAGAATGATCTTGGATTACATGGACATCAAATATTGAGCCTAGATTTATATATAACTAGCAGAAAATGGCTCTCTCCTTCTCTAAAATGGGGAAAATGTACTGTCCCCTGGGTTATGGGTTTCCCCTCCCACACAGCTTGAAGGAAAAATCAAATTAAATTGCACGAAGATTCCTCATCTTCATTCCATGTTCGTTGATTACAGCCAAGAATTACAAAAGAAGCTGATTATATCAATATGAATTTGCTATCAGTGATCAAATAACATTCCAGTTCTTAGAACTAATTGAGGGTCTTCACTTAAATGCTAATTACATCAAAATCTATTGATGCTGCCAGTTTCAACTCAGATGCACCCAGCCATCTTTCTCCGATCGCTTCTTCTCCTGGACCTCCTTCCAAACTTTTTCACAAGCCTCTCTGTTGGCATTAGAAACTAGCAAATATCTAAACAAAAATCCATGAGACCTCTGTGCAGTTAAGAATAAAACTAGGGGACTATCTAAATTAAAATGATGACAATCCCTGCTCCCCCTTCCCCCCTGGATTTAAGTAAACATAACGCTGAAAAGATGAATTATAGAGAAATCTGAACATCTTAATTGAGCTAAACAAACAGGAGTAATTTAAATGTCTAGAGGAGAAGGAGGAGGAGGAAAGGAAAAGGAGGGAAAAAAGTCCAAATTCAAATCAAACCTTCTTCCTTGATAGGGTGTTTCCTGCAAGAGACCCTAGAAGTTTATTTAGTGGGAATAGTGGATATTGGGAGGGATTTAGAAGTTTCAAAAGACAGAGGTTTATACATTAGTGCAGCAAGTTGCAAAACACTGTTGATATTCAAATGTTTATTGTCTAAAATCTGGGATAAGCTTCAGCCTGAGAGAACCTTTAAGTGCCTACAACTATTGCTAATTCCCCTCTGCATTGAGCAGGACACAAAAGCCTTAATCCAATTCCACTTTTTCTTCCCCCCAAAGAGCCTTCGCTATTTTCTCTCGCATAAACTAACAACCTTATCCCAACCCACCACAAGAGTGGTCAAAGAAAAAAGAGGGCTCTGTGTTTATACTTCAACCAACACTTTGTGTTTTGGGGCTAAGTATGGCGAGAAACTTTTTAAGGGGAACCCGAGGCCCCACGCCATCTTTAGAGACTAAAAGGAGCTGCCCCAGATTGAAAACGGGCAGAAGGGTGAGGAGCCATCAGCCGTTCTCTTCGTCCCTGCCTGTGCAAAAAAACTGGTTTTCTGAGCCACAACGGCCCGGAGAGAGGAAAATTGACCCAAAATCACAGTTTCAGCTGTGCATGATCTCCTGCATAAAACTTACTTAATCTAATCTTTTTTTAAAAAAGTATTTTTATCCTTAAAAAAAGGACAGCGTGCCAGATAACCAATACCTAAAGGGCATGTTCATGCAGGTATTTCAAAGGAGACAGAACGTGACTTTTACTTAGGATGCCATGACAATTCGACCCATGAATTAATAAAAAAGTCTCCTTCAGGTTGCACTTAACTCGGATATAACCATAGTTTCCTTGCCAGCAGTATGGAAGAGGTTTGCCAGTGCATTCTTACAAAATATATTTTCAACTTCTCAGTCTAGTCTACAGCCTTCAAATTTCCTGGTGGCCTCCCAACCAAGTAGTCACTGGAGTTGACTTGACTTACTGTTTCAAGATCAGCCAAAGTTGACTATGTGCTGCCACCTAGCTGGGCCCATGGATAAAATGAGTGTTTTAAAAATTAAAGAACAAGGGAATAATAACAAGAGCCAGACCTAAGGGCTGAGACAGACCTACCATTAGAATGAAGGAGGTGTCAGTCTCAGGAAGTAAATACTAATGGGTAACAGTTACAATTCTGAGGCTCGTCCTTCTGAATCAATTTCTTATCATCCTTAGGCTGACCATATTTCCTTGAGCCAAAAATGGGACATTGGGATGGCAAAACGGGGCCAGGCTGGGCGACAGGCTGGATCGGCAGGCAGGAACTTCTCCATTTTTCTTGGGCTGGGAATCTTCGGATTCCTTCATTTGCGAGAGGCAAGGCTGGGCTGGAGAGTCTGGTGAACGGTTGTCCCCGACAAGCTGTTCCTCCTCTGGCCGTGCTTTTACGTTCTTTCCTTCCCACCCTTTCAAGGCAGGAGCCAATCAGCTCGCCTTTTGATCACTGCCTATCAGCTGATCCTGTTTTTTTTTTTCTTTTCAGGTTTCCTGCTGGGTTGAGCTCTGCGGCTTTCCCCCCCCGCCATTTCTGCTGAGCTCCCCCTCCTTCCACTCAAAGTCAGACTGCATTCTGACAGGTTCGCGGGAACTTTCAAAATTTTAAGTAAGTTTTTTAAGAAAACGGGACAAAATGGACATTTATATTAAAACAACGGGACGGTCTGGAAATGTTAAAAAAATGGGACTGTCCCGTTCAAAACAGGATGTATGGTCAGCCTAATCATCCTTCATCTCTTGTGGAATAGAATAGCATGTAAAATGCATTATCTGGCACCCCATACATTTGATGTGTTTTGGTCCAGTGAAGAATATTAGCCTATCACCAGTCTTAGGGCTGTGGAACTACTTTGTCCAGAACTAAAATTAGAAGCAAATTCAAGTAAACCTTTGAATTGAGTCAGCTGTCTGATTTGAATCAAAAGTTGGTAGGAATTGTCAGAATGGATCAGATGCCTCCAAATAGTTTGTCCTGCAGCATAGACCGAGCAATCTTAATTGATTAAATTTGATGATTTCACTTGAACAAGATTACTTTCTGAATGCCTTCAAATGCTTAAATTAAACTGGATCAATTTCCCAAACCAAATCAATGATTTCACTCAAATTTTGCTTGTTTGCACAAGCCTAACCAATACCAGTCAGAATCAACCGGTTATCTAGTTAGCTTTGGCAAATTAAATGGAAGTGAAGGCCATCTTGTCCTTTGTTTGAGGCAATATATCTACATCTATATCTATATATCTATATATATCTATACATCTGTCTTCAGACCAACAAGCCAATAATTCATCAAAACCAGAATTTGGCAACCATTTTGGCTAAGAGGAGTACTTGGCCTTTAAATAGCATGCCGGGAACCAAATGTTTAAAAATGGGCTGGATAATAAAAGAAAGAAAGTAGGATTCAGTTTGGAAATTAAATCTGATTTGATTTAAAGTTAATAAAAATAAAGTTCATATAATTGGTCTCAGGTCTTTGATAATGTTCTCTTTCAGTCATATGACAAAACTGAAATTTAGAAACAATTTTTGGAGGGGTTTAGGACTGGTCCAAAGGTTTTGGGAGGGGCACTCATACAATTCTGAGGCTGCAGGAAGCACACTCATAAGTTGAACTAGCAATCTAACAGTGATCAGCCAAGTGACTCATGGACAGCCCATCTTCTAGCAATAACTGTCGCCAGCTATTTGTCTCCCAGCTTCTGGTATTTTGTTTCCAAGTGCCTTCATCAACGGTATATCCACTTACGGCCATTGCTGACAGCTGTTGATTGTCCAACCCAATCTTTGGAATCCATTGTTTAAAGGTATTTAAGCCAGTGTTCACTGTTATAACCTATAGCAGTGAATTCCATAGGATAATTACATGAGATGTGAAGAAGCACTAAACCCTTTGTTCTGAACCCATTGTCCATGTCACTGAGAAGCTCTCTTGCTAGCATCATGAGAGAATGAACAGAATTTATTCCCCTTTACTTTCATTTATACTTTTATTGGCTTCTATCCTGACTTTTCCATAGTCATTTTCTCCTTAATCTAAAGTCCTTCCCCTTTCATCTTTCTTCATAAGAAACGGGAGTCACTCCTTCAATTCTGGCTGCCCATTTATGCACTTTTCTATCTCTACAATCTTTTCTGCACTTGAAAGGTGTACTCAGATCACTTCCAAACAAAGGCTCAAACCCACTAGTGGATTGAATTGATCCCCACCCTTATTCAGCTGAAGCTGTCTCTGGGCACATGCCATTTTACCAGTTCATATTTTTCTCTTGAAACTTTCACAAGGGAAGTCCCATTTTCAAAGAGCAATTGTTATTGAAGAAGTGGTAGGAGGTTTCACTTTAATCTCAATTACCAGCTCATAGCTGAGCACTGATTGGATGAGACATTGGGCTCACCTATTTGCCAGGTAGGTCAGATTCTGATTGGTTGACCCTTCTCTGAAATCACAATATGCTTTCAGCGCCAAGACATACAGCATCCTGGTAGCTTTAATAGTTAGAACAGCCCAATCAAGCCCTGTTCCATTTCAAATGTGAAATGAGAACATTTGGATGATGGGAAAAATATCTCATCTTGAAGTAAAAGATAAAGTCTCCCTTGAGGCAAGCTCAACCCCTAATAATTTTAGATATAAGTCTCCCCAAAGTCAGGCACAAGCTGAAGCATATACTTGACGTGATATGCCTAGGACCATGTCTTGATTGTAACTCAAGATCAGTAGCCATTAGAAATACTGTAGCTCATGGTCACTGAATTGTTAAACTGATTCCAGAACTTTGACTTCCTCTGCGTTGATGTCCAACACCTTCATTTCCTGCATTTTCCTTGGTGTATATGTAATCTGGATTTTCATTTCCCACATATGCTTGTGGGTGGTAGTTGCCTGCAATCTCCACATATCTCTTCAAGGCCTTTTAACTACTAATGAAACTCTGACGTCATGAGTTCATCTAAGTAGCTTTTTCTTCACAACTGTATGGAAATGGTTTTCCATTGTCTTCTTCCAATGCCCTCAGACAAATGAGTATCATTGGGTTAGGTTATATTTGGGTGTAAAAAAAAAAAAGCAGAGAAACAGAATATTTACATTTGAAATGTCTTTTGAGAAATACATGAAAATAAACTTGGATAATGTAGCGTTCTTTGTATCCAAACCCCGCAACTTACCAGTTGCAAATTAGATTATACTGCATGTTTGCAAACAAATGACAAAGTTCATTGCCTTTCTACCCAGAATATATTTTCTTTCCAGCCCCCTCTTCATTCTCCCCATCTTATGAACCTCATATGAATAAATCTTTTCTCACTGAAGGATTCATTTCTTGCCCATGGCTTTGAATTGCGGTATTGCACTGAAAGAAATTATAAGAGTGATATTTTCTTTGACTGACGTGTCACCCTGTCTAGTTAACAACTTTAATTATCCTTGTCATTTGCAGAACAAGGAAGAAAGAAATGTACAAAATCAACAGAAGTTTGTCAGCTTGTTATTAGTTACTGAGGAGACTTCCTTTTATCTATTTTCACTCAGGTGGAAATTATTCCTTTTACTAAATAAGAAAGTAGTTCAAAATCTTAAGGCATGTCACTGTCTACATTAGGGGTATCTGCAAGGAAGGGAGTCAGAACAATCAAGGTGACAGTCACAAATGCCAGCTTGACTTTTTCGACTCCCTCTCACCTCATCCCACCCCCACTGTGGATGGCCCTGGTCTGTAGGCAATAAAACCATGCTGGGTTTCCAAGGACAAGTTTCCAGTACAGACTGAATTACAAATCACTCAACCCCATTAGCCTAATGTACTAACACAGTTGTGTGAACTGGCTGATTCCCCATTAATTGCCCAACAGTGTTTTATTTATTTTTAAAAGTTGTATCCTTAGGGTACTCTTGGTTGCTATCAGGTGAGAAATTAATAAAAGGTACTTAAAGAAATAAATAAAAACTTATTTAAAGAAATTAAAACAACAGCCTGTTTTATAGCCATGGGTTATATCAGTCACGCAGCTGCCCCATTCTACAGCAGCTGGACAATCCACCAATCTTCAAATGTAGCCATATGTAATGCCTATTGGCATAGTCAAGCCAGAATATTGCCAAAGCATGATTAGACAAAGTTGGAGCCAACCAACATAAAAATGACAGCAGCTTGCACACTTGACATTAGTTGCGCAAACATGATTCCTATCGCTACTGCTCTCTAGTTTGCACTCTTATCATCTCCCCTTCTCTAGAAATGAATGTCAGTTGTTTTTGTTTTTTATTTTAAATAAAATCTGCTTATTAAAACAGACCTGTCACAATTTTAATATCAGCTGCTTGAGGCTTTTTTTCATCTCCTGCATATAATTTTATTCTCCTTCCTTTTTGTCAGTCCATTTAACAATTTCCAAGAACATTCCGCCTTTTAAAGAGATGTGCTTGTTTTATGACTTTGGTTTCTTAAAGTTGGGATGGTGCTGGGAGACGTCTGACATGAGTCTTGGAACTTCAGATCTCATATCAAAGGCTTTACAGCAAATGATTTTAAGTATGGTTGAATTTTATTGCTCCTCTAGTAGGCTAAAACCTTCAGCATCTCTTTGACCTCTTCCCAGTCAATCCAATTCCATCTAATGCCGCATGACTAATATGGTGGATATTTAATCTACTTCTGCTACTAAAATTACTTTTGAGTTGCAGTGGTGATTTTGCCTGAAAAACACATTTCCCTCTAGGAAAAAGAAATGCTGATCAGAGGTACAAAATATATAAAGAACATTTTTTTTCCTTTTGTTTTCTTTGAAGAGGAGGAGGAGGAAGGGAAGGTAGAAACTCTTGAATGGGTTTTTTTTAAAATTTAATACATGAATACTATAAATTTGAAGTAGAGAAATATTTAAAAGTTGTAAGTAAGGCTAAAGTGAAAAGGAAACAATACACTGGACATCTCAAGCTCTCTGATGATTAGTGGTCTTGCCATAATCAAACATTTCTGAAATATGGTTAAAAAGATGATGATAAATAACAATTTTGATATATGATTTTTGTCTCTGCAGACCACACAGAAGGGAGTTAGGATCTGATTTCTCTGCCTCTTACTTCAAGGATTTTTCCTTGGCCCAATAAAATTAAACAATATTGATTGCCTCCAATGTCTAAGTCTGATTTTTCAAGCTGTGTATGAATTGACTTGAATCCAACAGAAGGAAAACCATGCACTGATGGGGTTGGATGTGTAAGGACCAGTCTACTGATATTATAGGATAAAGGATAAGAGAGAGAAAGAGAACATTTTTATAATTGGCTCAGAAGGAAGGAGTGGTCTTGATCCCTAATACTTCCAGCTCCCCTCACTTCATTCCTAAAGTTCATTCAATATTAATAATGTCAACATTTCTCAGAAAAGAAGTTTCTGAAAGATGGAAAGATTTGGCACTACCCACAATGGAGGAATGGTTGGTGAAGATGATGGAACTTGCAGAGATGGGTAAATTGACTTCTTTGATCAGAGAAAAGACAGTATCTACATTTATTGCTGACTGGAAACTCCTTATAGATTTCTTGCATGAAACAGAAAAAAATGAACTTAAGATTTATGGTTTTGGTGATTAGAATCAATTACAGAAAAAAGAGACCTATGTTGTAACTATAAAGTAAGTGGTAAATTTATAATTATATTTATAACTGCTGTAAAGAGTTATTATATTTTTTTTTCCCATTCAATCATGTCTGATTCTCAGCAACTGCCTGGACTGGACCCTGCAGTTTTCTTGGCAAGATTTCAGAAGTGGTTTGCCATTGCCTCCTTCCTAGGGCTGAGAGAGATGACTGGCCCAAGGTCACCCAGCTGGCTTTGTGCCTAAGGCGGGACTAAAATTCACAGTCTCCCAGTTTCTAGTCTGATGCCTTAACCACTACACCAAACTGGTTCTCTAAAAAATAATTAAAAAGCAATTTAAAAAATTATTTAAAAAACCCTGCTGCTAATAAGACCGGAAACTACTTCTTTGTATCTTTTTTTATTCTTTTCTATTTGTCTTTTCTTTTCCCTTTTTTGTACTTTTAGCTTTCTCTTTGATTTCTTTCTTCTTCTTTTCTTCTTCTTGCTTTATATTAGTTCATGTTAGTTTTTTATTTTATTTTTTAAAAAAGTGTTTAATAAAATTATATATATATATATATATATATATATATATATATATATATATATATAAAAAAGAAATATATATATAAGAAAATAATTTTCTGATCATTCTTTTTTTGTTGTTTCATTTTTCCACCCCCTATCCCCACCCCACTTTGGTTGGAAAATTCTGTCCCACCTAAGATATAGTCAATAAAACATTCCCAGCCTCAGTTTTGCCATCTGTAGCTATGGGACAAATACTGGGAGAGCCATTTTTGCTTAACTCAAGGGAGAAAGAGTCAACCAGAAGCTTTTAGAGGACAAGAAAAGAAAGAAAATGCTGAGATGTCCGAAAGGTATCCAGTGGCTGGACCAGATTCAAGGAGGCCCTGGTCAACATGCTATTGGTGAGATCACAGTACGGTTCCCTGCTCCATTTCCCTCTTTCTCTGACTCCATTTTCCCTTACCAGTACCCTGTCCCCCCATTTCCTTTATCTTCAGAAAGAGCATGAAACTAGGAACTTTCCAGTTTCTAATTCAGCCCTTAACAACATTGTACCAGAGCTATTTTGAAGAGATAGATTGTCCCCACAACTTTTTTTCTTAACAGGCTGGCTAGGTGCAGAAACCATGCTAAGTCATGGATAGCTTTGACCATGGCTTATTCAATAATCCACAGTGGTTGGGTTCACACATAAAGCTAACGTATAAGCCTAGAAGTTCATGCAACACCATAGGCTGGCTTCACACATGGACAGTATATGACCTCACATATGTGATATGGCTTCACCTATTTGTAGTTCTCAGCCCACTCTGAATTGTAGATATGGTCTTTGGCCACCAAAATACTCATCTGGTATAGGCTAAATGCCTATACTATGTTGTAACTTAGAAAGATGTGTGAATCCATGTCAGTGACCGTTCAGTTGTGGTTGAGAAAAGACTAAATTGTCATCTGATGTTCTTTTGCTCACTACTAAAAACTTACATGCCTACAGATGATGGGTTCAACCGTCATAATCCCTACCATTCCTTTTATCCTTAACTTCTTAAAAAGGAACACAGCTCAGATAAAGGTATCCCTACACAAGGATTCTGGTGAGTCAACTGCCAATCAAGTGGACATGAACAAGTTGAGTTAGATGAACGAATCACTGACTCAGCATAAGACAGCCTCAAATACTCTTATTTCAACAACAACAGCATTGCAACTAACTAGAAAGCAACTGGTCTCTAGCCTTTTTCCCCCCTCTTTATGTTTGACAAGCAGGTTTGTTATTTAAATTTTATGAAGCCATTTACAAACAACGAGGAAACTCCCTTCCTCCTGCAGTCCTCTTCTAACACATGACAAAGTGATCCAAGGTGACAACCACCATGTGCAGTTAATTTATAGACAAAATGAATTTGGAGCAGGTACATATCAAGGTGTAAAGTGCTAGATTATAACAGATTTTCATGCCATATGCATTTACATGTGCCATGAAGGGAAAGCAAGATGATTGAAATTAAATGGGTATTTTTCCCTAAATTTATACAAGACTGTTAATTCTCAAAAATATTCTTCCCAGAGTTACCTCTTGTAAATAGAAGAACATGTCATTTCATATACCACTTGGTATATTCTAATTATTTTTAAGAGCCCTGCTTTAATTTGGTACATTTTCATCCAGTGTTAATTGAATTTTAGAGCTAGAGTTAAATTAAGCTTTTGAACTTTATACAAACTGAACTCCCAAAGTTAACCTAAATCTTGATTGCCCACCAAAACAGATTGTCCAGACTGTGACCCTCTTAGCTGAGTTCAGCTATCTAAATGATGCAAAAAGCCCTTCTTGGTTCTTACCATGATTACTGGAAATCAGTGACCATCATCTGAAGATAGAAAATGAAGATAGAAAATGATGCAAACCCTAAATAGGCTTAATATAGTTTGGTTTGGCATGATGAATGAACCCAATCATTCTGGTTTATAAATTGTGGTTTATAATTTAATATATTGCATGAAGCCAACCACTTATGGTTTAGCCACACAATGAACAGCATTCACAAGGTTATCTACCCCTTGCTTAGAGTGATGATTGAACCTGGTTTGAGATCTTATGATGCTACTTGTTTTCTATTTTGTAATTATGGCCTTTGGCCAGGTTCATCCACCATCCAAGACAAAGTGCAGTTCATTGCAACAGGGACAAACACCCTTATGAAAAAGAGCTGATTTCTTGGCTCTGCCTAGGCTGGGATCTCTCATAGGCTCCGATTTCTCAGATTCCTGGAGGTTGTGCTACCTGATATAGGCCAGTCCTTCAGATAACTGAAAGTGTCAGTATTGCTTTGGTGTCCTGAGATGATTATATATATATATATATATATATATAAATATAAATAATAATGGCAGGGGAAAAAAACAATTAAATAAATAAATATGCAGTGCATCAAGATGGAGGGGATGAGTTGAATCAAGGATGGATGGTCACGGTGAGTATTTTCAGAGTTCAGGGAAGTTATCTAGTACAAGCCAAAGAAGAAGGTCTGAGCTAGACTCGTTTCTGTGAGTCTGTCAGTTTGTGGGGAGGGGGAGGCAAATTTATCAATACATCTGCCTCCGGCGTAGTGGTACACAGAAGGTCTCTCGCACCCAGGACTGGAAGATATTGGCTCAATTGCTTCTTTTGCCTATAACAGGTTAGGCTGTACATTGCTTTCAAGTTCAGACTGCTCCTGGACGTGCCTTTCTAATGAATATCTTACATCAAGGAAGGAAGACCTTTTGGTTGCTCAAGGTACATTTAATATCTTGGGGAAGGTTGAGGGCCACAATGGAAGGGATAAAGCTACAAAGTGGTGGGGATACCAGTCTCCCTATCCTTTTCCTATGCACATGATTATGAAATGAAAAACCCTGGCAGAAGCCATTAGTTTGGGTTTCCCATGCACTGGAGACCTTCTTTCTCGCTTTCTCTCTTATTTAATCACAGCAATCAATGCACTAAATGATGCCATTTCCATAATAAAGGTTGGGGAGAGAAGGGAAATAGTTGGGGAGAAAATATGAATGTCTGCTCCTTTTGCTTTGAAAACTTTCTTTGCCATCATGGGCTTCTTCTTGTCTTTGATGTATTTTGAATATGTGGAATGCATTAGTGCTCTTTAACTTAGCTGCTCCTTTACATTCTCGACAGTTAGAAGCAAAGAAGCAGCGTTTGCATTATTTTTGGCACTGAGCTGTTGAATGGTTCCTCTGGGGAAGAGATGCGAGCACTGAGATTTGGGTCTCTCTCTCTCTCTCTCTCTCTCTCTCTCTCTCTCTCTCTCTCTCTCTCTCTCTTTCTTTCTTTTTCTTTCTTTCCCCCTCCTTGAATCTATCTTTTGCTTTGGTGGCTGATTTGAATTAAACATGTAAATCCCAACATTCAAAACAGAATGGATGGGGATGAGCAAAGGGTTGTAAAAGGGAGCTGGGTCAAACTTGACCATTGTCTTAGCTACGTGGGAAGAAGTGTAATGACTATGGCTTATATCATTCCAATACTGTTCATAACCCTGCCAGAACTGAGTGTGGCTAGAGTTTAAGTGGAGAAACATGCAAGACTTCAGGACAGAGAAATAATGTGGCATATAATAAACTAGAACAGCTTGGTGGCCCGAGTCTGTACCCATTGGCCCTAGAAAAATGTCCCTTAGCAATACTAAGCCTTTTCATTAAAGAAAAGAAACCAAAACAGGGCACCAACCTAAAGTATCAACATTTTATCAACTTCATCAGCTCACAGAAGCTTATGCCTTTTAATAAAATGTGTTAGAAAAGGGGCTACCAGATCCCTGATTTTCTGTCACAATAGACTAACATGACTCTCCTCATACACTGAAGTATGTCTAATGTTGATATTGTAGTACTTTTGTATTCCATATGCAGTTCATGCTTTTGGGATGTTCATTTGTTCTACCAGATATCAAAGCTAACCTGTGATGGTAAGAACCATCTGGGTGGAGGGGTATCGGAATGTTGTTCAGCCTAGGAAACATGTAGTTGGAAAGGTGGTGGTGTGGCCCCATGGTGGGAGCATGATGGTTTTTGTCTAGTGTGGGATTACTGTTTTATTTCTTTTGTCTTCATTGGTTATTGCTGTAAGACACCCAGGTTTATTGTGCATAAGATGAATGGCCATATAAAAAGAAAGAAATATAAAATATTTATTGACATGTATATATGCAAGTATTTAAAAGACACACACACACACACATTAAATACTTGCATTTTTTGTCATAAGTAAATTGCCACTTTGCCTTTGAGCAGAATGAAATATTATGGTGACTCTCAGGCTATTGCACAAAGGAGAAGAGGATTCATTTCAGTATGTTTATCATTGGGCTTAGTTGTTCTGTATTTACTGTAAAATATAGTTCCATAAACATTAACAGACCATAACTGGGCTGCCAAAATCCAGATTCCAATGGCAACAACAAGTTGGAGTTTTCTGCATTTCCTGACTTACATCTAGCAATCATTTGGATTTTTCAGTCAGGATATGATAAGCCCTTACATGTTAAGGTGTCAGCAGGGGTGGTCTAAAAAGGTACAGTATTACCAAATTGTAAATTTTAACGTGACAGAGGAGTACAATGATTAAATACATGACTGGAGTGTAGTCATATGAACGATAATTAATTTGAATCAAATTGAAATGGATTAAAACCAAATGGGGTTTCCTATTTTTTCCCCATCTACGTTTTGTCCTTTGGCTCAGAAAAAGAGACATTTTGGTGGCATCAGGCTTACAAGAGCAGAATAAATTGAGAAGTGGTTCACTCAGATCTTCTCTCATGAAGTCAACTGTAACTATCAATATTTCACCCTTCTTGTCCCAGAACACAAATATTGTAATACCGACCTTTCTTACAGTTTTACTGTAAGGTTTGCAAGGCACGAAATGTTGTGAATTCATTCAAAAAGTAATTAAAATAGTTTAAGTATTTAACACTGTATCCTTAAATATAAAGGTTAATAATATGTTATATGTTGTGGGTTTGCAATAGCTGTTCATATTGTTACTTTAATCCTAAATTCTGTTTGCTGCCCAGAGTTGCTTTGGCGAGCAAGATAGCTATATAAATCTAAATAAATAAACAAGCAAGCAAGCAAAGAATGTTTAACACTTTTAATGTTTAAATCTTACTGTTATTCACTAATTTGGAAGGTTCCCCAGTAATCTGAAACCCAACGAAGTCAGTCTGAGCTGAGAGGAAATTGGGCAAAAATAGGAAAAAAAGAATCTATGTATGTATGATTTGAAACAACATTTCCTTTATAATACCTTTAATTCACTTAAAGGGGGAAGAGCTTCTGTGTTACTTTTATTACCATTCTTTAGTCTTGGTTGCTGTGTGCAAGAATTATTTTTAACATGCACATTTCATTTACCTCCTCCCCCACTATGTCTTTGTAAAAATATATTACAGATAGGCGCTGAGCACAATGGCAAATAGCTTTGTTTTGTCCATATTTTTTATGCAAATCTTCCTTTTCTTTCTTCTTTTCCCCAAATGATTCTAATGACCAAAGGCAACATGCTTTGGAGGTTGGTTAGAAATTGAACCTCAGTGTTAGGAGAAGCTCAGCTGGCTCAAAATATTTCTAGCATGCTAAAAGAGAATATGCTGGCTTGGAGCATTTTTTTTTTTTTTTACCATTTGCACCCTTTTGTAAAATCTATTCATTTGGCCATTTGTTCACAAGAGGATGCATTGACTTTATTTACATTTGTTTTTCCTTCCTGTTGTTTTCAGCCAGAGGTTCAGGTGAACTTACCATCGTTAATTTCTGTGTTTTCCATTTGAATGTTAAGAAAAGAATTGAGGCATAATCCCAACTTGCTAAGAGTTTGGAGCTGGGCTAAGGAGAGAGAGGCTGCATTTTCTGTGGAGAGTTATTTATATTGTTTTTAAAATCCTTCTAATAACAAATACAGGTCTGAATGACAACCGGACTGTAGCCAATAATGTCCAATAATGTCTTTTAACTGAGTGTCGTCTCATTCAAACAAATTATCAAACAACAACAAAGAGTATCAGTTACATAGTTAAAACAATCAGGATTAAAGAAAGGTTACAAATAACTCCCAAACAAAATATAAGAAAGAATTTCAATTAATGTCTTTCAATCACGCAACAATGATGGCTTTTATTCAGATTTATATTCAACGATCAGCCCATTTATTTCCAGTTGGTGATACTGATGGCCATTAACCTATAATTCTATTCTAGGTTATTTCTTCATTAAATTGTGATATAATCCCCCCCCCCAATATTTTAATTACATTAAAACTACAGAATTTCACTGCATATTGAGGTATTTAAATTGCCCAGAGCGGTACGTCACAACATTTGGGAAATTATGAAATCTGATGAGGAATTAGGCTCTGATCTGCACCTTCATCTTAGATCAGGGTTTCTCAACTAGTGTTCCGTGGCACCCTGGGGTTCCACAAGAGGTCACTAAGGGTTCCCTGAGAGATCACCATTTATTTAAAAAATTATTTCAAATTCAGGCAACTTCACATTAAAGAGGTAAGTTTAATTCTTTATTTTTAGTTTAAGAGCACTATGAATGCCTGTAATACAGGTCTATCCATCAAACAAATACAATAACTTCGTAACTTCTGGCCTGCATTTGAGCCTGAATGTGTGGGGATTCCCTCTGGCCTGAAAAAAATATTTCAAGGATTCCTCCAGGGTCAAAAAGTTGAGAAAGGCTGCCTTAGATGAACTTCTCCCATTTGGTGTTTTCCAAATGTGAGAGCCAGCAATTGTTGAAAACTTCACTGATAATGCATGGGAAATCTCTTCTGTGCATGACAAAATTCCAGAGTCACCCCTAGTCTTTTGCAAATCTATTTTTCATAAGTGTTCTAGGACCTGTTGAATAACAACATGTCAACCCATCTTCCACTCTGGTAACATGGAGAGATTCCCTTTCTCCTTCCAGTATATTAAAATGGTTGCGAGAATCTGCCTTTATTTTCTCTATCAGAAGAAAGCTTCTATTAATTCCCCATCAATCTCTTCAATAGACACTTGTTTGTTTCCAGATTGTTTGGTTAGTGCCCTCCTCTGTCTAGGATGTATATCTTGGAAGGGAGCTGCATAAATGAATTTTTCACTATTAATCTCAGTTGCCTCTCTCTCTCTTTTGCATGACAGATGGAGAGGCACTGATTTGTTCCGTGTGCCGGTCATGTGCATTTTTCACTCCAGGTCTGGGGGACAAATTGTCTTTTCAAAGCAACACAGTTAAATTGAGTGGATTTACTGATCACTAAGTTCCAAGGTACATAAGACACATTAGAAACTTGTCGAAGTTGGCATTGATGTGACAGGCTCCATTTGAGAGTGGAAAGAATAAAAATGAGGCAGAGGCCATCTGCTGCTTTGAGGGAGAAAGACAGAGAGACAGAATTCCTATTTCTGCAATGCTGATTGTCCTGCCTGTCTTGAGGAGGTCGATAGACTTGATGTAGCATCAATGGACAGATTACAGTTGTCTCAGGATGGCTCAAGGCATTTAAAGCTGCAGGGAGACCGTGTGGAACAATGAAAGGAATGCTGGATTTGGACCAGCTTTCTCCAGCCTGGTGCCCCCAGATGGGCTGGAATTACAACTCTAATCATCTCCTACACTATGGCTATTGAGCATAGTGGCAAGAGGATTCTGACAACGTAGTTCCAACTTGTCTGGAGGGGACAGGCAATGTTGGTTAGAGAATGCTGAGCATGGTGGTCCCCAAACTCAGAAAGATCACCAGCTGTCAAAGAGTACTTAAGCTAGGGGTCAGGATTTCAATACACATTCAGCCATGATATTCATATGGTCATTTTTGACCACTTACTGTTTATCCCTGCTGCAACAGAATATAATCCAGGCAACTTTATGCAGGGAGAAGTTACATACTTCCTCATATTCAACTAATTTTGCCTACACTGTCTCTCCTGGGTGTACAGGGCGTACTACTGTCAGTCAAAAATTTTAGGAGATGCCATTCAAAATATCTGAAGAGACCACTCTGGAGGTAGATGAGCCAAGCAGGGTGAAACTTGGAACTCTGTGCATGACACACTTAGCCTTAACCTGAATTAACCCATTATCTGACTTCCTACAATCCACTGAACCATCAGTATAGTGAAACATATTCACACACGAACACACACACACAGACACACAGACACACACCATTATAGAGACTAAGGAAGATGACCTTGACTGAAACATGTTTTAAGTCCAGGGAAATGAGACAATATTTGGAAGCAGCTAAGGCAGACATCTCCCTGATTCACTGGAGGATAAGAGGGGGGAGGTGGTGCTGCACAAGCAGACTTGCAAGATTCTGTTATTATAACCAATCTCAATAAAATTAGTTTTAGCCTTCTTGTGGAGTTTTAGCCTTCCTGTGGTATTCCTGATCTGGTCTACCTAGTGGGGCTGACGCACACACACTAACCAAGGTTAAACTAACCAAACTTAGCATGATATACAAATGCAATCGTCAGGTTTTCACCTGATTGGTTAAGCATGTCTTGTGAACACTACCTACGCGGGATCAAACAGAAGGAAGCTAGCATGCATGGAGACGCTGAGGGATGCACATGTTCCTATCCAAGTTCCTTGTGGTCAGTAGATGTCAGGGAAGGGACAGATGGGCATACTTTTTGTAGCAAGGAGTTGCAAAAAATTGTGGAGGAGCACTGAAAGTATGACTAGTGATGTAGTTATCCCCCTGGAGAAGTAGGGTCTAAAATTTTGGGGTATGGGTATTTTAAAGGGCAAAAGGGGTACATTAAGCCTCTCACCCTTATTTCCCCTCTGTGTTAGCAAACCATCAGAACGTATGTTGCCCAAACATGCCTGCTGTTTTCAAGACTTTTATTGGTTGGTAAACCTTTTAGAAAGCTAAGATGACATCCCTAGCAAATAAAATAGGTACATGTGTAGAGGCTATGCCTGGCTCTGTGCACTTGTGAGTTTCATGCATTTAATGGTATAGATTAATTATCCAAGGTTATCCTTCTCACCTATTCTCGTTTTGGAAGCACCCTGGGGCTGAGGCTTCCTCCCTGCCCTCCATTTTTTTGCTGTTCTGTAACACCACTGATAAAATTATACAAATGTCCTCGATCAAATTACATAAGCCTGATGTTGTCCCATCACAATAACATGCCAGTTACACAACAGCTGAACTAATATTCGAAAGTGAGAGTTGTGATAGCCGGGCCTACACCCTATTATATTCCACCACCATTTTATCCCTGCTGATCTTTGATGCTTCTGATCAAAGTTTGCTTGTCAAGACTCCCCTCTCCCTGCAAAGAATGATCATGAGAGAGCAATCTTACAGCAATTTGGGTTACTTCTGTGTTGCTTTCCCACTGCTGTCTGGTTTTTGATAGAGGCCGTTGCTGAGTTTTGTGCATTCAGAACATGTCAAATACATTTGCTATGCTTTGAAGATGAAAAAGGGAGTAAAAGGCAGATAATTTTAGAAGCCAGAGAAGTAGTGGGTAGGGAGGGGGGAAGTGGCAGCAGTGATGGCAGATTGGGGAAGGGGTGAGTACAGATTTATACACTACTGCCTGGCTGTGTGGCAAGCTGTGTAATACAGACCTCAGAGCACACAGCCAGAGCATGCAAATTGCAAAGAAGTACATTCAAAAGGCAAAGCTCTACCCTTCCTATTAGAAGATTGCTATTCAAAGGTGGCAGAGAGAAAGAAATCACTGATAAAGGAGAGGGTGTCCAGAGAAGCTATCCTTAGTGGCTGCTTTAGGAGTAGAAGACACTCTGCCTTAGAAACAGCAGACACTCAGGTTTTAACCAGATGGAGTAAAAGAGGTAGCACCTGCATTCATACATCGCATTAAGCTTGGTTGGTTTTAGTCTTGGCTGGCATTGGACGTAAGTAGTTAGTCTGGTTAGAGTATGGGTTAATTTGGTAACTGGGCGAAGTGTGTTGTGTGAAAGGAGGCACTGGACCATAATACCCAAATGTGATTGGGGCCACATAATAGATTAAGCCACAGGAAACCCCCACCAAACTTAAAATGAACCAAGGTTAGCACACAAATTCAGACCTCTCACTGAGCATGTCCTATGAACCAGCCTCTCTGTTATCTCAACAGAGACCTATTTGCTCATGCCTGGAGAATTTCTTACTCCGTTGGCTCTGAGATTCAGGGCTGTCAGATAGTCACTGTTTTCATTACATTGGAGGAATTGAGGTGTATGCTGACTCCCACACTACCACTGAGATCCTGGGGCAAAATAATTGGTATGGTGGGTCCCCCGTTTTCATTTCCTGGGCTATGGCAAACTTCCCAACATTACAGGCCTGGACCTGATCATGCTTCATTCCTCCATTTTGCTTCAGCTATATCAACCACACATTGCATGACTGAATGAGAAAGTGGCTATAAATGAGTTGTAGAGCACACTCTGCTATTAACCAACAGCATAGTTAACCAGGTCATTTGAGGACCTCACAGCAGCATTCACAGAAAATGTGACTTAGCTTGTTGTGGAAATCCAGTCCATTTGTTTAGTTTATGTACTGAGCAAAGCTAGACAATGGGTTAATTCTGTAACCTGGTTAAGCAGACTCTATAAACATGGTTGTTTTGTATGAAGAAATCCCCAGATTCCATCCTGGGGTAGAATAAACCCCTGCCTGGAGAGAAAGCTGCTGCAAATCAGGTTGGCAAAATATCCCCTAAGGATCAATATCTAAATCTATGTTTATAGTCCTATCATGTTCTTCTCTCCCAATCTCAGTGCATGAAAGCTCTTCTTCCTAACATTTCAGAATGTTGAAGAAGGACATTCATACAACCCACAGTTCCTTTTTTTTTTGTTTGTTTGTTTTAAACTGATGTATTTCTTGTAAAAGCTGTATAATCAACAGTAGAATTACATTAATGGGGAGCAAATGTGCCCCATATTTGGGGGAGAGTGCTATTGTGTTGATTTTACTATTTATTCCACTTCACAAATCTCATGTACAGTGCAAGAGAAAAGTCATGAAATCAAAGTGACAAACCATCTCCTACTCTACAGTGTGGGAAAGAACAACCCACAAACTGTTTTCTCTTTGGTTGAGCTGTATATATATTTTGGGCCTTTGACTCCCAAATGGGATATTTCAGCAAATAATCTTTTGTTTCCAACAGTTGTGGCTAGGCTTCCCCAGCCTAGTATCCTAGAGACTGTACTGCAACTCCCATCATCCCCAGCAAGACTGGGGACGTTTGCCAGTGTTAATGGGTACAGTAAGACCTACATGGGTTACGGGAAGAAAAGATACTTGCATGTAACTATATACGGGGTGAGGAATTAAGTTTGTTTGTACTTGTTGTGATGAAGATTGGAAGTCACTTCTTTAAATATTTATTTTCTGTTTTTCTTTTCTCTTTCTTTTCTTTCTCTTTCTTCTTTACACCTTTTATTTTTTCATTATTCTTTATTTTTGAGCTTACAGTAGTTCGTATTTTATTTTATTACTGTTATTAAAATTTTCAACAAAAATCACAGTGTGTGTGTGTGTATACACACACACACACACACACACACACACAATACATACATCAAAATGGACACTCTGCCATTGACCAGATTCATACCACATGATAAGCTAAGGTTAACAAAATCAGGTTGCTGTGTTCATATATCACGATATGCCCAAATAAATCATAGATGGCTTAATGGAACTCCTGGGATTCCCACCACATGCTGCACCGCAAACTACTTAGCTAAGGGGGTCATGCAAACCCAAGACACTGAGTGATAGCCACAGCTTTGAGATGCAGGACCTTGGAGAGCTCCAGAAAGATCACCGGCTCTGAGCAGAAGACATTCTTGAGACAATCACAATGATTATTGTACAGTTCTGACAATAAAGTTAGTTGTACAAACTGGGATTTTAGCTGTTCCCACCAGCATTTAATTATTTATATTTCATTGTAGAGAATTAGCTGCCTTGAATGCCCTTTGGGTGGAAAGAAAGAGGCATACATATAACAAACAATATGAATACATGGCCCACTCTGCACTCTCATAGATGCAAAGGGTCCATTTTAATTTTTCTTCCCTCTTTGCATCATTCCAAGGATGCACTGTGGGGAAAATTGGCAGGTACAAGGAGGTGGCTGTTGTCACAGAGACAAAATTTTGAAAAAGCCATGTTTTCCTCCTGAGAATAGAATAGCAAATTTGGGGCAGTAATTCCAGCGCAATCTCTGTCCCACAGCCTTCCCCCATCTGTAACTGAGGGGGTGGAAAGACATACTAGCTGCTTCTATAAGATCAGAGCATTTTCCATTCAGTCCAAGGTTCTCTACTGCAGTTGGAATGCCCACATCAGACTGGCCATATTGGCATGAAAAGGACGGACTCTGACATAGAAGTAGGGGCTCACCCTCCTCAAAAAGATAATGATGGCCTAATTACATGATTGTTGTAATCTCTGCTCAGAGGCAGTCTTAATGTCTGGGCATCCAAGCCCAGGCAGACTTGCTGAGAAAGAAAGCTCTCTGGAGACATTGAAATTTATTAAGGCTAAAATTAAATGCAATTAATATGATTAAAAAGTAAAAATGTCCTCAAGTGAACATAGGCTCCTGGTGACTGAATCTGTGCAGCTTTCCTTGCAGTATTAGGGAAGAGATTTGCTGCTGCTGCTGCTGCTGCTATTGTTATTGTCTGTGTTTTTGCTGCTGTTGTTGTTGCTTTCCCATTCAGCCTATAGCCTTGGGATGGTGGATCCCCCATCCAAGTTCTAAGCAGGGCTGAGTCTGCTAAACTTTTTGAAATCAGCCAGCAGGGTTGGCTAAATACTGCCACCTGCTGAGGCTAATATGATTACCCTATGGATTTAACTATTTCTCATTTATTTCAAATCAACATTTAGAATTCAATTGCAATGTGTTTGCAGGTGCACTGCAAGCATTTATGGGGCATGTGTGCTCCTGGGCCCTAGGCTGGGCACTTCTGACTTTAGTTAAACAAAACCATTGCAAGTTACTAACAGTTTAACCAAATTATCCCCCTATTGCTACAGCAGGAAGCCATGCTTGGATTAATGGGCAAAACTTTTGGTAAAAATGCTCCAGTTCAGGCTGTAAAAAATGAGAACCACAAAAAGCATAGTTTCACTATGGCAGTGTAGACGATGCTCACTTTTTTTTTTTCTGAATAAGTCAACATGGCTGTTCGAATGAATGAATGAATGAATTAGATAGGAGGAAAGAGCTGAACACATTGCATTTGTCCCCTGACTTTGATTTCACTTTTAGAACACCTCAAAAAGAAGTGGTTTAAAATCAGTGATTGGAAACCTTTTTAATTTTGCCAATTGGTTAGCAAACAGTTTGCATGCTAAAATGGAGTTGGGGCAGATTTTTCATGCTGCCCTTGGACCTCTGCTCCCTCTTGATCCTGGGCTTTGCTGGTGGAGGTTCCACTGCCATCTTGACTTCCACTCATAGACTGCTGGGATGCACTTCAGAGGCCACATGGAATGAATGGTTGGGGGAAGTGCTCTTTTATTTGCAGCCTCCTGCTACAATGCCAGTGCTCACCCACGTATGACTACTACTGTCTCTTGCATGATCCAAATCTTCTTGTTCTCTTTCCTTGCCCTCAGAATGATGCCAAAAGGAAGAGCCATTGCTTCTTCCAGAAGGTAGAGCTGAAGGCTGCAAAGTAGGTAGGAAGACTCAAGTCTTGCCATTTAACTGAGAATGGTGGAATGAATCTTTTCCTATTGGCTCTAACTCTGGTGATCAAGTAGGGCCAAGAGTGCAACATTTATTAAACTGTTATTTTTACAGTCCCCCCGTTAAGCTGTACATCCTGCAGCCCCAAATCTCCTTTGTGCAGCCCTTGAGGATCTTTCTGACTCTCATTGCTGAAAACGGAAAGCAGCACCCTAACACTTTCAAGGAGGAAATGTGTGAAAATGATAGCATAGACATTTGGCAGACATATCATAGAATTTATTTAAGAAAAAAGACCTCCCCAGCCTCTCCCAAAATTCAGCCTTGTCCATATGCATGAAGTCGCTTCTCCACTTGTGTCCCTCGGTCCCACCCAAAAAGTGTCCACAAGTTTCCCCACCCTTGTCCTAATCTCTACCATTTGGTAAAGGGTGAAGGTGCAGTTAGTAGTGAGTGGGCCCTGTGTGGGTTTTCATCTCCTTTTCTGGTCTCCTCCTCCTCCTCCTCCTCCTCCTCTTCCTCCTCCTCTTGAACTTCACCATGGACTGTTGGAAAAAGACAGATCCTTCTTGATGGAGCTCTGGACAAACTGCTTACAAAGACTTTTCAAATGAGGCTGAGGGCTCTAGGGTGCCCACCTTGTCTTACACATTGCCAGCATAAGAACTAACTCTCCTGTACCTGAGATATGAGACCCAGTTGGTTCAGGTTGCTCTGAGGAACAGTTAATTCATTTCTGGAGGTGCTATTCTCCAATAATCCTGCTACAAGCAGAATCTGGGGACAGCCAAGCTAGATTCTAGCATGAAAGAGGGTTTGGAGATATCAAGAAGATACTATAAAACACACCAAGGATCCTGCCTACTAGCAATCTCCTGTTAGATCTAGACAGCAATGCACTTGATGTAATAACTGATGGTCAGACATCACTGTATCATTCTTGGGTCATGAAAGAACATTCAGTGACATTTCCATGTATGGTCAGTGTCAGATAAAATGGGGGGGGGGAATAAGTTGCAGGGGTATCTTTTCAAGGGTTGATATTGAGAGTTCTGCCAAGACCTGCAAATTTTAAGAAAGTAACAAGTATGTGAAGTGAGTTTTAACAGGTGATTGACAGGCAACAATGGCATTCTAATTATAATTTCGTGAAGAGAGTGGTGAAGCCAAGGTTTCACAAGGGAAAAAAAAAAATCTATTTACAAAGAGAGACAGAGAGAGGAAAAATATTATGCTTTTCATTTGATTGGGGAGGGGGGGAAGTAATTATTGCAAGAAGGCACATGGAAGATCTAGAAGACAGTCACCCTCTCTTTAATAAGTCCTTGTGGCAGCTAAGCGAGGATCAGTAATATACTTTATCAGGTCTGCATTCAAGTAGCATTAAATATATGCAGGTAGGAATTAAATAGTATCTGAGTTTAATTAAAATGATATATAAAAAAACCACGCTGGAGAATGGCGGAGAGACGGCTCGACCGCATTTTAACCGGTAACCTCAGACCCTAATTAGAAATGCTTTTCATATCTGCTCCATGCAAGGGCTTAATTTGAGGCGAGACAGTGAGCGAGGGCTTGGGGAACAGTGTTAATTCTGCATTCGATCTGGGTTTGTATGGAAGCAGGCAACCGTTGATTGACCGAGCGGCGGTACAGATCCCATGACCCTGTTAGGATTTTCATGTGAGGTGTTAATTGAGAGGGTGGATTAATCTTTCAGCATGATTGTCCCTGAGCAATGGGCAAAGTTTGCACTCTCTCCATTTTCTTACTCCATTTGATCTCTCTTTCCTAATTCTCCAACTAAGACAGTCCAGGGAGGGAGGGAAAGGAAAGAAAAGAAAAGAAAAGAAAAGAAAAGAGAACAAATCTTATCCATGGATTTATTTCTTGGTGGGAGGATGAAGAATAGCTGTGATCTTATGTGAATCACCCGTTGTTTTAGACGTGGCTCCTGGAAGTTCAAACCAAATCAAATTGGGTTGTATTTTGTATTTCTGTTATGTGGAGTGAGAGGTGAAACTGTTCATGGGATGCTTTTCCAGAAAAAAAAAAAGGGATGCATGCATAATGTTGCTTACCCTAAAAGGGAATAGAATGATGGGTATGTGTGGTTTACAGGAAAGATTTGGGGTGAGATTAGATGTTAAAATAACAAAGCAAAAAGCAAACACAACCCACCACCATCACCCAAACATTTATTACTGGCATTTTCACAAACACATATGAGAACTACAAAATGCCATTTGCAAATGAAGCATAGGAAGGAGATCTAAGCTTTAAACTGAACATAAATGCTGCCTTTAAAATGCTGGTATGAAAATTTAAGAAGTTTCCTGAAGAATAAAACCAACAAAAGTCTATCTGACTCAGGATTCTGTTTCTGATGGTTCCATATAAGACACTTAACAGAAGGCAGTTTGTGATGGGAAATCCCTGCTTTGTACTGAAATTATAATTTATTGCTACTTCAAAGCAAAGGATTTCTGTTTTGCTCTCATGGCTAGCAGCTACCAATAGACCCGTTTCTCCAAAGGCATTTCATTTTTTAAAACTTCCCCCTGTTTTATTTCACAGTAATGTAATGGCCATTGCCACAACCTATAGTGAATTAATATGGTGTCCCCTTTTTTGGAGGGTGACCTCTAGTACAGTTTGCAGTTAGAGAAGTTCTCCAACCATTTCTGTAAGGACAGGGCATTCCCTAAATGAAAGTATTAGCCCTGCTATTGAGGAAAACACTCTGAAAAGTTCCTTCCTGGTATCATTCCTTGAAAATGTGGAAAGCCAGGGAGGCTGCAGACTACTGGAGAGATGAGAAGCCAGAGCCTGTAGACCATGAAAGAGAGGAAATGTACATATATCAGAACCTACAGTAGGAATCTTCAAGGAACTGAAGCCAAGCCAGATACGTTTTGTTTAGGTAAAGGTAAAGGTTTCCCTTGACATGAAGTCCAGTCGTGTCCGACTCTAGGGGGCGGTGCTCATCTCCGTTTCAAAGCCGAAGGGCCGGCGTTTGTCTGTAGACACTTCCGTGGTCATGTGGCCGGCATGACTACACGGAACGCCGTTACCTGCCCGCCGAAGCGGTGCCTATTAATCTACTCACATTTGCATGTTTTCAAACTGCTAGGTTGGCAGGAGCTGGGACTAGCAACGGGACCTCACCCCGTCACACGGATTCGAACCGCCAACCTTCCGATCGGCAAGCTCAGCAGCTCAGCGGTTTAACCCGCAGGGCCACCATGTTTTGTTTACTTCACTGGTTTATTATGGCTTCTTTGTGAGGACAAAGGAGAATCTTCACATACTACAGGATGAACTTTGTCCTAGTCTAGCAGCTCACCAGAATTTGAGGATGTTTTTTCCCCATCTGACTAGAGAATCTCCTGCATTCTGCTTTGTTCTTTTGAAAGCCAGCCTTTTACTCCAAGGTATCTTCTCTTTGAAGGACAGTTGTTCAGAACATCTTTTGTCTGAACATCAAAATACAGCACAGGGAAGGTAACATTCCTGAAGTTACCTTCACCTGGGCAGCTGAATCAGTAGGCACATATCATGTTGACCTGATCACATCTTTTTCTGCTATACCATTTCTATTTTACAGTGCAAATGCAATTTACATTTACATTACATTTCAATGGCATTGAAAATGTATTCATTAGAGGGTTGGTCTCAGTGGCCTAAATGACGGCTTCTGATTTTCTTATTCTGATTATTTGTAGATTTGTGCCTAGCTTTTGGTCTTCTGAAAGGGAGGAGGGTTGTCTTTCTTTTTCATACAAAATCTTCATTGGAGAACAACGCATATCTACCCTTTTACTTGCATATTATCCTTTTGGGGTGGGAATTGGGTATATGTGTATATAAATTATTAATAAAATTATAGAAACCAGAAGATGGACTTTTTGCACCATATGGAATTTTCTCTGACATTTAAAGAGAAACATACAAACGTAAGAGAAGATCTCTTGGCTCAGGCTGCAGGGCTAGCATTCTGTTTAAAATTCCCACAATGGCCAAGCAGATGCTTCCCGGAAGCTCTCAAACAGGACATGACGGCATCCCTATCTCCACATTATTGATTCTTAGCCTGGCATACATAGTTTTCATTCCCACCCCCTTACAAAATTCTGTCCAGCATTGGTTTCTGATAAAAGTTCTGTTTCTAAATGGATATTAACTATTCCTTTCCTTAAAAATATATAACTAATTATCCCTTCCCAAAGCAGAAACAATGCTGAAAAGAAGCAAGAACAACTCAGCCTTATTAATCTTAACATGTCATTCTCCAACGACATTTCAGACCATGGGCTCTTCTTCCCCTGTCAATCAACAAGGAAGAATAACCAATAGCATTGGATGTGACGGTGGGAGGAAGACTTCAAATGAATTGTGAGTTGAGACTTTCGTACAGTTAGATGGATGTAATCCTTCCTCACCAATGTAACCTACACATTTTCAAGTCTGATGTGAATTTATTGTAGGAAAGACCGCTTGAGTTAATCTAATATTTAATTTTGCAAAGTATCTGGTTGGACCTCTGGAAGACACCTGTGAACTTACAATTTATGCAACAAAATTGCTCTCTGGCTAAGAGATGATACGAAAGAAACAGGAGCTTAAAAGAAAAAAAAAAGACGCTTCCCATATTTCCTACAACACAAAGTAGGAGGAAAACTAATTTAGAGAAGCAAGTATCCAACACAAATGAAGACCACCATCTCAGGGATGTTAGGGCAATACCCAGTTTTCCTTAAAAGAAAATGACATTTTGAAATTAGTAGAAGAGGCTTTCAGAGAGGACCCAGTGAAAAACATAGAAGGATAAAGAAGCTTGTTAAATCTTTCTCTTTAAAAAACAATAGATGCTTCATTTCTTTCGCTCTCTCTCTCTCTCTCTCTCTCTTTCTGCCTTTATCCCCATGTGCTGCACTGTAAACTTGTTTCTTCTGATGTGTGGAAGCTTAAAAAAATACTTTGGGTAGGAACACTGTACACTGGGTGAACTGAAATGTGACTCTCCCGCTTTCTTACACAATACTCTGGAAATGTTGTGTAAGAACAGCAATATGTGGGTGTACGTACACCTGAAATGATAGCTGTCCTTGACATGTGAGATCTTTTTTCTGTTATCTGTTTCATTACACTAGCTGCACTGTAGATGAGCTTAATTGCACACATGGTTATAGAGTCATTTTGGAGAAGAACAAAGAAGTATGAGTAGATGGCTCACAAAATTCAGAAGAGGGTGTTGCAGTGGCAGGACTCATGTTCCCATCTATTTCTCTGCAGAACAGATAGGATGTAATGCTTGCTTGCCACTCAGTGGGAAGTACAGATCCTTATGAAGTGGGACTGGGGTAGAGCCAAGCAGAACAAATATGGCAGACTGTCTAAGGTTCCAAGATAATTCCTCAGTCCAACAGGGGTATATTTAGATTGTGATCAGACAGACAGTCTTGTCTTCATCTACAAAGAGTCCTGTCAACCCTTTCTGTTGTTTTTATCCCTCCTATATTTTTGAGGGCAATGACATTAACAAAGATTTATTTCATGAAATCAGAATGCTGGAACTCATCTTAGTCATGGATTTCACGAGGACTACATATCTGAGCGGGAGAGAAAAAGAAAGCTTTTTTTTTCATTTTAATGGATTAATTGTTTTTCAAAGTCTATAAACTCATTGTGTGAAAAATGAGGGGATGCTAAGAATGCAATGCCTTGCCAGGTTTTAGGCTCAGTTTGGCCCCACTTTGAGCTTAAAGCACCCATTTTAAACTCAAAGCCTATGTTTTTCAACCTTGAAATAGGCAGAATGGTCAAAACAACCCATTTTAAACACAAAACAACCGTTTCAAAGTCAGAACTGAATATTTCAATTTCAAGTGTTTTGAATGCCTCCGTTCTTTATCATTTGTTGGTAGATCCTAGTAAACGTATTAATCATAACCAATAATAAAGCCAAAGATGCAGAAGGGGAAGCACCAGCAGCAATCTGAGCCTTTGCACTTCCAGTTTGCACTTGGTCCACAGATCCCAAGTCAGATGGGTTTAAATTATAGCCATTCTTTCTAAATGTACATTCACATGTTCAAATTAGCACATGCCTAGCTTCGTGTACATCTGTGGCCACTTCTTGCTAATGTATTTCCTTGCTTGCAGTTTTCTGTCCTCCTCTACTGTCCCAGAAGATTTATCAGTAGCCCAACAGTGCATAGTCATAGAACACAAGGCACTCAGAGCAGAATCACTATGTAAAAATAGGCAGTGTTTTGTAACAGCAGTCTAGATTCAATACACAGAGCAGTAAGACATAATCAGGCCCAGGCAAAGTCTGGGATCTCCACACACTCAGGCAAGGCTTAGATTCAAGATACAAGGCCAGTTATTGTAAAAGTTGCCCCCAGCACTTGACTGCTCTCAGGGTGAGATTTTTATACTGGAAACTCCCAAGATCCACCCAAGTACAAGTGGCACTGATAGCTAGAACTAATCTATCTAGGAATAATAGCCTATTTCCAAATAAACCATCATTTCCAAATATTTTTCCAAGCACTTGGTGCTCCTTTGCCTCTTCCCACTTTGGCTGTCATTGTGGGCAGCTGAGTCCTGTTTCAGAGTCAGGATTCATGGGAGCAGAACCTGGCTCCTTGAATTAGACTTGTCTGATGGTTTAATCTAGCTCCTATTCACCATCTTTTTAATGTATATGAAGAATCACAGAAGAAGGCCATGGGATTCATCATACACTTGGATGCTGGTAGTTTGTCTGTTTTGCCACTCTGTAGAATAGCTGGCTTTGCACAACTCATTTGGGCAGAGATTTGCACAGTTCCTCAAGCCTTTACTCCTGCCCTCTTGGTTAGTTGTAGATTTCCTTCCAGTTACAGGGTTTAATTTTGGTAGCCTGATTAACAAATCTGTGGCACAATTTTGAGGAGGAGGAGGAGGAGAAGGAAGAGAAAGAGGATGAGGAGGATCTGTGCAAGGTAACGTAAATTTCATAGAGTATAAAAAAGTTAGAAAATCTTGTTAATATGTTTTCTACTACAGATTAAGGTTAATATGGTAACTAATCATTTTGGCTGGGTGAAGAGGTTGAATTTCATTGTCCCCTTGTCACGTGTTAACGGTTGCATTCCCTAAGGGAGGAACTTGCCTGAACTTGTTTTAGTTTCAGTTTCCCTTCTGTGTAGGTTTGCAGAGAGTATGCAGCTGAGGGAAATCTCTCCTCTCAGCAACAAGTACAAACAGCCTTTAAATATGTTTGTTTTCTGTAAATGAAATTATTTTTATAGAAATGCCTGGTGTGTGACTTTTCTGATCTCTCCTGGGCCAAATGCTTACCTAGCAATCTGCCAACAGGTTATGGGCCCAGTAAGCAGCCTAGTAAACGCAGTAAGCCCAATAAAACCCAGAGAGAATAGAGAGATCAGCTCCACACCTCATGCACAATTTAAAGGCAGGTAGCAAAGACCTGTGAAGTTTTTCTTTGGAGCCACCTGGAGATTTTCCAACAACTGCCAGTCTACAGGACAAAGAAGCCAGCTGAGGTGACTTGCAAAAGAAGGAAGAAGCCATGGCTACCTCCCAGCCCTCAGCGATGCCTCTGGAGCGCCTATCAGAGACCAACTATTTGAATTGGGCCCTGAAGATGGAAATGTATCTTCGCAGAGAGAATCTTTGGCTGCCAATTGGTGAGCCACCCCCCCAAAATCCCAGTGCTGAATGGTTGAGACAGGATGAGTGGGCTAGAGCCACCGTTATCCTGGGAGTTGAGGACAATCAGCTAGTCCACGTGTGAGGTATGCAGTCTGCAAAGCAACTTTGGGATGCTTTGAGAGACTTGTATGTAAAGGCAACAGTAGGGAGTAAAGTTACCCTGACAAAAAAGCTGTACAAAGCCTACCTTGCAGAAGGAGATAGCCTTCCTGAGCACCTGCATTATATTCAGCAGCTGTTTGTTTAGTTGCAGGAGTGAGGAATGGAATTTACACCTCTCACAAAATCCTATATCCTCCTGTCCTCACTGAATGAAATGTGGGACACACTGATTTGTACCCTGGAGGCTATGCCTGAAGCAGACCTCACCCCATCATATGTTACACAGCGCTTACTCACTGAATGGGAGAAGAGAGAGGAAAGATCCCCCCCCCCATCTCTTCTGGAAAGCTGCAGTACCAGAAAACAAGGGAAAGGAAGGGAAAGGAAGCTGAGGCCACAGCGCTAGCCAGCCAGCGATGCTTCACCTGTGGTTCAGCTGGACATTTGCAGAGAGACTGTGCCTTGAGACCCAAGAGTAGAAAGACAGAGAAGAAGAACACAAGGGCAACACAGAAGAAGGCTCTTCAGACAACCCAAATTGCACAGGTTGCTGAGAAGGGTAATTCTGATGTATGGGTGTTAGATTCTGGGGCCAATTGTCATTTATGTAATTGTAAAAGCTCTTTTGTGTCACTGTCTAAAACTGAAAGACAAAATGTATCTTTGGCTGATGGGTCTGTAACCAAAATTATGGGACAAGGTGACTTGTATTTGTCTTGCTTGGAAGAAACTGTAAAAGGTGTGTTGTATGTGCCAAATTTACAATCAAACCATTTGTCTGTGGCACAATTGGCTGCAACAGGGTATGTCATAACATTTAAGAAAAATGGTTGTGAGATACGTAAAAATGGAAAATTGTGTGCTACTGGTATATTAAAAGACTCCTTGTACCTTGTGCAAAATGCAAGGAAGCCAAGCTGCAAGGCTGCAGTTGGCAACACACCATATCATGACCAATGTGTACACCTGATACACAGGAGATTTGTTCATGCTAATTTCAAGTATATAGCACAAATGCCACAGCTGTGTGCTGACCTAAAGATAAAACCCTGTGACAAATACTTAGATTGTGTAGTTTGCAAAGAATGCAAAACACTAAAAGCTCCTGTGAGTAAGCACAGTGACAGAGTTACAACTAGACCTTTGGAAATTGTACACTCTGACATTACTGGTCCTTTTGCTCCAAGTCTTGGACAAGCAAGGTATGCAATGACCATCATTGATGATTTCTCAAGATACACATTTATCTACATCTTAAAACATAAAGATTAGGCATTTGAGAAATTTAAAGGTTTTGTGACATGGGCAAATGGAAAATTCCCTAGGCCTGTATCTGCACTCCAATGTGATAGAGGAGGAGAGTACCTTTCTCACAAATTCAAAAGGTTCCTAGTGGAAAAGGGGATAGAACAAATTCTTTCTAACCCTTACACCCCTCAGCAAAATGGTGTTGCCGAAAGAAAGGGCAGAACCTTGCAAAACACAATGGAATACATGCTTAAAGATTCCAATTTATCTTTTAAGTATTGGGGAGAGGCAATATCTACTGCCTGTTATGTACAAAACAGATTGTATAACTCTGTGATTCAGGACATTCCATTCCATTTGTTTTATGGTGTGAAACCAAAGGTAAACCATCTTAGAGTGTTTGGTAGCACTGCTTGGGTTCATATTCCAAAACAACAGAGAAGGAAAGGAGGCCCCACAACAAAGAAAGCCATCTTTGTTGGCTATGAACAAAGCCAAAGGAGCTACAGGTTCATAGTGGGAGAGAAATTAATAATTAGCAAAAGCGCTTCTTTTGCTGAACAAAACTGGGGGAGATTAAATTCTAGCTCTCCAGTTGATCTGACCACCACAAGAGAACAGCAAGGATTTGCTGATAGTGATCTTTTGCCTGATGGGGACATTAAACCAGAAAAGCAAACTGAAGGTCTGTCTGATGAGACAGATACTTCTCAGGAAAGTGATAGGAGTCAAAATTTAAGCCCTGTATTACCTCACAGATCTCAGAGAAGTAATAAAGGTGTTCCTCCATCACGTTTTCAGGCTGAAACTGTAAAGGCTTTTCACATATTCACAGAACCTGAGTCTTTAGAACAAGTGAATGCTTTACCATCTGAGATTGCACAAAATTGGCATTCTGCCATGCAACAGGAGTTAGCATCCTTGAAAGAAAATAAAACATGGAAACTGGTAAATCTACCTCCCAATGAATGCTGTCTAGGTTGTAGGTGGGTTTTCAAACTGAAAAGGGATGCTGATGGCAAAATCCAAAAAGATAAAGCAAGGTTAGTTGCAAAAGGGTTCACTCAAAGGAAAGATTTAGACTATGACAAGACTTTTGCACCAGTTACTAAAGGTGAATCAATTAGATCACTGTTAAAAATTGCTACACTCAAAGGAATGTCAGTTCACCACTATGACATTCAAACTGCATTTCTCTATGGTGATTTAGACCACAAATTATACATGCAGCAACCCCCTGGCTATGAAAAAGGGGAGAATCTAGTCTGTGAACTGCAGAAGTCAATCTATGGGTTAAAACAAGCTGCTAGATCCCGGAACCAAACATTAGATGAAAAACTGCAGAATTTTGGTTTTGAAGAAGGAAAAGCAGATCCATGTGTATATATGAAGAAAGACAAACAAGGCTGTATGTATCTCTGCATTTATGTTGATGATTTGCTGCTGTTCAAACCAACAGAAAAACAAAGGCTTGATTTTGAAGCCTGCATGAAAAGCCATTTCACATTAAAAAGCCTTGGAACTGTAACAAATTACCTAGGTTTGGAAATACACAGGGAGAAGGATGGCAGCTTTCTGTTAAACCAACGTAGTAAAATTCAAAAGCTCCTAGAGGATTTTAATATGCAAGACTGTAAACCAGTCTCTACTCTGATGATGACAGATTTTCAGAAAGATATAGGAGAAACTCAGTTAACTGAGGCAGAGAACTATAGATCTGCAATTGGAAGTTTACTGTACATTGCAAATCACTCTCACCCAGATATCTCAAATTCTGTGGCCATTTTAAGTAGACAGGTAGAGAAGCCTACATCTACTGGAAAAGCAGCATTGAAGAGTTAATGAGGTATTTGCAAGGAACAAAGAATTATTGCCTGAAGCTAAATGCCTCTGGAACAGAGAAATTGCAGGCTTTTGCCGATTCTGACTGGGGAGCAGATGTCAGTGACAGGAAATCCACTTCTGGGATTTTAATTCAATTTGCTGGGTCAAGCTTAGGCTGGCATTCTAGAAAGCAAACACTTGTTGCTCTTTCCACTGCAGAAGCAGAGTTTTATTCTCTGACACAAACCTGTAATGAGGTTATATGGTTTAAACATTTGTTAAAAGACATAGGCATGGAAGTGAACCAGCCTATAACTGTTTATGAGGATAATCAAGCTTGCATTGCTATGGCAAAATCTGAAGCCTGCAGGAATAGGACAAAACATATTGATATTAGATATCAATATATCAAAGATATGATAAGCAAAGGAGAAATAATGTTGAAATATTGTGAATCAAAAGACATGATTGCTGATGTTTTAATCAAACCTCTTGCTGTACCAAGACACAAAGAGTGAACAAAGCAAATTGGTTTGCATCTCATTCTGTAGTATAAAAAGGGGAGTGTTAATATGTTTTCTACTACAGATTAAGGTTACTATGGTAACTAATCATTTTGGCCGGGTGAAGAGGTTGAATTTAATTGTCCCCTTTTCACGTGTTAATGGTTGCATTTCCTAAGGGAGGAACTTGCCTGAACTTGTTTTAGTTTCAGTTTCCCTTCTGTGTAGGCTTGCAGAGAATATGCAGCTGAGATAAATCTCTCCTCTCAGCAAACAGCCTTTAAATATGTTTGTTTTCTGTAAATGAAATTATTTTTATAGAAATGCCTGGTGTGTGACTTTTCTGATCTCTCCTGGGCCAAATGCTTTCCTAGCAATCTGCCAACAAATCTCCCCCTACATAAACACTGAAAAAAAATGGGGTATCTTACTGTAGTCCAGACTATCTACATATAGGATTAAAATGAGCACACTTAATTTGATTACTATATTAACCCATTTTCTGGCTTTGCACAATACACTATAATAACTAATCCAGAGGTTAGGTCTTCCCAGTGTATATGGGCATAAATACACACAAACATAAATTAAAAGGATTATAACAAACCAAATTCAGAAACGCGTGGGAATGATCCAAATGATTTCTTTTGCCCCTAGCCCATAAATGAGGGAAGATAACAGATAACTAGAAAAATTAAATTCTTTCCAGGGTTGTCAAAATTTTGCATAAAAAAGAGGAAGAGCATATTTTCTCCCCCCCCTCCACAAAAAAAAAAAGGCTTCCCAACCTGTAGTTTGTCAATCCCTGTTGGAGTATCACCGTCATGCCAATTTTGTGGGTGTCCTCAGGCAAGTCTATGTCAGATAAGTGTCATGCCAACTGGTGTACCTATGGAAATGATGGCAGTGATGGGCATGATGGATGAAAAGAGAAGAAGCCACAGTACAAGAACTGGATAGATGAACTATGCACCTGGAAGAACTGCATAATGGAGTAAGAGATAGGACACCTTGGAATGCTTTTATCTAAACTGGCTACAATTTTTAGAGTGTATCTTGATTTCTAAGCCAGGCCTGATTTTTTTTTTGTTCCTCCCTTCATGCCCACACAAATTACACAATCTGTTGGCTTGTTGTCTAGGTTGCTCTTCCAGTTGTTTGGTGGGAAATCCACCTGTGATTGAAAAATGCCACTTAATACCCTTTTATACAATTTTTATTAAAAGTTTTAAGAATAATAGTAAAAACCACAACAAACTAAATTAGAACAGAAAAAGTAAAAAAAGAAAGAACAGAAAAAGCTAAAAGTACAATAAGAAAAAAAAATAGAAAAAAACAGAAAAAAAGAGCAAGATATAAAGCAAGATATAAAGACATAAAGAAGTGGTTTCCTATATTCTTCACAGAAGTTACAGGTACAATAATATTTTAACCTCTTTCTCTAAACTCTCCTCTTTCTATAATCTATCCTGTCCAATCATCAAAACCATAAATCACAAGTACATTTTTTCCATTTTTATGCAAAAAGTCCATAAGCTGTTTCCAGTCACCAATAAATGTAGATAATGTCTTTTCTTTAATCAAAGAAGTCAGTTTGTTCATCTCAGCAAGTTCTGTCAATTTCACCAACCATTCCTCCTTAGTGGGTAGTGTTGAATCTTTCCATCTTTGTGCATATAATAATCTTGCCACAGTAATCATATATTGAAATAATCTTCTTCTGACTATGATTCTTCTCCGTGTATCCATCAATCCTAAAAGGAAAAGCTCAGTTGAATATTAATCTTTAAATCCTCAATATCAATGTATGTATTTGAATCCAATTTTTTAAGCTTTTTTACATGTCCATCAAGCCTGATAGAAAGTCCCTTCATGTTGTTCACATTTCCAACATACATTTGAAGTGCCTTTGCACATTCTAGATAATGTCTCTGGTGTCATGTACCAGCAATATATCATTTTACAAACATTCTCTTTAAGATCATAACATAATGTAAATTTCAACCCTTTTAACCACATATTTTCCCATTGATCCATATGTATGCTATAACCAAAATTCTTAGCCTACTTTATCATACATTCTTTGACCTATTCTTCCTCTGTTTCAGATTTCAACAAAAGTTTATACATTTTAGCATTTACATGTTCATCATCAGTGTACAATTGTACTTCAAATTCTGTCTTACTTCTTTCCATACCATAAGTCTTTTTGTCCATTTTGAATCTTTCTGATAACTGTAAATGGGAAAACCTTTGACAACTATATCCTTCTGCTATTAGTTGCTCTCTTGATTTAATCTTAATTTCCCCTTGATGATTTTCCAATAATTCCTGCTACATCAACCATTTGTCTGCCTGATCTACCGAGGTGTTTTTAGGCACAACTGGGTTTATATCTATTCCATATTCTCAATATGGCACATCTAATAAAATGATTTTTAAAATCCACATTAATTTTAACTTTATTGTACCGTAAGTATCCATGCCATCCAAACCTCAGGTTGTGATCTTCCAACTGTAAAAGTCTCTTGTTTCTCAGCAACATCCATTCTTTCTTCCAGACCAAACAACAAGCTGCAAAATGCAAGTTCAAATCTGGTAAACCCAGTCCTCCTCTTTCTTTTGCATCTTGTAACATTTATATTTAACTTTTTTCCCTTGCCATACAAATTTAGATGTAAATTTTTGTCATTGTTTTAATGGTACATCAGTTGTCAAAACAGGTATTGTCTGAAACAAAAACAGAAAAATGCCACTTAATTTAATGGACTTGAACTCAGCTCATGGTTGTAGAGAGTTGGCAAGGACCGAACATAGAACAGGCCAGCTTTACCATCTTGCTTGTAGATTCCTCACATAGTTCCTTTAAGTGATACCAAAAGCCTTCATTAAAGAACTCATAAATTGGCTTACCTTTGAGACTTAAATTTGACATGTTGCATTTCCAAGGCCCAGCTATCCGAATCATGTTACGATTTAGAGGAAAAGAAGGAAATTTGGGGGGGGGGGGTAAGGCAGGAGAGATATACAGCCGCTAAAGCTAAATTTCCAAAGGATTTTTCAATGCTTTCTGATTAATTTTATTTCAGCACTTCTGAGCAAGGAGAGAAAATAAAAGGTAGGGGAAGGAGAAAGGTTTGGATGCTGGATCAACACATCCCCAGCCTGCAGAAACGGGATTAAGGAGGAAAGCCAAGAGTAGAAGCGAAATTGAGGATTATGACAGAGGCCACAGCAGGTTCAAACAAAATTTGGCCTGCTTAAGGCAGGAGAAATCAGATTGGTGACAGGTGCCATCTTGTGGGTCATTCTACCACTCTGCCTCCTGACACTTTTTATAACAAGAACAGAGAAAGGAGGGCGGGTTTTTCATGGGCTAGAACAGGGAAAGTCATTCACAATGATGGAAGGCAAGCTTGCCTCCTGGGTTTCTGTGGGATATCCAGGTAAGGCTTGCTAGAGAGCAGAATGCTACTTTAGGCTTGAGAAAGCAACACCTGAAGTACTTCCCTCCAAATGTGCAATTGTAAATACTTTGTGTGATAATCAGATTATTTCTGGACTTTATAGTAATGCAGATAAAACATTCATGTGGCACCAAGTCTGGGGAAAGGTTAGAATATGGCACACTGTTAATTAAAAATATTGCAGGCCCCACAAGAGCTGCAAGTAGAATATGACTTTTGCTCCTCCCACCCCCACCCCATCAATCCCCCATTCTTATCTCTGACATGCAAAAAGGAAAAAAAAAACCTCCAAAATGAAACAAAACAACCTGGCATTTTAGACCCAGCTTACAGGAATACTATCCATGAAAAACTCCAGCCTAATCAAAATAAGAACCATGATATGGAAAGGATCACTTTATAAGGAAGAAGGTGGGAGTAAGTTAGACATACTTTTATGGGTTTACAGATTCAATCCTTTATCAGATTTGCTATTAAAGTAATATAATTCAAAACCCATACCTGATACTTCTAAGGTTTAAAGCCACGCACTTAAACCAGAGTTTAAGCAAGTATGCAAAGAACTTGGGTTAGACAACAATTTTTGGTTGCATAAGTTTTTCCTTTTCTCATTTCAACGTGGTTCACGCTCATGATCAGTTCTTTATGGCTCACTCCAATTGTGGGTTATTCATTTGGATATTTTGCCAATAGGTTTGTCCTTGAATTAAGAATGGCAAAATTCATACATAAATTTATTCAGTGAAGCTGTTGAATTAATCCTCCCAGTTGAGGAGAATTGTGCTTAGCTCTTTTTTTCCCTTTTAAATAAAAATGCAGATCTAGGGAGGAAAAAGAAGGATTTAGAAAGAGTCAAAATTATTTGGGGGGGGTGGGGGAGTCCTAAGATGTTCTTTACAAAATAAGCCTCAAAAGGAGGGATCACATTAATCAAAACCTCCACTATTTATAGGCAGCAAAGATAATCTTGGTCAGAGAAAAAAAATCATCAAGGTTTTTTGGGGGAAAATTGCATGACTCTAAAATTTTTAGAGTTGAACCCCTCACATTTGAAACAGTGCTATTCTCCCCATCATTTCTCTTCATTCTTATCCAGATTTGAGGAAGTGCTTTTATTCTGAATGGCCCCAAATCCTGGATGGCATCTTTCCTCGCTTCTCGGAAAGATAAATGATCTACATATGGCAAAACTTTTCCAGTGCGTATTTCGTTTGTTAACTCACAAGCCACACACCCACACAAAACATATTCATTGCAAAACTTTCCTTTTTATGGTGATATTTTAATCTGAGAATATGTCAGTTCCTTTCTTCTTCTACTTCTTTTTTAAATTGCTGATGAAAACAAATTAATGTTAAATATATTTTCCCCTTTGCGTGGATGACATCTCTGTCACTCTCCTGCCTCTCCCCTTCCTTCCCCAGTCTCTCTGCCTCTCACAATGGCTCACAAAGGGAGGTATTAACAGAATAACAGTAGATGTTGTGTGTTGTGCCATGAACAAAACTTGTGATCTCATCCCAAGGTTTCAAGCAAGCTTGAACCATCTGGCTCCGAGCTGGCGAAAAGCATGCTGGCTATTCCACAGAATTTCAGTGTCAGGGCAAAGGGGCAGCGTGTCTTTGCTTAATGCCAATCTCTTCTCCCTCCCGTCTCCCCCTTCCCTTTTACCCCCCCCCCCGCCCTCTTCTTCTTCTCCAATAAGATAGCAGCCTGACATTGGAAAACATACCAGGAGTTTCTAAACACATTTCTGACATTTCCTAGTAGGGATTTCATTTCATTTTATTTTGGTATTGTGATTTTTTTTTTCTGCAGCTCAGGCTTTTTTCTACAGAACCCCCCCCCCCATTCTTCTATTTCCCTTTCAATCAAATAAGGCACCCTCTTTTTCCCCCCTTCTCTGTCTCTCTTGTACACGTACACACACACACACACACACAGACACACACTCTCTTTGCAGAGAAGGAGAGGGTTTTGAAGGGGGGAAGGGAGGAGGAGGAGGAGAGAAAGTTGGCAATTTAATTCAAACAAAAGGAGCTTGAAATCTATAAGCACAGCAACTGGGAGACTCTTAGCAATAGAATTCTAATTAGTATTCTCCTATTTTTCTTTTAGACAGTTGAGGAATGCCCCCTATTGACTCTAAAAGGCAGGCTGGTTAAAAGAGAGAGGGAGGGAGGGAGAATGTGTGCTTGTGTGGGGAGGAGAAGGGAGGGGGCTCAGACATAGCCAGCAAACACTGCAGATTGCAAATTATATCACAACCCTTGCCAAGTCCCTACTCCTGGCATCAGGTTTTTTAATGACACCCTGCAAAAGAGAATGGAGGGAGGTGCTGAGAGGAAAGCCCTCATCTTGAGAGAGAGAGAAAAAGTGTGTGTGTGGGAGGCAAGTTGTGTGGCAGCCTGCCTTTGTTGCAAACCCAAATGGTGAAATACACACAACACCCACACCCCTATCACCGCACAGATATGGTTTGAATATATGCCTAATGAGAAGTGGGGAGAGGGCCATTGGTTTCCTGGTCAATTGGCAGCTCCTATTGCATATTAATGAAAGGAATGATCTCATTTTGAAAGAAGAAGGCAACCTCCTGCCTCATCCTTCTTTCTTATTCCTCTCCCCCCCCCTCCCAACTAAGAATCCCCAACTATGATTCTTTGGTTCTGAAGAAGAATAAACATTGCAGAAGATGCCGTGAGAGACCTGGAGAGGGTTTGCATTTTCATTTGATCTCGACCCCAGGCAGACCAATATTTAAGGCAGGAATTTGGTGGCACTCTAAAAATACAATTGCCTCTTTGCATAATAATATGGCTGATGTGTGTGCCTGTGGAATTCTTTGAAATCACCCTGTCCCTGTCTTGCTAGTCTACCAGTTAAAATTCCATTCACAAAGACATGGATGGACCCTACGCCTCTAGAGGGGTTACTTTATAAATTGCACCTCCCATGGCATTACCTTTTGCCCCTTCCTGATGCTTGTATCTTGGAGCTGAAGCAGATGAGGAGGAGGGAAAGAAGAAGAAGAAGAAGAAGAAGAAGAAGAAGAAGAAGAAGAAGAAGAAGAAGAAGAAGAAGAAGAAGAAGAAGAAGAAGAGGAGGAGGAGGAGGAGGAGGAGGAGGAGGAGGAGGAGGAGGAGGAGGAGGAGGAGGAGGAGGAGGAGGAGGAGGAGGAGGAGGAGGAGGAGGAGGAGGAGGAGGAGGAGGAGGAGGGGACAATTCCATCTGGACAAAGCAACCTTCATAAAAAGAGAACGTCTGGGCACTGCCCTGGTATGCTTGTCTGTATGTCTGTGTCTATATACGTATTCAGGCTCCCAACCTAGAGAACCTTTTGCTTCTCCTAGTGATTTTTTTTAAACAAATCTTTATGTATTATTTTTTTTTCATTATTATTTGACTGAAGCCCCTTTGATAGCCATCCATGAAGTGAAGGAGCAACCATCTATTCAGCAATCAAAGTAAGTTGCTCATAACTATGGCTTATGTGCATGCAAAATGCATGGACTGTAGCAGTTATTTGTGAGGTTGATCTGCCAAGAGAAACAAATTGGCCTCATCTCAAATTCAATGTAAGCCAAAGGATGCACCTTGGCAAACCAGTATGTCTTTGCAGGAATATTTTTATAGTATTATTCTGGACTATTCGGATTAGTAGTTGCTAAATCGCAACACATATTAAACTTTAGGAAGAAACCACATTGTGCAAAACACTACTCTATAATTTATAATGTTTATGTATTGACATATGCCTCTTGGCTTTTCCTCTTCCCCCTCCCCAAACATTTTCCTTGTCTGAGGGCATCTGCTGTAGCTTTTTTCACCATGAGAAAAAACTACAGCTGAGACTCCATAATGTTACTGCAGCAGGCATGAAGCAAGGAAAAGATATGTCCAATGAGCTTTATGAGTGAGGACAGACATCATTTCCTAATGGTCCTGGTCTGCATATAAAATAACTGGAGATAAAACCCCAAAATGAGATGTTGGTCTGGGATGAGCTGCCCTCCTTCTTTCCCTCCTTGCAATTTGGCCAATGCCATGCATTGGGTTAGGCAGGTAAGGTATCCTACCTTAAGTACAAAAAAGGGAAAGTGGAGAAATGGATGCAAAATCTGAGCTTTGATATTGCAGCACGGTTTCAAAGAGGCCATAGAAGACCTTTGAGCTAGGCTGCCAATATAGCTGGGTTCATATGGTTCTGTTTTCCACCCAGAATTCCTTAGGTAGATGGGCAGAAATATAAATGCGCTAAATAAATAAATAAATAAATAAATAAATAAATAAATAAATAATCAAATGAATAGTTTTGAATTTCTCTACCAGGGGTCTGGGGCAGAGGAACTGGATGTATTAGTTCTCTGAATTTCTCAATGGCACTGCCACCATGACAGCCCCATGGAAGAAGCATGGAAATATAGGAATCCAAGGATAATGCAGTCTATTGTAGAGTGGATTGCACATTGAAATTCAGCACTGTTTATAGTTGTAGTTGTAGACAGCAGAAGATTCAATTGGTTCTTTTATTTCTATTACCTGGTTTTCAATCATCCTGAAGCCTCCTTTGCTGCCTATACTTCCCAATCTCAGAAAATGCCCATGGGCAGTGTCCTGTCCTGGTAATTACTCTTGGAATTAAATGGAAGTAGGAGAAACCAAGGAGGTTGTGGATCCATGGAGAAAGAACTGCATAATGGTGAATAGGACATTTGCATATACAGCTCATCTCTTGCCACCCAGGAGAATTTCACCAAAATTATCTTCTCCTTTGAAATAGATTTGAGAGTTTTTCTGTACAGCAGTAATAATACTGACTTTCAGAACTCCATATCTAATGTATGTCTATGCATAATGACACCCTGTTTCTTAGTCAAACATGGAAGGAAGGAAGGAAGGAAGGAAGGAAGGAAGGAAGGAAGGAAGGAAGGAAGGAAGGAAGGAAGGAAGGAAGGACCATAGGCAAATGCATTAGAGAAATTCCTCCTCCTCCTCTTTTTCCTTTTTTCCCCTTCTGCTTCTCATTCTCAGTCAGCTTTTGAATATCACTTAATAAACTTCTTTTTCTTGAGCATCTATGAAAATCATCAAAGGCCTGGTAAATCTCAACTTCTTTCTTTTAAATCAAATACATTTCAAAGGAAAACAAAATTAAGTTGCACCAACAGTACAGAGTTTACCAGGTCCTTGCTTGACTGTTCTATAATACAGAATGGATCAAACCAGTTTGACCTTCCATCTCTATAGAAAAAAAATCACAGATATTCCCAGTTGTTACACAACTTTCTATAGGACCACTTAAATGAGCTTTGTAGACTACCTGATGACAATGAACCACACTTGGGAACTGACACTGGTCTTATCAGGCATGAAAAGAGGACATTTATAATCTGTAAGCTTCCAGAGAATCAACTATAAAATACATGTAAAATGATTTGTTCTATAAATTATGTATTTATATCTTTATTTAAATATATATGCCACCTGACTCCAGAAGACTCTGTTTGTGTGTGTTGTGTGTGTCTCACTCTCATTTTTTTTCCAAGCAAAGAAAGGGAAGATCCTCTGAAATATCTCTTACCTTAACAACCTTTTCCCCATATCCTGAAATAATAATGTGCATTCATTGAGTGATCCCATTATTTAGGGATCTCACAGTGTCCATTCTGTGCCTCATCACTGGTCAGAGATGGATGTCAGAAGTATCAGAAAAAGTCCTCTCATTGTCCTTACCTTGCTGGAGATAGGGAAACAAAACCCATCCTCATTGCTCAGAAAACCAGGCAGTATTCCCTGATTGATTGAGCTATGCTGATTCATGCATAAATGCAAATGACCTTTAAGGTTGAATATTTTGTCATGAAATATGCCTACTCTCCCCACATTTAGGATTAACATAGAAATCATAAAAAACATAGGAAAAAGAATATAATTTTCATTAATACATCTATGTTTATCCTGAATATCCTAGAACAGTGTTCTTCAACCTGCTCAACCAGCAGTGTTCCTCAACCATGGCTGGCTGGAGAATTCTGGGAGTTGAACTCCACACATCTTAAAGTTGCCAAGATTGAGAAACACTGTCCTAGAGACCAACATGGGTCCTTTCCAAAATAAGAAAACTGGGGGATGGGGGGGGAGGTTTAATAATTAGGCTTTCTCCTTATTTAAACAATATTTAGTTATCTCAGTGTTTCATTTTCCACCCATGAGTAGAGCATCAGTTCCCACCTAGGGGAGCAAATAGGGGAGCAAATACAAGGACTAAGTGGAGATAGGGGATTGAGATGAAGCAATCATTGAGAATTGTTATAGCAAGTAAGTGGGCCCAGGAGAAAACAATCACATTTTCAGTGGCATGAAGATTCTGGTTAAGTGATCACTTTCATCTTCAATAAACACTAGAACTTAGCTTATCCATTGCAGCTGAATGGTGAGAGATGTAGGATTCATAAAGAGGTCCTTTGTAACTCAGCCCTTCAATAAGCTGTGGAATTCAGAGCCATAAGATGTAGTCATGGCCACTAGTTGTTTTTCAAGGGGGAATTACACCAATATAGGTAGGAAAAGGCTCTTGTGGACTGCTGGTTATGATGATGACTGTGCATGTGGCTTCAAAAGTAGAAGTAGAATGCTTCTGAATGACAGTTGCTAGGCAAAAACAGCAGAAGAGTGTCTCTAGAAAGACCCCATATCCAGTCTGTGGGTTTCTCAGAGGCATCTGGCCAGTCCTGTGTGAACCGCAAAAGATGAAGGAGACTGCCAAGTGAACATTGAAAAAACAAAACAAAACTCATTTGAATAATGTTCTTTCTTCAGGATATTTATTTATTCATTCATTCATTCGATGTTCCCCACCCATCTCCTCCGATCAGAGGACTCCGGGCGGTTTACAATAATTAATTGAAACGACAATCATACAATAAATAAAATATACAAATATAAAATTACTCCAATGAATAAATATAAATAAGAATAAAAAGTAAAAAAAAAAAAAGTCCAAATGGCAGGAGAATCTAAAGCAGTCCACGTGTAACAGGAGTGGTCTATAGCAGCCATCCCCATGTAGGTCTATTCCCCTCTCCGACCCAAGGAATTGACTGGCTTGGTCAATTCCTTCCTTCCTTTGTAGTTCTTAATACCATTCCTTTTATTTGTACATTGCTTTTCCTCCAAGAAAACGTATGGTCTACTGAAGAAAAGCAGTAAAACAATTCAATAAAACAGTCTATGATAAAAACAGAACAACAATAATCTCGCACCATTTCTCTCATGCGGAAGGTTGCTCTGAAGGAGCTGTTATTCTGCAAATGCCTGGAAGAACAAGCAGGGCTGAAGGTAACATCTGGAACTAAATCGTATGGGATCTGCCATGGTTATTCCATTGAAAGTTCCACATTTCTGCCACTGAGGAAATCCTATTCCAACTCCAGACTCAAAGACGGAATTATGAGAAGAGTCTTCTAAAGGGACCTTAGGAGGCCGGTGCGTATGGTGGGAATATTGTATTTTAATACTTGTGTCCTAAGTACTTTAGGGCTTTACAGTTTGATGTCAACCCTATGTACCTATGTAGAATACAGGCAGCAGGGTGCTATCTTAAGGACTAGTGTCATACAATCCCATTTAGTTATCTCACTTTTTTTTTTTTTTTGTAGCTTCAAGTCAGTGTTGACGCCTGGTGACTGCCTGGACCAGTTCTTGCAGTTTTCTTGGCAAGATTTCAGAAGTGGCTTGCCATTGCCTGCTTCCTAAGGCTGAGAGAGAATGACTGGCCCGAGGTCACCCAGCTAGCTTTGCACCTAAGGTGGGACTAGAACTCACTGCCTCCCGGTTTCTAGCCCAGTGCCTTAACCACTAGACCAAACTGGCTCCACTTGACACATAGGGAGATGCATTTTGTACCAACCACAGCTGTCACGTTGTCTTCAAGAATAGCTCCAGGCAGAGCCATTGCAGTAATCCAAATGTGGTTGTTACTGCATGATTCACTGAGATGAGGGGTTCTTACCTCGTAATAAATGCAGTTCTCTGAATCCATCTTTAAGTAGATAAAATTAGCCCTGCTGGAATCATTTTTGCTTTTCATTACCCTTAATAATTTGGTATCCTTTACAAACTTGGTCAGCTCACCAGTTACCACTCCATCAGGATCATTTGTGATCCAGCTAAAGAACACTGGTCCCAACACAGATCTTTGATGGACCCCAGTTTTTAGTTCTCTCCTTTGAGCAAATTGCCTATTTATTCCTACTTTTTTCTTTCTGTTTCTTTTTTTAACTAGTTAGCAATCCATAAAAGGACAGGTCCTATTATCCCATGACCAGTAAGTTCACTCAATAGCCTTTGATAAGGAATTTGGTCAAAGGCTTTTTGAAAGCCCAAATACACAAGGTTAACAGGGTCAACTCCATCCATATGTCTGTTAATAGTGTCAAAAAGTTCCAGAAGTTTGATGAGGCAGGATTTAATTTTGCTGTGAGCAGCTGACATTTGTAGAACCCATGCTGATACCTCTGTATGCTTAGTTATCTTCTTCTTTGATTACCAGGTTTATTAATTTGTCTAGAACAAATGCTAAGTTGCCTGAGCTATAACTTGCTACCATTTCCCTGACTCTCTTTTAAAAATTCCATTGAGGGATACGTTACATATTAAGTTCTTACATTCACCTTAACTTCTTCCATTTGTAATGGCTTGACATAATTGCATTGTTAATGACTTTCCTCCTAATTTTTAACATGCCTCCCATATGGATCTCAGAATTTTTTGCAATTTATTTATTTATTTTCTATCCCGCCTTTATTATTTTTTTTATAAATAACTCAGGGTGGCAAACATACCAAATACTCCTCCCTCCTCCTATTTTCCCCACAACAACAACCCTGTGAGGTGGGTTGGGCTGAGAGAGAGGGACTGGCCCAAGGTCACCCAGCTGGCTTTCATGCCTAAGGCGGGACTAGAACTCTCCTACTACACCTGATTGGCTCTTGGGCTGAGAGAGAGGGACTGGCCCAAGGGCACCCAGCTGGCTTTCGTGCCTAAGGTGGGACTAGAACTCTCCTACTATGCCTGATTGGCTCTTGGGCTGAGAGAGAGGGACTGGCCCAAGGGCACCCAGCTGGCTTTCATGCCTAAGGCAGGACTAAAACTCTCCATCTCCTGATTTCTAGCCCATTGCCTTAACCACTAGACCAAACTAGCTCTCTAAATGGTCTCTTTAAATGGTCAGGGAAGGCCACTGTCTCTTTATAAACAGCAATCTGAAGCTGCTGTGGTTGGTCTGGGCCTGTTCAGTAAAATAAAGGATGTGGTCACCACATTTCCAGAAGAATATTGGCAAGTTAGAGAGGGTTCAGAAGAGGCCAGAAAAGATGATACGAGGAGGACATGGATTAGGAGGACAGAGTGAAGGCTCTTGGAATGTTCAGTCTGCATCAAGGAAGGAGACATGATTCAGGCTATTCAGGGTACCATAGTGAAGCTGGTCAGGAAACTTTTTCCATGGCCGCAGAAGCTAGGATCAGAAATAATGTTTATAAGTTGCAGCTACCTAGATTTCATTTCAACATAAAGAAAAACTTCCTAATGGTAGGATCTGTACAACAATGGGACAGTCCACCTATGGAGGTTGAGTTCTCCATCCCTAGAGAATTTTAAGAAGCTGGACAGCCACTTCTTGAGTATGGTTTAATTAGTTGTTATGCACATTCTAGGGGGTTGGACTAGATGATCCTCATGGTCCTTTCCAACTGTACAGTTATATAATTCCCTGACTAAAACTATGCTTCCCATTTTGGTCCATTTTGCTAGGCCAACTCTTGATCGAGCTTCATGTATGCATGTTTGACACCACCGTTATCTAGATTCAATCTTTTCTTTTCAGGCATTTTATCAATTATTTTAACTTGCATTCAACCTCAGGGGGAAAAAAATATTTTAATGGAAGTCCACCCTCCTCTTGCTCCAAGACTGATCTTCTCTATCTTTCTTTACTTCTTATTTACTGGCATCCTCTTGTGGAGATCCGTGGAGGAGTAAGGTGCAGTGATGAGCAATTGTGGTGCCCAATGGCATTAAAGAGTTCAAATGACCACAAATGTCACATTAAGTTGTCAAATCAACCAGTCTTTTCCCATCATTGGAACATTAGAATGAGGGCTTGAGACAATAAAATCGTTCAATTATAATGCATTAAAGCTCTCCTTGCAGGGAAAAGAAGGAAGTTGAGTGAAAAGGGGAGAGAAGCTTGAAAAGAGACTTTCTTACCAATAGGGATTTTTTTTTTTTGCTGGGACCCCCCCCCCCCCAAGGGGGAAAAAATACCTGTGAAAGGGGCATAATTGGATAGTTTGAAAAGACTCTTCATGACAAGGACAATAAAATGGATAATGGCATAAGAATTCCATTTGTGCCCTAAATGGCACAGCCTTGGCTGAGATTTTTTTTCTAGTAAAATTGTGTCCAGTTTTATAGGTGAGAAAAGCTGGTCCAATCTTTCTCTCGCCCTACAGCATCCAGCACATGCAAGGATTAAAAGTGAGAAGGGGATAAGGAGGCACACAGCTGCGCCTTGCACCCAACATTCTTGTCATCAGTTCAGCCCCTTTTTACTTTATTATAGAGGAGGATGTGCTGGAAGCTCCCACAGCTTACCCAGGTTTGAAAGGGAGAAGCCTGATTCATCACCTGGAAGAGCTTTATTGACCCACCTGGGAATTCAACCAAGTCACCTTATTGACTTTAATACTGCATGGATATCAGCTTTACAATTTCTCCAAAGTTGTGGACAAAACTTCTGTTTATATGATACATCCTTAGGATGCTTGAAATACAATTTGCAGGGTTCTCTTGGCGATATTTTATTGTTGAGAGTTGCAAGGTGCTAGTAGTTTTATCGCCATAACTTCTCTGTCACTCTGCAGCCTCCTTGCTAACCAAGCCATGGGAATATGCTTTGATGTTTAGAATCCTACCTTCAAAGCAAAATCTAGCACAGCTATATAAACTGAAATAATTTATTTTATTTATTTCTTTTTTATTTATATGTCAAATTTCCATCACCGCCCATCTCCCCAGAAAAGGGGACTCTGGGCGGTTAGTTCAGTTCATAAAGTGAAATAATAAATACCTAATCAATAATTGGAATCCCGTTCTTCGATTATAATCTAAAGCATGAATTGGTATCATATCCAAATTTAGATTTATTTATGCATATAATCTACAGCTAAATCAGAATAAATTGTAGTAATAGGTACTGAATTTAGTGCAAGGTATAATTTCATTACTATTTGTTACTATTTCAGATACACTATTATGGTGTATAATTTAATTTTATTTACTATATAGTGCATTGACCATGGTCTTTGTTACTTGTTCTTAGCTTAAGTTTAATAGTGATTTTTAGTTTCTTAATGTGAGCTATATACTAATTACTCACAACTAATTAATGATCATTTAGAAAGCTATAATCTCCATGACATTTTAAAATCCCTGGTTTATTTAACTGTGTGTGTGTGTGTTCCTATGTTTTCCCTTGTATTTGTTTCTATGTTTTCTTAATAACAGGGGAAAATGGGGGCGGGGAGGGAGAAAAACACTTCTGTAGCCCTCTTGTCTGCCTACATTTCTCACTCTGAGAAAAGCCCCCATGGGAGGTGCTCCTTTTTGGTGTCTTCCCATGGGACCAGTGGGGTGTATCAGAAGACCGGGAGGCTGCAGAGGACTGAAAAGCATATTGCACAATGAAAGATAGGCTGCTTTGTAACCCAATAAGTAGAAAACCTGCTCAATCCCACCACTCAGATTTTCTTCTCCTTTGAAAGGCATTTGGAAAGTAAACCCTTTTTCACTGAATCAAATGAGAAGCAGTTTGAAACAATGCCAGATAATTTCTCTGTGTCACATTGCTTGGCTGTCCCAGGTACATCATCTTTCTCATTGCTTGACTGTCCCGCCAAGCCATCATTTTTCTCAAGATGCTTCACTCCAACCTACTGTCTTCCATCCCTTCTAATCATCAGTATCCCTCAACCAGGGAGCACATACAGTCTTTTGCACAATTTAGCCCTTCTCCCTAAAGGGTTCCTTATTGTTATATTAGGAAATGTGAAGAACTGGATTTTGGAATGGAGAATCCATTTTATTATACTTAGCAACATTAAACTTGGCACTTCAGCAAACAATGGTAAAGGCTCTGTTCTTTATAGAACCTTTTTTTAAAAAAAAAAAGTTTTGTCTCTATGTTTTAAGTTCATGGATTAATGGTTATGTTGAAGCTTATGCTCAAATAGGAACTAGCCATATATGTTATTGCAAATGCAGCTATAACCAAGGATCTCTAAATTTCATACCTAACAACTGTGTTGTACAATGGAATGGACCTATATACTGGGTGTGCTTCCCAAAACACCAATTCTTTACTTCAAAAGAGTAAATTATAACATTTATCCAAATCTAAGACATATCCAAGTGTTGTTTTCTTTTAGTTTCACTCCTTTTCCCTTTCTACCCTGAATCATTTCAGATTTCCTAAAAATTTTGCAATCATTTTAGATGTTCTAAAAATCTCACAATCATTGCGAAAGGTGTGTGTGTTTGTTCTTTGAAATTAATGTTGAAACAAATGGTCTCAGGCAATTACCTTTGTCCCATTTCTATGTTAGTTTGTTGGGGAGATATTTTAGGTCCTTATGAAAATGTCTATGCATTTCACTTAACTTTTTTTTTCTTAACTCACTTGTTTTGGCATATACATTGTTGTATATTTGTTTCAAAGAGCACACACGTTTGCAAGCAGCTTTCATGCTATAAATTGTTTATTTATTAGATTTATAACTCCCTTTGGTTTTGTAGTACCCAAGGAGGTATACACAATGCTCCCACCTTCTATTTTCCCCACATAAACAATCTTGTAAGGTATTAGGGCTGAGAGGATGACAACTGGCCCAAGGGCACCCAGCCAGCTTTCACGTCTAAGGCGGGACTAGAACTCTCCTACCACGCCTGATTGGCTCTTGGGCTGAGAGAGAGGGATTGGCCCAAGGGCACCCAGCCAGCTTTCATGCCTAAGGAGGGACTAGAACTCTCCTACCATGCCTGATTTGCTCTTGGGCTGAGAGAGAGGGATTGGCCCAAGGGCACCCAGCCAGCTTTCATGCCCAAGGCGGGACTAGAACTCTCCTACCATGCCTGATTGGCTCTTGGCCTGAGAGAGAGGGATTGGCCCAAGGGCACCCAGCCAGCTTTCATGCCTAAGGTGGGACTAGAACTCACAGCCTCCTGGTTTCTAGTCTAGCAGTTTTACCGCTACACCAAACTGGATTTCCAGTTATGGTTGTCTTTGATTAAGGTATGTAATTTACTTCTGCTTGTTAAACTTTTGAAGTGGAGAATATAGGTGCACCATCTAGGGCCCAGATGTTAGGCCTTGTGGTCAGGATACTAGTTGAGCTTGATATGCATGCTTCATAATGTATAATGGGAGAATTTTGCTTGGAGCCTCAGTCACACTGCATCACACTGCATTTATTCTATTTTACGTTTTCTCTGTTGTTAACCCCCCAGAGCCTGGGATGGGCAGCCTTATAAATTCTATAAATAAATAAGCAAACAGATAAACAAAGAAACTTGCTGGCAAAGATGTAATTCAGCAGACTTAACACTAATTTATATGTCTTGTCCTACTATTGACAAAATTTGGGCTGAGTTCACAGGATGGTTAACATTATTCTAGAGCAATTTCTTTCTCATAAGCATACAATGTATTTTTCTTGGCAATACCCCCAATATTGGAATTTATCAAAATGTCAAGAAGTATGAACCCTTCCTTCTTAGGGGATGAACCAAAGAATCATCACACAATATCTGACAGATACATTTACTTGATTTGCAAGAGTGGTTTGCTAAAAGGTCCTGCTTGTCGACATTTGAATTAATCTCCTTTCGAGAGAGAAGAAAAGAAAAATAATTTTGAGTGATTTGGTTAAATTTCCTGGGACTGTTTTGTTTATAGTATGCAATTCCAGATTTTATTTTTTCTTCTTTTTCCAAGACCCCACCACCTTTTTAAAAATTGATAACATATATGAACTGTTTATAACGTTAATTGCTGGTTTAGGTTATACGGTTTGTCATTTTTTTGTATAAAATTGAAAGGATTTTATTTTTTTTAAGTATTATTATTATTATTTACTGTACATAAAAAGAGGGGGTTGGCAGGAACCCCAATCGGCTCTACAAGCATGTTCAAAGCGATGCTACTTTCATCACTTTCCATTATTTCATGTTTTGGCCGTCCTCGGCTACAGGACATCGGACTTCACCATTCCCCACCTCTATTTTTTTTAATTGTTATATTTAAATGTGTGCTTCTTAAAAAAAATGTGTAGAATGAAGGCAGGGAGAAAATCAAATTCATTTACCTCTCGCAAAATAAAGGTCTTCAATTTAGCTCATCGTTGGTGCGTATATAACACTAGTACAGTTTGTTGAAACCGTGTTCCTTTTGTGGATGCTGATGTTATTTATTGTGATCATTATTCTCATTAATTTTTAACTTCCTGGCACAAATAATTCAGAATTACACATATTCACATGCATACCCACCGAGAGAAAGAGAGACACTTACAGGCATGCTTACAGTGCAGACATAATTTCACAGTCAAAACACACTCCCTTGATTGAAACTGTGAACTGGAGAGTGAAGATACTCCAAAAAGCACCCAGTGTGAGAATGGGCATGGAACTGAAGAAGGTTAGTCATTTCACTGAATGCGAAAATCAAGAAACAGCAGCCGTTTTTCCCTTTTGTCTTCAACTTGCTCTTCAAGGTATGAAAAATTCCAGTGGGGGGGAGACCTATGCACCAGCCCCCACCATTCTAGGGGCTCTTCCTTACAATTATCTTTTTCCTTAGGATGCCAATTAACCCTTTTCCTCTCACAGAGCCTACTGTGAGCAGATAGGAAAGGGCCACCTGTTCATCCTGTCAATCAAACATCAACCCAACCAATTATAAGAGGGGGGAACATCAAGAGGAGTTGCTACTACCAAGAATAACATTTGTACATCCTGACAGTGGTGCCTTGCAAAGTTTAATTGATAATAAGATGACAGAATGTCTCTCTTGGGAAACGTTATTCATAAAATGGGGTCTGCAAAACCTTTCCTTTAAAAAGAAATGGGTTGCGCCACCCAATTCTCCAGAAAAGAGAAACTGGATTTTGTGACTGTTATAAATTATGGTAGCTCTCTGTGGTAACTTTATAAGAGTTCATGATTGGGAGGACAGTAAACTGCACAAAGCAGGGCTACAAAGCATGTAACACATTTGCAAATAAGAAGCAAATCTCCAATAATCTCCTGGTGGGTTTTGTAAACATTTAGCTACCTTGTAAGTGAAATTAGGCTGCCAGTCTGACAGCTGGTAGGTTATATAAAATGACCAGGAAGAGGCAATAAAAGATGTAAATTAACTCTTGGTTTAGATCTCTATAAACATATACTGAAGGCGAAGTTGGTGAGTGGTTGCAGTGATTCCAGAACCACTTGGGCAAATTCCTCCATTAAAAAAAAAATGAAATTGCTTCATTAGAAATATCTCCAATATTTGGGCAAAGCTAAGATAGGAAGGTTACTGGCTAGTTTCTAACTGTGACCCTATCTAGCCGAAAAGAAGGCAAGCCTAGGACATTTCCACCCTCACCCAAGGAAATAGAGATACTGTAGATAGATAAGAACTGCCTCCATTACCATATTCTCTGTGAATCTAAATTAATCCTTCCATTTCACAGGTGAATGATTCTGGGAAAACTTGCTTCCCTTTCTGGAAAACACAGTTAAAATTAATAGGTAAACTGAATTTTTGGGTCCTCCTCTGCCTTGCCTCACCTTTCCCCTCCCCTCTCCACTTACTGCATTCTGCTCATTATAGAAGGCTAGGCCTATTTCGATCCTAACATCTGTTTCATTCCACTATCCATTTACCAATGTCCCCAATCTAAGTCAGCTAAAACTGGAGGATTATTTTCTCACTGATCGATATATTTGGGAGGGGGCCTTCCTCCTTATATAGCGGTGTCTGCAAGTTGTGGTCAAAAAAGCCAAGTTTGCTGCCACAGTGGTGCCATCAGAGCTCTGCCTGAGCTTTGTTGTACCCTTGTGGCTGCTCTCTCGACGTTTTGACCATACTCTATAGACAACCCTGTCCTTACCCCATGATCTTGGAACCTCGATATGTCCCAAAATCAATAGGTACAGGGTGGAGGAATATACAGTAGTGGATAGGCCACCGAGAATGGAGGGTGCTAATGGAAGCAAAATACATGTGATCTAAATGATCTTCCATCTAGACTGCAAGATCCAGATAAGCAGTGGAGCATGGTTTCTTGCATCACTTTGCTGCCCTTTAGCAGTCATCTGGATTTTTATAGCTCAGGTATGATAACTTTACAACCACTGCCTCTGTACATGGCACCAGTGAATTTTGAAATAATCAGGACAATGGTCTCCTAAGAAGACCACAGCAAACTTTTTAGGGCAGCCATTTGATCCTAGCCCTAAAAACAAAACAAATACTTTGCCCCTGTGATTCCAGAGAGGTGGAAACTACAGAGCATGCTCTTCTTCGTTGCTCCTTTTATAGAGACATTTGAACCAGATTCATCCTACCCCTGATTTGTAGGCATCCTGGTGACTCAGATTCAGCCTATGCCCAGTTGCTGCTCATAATTGAACTGCCTTTTGTTACAGCGCATGCGGCTTGATTTTGTGCTGCAGCACAGAAGATCCGCCGGACCCTGATGGGCCAATTTTCCACCAGCCAAATGCATTCAATGTAACTGTAATTAATTTAAATTTCAGATATTATCACCTCGTTAAAATTTAAGATGCTATTATGCTTATATAATTTTAGTGTTTTATTTTATAATTTAAATATAGACTGCACCCTGGACCTCACTCAAAGATGTTAGTTAGGTTGTTTTATAACTGTATTTTAATTTTGTCTTAAATTTTATTTCATTTATTATCTATTAAGATAGATTTTATATACATTCACTGAGCATTCTGCTTGTACTGGTCTATGACTGTAATAAATTGCATTGAATTGGAACGTAACAAATATGCTGCTTTAGGTCGTGAACAGAAATTTGTTTTGTTGTTTATTTGTTCAGTCGCTTCCGACTCTTCGTGACCTCATGGACCAGCCCACGCCAGAGCTTCCTGTCGGTCGTCAACACCCCCAGCTCCCCCAGGGACGGGTCCGTCACCTCTAGAATATCATCCATCCACCTTGCCCTTGGTCGGCCCCTCGTCCTTTTGCCTTCCACTCTCCCTAGCATCAGCATCTTCTCCAGGGTGTCCTGTCTTCTCATTATGTGGCCAAAGTATTTCAGTTTTGCCTTTAATATCATTCCCTCAAGTGAGCAGTCTGGCTTTATTTCCTGGAGTACGGACTGGTTTGATCTTCTTGCAGTCCAAGGCACTCTCAGAATTTTCCTCCAACACCACAGTTCAAAAGCATCGATCTTCCTTCTCTCAGCCTTCCTTATGGTCCAGCTCTCACAGCCATATGTTACTATGGGGAACACCATTCTTTTAACAATGCGGACCTTTGTTGTCAGTGTGATGTCTCTGCTCTTAACTATTTTATCGAGATTTGTCATGGCTCTTCTCCCAAGGATTAAGCATCTTCTGATTTCCTGACTGCAGTCAGCATCTGCAGTAATCTTCGCACCTAGAAATACAAAGTCTTTGACTGCTTCTACATTTTCTCCCTCTATTTGCCAGTTATCAATCAAGCTGGTTGCCATAATCTTGGTTTTTTTGAGGTTTAGCTGCAAGCCAGCTTTTGCACTTTCTTCTTTCACCTTCATCATAAGGCTCCTCAGTTCCTCTTCACTTTCAGCCATCAAAGTGGTATCATCTGCATATCTGAAATTGTTAATGTTTCTTCCAGCGATTTTAACTCCAGCCTTGGATTCCTCAAGCCCAGCATGTCGCATGATGTGTTCTGCGTACAAGTTGAATAGGTAGGGTGATAGTATACAGCCCTGCCGTACTCCTTTCCCAATCTTAAACCAGTCCGTTGTTCCATGGTCTGTTCTTACTGTTGCTACTTGGTCGTTATACAGATTCTTCAGGAGGCAGACAAGATGACTTGGTATCCCCATATCACTAAGAACTTGCCACAATTTGTTATGGTCCACACAGTCAAAGGCTTTAGAATAGTCAATAAAACAGAAATAGATGTTTTTCTGAAACTCCCTGGCTTTTTCCATTATCCAGCGGATATTGGCAATTTGGTCCCTAGTTCCTCTGCCTTCTCTAAACCCAGCTTGTACATCTGGCAATTCTCGCTCCATGAATTGCTGAAGTCTACCTTGCAGGATCTTGAGCATTACCTTACTGGCATGTGAAATGAGTGCCACTGTTCGATAGTTTGAACATTCTTTAGTGTTTCCCTTTTTTGGTATGGGGATGTAAGTTGATTTTTTCCAATCTGATGGCCATTCCTGTGTTTTCCAAATTTGCTGGCATATAGCATGCATTACCTTGACAGCATCATCTTGCAAGATTTTGAACAGTTCAGCTGGGATGCCGTCATCTCCTGCTGCCTTGTTATTAGCAATGCTTCTTAAGGCCCATTCAACCTCACTCTTCAGGATGTCTGGCTCTAGCTCACTGACCACACCGTCAAAGCGATCCCCAATATTGTTATCCTTCCTATACAGGTCTTCTGTATATTCTTGCCACCTTTTCTTGATCTCTTCTTCTTCTGTTAGGTCCTTGCCATCTTTGTTTTTGATCATACCCATTTTGGCCTGGAATTTACCTCCGATGTTTCTAATTTTCTGGAAGAGGTCTCTTGTCCTTCCTATTCTATTGTCTTCTTCCACTTCCGCGCATTGCTTATTTAAAAATAATTCCTTATCTCTTCTGGCTAACCTCTGGAATTTTGCATTTAATTGGGCATATCTCCCCCTATCACTGTTGCCTTTTGCTTTCCTTCTTTCTTGGGCTACTTCTAGTGTCTCAGCAGACAGCCACTTTGCCTTCTTGGTTTTCTCTTTCTTTGGGATGTATTTTGTTGCCGCCTCCTGAACAATGTTGCGAACTTCTGTCCAGAGTTCTTCCGGGACCCTATCTACTAAGTCCAGTCCCTTAAATTGATTCTTTACATCCACTGCATATTCCTGAGGGATATTAGTGAGCTCATATCTAGCTGATCTGTGGATCTTCCCTAATCTCTTTAGTCTTATCCTAAATTGTGCAAGAAGAAGTTCGTGATCAGAACTACAGTCAGCTCCAGGTCTTGTTTTTACTGACTGTATAGATGTCTGCCACCTTTGGCTGCAAAGGATGTAGTCAATCTGATTTCGGTGTTGTCCATCTGGTGAAGTCCATGTATAAAGCCGTCTCTTAGGTTGTTGGAAGAGAGTGTTCGTTATGCAGAGTGAGTTGTCTTGGCAAAATTCTATCAGCCTATGTCCTGCTTCATTTTGTTCTCCCAGGCCATGCTTACCTGTAATTCCAGGTGTCATTTGACTGCCCACCTTAGCAATCCAGTCTCCCGTGATGAAAATAACATCTATTTTAGGCGTGTTGTCCAGTAGGTGCTGCAGATCCTCATAGAACCTCTCTACTTCAGCTTCTTCAGCATCTGTGGTTGGGGCGTATATTTGGATCACTGTGATGTTAGATGGCTTGCCCTGAATTCGAATTGAGATCATTCTATCGTTTTTTGGATTGTATCCAAGCACTGCTTTAGCCACTTTACTATTAATTATGAAGGCTACTCCATTTCTTCTGTGGTCCTCTTGTCCACAGTAGTAGATCTGGTGGTCATTTGATGTGAAGTGGCCCATTCCAATCCATTTCAGTTCGCTGATGCCCAAAATGTCTATCTTTAATCTTGACATCTCACCAATAACCACATCCAATTTGCCCTGGCTCATAGATCTTACGTTCCAGGTTCCAATGGTGTGTTGATCCTTAGAACATCGGATTCGCCGTTCACCACCAGCACCGTCGGCCGCTAGCCGTCCTTTCGGCTTTGAGCTAGCTGCGTCATCACGTCTGGGGCTAGTTGAGCTCATCCTCTGTTCCTCCCCAGTAGCATTTTGACCATCTTCCGACCTGGGGGTCTCATCTTCCGATGGTATACCGACATATCTCTGGTTGTACTGATCCATTTAGTTTTCATGGCAAGAATACTGGGGTGGGTTGCCATTACCTTCCCCAGGGATCGCATTTAGTCTGACCTCTCTGTCATGACCTTCCCGTCTTGGGTGGCCCTTCACGGTTTAGCTCATGGCATCATTGAGGTGCTCAAGCTCCAGCACCACGACAAGGTAACGATCCTTTGCTGAAGCTGAACAGAAATACAAGCTGGAATATGGGTGTCTCCATAGACCATAATGGAAAGTGTTGTTCATCTATATGGGCTTATCCCCACTGAACAGGAAGCAGAAGAATGTGTCAGGGTAGCCTTACTTCGAATAAGACACGGACTCACTTAGAGGGTCTAAGGATTTCCGGGTTTATTGAAGCAGAATGCATACGGAGAAAAAGACGGGAATGCGGGTGTGGTAGCAGGGTGTCCTGTTTATACCCCGGTGGCGGACCTTGTCCTCCTCCACCCTCCATTGTCCCCCAAGCCGGGTCCGGATGGGTGATTAGAGTTGGTATGGGTCTGACGATGGGCGATTCGGGTGATCTCCAATGTTCCCCTTTGTCTCTTTGCCTTCGTCCTGTGCAGGTGCATCCCCCGGGGTAATGGGTGGGAGTTCCCCCGATCTGTTAATGGTTTCCATGTCCTGTCCGAGGTGCGCTCCTATTGTCCTGGTGATTGATTTTATGGGTTTGGATGCTTAAGGGATGATGAGTGTGTTTAAAGGATAATGGTTATCCCTTCCTCTTTCCCGATGTGCATGTTCCCCGTTGTGATGCACTTATGCCTTGCAACGGGGAACATGACAGAATGGCTCTTATACCTGCTGCTGATTCCAAGCACCTGCTTCACACTTCAACAGCTCCTTTCTGACAACTGATCCATAACAAAGCTAGGATTACCTTCAGCTACAAGTTCATATTCTAGACTATATGTAGACCACGGACTGTTTGCTTTGTGTGGCTCCAGCAACTTCTACTACTCTACAGCACTCCAATATGCTCTAATGCCCACTGGAAGTTTCTGTTGACATCTGTGGCATCCTGCTTGATTTCGGTAGAAGGAAGTGACCTGAAGAAGAAGGAAGTGAGGAGGGTGCACAGATTAGTTGTCTTCTATTAGTACACTCAGGAATTTAATTTGCATTCAGATTCCTGTATGCATGAAAGTAATCAGAAAGGAGGTGTCTGATATTTGAAGATGCGCTGAAGCTCAGCTGCATTGTAAAAAGGTTTGAGGTTCATATGGTCAATCAATCATGCTACACACCAAATCTCTATTCCTTAATACTATCTTATTCTTCTCACCTTAATTAAAATCTGCAGTCATCGATTTGGTCTCTCAAGACCTTCTGTCTGATTTCAATTTGAAAAGGGTCTTCAGGAAAAGAAAATGCCTGTACAGACCAAAGCACTGGTGCCTTAGGGTGTCAGATGATCAAATGGTTTTGGGCTGATTACCTGCCATATTTTTAATTGCTTAATTAAACCATTAGGATTGACATTACTGTTTTTAATATATTCTGGGGAATACTTTAAAAGGATAATGTTTTTTCCCTTGGATTGTTCCATGAAAAATCCATTATTATCTAGATCAATATGAAAGGACCATTTCTAAGACCAGCTGGATGCTATCTGGAATAGCTATGACTCCAGCTAAATCCAAGATCATAGTAGAAATGAAACAACAAAAGGATGACTGACAGTAATATGCAGCATTGAATGGTGGGTAACATGGATTCAGTTAGAAAATTCACTTAGTGAGAAGGACTAGAGATGGTTGGTTAGGAGGAGACAGTTCCTTGAGTTGGAAGTAGGAGCTAATAGATTGATTGCTTAGAAGACAGTTGGTTTTAAAAGTGGCAGTTCTTGATGAGAAGATAGGGGATTAGTTGAGTTAGGCAAAACATACTTATTTCTTTGCAAGAAAATCAGAAGTAGAGACAAACTAGTTTTATATTAATGAAATTATAAATATTTTAGCTGGTACACTAGTTTAATAGAAGGATAGGCATCTGGTAGAAGCCATGATTTCATGTGTGTCATCAGATCACATGACAGACATGAATTATATAATTCATATCAGTTAGAGGATAATATCATGAAGCATGTGATATCACATGCTCCTCCTTGCCCACCCATGGATGCCCAATTGGACAGTTGGAGAAGATGTTCCTTCAAACTATAAAGTTCCAGTTTCCTGAATCTTTATTTCTGGATAATCTTTCTTGTCTTTTACACCAAATGAATCCAATTACCTTTAACTTGCACGTTTCTGCACAACTTCACACAAAGTAAAATATCTCTTATTCTATGATTGGGTGAGAGAACTTCAGTCCAATTCATTTTTATTTTTATTTTTGCCATGCTGGCTGGGATTGATGAACCTTCTCTCATTGCTCTACAGAAACATTTCATCTGCCTATCACGGAAGCTAAGCTTGCAACTGACATAACAGCAGACAGTGTGTAAAATACTAATTTTTTCTTTGTAGATAACTCTTTGAGTAGTAGCTCCATGAGAAAGCTTTTGGTAGGGACTTTACTAATAGTTCTTAGTAAAGTAGGATCTTCCTACTTTGAGAAACATAAAAAAATTATGGATAAAACTGCTTTGTTTGTAATGGATGTTGGAATAGCAAAGGCAGAGGTCTACCCGTAACAGGTTCAAGCAAGGGATTAATTTGCTCCTTAAGATTAAACAGGGAGTCATTAGGGTGCAGAGCTAATGAGCAGCCTTGGAAAGAGCTGGACAAAGTTGCTCCTTAGCCTGTATTTCATGTGTACAAAGGAAAAAATCTAAATGATCTAATGTCATGTTTTCTCAAGAAGCCTGGTATGATCTGCTCTGCTGCTTAGCTCAAGGGCTCCATTGATTGGTTGTTAATTTACAGTACAATCACTACTTTGTTGCTACATTTTTGTTCAGTCTGTTACTAATTCAGGAAAAATCTCTTCAACTTGCTGATTCAGTCAACTGCTTCTGCTAACAGGGAGATACTGAGATACTGTTCTTCCTAAATGAGGATTGGGCTTCATTTTGGCCCAAACCCAAACCAGAGTTGAATGGAACACTCCAGAGTGGATTTTTACTCACTCAAGACAAGTCAGAGAATGTTCCTGATTCAAAATCCCCCATCAAGCCCTACTTCTGGTATGTGGTTTTAGAAGAAAGGAACAGGCAGCCAAAACGGGATAAAGCAATGTTTTAAAATACTCACTTCTCAGTCACGTTGTGTTTGGATTACTGCAGTGCCCAAGTACAAGGCCACTTGGAAGTTACAACAGGTGCAGAATGTCGCAGGACAACTGATTATGGGTGTACTTGGTACATCCATGTAACTGGCTGGTTATCAGTCAGTTTCTGGTGCAAATGAAAGTGCTAATGGTCACCGATCCAGCCCTTCATGGCACAGGGCCTGGATATTTGTGGGACCCTCTATCTCCAATTAGCAATTCTCATTCAACAAGAACTGTCATGGTGGGTACACTCAATGATGCCACAGTATCTAATGGAACCCAGGAGGTATACCTGCCCTTCGGAATAACATTCTCCCATGAATTTCAACTGGTCCCAACTCTGCTGGCCTTTGAAAATGCCTTGAAGACCTGGTTTCCCACCTGGCATTTGGGCCCAGCATTATGTGATGTAGAGCATAAGGGTATGACCTTGACAGAAATATTGAAGAACTGTTACCTAGGCAAAGGGGGCTGAAACATTCCCTAAGCCTTGGGAAACAAGATAACATTCAGAAGTGGCTCAGGAAAATGCCTCCCTGATTCACTGGTGTATAAGAATCAGGGGAGGTACTCAGATTTGCAAGATTCTGTAATTATAGCCTTTTCTCAATAAAGTGCAGTTCTAGCCTTCCCACAGAGTTGACTTTCTGGCCTTTCTGGTTGCAAATTTCAGTACATTCTGTCTCAATTCAGACAAAATATGACACTTTTTGTATCAAAACAGAATTTAAAGTGGAATAACTTAGAAAACCCAGCTACCAATTGATCTTCCTGTGAATGTTTTCCTGTTCTGGTGAGAAACAAAAATGTGGGAATTTATGTTCTTTAAAAATGGGTAGCTCAAAAGCCCTTTCACCAATTTCTACAATATTTAGCATGCTTTATCCACATGCAGTGTTCTTTGTTCCCTGCAAATTGTGTAAAAAGTTTTTCTTTAATGTAGCTATTTATTTATTTATATTTTTTTTTATTCCAGTCCTAAGTAATGGGGAGGGACAAGCGCAGTCTGGGCTTCCTAAACAGCTATCAATAATCCCTTAGGATTAATGCATGGAAATCTGGGTTTTCCAGGCTGAGGATCTAGCCACAAAGAAGCTGGGGGATTCTTCCCTCATTGCCTTACGAGAAACATAGGTGCCAGTCATTCTGTTTTTCTTTTCTTTTTCCCTGTCACCATGAACTCACTGTCTCATATTGTACTAGACATTGTACAAACATTTCGATCTTTATTTCCTTTCCAACCACAGAGAAAGCTTTTGTCTTCAGTTAAGGAGAAAGAAAGAAAGAAAGAAAGAAAGAAAGAAAGAAAGAAAGAAAGAGAGAAAGAAAGAAAGAAAGAAAGAAAAAAAGAAAGAAAGAAAGAAAGAAAGAAAGAAAAGAAAGAAAAAGAAAGAAAGGGAGAAAGAAAGAAAGAAAGAAAAAGAAAGAAGGAAAGAAAGAAAGAAAGAAAAAGAAAGAAGGAGAAAGAAAGAAAGGGAGAAAGAAAGAAAGAAAGAAAGAAAGAAAGAAAGAAAGAAAGAAGGAAAGAAAGAAGGAAAGAAAGAAGGAAAGAAAAAGAAAGAAAAGAAAGAAAGAAAGAAAGAAAAAGAAAGAAGGAAAGAAAGAAAGAAGGAAAGAAAAAGAAAGAAAGAAAGAAAGAAAGAAAGAAAGAAAGAAGGAGAGAGGGAGGGAGGGAGGGAGGGAGGGGAAAAGGAAGGGAAGAGGAGGAGGGAAGGGAGGGAGGAAGGACAGAACTGATCTCAATAAACTATTCTAATGAAGAGAGTCATAATTTCCTTTCTGGCAAATTCAAATATGTCAGGACATTTTGAAAAGACGACGTTTTCATCACAGAGGAGTTTGTCATTGCTTGCTTGTTTTCAAACCAGCAATCACACACTATCTGACAAACATTTTTCTTTGAAATAGGTTGACCATAATAGGAAGGTAATGTGATTATGCTTCCTTCCTTCACAACCAAGGCAACACATTTCCTATTTTAAGCCCATCTCTAGGAACCTAGAAAGAATGTAAAGTGTGCAATTGATAATGCAGTTATAAAAATACCCATTAAAGTACATAATTTAATAACAGAAGTTCTATAGAAGTATGCAAACTTATGTATGCCTTTTTGTGTGGATCTTGGATCTTTCCTGATATAAACGTTTTTGTGCACGATGTTGCCTAATAAAGGGATTGGTTTGTAAGCTACATTGTTTTATTGCTTACCAGAAAGCTTTTATTTTTTCACATGCCTCCTTGACTTACACATTTCTGCAAGCTTTTATTCATTGAGGAGTAACATCTTAAAATTCAAAGAAGAGCAAGTTTCAAAGGATAACCTCATTCTGGCTGTACGTTGGTTCAAAAGTACAGAATTCACTAAGGTTGCCAGTTTGGTCTAGTGGTTAAGGCAACGGGCTAGAAACCAGGAGATGGTGAGTTCTAGTTCTGCCTTAGGGACGAAAGCCGGCTGGGTGACCTTGGGCCGGTCCCTCTCTCTCAGCCCAAGAACCAATCAGGTGTGGTATGAGAGTTCTAGTCCCACCTCAGGCATGAAAGCCGGCTCGGTACCCTTGGGCCGGTCCCTCTCTCTCAGCCCAAGAGCCAATCAAGCGTAGTAGGAGAGTTCTAGTCCCATCTTGGGCATGAAAGCCATCTGGGTGCCCTTGGGCAAGTCCCTCTCTCTCAGCCCAAGAGCCAATCAGGCATAGTAGGAGAGTTCTAGTCCCATCTTGGGCATGAAAGCCATCTGGGTGCCCTTGGGCAAGTCCCTCTCTCTCAGCCCAAGAGCCAATCAAGCGTAGTAGGAGAGTTCTAGTCCCATCTTGGGCATGAAAGCCATCTGGGTGCCCTTGGGCAAGTCCCTCTCTCTCAGCCCAAGAGCCAATCAGGCGTAGTAGGAGAGTTCTAGTCCCATCTTGGGCATGAAAGCCATCTGGGTGCCCTTGGGCCGGTCCCTCTCTCTCAGCCCAAGAGCCAATCAAGTGTAGTAGGAGAGTTCTAGTCCCATCTTGGGCATGAAAGCCATCTGGGTGCCCTTGGGCCAGTCCCTCCCTCTCAGCCCAAGAGCCAATCAGGCGTAGTAGGAGAGTTCTAGTCCCATCTTGGGCATGAAAGCCATCTGGGTGCCCTTGGGCCAGTCCCTCCCTCTCAGCCCAAGAGCCAATCAGGCGTAGTAGGAGAGTTCTAGTCCCATCTTGGGCATGAAAGCCATCTGGGTGCCCTTGGGCAAGTCCCTCTCTCTCAGCCCAAGAGCCAATCAAGCGTGGCAGGAGAGTTCTAGTCCCGCCTTAGGCACGAAAGCCGGCTGGGTGACCTCGGGCCAGTCCCTCTCTCTCAGCCCAAGAGCCAATCAGACGTGGTATGAGAGTTCTAGTCCCGCCTTAGGCACGAAAGCCAGCTGGGTGCCCTTGGGCCAGTCCCTCTCTCTCAGCCCAACTCACCTCACAGGGCTGCTGTTGTGGGGAAAAGAGGAGGAGGAGGGAGTATTAGGTAAATTCACCACCTTGAGCTATTTATAAAAATAATAAAGGTGGGACAGAAAATAAATAAGTAAATAAGTAAATAAATAGTCAACCCAAATCATTTTTATCTTATCCTTATTGGAGACATCTTGCTATTTGGGGCCTGACCTTGGAATGCCTAAGTTTTCAATTCCTTGGAGCTGAGCAGTGTAGGGTCAAGTCATGCATGAGAAAAGGGAGAGCTTGAGGATGTTTAATCTGCAAGATTGGATGCTAACAGCATAATTATGAAGTGGGGATGCAGGCTGAAATGTTGTGGTGTCTTAGAGACTGAATACATTAAAAGTTACCTAGGAATGAAAAGTGTTGACTAATACAACATTAATAGACTTTTGATTATTTGATCTATGGAATGAAAGACTTGGGAGTGTGTATTTCCCAACTTGAATTGGTTCCCATAATATTGAATAACTGAATGCAACATTTCATCATCAAAAGGAACTTTATTCTTCTTCAATACAAAATTCTTGGAATCGCTACCATGAATGTAAGAAACTCCGTGGGAATATATATGAACCCCAAACAGTACATGCATCTCAGGATTTGTCTTTCGCTTTCTGGAACACCATATCCCCTGAGATCAGTGGAGCGCTGACCCTGCTAGCATTTCAGAAGTCCTTGAAGACTTGGATGTTCACTTGGACATGAGGTCTTGAGGTTAGGGGAGCTTATTGTCGAGAGTTTGTCTCTCATGACTGGAAACGGGTTTGTCTTTATGTGGCATTATTTTCTCTATTTTTTGAATTGTGTCTGTTTTGTATGGTTTTAACCCTGCGTGCACCACCCAGAGTTGCAATTGTGAGATGGGTGGCTGCATAAATTGATTAAACAAACAAATAAATGAATAAATAAGTGTAGGGAGGTGGGTTTCTGAGCAGGATGGGGAAGATAGTAGCATGCGTCTCAACATGGACTGAATTACCTTGTGGAGTCAAATGTTCAGAGCACAACGCCCAATTCATACCTTTGTGTTAGGCTTAATCCAACAGGCAGGAATGAACCATTTAGGCAAACTCACAACAACAACAACAAAATCCGAGATTTACAGATAAGTAAGATCATTGAAGAAAGTATGAGTTTTGCACAGCGTGTCAACACAGATATATATATATTCTACCAATCTCGCTATCCAGAAATGTATTGTTTTCATTTTTATGCTAGAGTCTACAACATTTTCTCTTTTTCATTTGGAAATTTCTCAGATGCAATGGTCCTGCAAAACATGACCATGTGTTTCCTTAAAAAAAAGAAATCACTATATTATTATTATTAAAATATATTTATATTGCCACCCCTCTACCAACGGAACAAAATGGTGTACAAAGATAAAATACAATTATCAAGATCAGTTGGAAAAAAGAAAAAAGAAATCGAGGCCCCAATAAAAATCTTAATACCCATAGTCCATAGACAGTCATGCTGGATTATTATTATTATTATTATTATTATTATTATTATTATTATTATTATTTTCATTATTGCTGCAAATGAGTGTTCTATTTATAATGCAATAGAAAACAAGAAGAGATTATCACCGTCTAGTTAACCCATAAACTCCTAATAAAATGCAAATCTTATGTCTTGGTTTTATGGCAGAAATTTTGCTCTGTATTCCAAATGCTTTATATCTCCTTTAATGATCCCAACAGGAGGAAGAGGAAAAAAAACAGTTAGCAAAATACAATTATCCCCTTGTTAAAATAAACAAAGTGTTCCATGGCAGGCAACATAAAAGGGCCTGTGAATTCATACATATTTTAAACCCATAAAGCACATGTGTTAATAAAGCCACATTAAAGAGGAGACATCAGCCTTGCCTATAAATTACACTGCTTCATTCACCATCTCTCCCACCAGCTTCCATTCCCTATCTTAAATCACCCATAAGTAGAAATTAATCTTCAGTATACAAGTTGGCAGGAAGGGAGATTTAGCATTTGAGTTTATATTGTACTAATGAAGGGGTACATTTCCAAGCAGGCTAATGCAGATATTTCTGCTTATTGTGACACATTTTCCTATTAGAAACTAATGTGACATCTTAGGCAAAAGATTCCAATAATAGTAGGTGGTGGTAGAGAATATTTATTCCAGAAATTTTGTGCCATGACCTTTCATTTTCCAAAAGCTGTTACCTAATCATATTATGGCATGAAGACAAAGGATGTTTTGGTTTCTGCCACCAGTTTCCTTTCCTTTCCTTTCCTTTCCTTTCCTTTCCTTTCCTTTCCTTTCCTTTCTTTCTTTCTTTCTTTCTTTCTTTCTTTCTTTCTTTCTTTCTTTCTTTCTTTCTTTCTTTCTTTCTTTCTGCAAGAGTCCCTCCAGTGGGAGGATATGGGCAGTAACAAATTTGATAGATAAATAAATAAATAAATAAACCATCATCACCACCACCACCACCAGCACCACCATCATCCCTTTGTTTGGAACATTGGGAAAAGATGAAGGTAGGAACCCATACAGAAGATAAAATACAAATTTTGCTCTGATCTTGGTTGGATTACTTCTCCATAACCCTTCCTTTATTGAATGATTTGGAGTTTTATTAGAATTCAGGATTTCTTTGGAAAGAAAACACATCATGACACGAACTTCTCTTCCAGAGGGATTGCAAGCTGACCCATCAAAATGAAAAGACTCAGTGTTTTGCTGACAGGTCCCTGAGCAGATCTGTGTGACAGCTTCATTCCAGCTCTTCTCAGATGAGATTTGAATGGTGGGGGAGGAGGGGAGAAGGTAGCAGTAGGGAGATTTTGTTCCTTTAAAGAAAGAAAGAAAGAAAGAAAAAAAAGGGGGAAGCCAATGTCACACTTCGAAGTTCATGTCCTTGCAATGTAGTACAGAATCAAGTCAGAAATACAATTAAGACTCTGGTGGTTCTCAATTTTATTATTTGTTCCTCTCTGGTATGAAAATGGAGGGCATTTAATTTAAAATTTGGGAGGTCTGTGTCTGCGGATGACTCTTTTCCCTTTCTGCAAGAAAGAAAAGGATAGAGAAAGAGTATTCTTATGGAAACAATAATAGGAAAAAGATGGTTAGGTGGCTATTGAATGTATTGCTTTTTTATTCTTGTTACGGTAGACTCTAGAGAGTGAGCCATGCACTAACACCGATAAGAGCAGGATGTTGTGCTTCTTTGAGGCTGTGTAGCAGTTAAGGGAATGACTTGCAGGCAAGGCATTCAGGGTTCAAACTCCCCTTCAACCCCCATCATGACAGGTCAAAGCTTCTTATACACTAAATAGAAATGTAAAAGAAACCCACCATGGATTTCTACAGGAGCAGATCTTCAGGATCCAGGATGATGGTTTGGCCATGCCACAGAGAGCAACATTGAACTAAGTCCCCAAGATTGCTTCTTTTTTTGCTCAGATATCTGCAGGAATAATCCCTTTTTGTGTGAAAGATGTATTCAGAAAAAGAACACAGATTTCCACAAGTTGTATACACAGAGAGAAAAAGAGGGAGTTGGAAAGAGGGAGAGAAAGGAAGAGATCCTATTAGGGATTTTTTTCTTTTAAAATCCTGCACTTCTTTATTTAATATAATAAAGAAACACAGGGAATAATGTTTTTTAACAACATCCTAAAACAGTTAGATGATAGCTAGCTAGCTAGATACAGTAATAGAGATTGGTAAACTTTTTTCAAAAGTTTTCTGTATCAGAGAAAGTTGAACTGAAATCAATTTAAAGGTTTGTTTGCTTGCTTTCTACAGATCCTTTTATGTTTTAAAATCAACATATTCTTGATCTCTACAAGGAAATTTATTTAATATTTATAGTGTATATAAATAGTGTATATAATATACCCTATATATAATACAGTATACACTATAAAAATATAGTGGATATAAATCTAGTGTGTACACACACTAGATTTATATTGATTCTAAACATCAATCTTACTCGGTTTTCCCAGCTTTGGAACCTGCCAAACTGGTACATGTGGTTAGTTTATGATGGGGTGTAATGGCAAACACAGAAAATAATGGGCAAAGCATGGATCAGTGTGTGGTGGGAGCACAACCAAACGATGAGCCTAGAATAGCATAGCTTGGTTGGATCACTGAAGCACACAGTTATCCATTCTGCCCTTCCACTCCTTCTGTTTTTTATGTGTGTCTAACACAGAATGTTTCAAAGTGGGGCTCTAGCGGAGTATTTGCACAACACTTCTAAGAGTTTACTCAAACCCTCCCATATTGGGTTTTCTCACAACACAGTGGGCCACAAATTAATCTTCATTGCAGTCATTCACCACTACAGAACAATGAGGCCAAAGATGAGACTAAAAGAATGAAAATAAGGGTAAGTATAAATCAGTAATTTTAACTAAAAGGAAATTTTAAAGATAAAAAGCTTAAGGCTAAAATGATTAAAATGATTAAAATAAATGATGGGAGATAAGTATATGACCGAAAATTGTAAATAAAAGACGTTTAGAGATTTTTTTAAAAAAAGTTCACTTAAAATGTAAAACATTTAATTGGAACTTGTACATTCAAATTTTAAATTATTTTAAATCAGATGGTTCATATTTTAAGGCTAATGTGTATATATTTACAGAATTGTACCTTGTGCTGGTCAGTGACAGTAATAAAATTGAACTGAACTGAACTGAACTGAAACTGAATACTTAAAATATCAGCCATTTTGGCTAATGAGTCAGTCTTAAAGGTAATACTAGGAGCAAGCCAAATCTAGCAGGCCATAATCAAGCAGGTTCAGTTGTTTCTGATTACTATGTACTTTATTTTAAATGCAGCCATGCAGAACCCAGGTATGTTCGGTGTTCTCTCGGGGTTAGTATCAGACAGCAGAAATTGTGCATATAGTTGGGGAGTAAATCTTGTAATGTTATTCAAAAGTGGAGTAATTAGGGCTCTGAAGGATTCTGTGTAAAATTAACAATAGAGAAGGTCATGCTCAATATATTCTACCTGTGCTGACTCTTAGGAGCACACACATAATGGCCATGGTAACTTCTTGTATCTTCCTTCTAGAAGTGCTGAAGAAGGGGAGAGGGCATTACATTGGGCTAGGATAAAAGTCCTTCTCTGGTTCAGGATATCAATTATATGAGAGATGCAGCTGATGCCATGATCGCAAATGGTCAGCCATGAAGAGCTGGAAGATACTGACCACATCAATGTGGCATTCTGAATCAAACAGAAACTGCTTAAGCATTGTGGTTGCTTGCTTGAAACCGATTAAGAATAAATAAGATGGTGCAAGTCCTAGAATTGAAAGTTTACTGTAAATTGTCCGCTTCCCCATAGTTTGAAATCCAGTCTCTACTGTTAAGGAGGCCAAACCTGTAGGAAAGACCGTCACTCTCAGCCAATAATTTTATGCGGTTTGACATATTCTGGCCTTTAGTCTCACCATTCCTACCTCCATGAATACGGTTGCATTAGAGACACAGGAGATGACTTGGAAGATTGCTCTTAGGAATTTGGATTGAACAGGTTCCAGCAGAAAAAAGTGGGAGTTAGTTCCAATTGTGCACTGCATAGTAACTGTTAGGACCTTGGCCTCAAATAGCTTAATAGAATCTTAAAATAGCCACTGCATTCTTGTGCACATTGGACCATAAACCACCGACCCATCTTATGTTTTACATTGTTTTATTACTTTTATCTTTGTTATTTTTGTCACCATGACTATCCTTGGTGTCAGAAAAAAATTCAGGCATATATGTTTTAATAGCTATATGAATGAGTGCTGTTGCTGTAAGTGGACTGCAAGGCTGGGAAGACTATTGACTAAGAAAATGGGCAGCAGCAAGGTAGACAAGGTAAAATGTGTGAAAGAAAAGTTGGTTTATCAGACCCGGTGGAACAGCCAGGTGCTTTGCTTAACAGGAGACATTTCTTTATTGAAAGAAACTAAGTTGGCTTCAAAGTTAATAAGACAGGAGAAGGGAAACAAATTACATATTGGAAGGTAGCACCTGCTCTACAAGTTTAAAGGCCATCTAGGTGCAGTCTAGTCTGTTACAGGTTGATGCATTTCTATTTCTATTGTTATTTTTAAATGGGTGCCTATAATTCTAAATTACTGTAAGCACATTTTCAGCAAACCCTTTCCTCTCTGATCCCTCTTTTGGTAATGTTGGGGCTTGTATTTTTGATGTGTAAGTAGCCACAATACACAATCATCACAAATTTGATCTAGCTTCTAACAGATCTTCACATGTCACCATGAGAGATCCCAGAATAATTGCCCCTATATTTTCACTTGAAAAAAAAATTGCTTTGTTTTTCCAGGTTCATTTGCCTTATTCATGCTTGTGCCTAATGAGGACTCAGGAATCCACTGATGAACTCTCCTGTAGTTTTGCATCTACGGCTGTAGGTGGTTACAGTAACGTCTGGTGAGATATTGGAGTTAATGAAGTACAATTTTCACAATATTACTGCTGCCAATTCATATTATGAAAGCTTCCTTATGGTACCTTATAATACAGGTAGTACTCACTTAATGACCATTCTGTTGCTAAGTGGCATGGTTGTTAAGCAAGACATCATGTGACTCTGCCAGACTTACAACCTCACTTCTGCTGCAGTTGTTAAGCAACTCACCCGCGGTCATTAAGTGCGACATCACATGACCACAACTTGCAATTTTACTACTGGCTTCTCCATTTACTCTGCTTGTTGGAAGTTGGCTTTGAAGCACACAAATGGCGATCGCCTGACTGTGGGATGCTGTGACAGTCGTGACAGGACTGGTTGTAAAGTCACCTTTTCAGCACCATAGTAACTTTGAATGGTTGCTAAAACAGGGCATTTGTTAAGCAAGGACTACCTGCATAACATCCTTTGATGGTTTGGGCTCCAGCTCCCATCATCCCTTGCCATTGGGCAGGCAGGGACAGAGGGCAGTGGAAGTCTAACACCATCTGAAAGTGCCAGGTTTCATGTCCCTGCCTTGTTCCAAGTCAGATTATTAGCTCATAAGTGACTAAACCACCCAGAGGCCTCTGATGGGAGGAGATGGGCAGGGATAAATTAGATAAATAAATAAATAAATAAATAAAATGAATTGACTGGCAGAGGTTTTCCAGGGTTAAGCCTGGAGGTATTGTCTACCAAAATATATCTTTCTCTTTGACAATGTTCAGAAAAAGCTTACTTCTTCTTTCCTTACATTTTTTTCCATTATATTTATAGTTGCATCTTATATGCAATATATAAAATATCAGGGAATTTACATTAATTGCATAGAGTAATGAATATGACCTTGAAAGAAACATGCAGGAACTGTTCCCTCAGCAAAAGGGGCTGAAATATTGTTTAAACCCTGGGAAATGAGATAATATTCAGAAGTGGCTCAGGGAAACACCTCCCTGATTCTATGGGGTATAAGAAGGAAGGAAGATACAGCATGATCAGACTTATACGTTCCCATTATTATAGCCTATCTTACTAAAGGTAGTTATAATCTTCCTGTGGGGTTGATTTTCCAGTCTGGTCTACCTACTGGGGCTGGTGTCACACAAGAGATAAGAAAAAGGAATTAAAAATATTTCCAGGAGTCATCTACCAGCACCTTCAAAGAAGCAATATCTATCTATTTATTGTGATAGCAAAGCAAATTAGTCCTAAATTTATTTTAAGACAATAAATGTTATGCCTTCACAAAACTTACTATATAAATGTTTATGATACATAAACCCAGCTAAACCAAACATAATCTTTATGTTCTCACGACGGGCTATGTTTAAACAGATAAAGCAGGTTATGACATAGTTACAACTCATTGAATCAGTAGATACTATTTAAACCTGATCTGGGATGGTAGAAATCCAGTATATTTGAAGCAAATATTTGTAGCTCAGGGTTGAACTGTGGAGTCCTTGGTGCTCTCTGAGCCTTGTTGTTTTCTTGCAGACATTTCATTGCCAGACTAGGCAACGTCTTCAGTCCAAAGAGGGAGTGGGCCTTGCTCTCAGTTTATACGCCATGGCTTGCCCTGCTTGTGTTGGTAGGGGTGTTGCTCTCTCCTTGGGAGTTCCTTGATTGGGCTGTTGTTTGCTGCTTGGTTGATTGCCTGAGTTAATAGTTCCTTGATTAGGGTGTATTGTGCTGTTTGATGGTTCATCTGGTGTTAATCCTAGTGTTGATTTTTGCATATCTGGGTGTTGATTGCTGGCATGGGAGTGTACTGGTCTTTTGGCTTTTCTATTGTCTCTTTTGAATGGTATGTAAATGTTGTTTACCTCTATGTGTCTGTTGATGGCTGCTTTGTCTGAGTACCAGGCTTCCAGGAATTCTCTGGCTTTTTTGGATTTGGCTTGGTTTAGGATGCTCACCGTTTCCCAGTTGAAGCTGTGGTTGAGTCTGTCCATGTGTGGTGAGATTAAGGAGTTCTCATCGTGTCTTCTGACTGCTAGTTGGTGTTAGTGGATGCGCTCTGCTAGTCTTCTGCCTGTCTGTCCTACATAGTGGCTGTTACAGTCTTTGCACTGTATGTTGTAAATAACTCCTGTTTTTTCTTCTTGGGCTATTGGGTCTTTTGGGTTGCTTAATATGTTTTGAAGAGTTTTAGTTGGTTTATGTGCTATGGTGATGCCATATGGTTGTAACAGTCTGTTGGTGGTTTCTGAGATGTTTCTGATATATGGCAGTGTTATTGTCCTAACAGTCAGGAACCATGCTGAGACAAGGAATAGGTCTCTAGTGTTTATTACTGCTACATTAGACAGAAAATCCTAACAAACTGAAGAAGCGTGGGAAAAAAACCCAGACAGATAAACCCCAAAAGTTAAGGCAGGTCTGATCTGTGTCTCTTTGAATGGCTGCTTAACTCCTCAGTACTACGCATGCATTTCCCCCCCTGGACAGGGGCCCCCTCCTGCTCACCATCAGTACTCATGACAATTATCCTTTTCATAGTTTCCATTGGTTGGGTTGTAGTGGGTTGGGTGGTGAGGTATTTTTTGATAAAGTTGAGCAGGTAACCATTTTGTTGGAAGATGCTGTGCAGATATTCTTTTTCTTTTTTCTGGTGTTCTGGGTTGCTGCAGTGTGTAAGTGCTCATCTGAATAATGTTCTTACACAGCTTCTCTTGTGGGAGGTTGGATTGTCTGCAAGAAAACAACAACTCTCAGAGAGCACCAAGGAATCCAGTATATTGCAAGATAGAAACTGGTAAGATATATTCACAGAGAGCTCTTTTCCTAATGCCACACATTCTACAAAAATTGTGAACATTCGTTAAGACAATCTTTCCCCTTGGTATGTGCTCATTTAATTCTTTCTCTCAAGGAATAAGGCAGGTTTAAGGTCCACATTTGATGGGGCTCCTCAAATGCATGATCAAACTAGTGGTTCTCCAGATATCACATTCTCTCTTGTGATGTAAACAATTTTGTTGAAACAAGATTTTAATCCTATATAAATCATACTGAGAACATTTTTTGGGGGAAAAAAAGTTATATTAGTCCTCCTCCTCCTCCTCCTCCTCCTCCTCCTCCTCCTCCTCATCATCATCATCATCATCATCATCATCCCAATAAAGAATAGCTCATTTTCTTTGTGAGTTGAGTTCTTCAATGATTCTGGACTACTCGAAGAGCATAAAAGTAGCATAGGAAAGAGTAGAGAGCATTATACCCATGAGATATTTTGAGTACTACTACCAGAATTCTCAACCAGCCCTGAGAATGGCTGGGAGTTATGGAGGAGGACGCTGTCCAAAACTTCTGGAAGACACAAGATTGCTATCCTTGTCTGAGAATGTGACTGGTGTGTGAACAAAACACCTTGAATCAGTATATGGAGTTACCAAGTGGTTATTACTTGGAGATATTTTGTAAATGTTCAAGTGACCAAAAAGTTATTTAGACAACACCATTTGAACTGTCCTTCACCTTCATCATCTGAGCTATAGTCCTCGGAATTCATGAAGATATCAAGAAATATGGATACTTAGTACATCAGAAGGGGGGAACAAAAGGTATTTCCTGAAGTTTAGCAATGTAATAATCTAATCTTGTATATTATCTGATGCTGTATTATCTAACTGTGTATAACATCAGAAGAAATCTACAGTTAACTGCAGCAGTGGGTTTCAGATGCCTGCAATCAGTCAATATCTGTGGTACCTCTTCTGAAAACAGCCCAAGAAGGAAGACCTTTAAGCACTATCCTCTCATTCCATATATTTTTCACATTTTTCTTTCATTGAAAAAAAATTAATTTCATAACACAATGTAATTAATATATAATAGAAAATAAAGCTTGGTATCAAGGTAAAACATTTTTTACCATAGTTGGGCAAAAATGAATGTGGTAATAAAATGGCCCTCTTTCTCCCAAGAATCCATTTTGCTTAGAACACATGACACCATTAAAAAAGTAAATTTCTCTTTCAAGCCTACAATCAGCTCAGAGGTGGACCAATAAGTAAGATTTACCTCACAGCCAGAAATGACTGGTTGATGTGGTGGTGACAGAGGTGGGGTCAGTCTCCAATGGATATAAAAGCCTGTGGAGGGGGGCATGGATGAAGAAGAGATGTGAGCACACTAACACTATGGGAATCAAAGTTAGTGGCAATGTGATATCTAAGAGAAGTAATTCCTCCACCTCCAGTGATGATCATTGGGAAGAATATACCCCAGAAATATTACTGAAAGTCTGAAGTCAGGAAAAAAATGAAGAAAATGAAGGATAGAACTGAGCCAAAATATCTCAGATTGAATGGATTCCGTAGACTGCATTTTGCAAATTTCTGCAGAAAATAACCACACCTGCACCTTCTGTAGCTTTTAGTTTAATAGTCCACCAAATCTGGAACTTCTCCAAATATTGTTCATCAGGTTAGCTCAAGCAGATATAATGGCATGGTAAGGATATGCTTAGTGAAAACAGCATATTGAAGGACCATTTTATGATAAAATAGTAATTAAACATGTATATGTATATAACAACAACAAATGTATATATGAGTTTCTTTTTTTAAGCCCACAAATACAGTAAATATTGAAGTAGAAATGTCATGGAATGGAATTCAATGAACCCTTATATCTCCCACAGATTCACCAGAAGTACAAGGAATTTAATGTCTGAGAAAGGGATGGAACTGTATCTGAAGTATAGACCTCTGTAAACTCCAAAGTTATAATCCTATGGTATTTTGGAGTTTGGAGAAGAACGTCTTCCCTCAGAGGGGAAAATCTGAATGGTCTGTGGAAGTATGAAAGTGCCACAGTGAGTACTATAGACATCACAGCAGATAAAATAAGACATTGTTTCCCAAACCTCCATCACAACCTTGGAACAGGAAAAAGGACACCAAAATGTTGCTTGAATACCTTAATTTCCTTTCACTAGAATCAATGGGTAGGAAGTCCTGAAAGAAGAAAGGAAGGAAGACGCAGGAGAAGGAAGTCCTGAACCTGGAGATAAATCAAGAACAAACAAACAAAAGAACTTAAATGGCAACTCTGTCCTCTTTCTGACTTGCTAGAGGAAAAAAAAAGACTTTTAAACCAAGGATTCCTCTTCCTCTGCACCACAGAAGTGCACTGTTAATGGGAGAGATCTCTCCCAAAGCTTTTGAGGTCTCAGTTTCCAACAGCAAAGGAGAAACAAACAAATAAATAAATAATGGTACATCTCAGACATGTAGCATTTTGAAGGCTGAACATTTCTCATGGAATTAAGCTCTTTGACGCAGGTGAGGCCTTTCCCTGGACATCTAGTCATCACAATCTGGAAATTAGTCTGGCTCTTTTATTAGACTGTATTACTCTTAACAAAAATTGGTCCAGTGGTGGGGATTGTCCCCCATCTGGCACAGGAGAGGACCATGATGTCATGGGACCCCCCAAAATGCGGGCTCCATTTTGGCCTGCCATTGTTGCTTATTCTGCTGGTTATTCATAAAATGCTGCAATGTAACACTTTTTATGGGACCTTCTTTCTCCCTTTCTTTTTCTCTCTCTTTGAGTTCAATGTGATAATGAATATGAAGGGTCTAGATGCAGGAGGCCAAACTTTGTGGAGTATTTTTTTCCCCTTCTCTCCCCCTCTTCATTTTTTTTTTTGCAGGTTCACACCAGATAGGCATTTTTTTTTTAATAGCCTGAAAGGGGGATGTTTTCTTTTGTTAATGGCTTATAATCACATGAAAGGGCACATCATTCCACTTCAGAACCCTACCACATGGTGTGTATCTTTTATAAATTACAGGCTGGCGTTGTGTGTATTGGGAGAGAGAGGGGTTGGTTCCCTTGCTGTGAGCCATCCTGCCTAATTGTCGTATGCAAATAAAAGCAATTATGAGGCTTTTAGGGTGAAAGGATGACAGCTGAGTTGGCAGTTGGATGCCTCACCCACCTTGTTACCATGGCAACAGGGAGATGGAAAAAAAGGGCAAAATACTCTGTGTGTGTGTGTGTGCATGCCTCTCTGTATGCACGGGTGTGTAACAGTTATTTTGGTGAGAGAATTGGGCTTTGTGTGTGTGTGTGTGCGTGTGCGCGTATATATGCGTTACCAATGTTATCTGTCAATAAAGCAATATGAAACATAGGCCTTTGTTTAAACCACTGCAGAAATTAAACCGTCGTCACAGCCTTGGCCTTGCAAGTGATCCGTGTCATTTAACTCGCTTTTACTGGCGTTTTATCTGTGACTCTGGAAGTTAGGAGTCGATCACAGAAACATACTCATTAATTAGGAGATTATAAAATCCTGAGATTTTGCACCCGCCGTTAAATGTTACCCGTCTGCTTATGGAGCAGTGGAGCTGATGGCTTTGATGAGGGTGGCGGAGAGCGGTAACTTTTTTTACCCCATTAGTGCACAGTTTCCCCACAATAGCAAAAGCCAAGGATATATATATATATATATATATATATATATATATATATATATGCATGCACGCACGCACGCATGCACGCATGCATGCACGCATGCACACATGCACACATGCATGCTAAAATGGTGTATAAATAGAACCAATAGTAGGGTTCCTGCCGTTGCAGAATTAAAATAAGTCGTTTGTGTGTGTGGCTGCGTGTGAGTGTGTGTCTCTGTTTTTGTGTCTGTGTCTCTCTGTGTGTGCGTGTCTGTGTTTGTGTGTGTGTCTATGTCGCTGTGATTGTGTGCCTGTGTGTCTGTGTTTTTGTGTGTCTGTGTGTTTCTGTGTGTCTGTGTCTCTGTGATTGTGTGTCTGTGTGTCTGTGTGTGTGTCTCTGTGATTGTTTGTCTGTCTGTGTGTTTGTGTGTGTGTGTCTGCCTGTGTTTGTGTCCATGTGTGTATTCCCTATGGCAATTTATTTCACAATTACTCTTGTGGAAGCTTTCATGAATTAAATATGAGTTCCGTCCTGAAATTAGGTGTTATAAGGGCTAAATTACAAGAGGCAGCCCATAATTGAGGTGGCTGAAATACAGGGTCCGGTGAACTAATCATCACGTGGTCTGGCCCTGGCCAATCTAGACCTTCTGCAGGCCATCGAAAAAAAAGAGAGGCAGAAAAAAAGAATAAAAACAGAAGCAGCTGAGAAAAATTGATTTCTTATCCGAGCCATATTTGATAGCTTTTGAAATCGAAAATTGAAATTAACTAACCTAAGACCCATTGCAACAAAAGAGCAAATTAAATATGCGGCTCAGTTTCCGATTGGCAGCGAGAGGGCTTGCCAAGGTAAATTTGTAAATAGAGTTGGAGATGCGATTCTCCCTCTTCCAATCTTGCTCTCATCTAAATATGTATATAAAGGAAGAAGAAAAAGAAAAGGAAAAAGAAGGCTATGATATGACAGAAGAAATTGTTTAAAGGCTCTTGACGAACGATGGAATATCTAGTATCGGCAGCACTTATTCAGAAAGTCTGCAAGAAACCATCCTAAATTTCTCCTCCTTTGATCATACGATACAAAGTGGTCATATAAATAAATAAATATCCCCCTCCCACCAAATTAGTTTGAAGAATATAGGTAACAAAGAAAAGGAAATTATAACATATCTATGTGATTTTCCATGTTTGCTGGGGGGTTTTCCCCATGGTTCTCTTCTAATTCAGAACAAACAAACAAACCAATGTCTGGGGAATTCTGGGAGTTGCAGTCCACACATCTTCAAGCTGCCAACATTGAGAAACACTGCCCTAGACTGAAAGGCATGCAGCAATATTTTAGAAATTACATTTCCATTCCTTCTCCCAGTTCAAGGGAGAACTTACCATTCTTGAATGCATAACCTTAGCATTAGTTATGTTAGCAGGAATTTCAGAAAAGGGGATAGGAATTTAAAAGGGGGACTAACAGGCTTCCATTTGGGGGAAGGTATATTTTGATTTTTACCATCAGATATTTGCTCCTTCTCTTCCCTTCTCTTCCCATAAAAATGAACAGAAAAGTTTAATGCTTCCCAGACTAGATAAATTGACATTTGGAACTCTAGAAAAACAAAACCCAAAAATAATGCATTGTATTAAAATTTGGTAACCACTGTGAAATTGTTTCTATAACAAGAATAGGCATATCTATTAATGTGTCTTGTATTAAATAAATCTATCAGTTTTAGATTTATCACACAGCTACAGACGATGCTGTTTTCTCTTATGGATCTGTCCATCACTCAGAAGCCTCCCTGGCTGCTGAAGGAGATGATGTCATGTCTTGCGATTAAATAGAAGTGCAGGAAGCCAAGGAAGCTGACCACTTCTGGAGATAAAATTACACTGTTCAAGACACAATGCACATGAATTTCTTGGCCCCCTCATCACTAAATAAGTGCAGGAGTACTTTCATACTCCAACCATGAGAACCTCTGCTTTTCTTTTCTTTTTTGCTATATGAGATAATTGCTAAAGCAGTTTCTCTTCCGTTGAATAGAATGAGAACTAGTTGAAAAAAGATGAAAGATACTTTATTTTTGAATGTCCTCATTACAAGTGAAGAATGATTATTCGAGATAGCCATTTATGTTAAATGTCTTCTCAAGAGCTTGCAGATACAGCGTCACCTTCATCCCATATTTCATGTAAATACTCAGAAGGCTTCAGTGTGTCCACTAGAAATTGGTGAGGGGCCTTCTACTGACCATTGGCATTCTATAGACAGTCATATGAAGACCATCTTGCATTACTGCTCCTTTCTTACAAATGCATTCAGCAAGTGGAAGGTACATCTCAGGGGTATAATACAGATGTTCCCTCCATTGATCTACTGAAATGAATGGAAGGTGCACTGTTTAAGGAACACTAAAGACAGATAAGCATGGAAGCTTGGGCTCACTCTGTGTTATGAGAGCATGGTCCTCCAGACTGGACAGAGAAGCCACCTAATGTAGCAGGGCTGGACAAAGCTTCAGTTTCAATTCAATGGCAATTCAATCAAATCTCTCAACTGACCTCACTTTCTGAGTCAGGTTGACGATGCATATCCTTCATCTGCATATCTAAAGCATATTTAAAAGAGGGTGAGGCCTGGCTGAAAGAGAAAAGTAGATTTGTTGGGAAGACAACCAGATTGGAATAGAACAAACCCCTTCCCAGAGGCTTTCCTTCATCAGCGTTAACTTTTTTCAGTAAGGTCTAGTATATGCAGTGAGCCTGGAGAGCAAAGGGGTAAGGTGGGAATTCATCTGAAGGGGTTTCTCCAGCCCCATTATTATTGCCTCAGCTTAGGCAGAAAACTTTCCCATGGAGAAATTCATATAAACTCTCCATCCAGCTTCTCTGCCCTCAAATTCAGTGGAGACTTTCCAAGGCTGTTTTTCCTCATCTGTGTTTAGTGCATAGCTACCCCTATCCTTCCCCTTTATTAGTACCACTAGGTAGACCAGACTAAGAAATCAACTCCACAGGAAGGCTAAAACTACTTCTATTGAAATTGGCTAAAATAACAGAATCTTGCAAGTCTGATTGTCCTGTACCTCCCTCTCTTTATTATAGTTCAGCTGTTGGTCTGAGCCACTTCCAAATATTATCTGTCTGTTGTAGACTTAAAATATGTCACACAACCTATTGCCCTGGGGATGGATTTTGCATATCTCCATAAAGGTCATCTTCCTTATTCTCTATACACTTCCTTCCCTGTATGGTATCTCCAACAATTTATTTATTTATTTGTCAAATTTGTCACCACCAAACAATTTATTTTTTCATTAGTATTATTATTATTATTATTAATAATAATAATAATAATTGTAATTGTTTTTTAATTGCTCAATAGCTGAAGCTGTCCAGGCAGTTAAAATAAAACACACAAAAAGTTACTGTTTGGATAAAAACATGTACATTAAAATGAAATGAAATGCAAAGTGAAAACTGTACAAACTAGGCAGCGCCAAGGTGGTTCTTCAACATCTAAAACAATATGATTGAAAAGGCAATTAAAAGCCAATTAAAAAGCCTGCAAAATAGAAAGGTCTTCTCCTGGCGCTGAAAAGATGCTAACGTGGGCCCCAGTCAGGCCCCTATGGGGAGGGAATTCCATCAAAGGGGGGCCATCATAGAAGAAGCTCTCTCCCTTGTAGAGACCCACCCGTTCTGTTGGTGGTGGGGAGGTACCTGATCAAATTTCAGACAGTAAGTTCCCAGAGGTCAGGGACCTGCCTTTTGCTTGTGTCAGCATTCATACCATTATTTAATTTTCAGCACCAATCAACCTCACCCAGGTTTTAATGTGCCGACATTTTAATGCATTCCCTTGAAAATGATGAGATCCAGTCTCCAAATCTCCCTCTCTCGCCTGCTCACATCCCCTCTCTGTTTTCCTGAGTATTCATAGCTCATTTGCTTTCCAAGTCTGTGGAAATTTCTCATCATTGGCAGACCTGGCAATGGCCCATGAAATTGTACCGTTTCCCTGCCTTGGCGAGTTCAGTGTGAACAGATATAAAATCCGGTGACAACTGTAATTGAGGATATTACAGTTAGCCTGTCTGTCATCCTGGGGATCTTGTAAAATCATTTTCTGTTCTAATTTATTACTTTTAGTGTCAATCACACCCCAACAAGCTGAGTAACATCATTAGGCAGCAGCTTCAGCTACTCAGCACTTTTAAAATGTGGTTTAAGTAGTTGTCTCATTATCTATAGGACGACAGGAAGTCAAGGTTCGAGGAATTATTTTCCCCTCCCCTCATTTTTAGTAGATACACTGTCAGAGCTTGCAGCTTTTTCTTTGAAGGAAGAGAATCGGCAGGCAAGGAATATTTCTGTGCTGTTCTTCCTGCTGTTATCTTGAAAGGGAAGCAACAGACTCTCCTTAATAACAGCAGTAGGATACTGAGTCTTCTTTGCTCAATGAGTGAGGACTCCTAAGTCTGCCTGGGCACCTGGAATCCATCTCCCAGGCATTTCCAGCTAAAATTAGACTGCAGGACTGGGAAGCATTCTTTGGAGAGATTGGATAGGACTCAGCAAGTCGACAACTGGCCAATTGTCCTGCTAGGGTGTGGATCATAGCTATGTTGAGCATGGACATTGTTGAGAATTCTAGGAGATGAAGTCCACACATCTGGAAGGAGCCAAGTTTGGGAAGCACTAATATAGAGTGTCAAGCTGCCTGAAGGCCTCATGTGAACAGCTTGGCACAGAAAGCCCTAGACTGGTGGCACTTTTCCAGAGCCTGCATGAGGGATGACATACCTTCTTCTGAGTGGGTTTTCAGAGTGGCACATGCAACTGATGGGTTGGCTGGTAGGAATGAATATGGGCAAGTATAGGAGGCCATCAGGGGTAAGCATGTGTGATGTGGAGAAAGGGCAGTTACCTCTTCATTTAAAGCTTTGGTCTTTGCAGGCCACCCAGTCCTGCATCCCTCCCAGCTGACACCAGCACTGGCCTATTAAAAACAAAACAAAATAAAACAAAACAAAGGCTGGTAACTCCAAGCAGCAATAAATGTAATATCTTAGACACTAGGAATTCTGGGAAATTAAAAATGGCCACTGATGGCACTCTGTGCCCCTCTCCCCACTGATACCACTGTCACTGCCTCACATAGATTGAGAGTGATCCCTCAGAGTTGCTTAGCCTAGGACTAAATCCCTTCCCAGTTGAAGGCATGCATGAAATCCTCTTATAACACAACTGAATCATTAATGCCCAACTTCAATTACTTCTGAATTGAGCACAGTAGCTAGAATTTTAACTGCAAAGGACAGGACAGGTTCTAAAATTGAAAGCAGCTTTGAGGAGACAAGTAGTTTGAGGAATGATCAGGAGAAGGAGCGGAAACACTTTTGATGTAGAAGACAGTCAAGGAGGGGGCTGGGGCTGAAAAATTGCTGCTTCAAAAAGAAATAAGTCTCTTCTTCTCTGCTTAAAATCACAGCCTCCTAAGCCTCTGATTGATTGATTGATTCGTGTCAGAAGCATCGCAATTAAAATAAGGCATACTGTAAAACATAGAATATAAAATATAAAAGTTAAAATATATGAAAGTTAAACAAATCTTGCCCAGAAACTGGCAACATTAATTGCATTCTGTCGCATTGTCATGAGATCCTCAAATGTACATTGATCAGGGCAGAGGGGACAAGTGTACATATGTGTTGTTGTCTGCATGTCTCCACATTCACAAAGGGCAAAGGCCACTGGATAGCCCCATTTGTTCAGAGTATCTTTGGATCTTGTTATGCCCATGCACAGTCTGTTCAACAATTTCCATACTTCCCAAATTGATTGATTCATTCATTCATTTAAAACCTACCAGGGCTTCATTATATGCACTTGTGAACATGGATCTCATCCCATTTGAACTGTACAGAGTTGAGGCTGTTTTGGTTTGAATAAATAACACACAAAGGTCTGAAGACTGTTTGGTAATTTTTTTCAAAGATATTCTTCCCCTGTTTTCATATGTCATTCTCAGAGGGTTTGATTTCTTCACACTTTTTCATGGTGACCTTTTTGAATTTATGGTCTTGATTCAGAGATGCTGATTCCATGACATGTCTTTCTAACGCTCTGAAGCCTCCCTGGCTGCTCATATTCCCAATCTGAAAAAACAACCTGATCATATATTCTTAAAAAGATTGGGAAGTCATCTAGGCTGCAACCTGCTGGAGAGATGATCGTACAGAAGCAACATTCCCCCTTAATGGGCATTTTGTATGCATCCTCCATGAAGCCTTTTGTAATTAGCACCTTTCTGCAGGATACTACACACACACACACACACACACATTGTAAGAACTGACACCATTAGTCCCAATAATGGTCTGACTCATGCACAGTTGGAATATGCAGAATTCAGATTTATTGAGATCCAATGTACAAAACAAAAGAAAAGCTGTGATTAAAGGATATCCACCTAAACTAGCTCATTAAAACTTTCCAGCAACCCATTTCCCCCCTCCTATCTATTTCCCCCTAACTTCTAATGGTCAGCCATACCAGGCACAGATGTCTCTGGCAGGGTGGCCTTGACTCCCTCCCTACCAACCCAAACAACAGCAATTCACACTCTCAGCAGTTCCCCCTCCCATCTGGTTCTTGACATGTGTTGACTCATCATGGCAGGTAAACACAACCAGATGATTCAGCAACCATTTGATTGTGGAGTCTGACATACATGTTCCATGCACAACTCCGCAATGCTTTTCTTTTTTTTTTTTAAAGAAAGAATTTTATTAAAACTACAAAAAAAAAAAAGAACTAAAAAAGTATGGAAACACAAGAGATTTTTTTTTTAGAGAGAGTACAAAAAGAAGTGACCTCCAACTTTAAACATCAAGGATATTTATTTATTTATTTATTTATTTATTTATTATTTAAATTTATATCACCACCCATCTCCCCCAACGGGGAACTTTGGGTAGTTTACAATAAAAGGAATAATAAAAACATATAAACCTAAGTTACAATCTAAAAACATTAATAAAATAATAAATATAAAATCCAAGAGGAGATAGAATCACAATCAATAAGGGGTGCTATGGCGCCAACCACTCCCAGGTGGAGCTGTTACCCTCCCCATCCCAAGCAAGGTGGCAGAACCAGGTTTTCAATTTCTTCTGGAAGGCCGAGAGTGAAGAAACCCGTCTCAGCTCTGGGGGCAAGATATTCCAAAGGGTGGGCACCACTGCCGAGAAGGCCTGCCTCCTGGACCCCGCTAGATGAAATTCCTTTGTTGATGGGGTCTGTAGCATGCCCTCCCTGCCTGACCGGGTGGGGTGGGTCAATGTAATGGGGATGAGACAGTCCCTCAGGTAACCTAGTCCCATGCCACGTAGGGCTTTAAAGGTGATAACCAACACCTTGAATTGGACCTGGAAGCAAACTGGTACCCAATGCAGCTCGCATAACAGTGGTGTCACATGTGCCAATTTTACAGCACCAATAACTGTGCAGCTGCATTCTGGACCAGCTGAAGCTTCCGAATACTCTTCAAGGGTAGCCTCATGTAAAGCGCATTGCAATAGTCTGTGTGGACGATGACAAGGGCATGAGTGACTGTTCGGAGGGCATCTCAATCCAGGAATGGGAGGAGCTGGCACACCACCAGAAGATGTGCAAAGGCCCTCCTGGCCGTGACATCCCCCTGCTCTTCAAGCAGGAGTCGCGAGTCTAGGAGGACCCCCAGGTTCCACACTGGTTCCAAATGGGGCAGTGCTACCCCATCCAGAACCAAAGATGACAACTTCCTGGAAACCAAGGGGCCATCAATCCACAGCCACTCCATCTTACCAGGGTTCAGCTGAAGACTGTTGTTCCCCATCCAGACCCCCACAGCCCCCAGGCACTGAGAGAGGGCAGTGACCACTTCACTTACCTCACCTGGGATGGAGATATATAACTGAGTACCATCAGCATATTGATGATACCTCATCCTGTGGTGATGGATGGTCTCACCCAGTGGTTTCATGTAGATGTTGAATAGAAGAGGAGAGAGAACCGAACCCTGCGGCACCCCACAAAGGAGGGGTCGAGGGCTGGATCTCTCCTCTCCTATCACCACTGATTCAGAATGGCCCTGAAGGAAGGAGGTGAGCCAGCGCAAAACTACACTGCCCACCCTATATATAGCAATTTCCCATAATCAACCCCTTACTCTATATCAAAACAAATCACATTATTTCTACAAGTCAACCCCTTAGCATATTATAAAAATCACTAAATACCATTGCTCCCTCCCCTTATATTGAAAGAAAAAAAAGTATAAATCACCTGATCAACTCCCCCCCTACAATAACAGTTACTTAATTATTCCCTTCCTACTACTATTCCATACATAAAGATCAAAGATAAAAAGCATATAAATTGACTGCCATTATAATTAATAATACAAGAAACATGAATACAAAAAACATGAATAAGAAAAAATCTTAACAATCATAATCCCAATCATTAACAATAAGTAAAATCATCCAAAGCCAAAAGACCATCCAGATAAATATTTTTAGTCCCTTAACCCACTTCAGAATAGACAAAGACATTGACATATCCCCATAATAAACACAGAGCTGTTTTCTTAAAGAAATCAAACAGCCCAGCTGCTCCCCGCACAAATACAGACTTCCCTTCAAAATACCTCCCATACATAATAACCCCTCCTTTTCCATAACATTCCACCAAAAAGTCAAATTCACTCAGGTCTTGCAGCTCAATTTCTCCATTTAAGTTCTTCAATTCAGCATTGTCAATTTCATCCAGGATTTCAACAGAAGCCCAAATCTCACTCTTTAGGAGAGACATTTCCATCACTGTTAGATTCTTCAGTTTCATCCACAACATCCCCAACCAGATGGCACATTTTAGACCACATATTTTCCACAATGCTCTGAATGTCTTGCATAATAACTTGGCAGGAATCAGAAAAAAAATCTGCTTAATATCTGCTTTAATATCTCAATGAAAGTCAGAGAAAGCCTGGTTAAGATCCTCCATATCTGAGGCAGTAAGTATTGGCGCCCCCTAGATTCTTAACCGGCAGAAGAGAAAGGTAATGGAAAATTTCCAATCTGAGTTAAGTTAAGGTAACAGACAGTTCCCCAGAGAAAGTAGCTGCAGGAAAGTAAAAGTTCAGAACAGCAGATTCAAGGTGTAGGAAGAATGCTAAAATCTTCAAAATTAGCACAAAAATAGTAACAGGGAGACAATAACATACTCTCAACCCTCCTTAGTATTGGATGGAAAGCAAAATACAAAGCTTTATTTATTTTTTTTAAAGAATTAATTACAAAAATAATGATAAGCACCAAGAGAGATCACTTCTCCTTAAAAGCCTCTCTTAGGATACAAATACTTAAAAAAAAAAAGGGTGCTTTTGAAATGGGGTGGCTAGACTTAATGTCCCTTTAAGGCTGCAGCACGGCTTGGAAATGGTGAAAACCCAGCCACCCGGGAAATCTTACCAGTCGATCGCAAATGTTGTTTATGATCTCCTGGCTGCAACTTGCTGTCTGGAGGACAAATGGGCCAATTCTCAGCATTTTCCTTGGTCCGGAGAAATGCTCCTGGGCTTCAGGAGAAACCAGCCTGAGCCCGAAAAAACTGCCACAATGCCAGTTATGCCCACGGAGCTTCCCGGCACAGTTGCTCAGTCTGCCATGTTCCCACCGGAAGTCTCTTTCCATAATGCTTTTCTTTGGTATGCATCTTCCCTAAATACATGAAATTTTGTATGAATTTTTCCAAATATGGTATGATATGATATGATATATGATAGTTTGTATGACATTTCTGAGTAAACAATGACAACTGCTAGGAGATGAAGTACATTATTCCTGCCTACACATTATTGGAGTATATTTTGCTCCAAAATAACAAATTGAGGACTGGTAATATCCTCCATCTCCTTCTATGCACTAGGCCAGGGTTTTTCAACCAAGGTTCCCTGGCACCCTAGGGTCCCACAAGAGGTCACTAGGGGTTCCCACAATTTATTTAAAAAAATATTTCAAATTCAGGTAACTTCTGGCCTATATTTGAGCCTGAATGTTCAGGGGTTCCCTGAGGCCTGAAAAATATTGAAAGGGTTCCTCCGGGGTCAAAAGACTGAGAAAGGCTGCTCTAGGTCATGATCCTTCTATGCTTTAGGTCTTCTAGGCCATTCATATTTCTGTTTATGAAGTGACTGCTCCTGAAAAGAAAGCTGGTGATTTTTTTTTAAAGGGTGGACTGCAGCCAATGCTCTCCTATTTTCAATATTAATCAGTTTATAAGATAAACTTAATAAAAATGAACTTGCTCTTACTTTGTTTTCTCCTCCTCTGTTTTATTTTTAAGGCAAAGCGGGGAGGGGGAGAGAATCTATGAATTCCTAACTCTTTGGTAAGGATGCACATCAAGCAAATGGCAAGAAACTGAAGCATCATTTCTTCTTGCTACCACACCTTTTTCATGATACCTATCAGGGTTTCACAGTTGGAACTAACTTGTGATGTTACTTATATTTCTCTATGTGGCGTAAAATTTGGGTAAAAGAAATTAAATGTTGTGCAATCATTACAGGAAATATTTGAAAAAGTAAATGAATAAAGCAGCAGGTTGGACTGAGCTGCTGACTCTTTGATATAAGCTACAACAGTGGAAACAAATATTCACTTCACTTTCTACCCCCCACTCCTTCAGACTCACAGACTGTGAAACTACATAGAAGATCATGGTAAGCAGGTAGTACTTCTGGAAAAAGAGTCTATGAATGGGAAACAGACCAAAAAATGGAACTGACCAAAAAATGTCTACCAGCAAATCTCAAATCTTGCTTCAAACTAGTACGATCAGAAGGGTGGAATCAAAAGGTTAGGAATGTTTGTACTCTTGGCTAGTTGGATGTAAATATATGTCTTCAGTTTACATCTTTCTACCACTTTCTTTAAACCAGGTGTCATGTTCACTGTTTCAATGTGCACTGTACATCGTAATGTTTCACATGCCATGGCGCTGACACACGTTTCTGTTTGGGAGGGAGCTGCTGTGAAACCTTGTGCCAAGCTCTGTATCTGTGTTCATTACAATGGAATGTGTTTGGGTTGTGTTCTCTGTTCAAGGGCTTTTCCCACAGACCATCAGAAGCCGTTAGGAGCACCTGGGATTGTGAACTTGGGAAGATTCTATGGGGGGAGGGATCTCATTTGCACTGAGGGTTTTTAGTTTGCATTTGGTGCGCTTTCATCATTCTCAGCTTTCTTTGTGATCCTGCTTACTATTCTTTAATAAATCAGATATCTTTGAATTCCTGCTCATGAGTCTGATAGTGTTTTAGAACAGGAATTCATTACATAAAGCTGAGAATCACCAAAGTTGTACCATTAGCTCCTACCAAGATTAGTTTCTTGTGAGGGAAAATAGTTAACAATGGCCGAGTCCAGGCTCACGACCAGGGGACTTGAGGAACCGGCTAGCTTGATGCCCGAGTCGACGGTCAAGAGCGGAGAACTGAGCCTCACCCCAGAACCTTCAGATTTCTGGCAGGATTCGAGTTCCAGCCCTGAGGTGGAGGAATCTGATGATGGGGGAGAACCAGAGCAACCGGCACCCAGCGAATCGCCTGCAGAGTTGATCACCTGGGATGAAATGGGAGAACCCCAGCCAGGGACGTCCCAGGCATCCTGGAAGTATCAGTTCCTGCTGACCCCAGACGTAGAATCTACCACGGTATCAACAGAGAGACAGCCTAACATGAGAGGGAGGGAGGAATCTCAAACCCCTGAAAGGCTAAGAGTGGTGGAGGCCAAAATAGAATCCATGGAGTACATATTAAGAAACCTGTCAGGGGAGGCATGAAGGAGATCCCAGCTCCACGCAACCATCCCCCATCCTCCCACCTGGACCGCCAGCAGAGCAGGGCCAGAGACGGCTCCAGGATGAATCTCCACCCCACAGAGCTTGACCACCAGTGTCCCCACCCTGAGGAGGGAGAACTACCGTAACCTGGGGCCCAACCACTCAAGCAGCCGCCAATTCTGCTCCAACAGGAGTGGGGCTGAGACTTTTCTGTCAAGTTTGATGGGGATCCAACCAAGTTATCTTTCTTTCTAACTAATGCTAAAAGTTACATGAGGCAGTTTGGAGCATACTTCCCTTCCGAAGAGGCTAAGATAACTGCCATTGCCACCAAGTTGAAGGGTCGAGCTGCTGACTGGTATGTTCAATTAAGTGAGGCTGACTCCCCTGAACTTGAGTATTTCGAGGACTTCATGTGGGCATTAAAGCTGCATTTTCAGGATCCTCTGGCCAAGGCAAGAGCTAAGAAGGCACTGAAGGATCTTACCCAGGGCCAACTGTCTGTAGCTGATTATGCCCTGGAGTTTAAGGCTTTAGCTGGGAAAATCCCCGACTGGTCTCAGTCAACCTTAATAGAACGGTTTAAAGAGGGAGTCAACCGGGACGTCCTACGGTGGGTGTTGTGTAGAGACAACCCAGAGTCATTGTACGAATGGAACTGTCTGGCCGGCATGGCTGAGCATGCCCAGCATACCTTCATGCAAAACAGACGACCTGAAAAACCACCAGCCACCATGAGGGGACCCCGAAGTGCCGCAACTGCTGCCAGGCCAGGCTATAGAGCCTGGGAAGAGGAGAGAGATTGGCGCTATGCAAGGGGTCAGTGTCTCCGATGCAGAAAGGAAGGGCATCGAGCAGCTGATTGCCCAAAAGCCAAGGCTATAGATCGAGTGGGCAAGCTGCCGGCCAAATCACACACCCCTCACGGAGGATGACAGCAGCCAAGGGGCAGCCGACGCTGAGGAAGTATTCTACTTCCCGGGACAGGATGAAGATGACTCTAAGGAGCTGGCGGGAAATGCCAGCCACCTGCCATGAAGAGCGCCTGTGGGCAGGTGGAGGAGGATGGGCACGAGGATGCTATGGTGAGTGCTGACTGTCCCACTTTAGCAGTAAAAGTGAAATTGGGCTCCCGCACAAAGACTACAGAGGTCTGGGCTTTAGTTGACTCTGGGTGTTCCAGGTGTCTAATTCACCCTGATCTGGTTGCTGCTTTGGACCTGCCTAGCTTCCTCCTCCAGCAGCCTTTGATCTTCACACAGTTGGATGGTTCAATGGCGGGGGGGGGGGGCAGCAACCCATTTCACTGGAACTGTCACAATGCAAATGGGCAGCCACCGTGAAACTTTAAAATTTGTAGTAGCACCTGTTGGCAATCCCTTGGTAATTCTGGGGATCCCCTGGTTGACCTTTCGAAGCCCCTATATATACTGGGAACACAGAACTGTGACTTTTAAAGATGGGTTTTACCAAGCTCCTACGGCAGAGAGAGCTTCACGTGCGGGGGATGGAAGGGCTGCAATCGCCACGCCGTGCCCTAGCTTGGCACATTTAGAAGGCTTGCCTGATCAATACCAAGACTTTGCAGAAGTTTTTGGAGAAATGGAAGCAGATCAGCTACCCCCCCCCCCATCGGAAAACTGACTGTGCAATAGAGTTGGTTCCCAATGCGCAATTGCCCAAGACAAAAATTTATCCAATGACTCAGAAGGAGCTTGAGGCATTACGGGACTTTATTGACAAAAATCTGTCAAGGGGGTTTATTGAACCTGCAAATTCCCCAGTTGGGGCCCCTGTGCTATTCTGGAAAAAGAAAGATGGCACGCTTCGACTCTGTACGGACTATCGGGGGTTAAATTCCATCTCAATTTGCAACAAATACCCTCTTCTGCTCATGAAGGACATGTTAGCTCACTTGTCTAAGGGCAAGATTTTCTCCAAGCTCGATCTTCATGAAGCCTATTTCCGCATCCGCATACGAGCTGGAGATGAGTGGAAAACCGCTTTTAACTGCCCACTGGGTTCATTTCAGTACAAAGTCCTCCCTTTTGGGTTGGCAGGGGTGCCTGGAGTCTTCATGCAATTGATTAATGAAGTATTACATGATCATTTGTTTAAAGGGATCCTGGTTTATTTAGATGATGTTCTCATTTACACTGAAACTGAGGAGGAACACGAACGCCTCCTCAAACAGGTGTTAAGCAAGCTTAGAGATGCCAAACTCTATGCCAAACTTTCCAAATGTGAGTTTCCCAAAACCCAACTTGACTATCTGGGCTATAGGGTGTCTGACAAGGGCATTGAAATGGACCCTGTAAAACTTCAGGTGATTTTAAGTTGGGAATGTCCCCACACCCGGAGACTATTGCAAAGTTTCCTCGGGTTCAGTAATTACTATCGCCAATTTATCCAGGGGTTCACTGAGATTGCTTTGCCCCTCACTGATTTACTCCATACCAAGGTCTTGCGGGAGATACGCAAAGTAAAGAACCCTGGGGCAGTGCTGAATTGGATGCCTGAATGCCAGGCAGCATTTGAGAAGTTGAAAACCCTCTTCACTGCTGAGCCTATTCTACAGCACCCCGATCCTGAACGTCCCTTTGTGGTCCAAGTTGATGCTTCTGACTCCTCAGTTGAGGCTATATTGTTACAGAGAGATTCTGAAAATCACTTAAAACCCTGCGCTTATCTGTCCAGAAAATTTTCTGAAACCGAACACCAGTGGCATGTTTGGGAAAAGGAGGCTTTTGCTGTAAAAGCTGCTTTGGAAGCCTGGCATCACCTCCTGGAAGGTGCTAAATGCCCTTTCGAGGTTTGGACCGATCACAGGAATTTGGAAGCCCGCACCCCATGACGTCTCAGTCCTAAACAAATTTGCTGGGCTCAATTTTTCAGTCGCTTTAACTTCCAGTTAAAATTTATTCCGGGAAAGAAAAACTTTCTGGCCGATGCTTTGTCACATTTACCTCAGGACCTTGACCACGTGGCGGATGTGGTTGGGACTGTTCTCACTGAACCACAACTGGGCTTAGTCACTGTCACTCGGAGCCAGACCCATGAGCAGGCAACCCCGCCCCCAGCCCAGTCTGGGAAGCGGAAAGTGCAAGTTCCTTGCCAGTTACAGAAATACTTTCTCCAGGCACTGAAATGTGACACTTGGTTGCTATCTAATAAAGACACTGTTTCTTTTGAAAACGGTCTGGCATGGGTGCAACACCACCTTTATGTACCTGAAACTTTAAGACCTGACATTTTACAGCGTTCCCATGATGACAAACCTGCTGGGCATTTTGGTTTTGTTAAAACATTACATTTGGTTCATCGTCAATTCTGGTGGCCTACCTTGAGACACGATGTAAAAGACTATGTGGCTTCCTGTCCTGTTTGTGCTATGTCAAAACGTAAGGCGGGGGGGGGGGGAACCACAGGGGCTTCTGCAGCCTGTGGCCAGCCCGTCCCATCCCTGGGACAAGATTTCTGTGGATTTTATTGTGGATCTTCCTCCCAGTCAGAAGAAAACTGTCATTTGGGTGGTAAAATGTTTTTTTTCCAAACAGGCACATTTCATTTCATGTGCATCCATCCTGTCAGCCCCGCAACTGGTGCGCCTGTTTCTCATCCACATCTACCGTCTCCACGGTAGCCCCTCCCGTTTGGTCAGTGACCATGGGACACAGTTTACTTCCCAGTTTTGGAAATCATTTTTAAAATTGATTGGCACCAAACAAGTGCTGTCCACCTCGTCCCACCCTGAGACTGACAGATCTACTGAGATTTTAAACTCCACCCTTGAACAATTTCTTAGAGCATACATTAACTACCATCAGGATGATTGGGTGGAGTTACTGCCTTTTGCTGAAGTAGCTTACAACAATGCTGTCCATCAGAGTACCAGGCAAAGCCCTTTTCATGTGGTTTCTGGTCACGACTTTGTTCCCATCCCTGAACTGCCACAACCCCCTTCCCAAACATGTTCTGCTTCTGACTGGGCTGTTAAGCTGGCTGATTCCTGGCCAGTGATTCAACAGGCTTTGGCTGATGTCCAAGCTGCTTACAAGTTTCAAGCCGATAAGCATCATTCCTTGCAACATGACTTCAAGATTGGGGATCAGGTGTATCTATCTACCAAATTTATCAAGTCACCACAACCCTCTAAAAAGCTTGCTCCCAAGTTCATTGATCCTTTCCCTATTGTTGGTCTTATCAATCCAGTTACTGTTAAATTGGACCTGCCTCACAATTTAAAATGCTTGCACCCTGTTTTCCATTGCAGCTTGCTCAAGCCTGTCCACCACTCCTCCCGCTGGCATCCCCAACCTCCTTCTCCTGCTCCGATCATGATTGATGGCCAACAGCACTTTGAGGTCAAGGAGGTCGTTGATTCTCGCAAGCTTCGAGGCACCCTCCAGTATTTGGTCCGATGGAAACACTTTCCTCATCCTGAATGGGTGTCTGCTCGCCACGTTAATGCTCCTGATTTAGTTCGCCATTTCCACTTGGCTTACCCTTTGAAGCCTGCTGCTTAGTGTTTTCTTTCTTTTGGGGGGCAGTATGTCATGTTCACTGTTTCAATGTGCACTGTACATCGTAACGTTTCACATGGCATGGCGCTGACATGCGTTTCTGTTTGGGAGGGAGCTGCTGTGAAACCTTGTACCAAGCTCTGTATCTGTGTTCATTACAATGGAATGTGTTTGGGTTATGTTTTCTGTTCAAGGACTTTTCCCGCAGACCATCAGAAGCCGTTAGGAGCACCTGGGATTGTGAGCCTGGGAAGATTCTACGGGGGGAGGGATTTCATTTGCACCGAGGGTTTTTAGTTTGAATTTGGCGCGCTTTCATCATTCTCAGCTTTCTTTGTGATCCTGCTTACTATTCTTTAATAAATCAGATATCTTTGAATTCCTGCTCATGAGTCTGATCGTGTTTTAGAATAGGCATTCATTACACCAGGTTTGCAAACTTTTTTCAGGCCAAGGGCCAGATTTGACCTTCAAGTAGGATGCAGGGCCAAACTCCAAACTTGGATGGTGCAGTGGTCGAGAAAAAGACATGGAAGAGACCAAGGAAAAGCTAAATTTAGTTTAATGTTAATTTAATTAAAGTGAAATAAAATTAATTAAACATATTCCTCATTCCTTTAATAATTTACCTGCAGGTCTGTTAAAAAAAATACAATCCTTCAACAACTTCCAGAAAGATTCTGGCTGCTACACCAAATTCTTATAAAAGTTGAATGTGCCCCTGTTCTTCTGATACAGCTCTTGATTGGGACTAGTGTCAGAAGATGTGTCTGATTTTTCCCCCCCAAATGCATAATAGTTTGTGTGTTCATAAGGTGTTCTTTTGCAGCTATGTTCCATGTTTATTCATAACATTTTGACCTGTTTTATTGGTTGCTTGCATTTTCTTTCTTCTTCCATTTGAGCAATTTGGCCTGGTGCAAATGACAGAAGACCTTTTCAACATTTCTTTTTAAACTTGCCAAAGTTTGCAAATTTCATGTTGATCAGGATAGGAAAAAAAATGATTTTTTTTTTAAACAGAAAGTGAGAGAAAATAAAATTCATGGATTCCTTTATGTAGGTGCAAACTACATAAAGAGTTGCTAAATAGACTGCAAATGGCAAAATTGACTTCTCTGGTTAGAGAAAGGACAATAAACACATTTATTAGCAAGTAGAAACCCCTTCTGGAAGTTTTGCTGGAGAAAGAAAAAAAATGCACTTGTGATTTTGACATTAGTAAGGGTAGACTATGGAAAGAAGGAAATTATGATGTAATCTTAGAGAGAGAAGGCAAAGTATAAATACATTTATAACCACTGTTAAGAAGATTGGCAGTTGCTTCTTTATAGTCTTTTTTCTTTTTTCTTTCTTCTATTTTCCTTTTTCCTATTTTCTTTTTTATCTACCACTATTTCTCTTTATTTTCTTTATTTCACCTGAACATTAGAAAAACTGTCCTAATCAGAAGAACAGACACAGTGGAACCATTTAATGAAGGAGGTGGTGAGTTCCCCTTAACTAGAAGTGTTTAAGCACAAGGAATGCAATCATCTTTCAAGGATCCTTTAATTTGGATTGGTGCCCTGAACAAGAGTTTGGACCTAGCGGCCAAAATGGACTGTCCAACTCCATAAATGTTCTATGAAATACCCAAGAAGATAGTGTTGTTGTTTTTTTGCCTAGCATCAATAATATGTTAATTTTGGCTTTGCTTTTTCTTCCAGGTGTAACCATTTCATGGACAGTGAACCACAACTAAGGAGGACCTTACCTTTAGCCATGCTTAGCCCAACTTTAGGCATCTTGATTTCGGTTGGGCCTCTGCCTCCTTTGAAGTAAATCCCAGCAAAATGAGTGGGACTTGTACTTACATGTCCAAATTATTTAATAAAATGTTTCCTTTGCCTTCCAGTTTTTCTCCTGGGGCTGCCAACTTTTTATGTGACTTCTGAGTAAGCTAGCCTTTGCCTGATCAACAGAATCAGCCCTGTGATATTAATACATCTATATCACCCCACAAAGAGCTGTGGGAACTGCGGGAGAAGATGAGTCAAAATAGATCAGTAGCAAAGATATGCTAACCTGTGACGCAGCAACAAACAGCATGGATGCTATCTGCACCTCCAGTTTTAATTTTAGTAGCATCAAAGAAAGTCTCAAGAGCTCTGGGAAGAAAAAGAGGAAGGGGTTGGGATGGGATATATCAAAATAATATACTTTCTCACAGGCAAATACTTACAGTGGGGATTCAAAGACATACTGTTGAAAGTGTGCTGTCCACATTTGCCAAGATAATGTAATGTAGTCAGCCTGGACCACTTGGAAGAAACAGTCAACAGGTGATTTTTTTTCCCAACAGTTTTCTCCTGTAGAAGTTCTCCTTGAGATATTTTCAGTTTCTGAAAGAGTGTTTTAATAATCCTGGACATTTCCCCTTGTCAGTTCTCATTTGCTTTAGAAATTGCTTCCAAAGTAGAAACTAATTGTGTATGTGTGTGTGTGTTTGTGTGTGAACTTTTCATGGGTGGAGCATGATATCCTTATTCAGGAAGACCTGGCCAAGGGTGTGTGTTCATGTCCTATCTTTCACCTCTCTAGCCAGCTGCAGCTTCCCTAACCTCCTACTTTTTCATTAAATCCCAAGGGAAGGTGTTAAGAAGGAACTCCTTCCATGGGGCTTTTTAAATAGTGGTTCTACTGTTGCCAAGAAAGGGGAACTCCACTCTTGAGAAATTTTTGGAGAAGTTTTCATTTCCCTGAAGACATCTGGAGAAGCCATCCATCCAATTTTATTGCCCACAAATTTAAAATCTCAAAGGTCTACATGGATCTAGCTCTAGCATTAAAATGATCTGGAGTAGTTTGCCCTCTAATTAATTAATTATTCATTATTAAAAATCAATTCATCGGAAATAGCTCATAGAAGAATGGTTTGCCTTTGATCTTCCATCTCCTTTTGCAACTTTGCTGCCTGTACATTTCCATTACAAAAAAATACATGGCTTTGAAACCTCTTTTCTTCATGTGATGCATTGGAATTAAACAAAGACGCAAAACAGAATCCAATAGAGTCAGACTTATCCAAACTGGTGCCATTCTGCTATGTCGGAGTGCAATTCCCAGGCTGATGTACAAATGATTAGTAGAGCTGTGCCCACTAACAGTTTAGGGTACAATGATATACTGAGTTGCAGAGGGAATTAGAAAATGGGTTAATGGAGAATCTGGCTGGCTGGAAAGAGTAGCAATATCTGCTAGAGTAACTGGTTGCTACAAGTTCTTCAAGTGAAATTTGAACTTACAGAGATTACAGAAGATCTATAAACCCTGGTCAGTGGAAATGACTGCATGATTGTAGAATGAGTGTAGCATATCAACGGTCCTTCAGCAAAGTAGAAGTCTTGATCTGAAATCACTGGATCATCAGGTTATTTATTAGGCTAGAGGCTTTTTAGGTTATATTCCCATCTGTTTTCCAAGTAATTCTTCATCCTGACATTACAGGATACAGCTCCTGATCTGTTTAGCTGCAGTAACAGAACAATTCCATATGCTGTGACTCGTTCTCCAAAGTACTCTTGCACTTGGCTTACCAGTATCCTGAAAGACATTCAGCTTGAGGGATATCTAATTCTTTCATTTGGGGCCTTGAACAATCATTAGAGAGGTACTTGGGTGAGGTCTGTACACTGGAGGTCTCTCCTGGATGCTCATCGTTCAGGCAGTATGGAATGCCAGGGGATGAGCAAGTTCTTGTGAGAACCCTTCAAAGTATAGTTTCCGTACAGCCATCAGTGCTTAACCTAGAAGATCAGGGGGCAGAGAAAGAGAGAGCGAGCGAGCACTAGAGCATGATGGGAACTGGTTTTAAGTGGTTAAGGCACCAGGTGAGAAACCAGGTGACTGTGAGTTCTAGTCCCACCTTAGGTATGAAAGCCAGCTGGGTGACTTTGGGCCAGTCACTCCCTCTCATCCCAACTCACTTCACAGGGTTGTTGTTGGGGGGGAAATAGGAGGAGGAAGGAGTATTGGGTATGTTTCCCGCCTTGAGTTATTTACAAAACTAATAAAGGCAGGACAAAAAAATCTAAACAAAAAACAAAAAACACCACAATCCTACCACTACAGGTGAGGGTGGTACAGGAAGATAACCCAAGGCTTGGTGGTGTGCTCCAAGAATCTTTTAGGTACCAAAGGCAAACAGAAGTCTTCCACTCATGTCACAGGTTTGGAAAAGATCTGGCCAAATACTGATATAACACAGAATTTCTCCCTTTATACTTCACTCATGAGCAATTCTCAAGCCCATCCAATGATAGCCACTATTTGTGAATTTGAGGAATACTGCAGTTTTATTCTATCATTCAGATCTTGAGTCCATTGGCTTTACTACTGATAGCACTGGAGGTCAGGAATTCTCCACAGTTTCAGATATACAGTAGATTTTCCTTGAAGGCATCAGAAATCCAAACTGGGATCTTCTGCATTCAAAGCAGATGTGATACAGTACTGTTTCCATAATTTCTTGTAATCCACTAGTCAGACCTATTGCAGATTGACACAACTCATGAGTCACCACATCTATTAGAGATCATCAGAGTCCCCTTTTGGGGAGAGATGGGCGGTGATAGAAATTTGAAAAACAAATAAATAACTAAATAAATCATAGCCTTTCAGAACAGCCTTGGCTAGCTTCCTCTTTTAGCAGCTTACCTACATGGGTTGTCTCTGGCTCCCAGAAGGTGCAATGGTGTGGCGTGTGAGCTGTATGCAGCCTGTAAGACCGTGAGTTATACTTGCCTGCTGCAAGGTTTAAGCTCCATTGTTTATTCAACAAAATAGACTTGGATTGATTGAAGGATCATTTATCTGCAGGCTGCTTTTATTTTTACCTTTAAAAAAAATGAAATGAGTATCTGAATCATCATAACAATATAGAGAGAATGAAAACAAACAGATACAGTTCATTCCTTTGCTTTGATTGTTATATCTCTGTATATTTAAAGAGAGAAAGAGAGAGAGAGGAGGAAGAAAAAAAAAACTCAAACATGCATGCTGCCTTTTAATAAAGATCATATTAAAAATTCAATAAATAGCAATATCTCTGATCTTTTAACAAAAGCTGCTGGTGTACAGGAAATTAAATTAAAAAAAACCCCTTTTTGATTTCTGTACATGTTAGCTGGAAGCAGAATTCACACCGGTTAATTTTTTTTTTTTTGTCCTCTCCAGCTCCTTCTGTCTTACATTTGGTTCTTTCCCCTGTCATGTCTTCCCTCCACATCGTTTAAAACAAAAACAAAACAAAAACAACACAACAAAACAACACAAAACAAAAACCCTCTCCCATGCGATGTTGTCTGGGTAACCTTGGTGTAAAGGCCGCCTGTTTCTTAGCTACATTTTGAAATCAAGAAAAAAAATCATAATTTTATGGAGCGGTGGCATAATGAAGGAGGGCCGGCGGGTGGAGGGGAGGGGCAGCCAAAGGAGTGGGAGGCCAACGGTGCCATTGTCTCATTCTCATGGTCGTGCTGTGAGGGATCTGTCTTGAACCAGGTGATAACCTGATAGACTTTATCTTGTCTTTTCTGGGCCTCCCTGATGCCTGCCAACACTTCAACGGGCTGTTAGGCATTTTAAATATTCCCTTAGAGCCCTAACCTTACCCCTTTTCTCTTCTAGTCAGCTGGAATGTCTCCGAGCTGTCAGAATCTTGTTGCTTATTGATGTTTCTGCGTGTTTTATGTCTTTTCTGAGATATGACAGCCTCTGACATAGGGTTGATTTCAATCAGGCAACTTTCTGGAGAGCCTTGACAATTCCACACACACACACACACACACAGACACCATCTTTTTACTCATGTAGGCTACTTCAGAGGCACTTTCTGCCTAATGAAAATATTTCAGGAAGGCTGAAATAAAAGGCCCCAGATCTCAGCCAACAACTGACAGGGAACTCACGAAACTAAAACAAAACAAAAACAAAAACAAAACTGAAAAGGGGAGGGGGAGAAGATGAAGATGAAGAGGAGGAGGAGGAGTACAAAAAAAGGACTATTCTGCTTTTGTTATAGGCAAGGCTAGAAGAAAGAGTGACCCTCCAAGGCAAAGGTTTTGACACTGCATCAAATCCCTTTAGGTTTTAGTTGGCAGGCTAGACTGGGCTTTAAATTACTTTATCACAACTAGAGAAGGAGGCCATTGCATGTTCCTCAGGGGGTCTCTTGCATATAAAGAGCTGGATATTTTGCCACATGCTTTTCCTCAAGCCAATCTTCAAGGCTTCCAGGAAAACGAAAGCTTGTCTTTAAGGTGGCAGTGAGGAAAGGCGAGACAGCTATAAGTGTTAGCAGCTTCTAATCTTGGCTGCTGGTTATTTTTATACTTGTAAAGAAAAAGAGAGGAGGGTGTACAGAATGGGGGAAGTGCCATGAGGATGGTAGGCACGTTCTGCATACCCTTGGGCACCAGGAATGGGGGGGTGGGGAGATCATTTTAATTTGTGTCAGCAAGTTGCAGAACACAGGGTGTGAGTGTTAATGAGGGGTCACCTGTAAGGTGTGGTCCCTCAGGGAGGAAAGATGGACAAGTTAGCAGGATTGTTTCATGAGCAGAAAAGCCTTATTGAGAGGACAGGGCCAGATTATACCCAGCAACGCCTGCCTGATATTTCTTTCATCTCTGGCAACGGTGCCCATTTCAAGCAGAACAAAAGAGATGGACATAAATAGGGCATGAGTTGATTTCTAGAAAAATTGTTGAATTAGATGTCATTCAAACATTTCAAAGCATGCCCAGTTCACTTCAAAACAGGTAAAGTCAACTTGGACCTTTGGAAGACAGATATCATAACATCCCTCTGCAAGACAGTCTGTCCTATTTGGAAAATTCAGTTGAGTCAGTTTTGTTTCATGGTTCTGTACATTAATCTTGCTCTCTGCACCAATACTCCCCTTTTCTCAGGCCAACTGGACCAGCCAGATGGAGAAAAGATGTGTTTTTTGTTAGCAGAACCTCTCCTCAGAAATATCTCAGATGGTTGCTAAGTTTTGCTCAGTGCCAATTTTGTAAGGAGGACTCAGGGCTAACACCAATATTGTTATCTTAAATTCAGAGTAATAGGTAGGCGTTTTTATACAAGTTATTCACCAGTTCCTTCATTATTATTTAAAAGCATTGTAAGTATGTTTATTTGCATACTATATCAGTTTGGGGTCTTTCATTGAAATAAATAAACCAGGTAAACTAACCTGGGCTGGAGAGCCTTTGAAGAGAAGGGACTTTCTTCTGAACGGATTCCAGAAGGAAGACTGGTTTTTGTAAAATGCTGCTTCATATTATATGTACGTCGTTAGGACACAATACCCAAGCATAAGATGCATCCTTTCCGTCTCAGAACAAATGTGGACATAGAAATTGTAGCCACCTAGTGGTGCCCACTACAGACCATGATGATGTCAAATGATGAAATGCAAGTTGTGACAGCACAACAAAAACCCTGGTACTTATATCTTGGTGCTTTGCACAAGTGAATAAGTTAGGGTGGTTTCACTGTGATGTCATGAGCTTTGTCCCTTCTACCTCCCCCACACTGATGTCTATGTCACCTGCTAATTGGCCATTCATTTTTCATAACCAGCTGGCATTAGGACGGCATGGAGACCAGTCTTCAAGGATAGGTTTGCTGATGTCTGGTTTTCAGAGACCTTTTTGGAAACATGCTTTACGCCGAAACACGATTATTTGGGGGGTTGTTTATGTTAAATTAAATCAAAACCAAATGTGTCTGCACACATTTTTTTCAGTGCTTGATCTTTTAGGATATAAATGAGGTGAATCTTTTATACCTTTTACAGCTAGTATTTGGTTATTGTTGTAAGCCATGAAAGTCTTGATGATTCTGCAGCATATAAATTTTATAAGCAATAAATCATAATAAATAATCATATAATAAATACCTGTAAGGAGCTCGTATTAAGGATGCCCCCTCTGCCAACTATTACTGGTACAATAGCAAGAGAAGAATCAGAAGGAATATGAGAGAAATCGATTTCACCCACATAGAAATCGATTTCACCCACATATGCAAATATACTTGAAATCACAACTTCTTTATCTGAACCAAAATGGATTATTCAGAATTCAGGGTCTGACATCTTTATTATTATTATTATTATATTATTATTATTATTATTATTATTATTATTATTATTATTATTTAGAGAAAGCTTGTATGATAGTGCACACATTCTGTAGAAGCAGTGAAAGACTTTGTATTTCTAGGCGCGAAGATTACTGCAGATGCTGACTGCAGTCAGGAAATCAGAAGACGCTTAATCCTTGGGAGAAGAGCAATGACAAATCTCAATAAAATAGTTAAGAGCAGAGACATCACACTGACAACAAAGGCCCGCATAGTTAAAGCAATGGTGTTCCCTGTAGTAACATATGGCTGCGAGAGCTGGACCATAAGGAAGGCTGAGCGAAGGAAGATCGATGCTTTTGAACTGTGGTGTTGGAGGAAAATGCTGAGAGTGCCTTGGACTGCAGGAAGATCAAACCAGTCCATCCTCCAGAAATCAAGCCAGACTACTCACTTGAGGGAATGATATTAAAGGCAAAACTGAAGTACTTTGGCCACATAATGAGAAGACAGGACACCCTGGAGAAGATGCTGATGCCGGGGAGAGTGGAGGGCAAAAGGACGAGGGGCCGACCAAGGGCAAGGTGGATGGATGATATTGTAGAGGTGACGGACTCGTCCCTGGGGGAGCTGGGGGTGTTGACGACCGACAGGGAGCTCTGGCGTGGGCTGGTCCTTGAAGTCATGAAGAGTCGGAAGCGACTAAATGAATAAACAACAAGTGCACACATTCATAAATAATGCACAAAAATACAGTATATTTGCAAGAGCTATGTAAACATATGTAAAAATTCATGTTTCAGAAAACAGTGCTGAACTGCTGAACTACATAAAGAATTCCCAGATCCAGACAAACTGAATCTGGCCAATTGTCAAAAATGAAACAAAACAAAACAAAACAAAATCCAGAGAAACCATAAATGACTAACTTGTCCATTCATAAGAGTTACATTTGGGAAGCAGCACTGAGGATTCTACTAGTTGATTTTTAAAAAATTGTTTTAAGTGCATCTCCTCCTGTCCTGATACTTGTTTTAGCATCATGGCAGTAAAGCTGCAGTCCGGTCCATGTTGACCTGTTTCCCACTTAGTCTTAAATAGGCAGAGAAATACAGGGCTGCAGTACAAATCAAGTAAGAAAAAAACTACACAAACAGGACATGGAATCTGTTTTATTTTTCTCAAATGTCCATTTCTTAGCTCAGAGCAATATATTGCTACGATGCACCTAAACCGAACAAGAAATGAATTTCTCCCGTTCTCTATCAAGGAAAAAAAAAAGCTATATACTGTTCTGCTCACAATGCAATTCTATGTTTTAAAACTCTTTTCAATATTTTTGAACAATGCTAATATCATAATAGTGCATGGGGCTATTGGGTTAGTCTGCATTTTATAACTCAGGATCCAATTTCAGCCTTGCTCCTTCCATGACTGTCACTATCCATTTTGGCTCCCATTTTTTCAAGTCACTGCAAACACTGTCATTGGACTATTGTTTGCAGGTGATAAGCAGCTTCTGGTATTATTATTATTATTTCACCTCAACTATCAACAGATTTTTGCCTTTAAAAAGTATTTAAAAATATGTGGGGAAAGGAAAGGAAGGGAAGGGAAGGAGGAAGGAGGAAGGAGGAGGGAGGGAGGGAGGGAGGAAGGAAGGAGATGGGGGGGGACGGGAGGGGAGGGGAGGAGGGAGGGAGGAAGGAAGGAGATGGGAGGGGAGGGGAGGGGAGGGGAGGGGAGGAGGGAGGAGGGAGGGAGGGAGGAGATGGGAGGGGAGGGGAGGGGAGGAGGAAGGAGATGGATAGGATAGGATAGGATAGGATAGGATAGGATAGGATAGGATAGGATAGGATAGGATAGGATAGGAAGGCGGGAAGGAGGGAAGGAGGGAAGGAACGGGATAGGCGGGGTGGGAGGGAAAAAGGAAGGAAGAAAAGGAGAAAGGGGAAAGGAAAGGAAAGGAAAGGAAAGGAAAGGAAAGGAAAGGAAAGGAAAGGAAAGGAAAGGAAAGGAAAGGAAAGGCTCAACACTTTCTCTTTTTCTTTTAACTTACCATAAATGCATTACTATTTGTGCAGGTTAAGAATAGAAAATTATGAAAGCTGTCAAAAGGAAAATGTGTGTGTGAGCGAATGAAAGAGAAAGAGAAACAGAAATGGGAATGCTACAATCACTACCTCCAGGGAACAAAGAATGCTTTCACAGTATGCCTTTTGGATTTTAATTTATATTGGTCTCGACTCGTGACATAGGCCAAGTAAACTAAGCCTAGCAGTCAGATCTCCCAGTGACCTTTGCATGCAGCACTTCAGCAGAGATGTCAGCTCAAACATTCCCAGGGATCATGGGGGCTGCCAAATGCTTTGAAAGCGACTACCAGTTTGGACTGGTGTCTATCAAGTGGATGCCTCAGAAGAAGAAGAATGGGCAGTAATAAAGCAGTTTTACCCAGAAATGTATTGCTTGCTTCCTGTCCTCTCTCAAATCCTGGGTTATGGCGTTCCTATCACCAGCAGCATCCGCTGACGCCAATGTTTCCTTGGTTTAAAGAGATGGATGCAAAGCCCTTATGCAAGAAACAGAAAGGTCTTTCCTGTTCATCCCTAGAACATTGCCTAACTACTGGCAAATATACATTTGGCTGGGCTTGTGACCTTTCAAGGTCACACCTGGAAGTGGGAGCACAAAAACAACAACAAAAACAACAAAAACGGCTGTGTTTCCACTGCTGGTGTATAACAGTCAGCGTAGAAAGGGCTAACTTACATTTCATTAGACTGTAATCACTTTTTCCTTCCATTTCCAACTATTTCCCCTGAACCCTCTCAAGGTAAAGGTAGAACAAACCAAAGCTTTCTTGGAGAGAGCATCAAAAGGGGGAAATCTCTGTGTATACTTGTCTGGTGCTAGACTTGGAGTCTGGGTCCTCAGGTGAAGTGAAGCCTTCAGAGGCATGCCTAAGACCTGCAGATTAGAATACGCAAAACAGAAGCATTTTGTTAGTAAGGCAGGACATAGATAGTCTACAAACATTGCTGAAGAGCCTGACCCTTTCAATACCGACCTGCAATTATCTTTTTTCAGGTGAATCCATAAAAAACAAACAAACATCTTAATCTCACTCCCCCCACCTAAAAACTGTCTGTTATCTGCAGAATTGGATGCATAAGGCCAGCACTAAAGGCAATTAAGACTATAAATAGTGATATGACGGTTCGCTAGCAAGATATCCTACAAGAATCTTGCCTCCAAACATCAAGAAGTAGAATATATAATTGCAAATCTTCAAAATCCACTGATGCAGCATACTTCCATCTGCATATTGCACCTACAGTACTTATTTTTAAGTCATATTAGATCAGCAATGCAGTCACATTGCACTCCTCTCTCTTTCTCTCTCACACACACGCACACAAACAAAATGAACTGGATTTGTAGACAGAATCACTGGATACTAGACACTCCAAGTATTTTTTTAAAAAAATCTGTAATATAACTTGGGAGAGGGGTAATTTTCTAGCTGTTATTGCTAAAGGAGTTGTCTGAACTCCTGGCTTGAGCTAAAAATGACCTACCAGAAACTAAAAACCAAAGAAGAATCAGACTAGATCCAACCAGATGACCATCTAAGCCAGCATTTTCTTCTGACAGCAGTAAATCAGATAGCAAATGTGAAAGCCTACAACTTAGGTCATAGATATAGTAGCATCTTCAAGATCTACTTTCTGCTTCCTTGTGATATTGGACATTCCACCTATCATATTCCAGCAAGGCAGAAATGGAGGAGATTTATTATGTGATGACCTCTTCCTCATAAATAGGCAGCATGGCAGAAGATAATAGACCATTCAAACATTTAGGGGATTGATTGATTGATTACATGACATCAAGTCATTGATGACTCTTAGCGACCACATAGATAGATTTTCTCCAGGATGATCTGTCCTTAACCTAGTATTTCAGGTCTTTCAATGATGTACCTATTGCCACTGTAACTGAGTCCACTCCCTAGCTGCTGGTCATCCTCTTCTTGTTTTTTTCTTCCACCATCAAGCATTAGGACCTTCTCCAGAGAGCTAGGTCTTCACATAATATGTTGGAAGTATGATAATTTGAGCCTGGTCATTTGCTTTGAGTAAGAATTCTGGGTTGATTTGTTCAGTGATCCATTCTGTTTTTTTCCCCTTGACTGCTCATGGTATTCTCAGGAGTCTTCTCCCACCCCAAAGTTCAAAAGCATCAATACTCTTCCTACCTTGCTTCTTCAAAGTCCAACTTTCACTTCCATTGAGTGTCACAGGGAATTCCATGTCTTGCATGATTCTGATCTTTGTAGGTATAGACATGTATCAGCATTTGACTATCTTTTCCAAGGCCTTAATGGCTGCTCTACCAGGTGCTAATCTGCAGAGTATTTCTTAACTGCTTGTTCCTTTACTGTTGATGGTTGATCCTAAAAGGCAGAAGCTCTCCACCACTTCAGTATCTTCATTGTCAGTTCTAAGGCTGCTTGTTCTCCCTGCTGTCATTAGACATTTAGGGTATATATCATGCAATCCAAAATTCACAGTAACTATAAAGGCTGATGAACATAAACTTCATCAGAAAGCTGGAGAATGTGAATCTGGCATCTAATCCAGCCTCTGATCTTCAACAGCATCCCACCCAGTTCCCCAGAGAAGCTAATTCAAAGTAAAATAAAATAGAGTGAGCAGTATTCTTTCACTTCTATAAAACTGGGGCTATGAAAAAGAAAAGAACTTTGATCTGCTCATCGAAACTATGTGCCTATTTTATGTATATGCAAGAAAACATATTGATAAGGTACTGTAGAACAAACATAAGTTTTGGTCCTCAGTAGAGAAAGGATCTACATAAAGAACAGGAGTACCACAATTTCTTCCTTTTCTGTGTCCTAGGGCTCAGTTGTAGGTAGGATGATAATACCAAAAGGTTGAATACAGATTGCAGGCTATAGTTTGTCATCCTTGCCAAGCAGGGCATAGGCTGCACTCAAGCATCAGCAGGACTGAAGTTTATTTTCTTTTTCCACTCATCTGTTCAGGCAGTATTTGGAAAGATATACAAAACTACCTTGAATAAATTTCCTTAGGTTTTTCAGTGTTCTCCTGGCTCTCCCCTCCGCCCCCAGCTTTGTATGACCATCACATTATGCAAGATTTCTGTGGCAACTTGGACTAACAGAGGTCAACTGTTGGTTTGAACAAGTAAAACATCTTTATCTCCTCCTGACCCAGTAGCTATGAGATAAAAGAGCTAATATTTCCCCCACCCACCACCAAGTCTGGGATATAAGCTTCTTCCAACAATTCTATTCAAAATGATTCAAGTCTAGATGTCTACATTTGGCCCAACAGTTCTATCTAAAGATCTACACTCATCAGAAGATTGCAACTAAATGCAGCCCACTTCATTTTAATGGGCCTGGATGGTTCCCTACAGTTGCCAGCCCAGAAAAAATTCTGTCTATCAAGACATCTGGGCGGGTGGAAATGAAATCTGACAAGCTATTCAAGATCTTGCTGCCAAAGCAAAATTCACCGCAGTGGTTTCCATACATGGCAGACTTCCAGAATTGGCACAGTCTATGCCTCTTTAGCATATATCATTATATAATTTGGACAAGTATAATGATACACTGCTCTAGCCTATTCATGTCTAAATACACAGTTGGCTACCTTAAGTCCCTTTCATTTGACTGTGAAATTGTAAATATCTTCTGTACATCACTTTGGGAAGCCACACAAGATTCTGTGGTCAAGCTACCTCTGGACTAAATTCCATAGAGTAGCCAAGCGATCTGGGGAAAATAACCTACATTTAAGCTTATAAAATACCAGTGAACATCAAAGTTCAAGTGTCCCCCGTACAGAACTTGCTAATTAATTAATTAATTACCAGCCTTGCCCTTCTCCTTGTCTGGCTTTCAAAACCTCCTAAAGCTGTTTGTAAGAAAATAACACAGTAGCAAAAAGAAAATGCTGCTGAGAAAAATGGTAGAACAATTTAGAGCTGTAGAAGGAGAAAGCAGACTCCCTGCTTTCCCCAACTTCCCATCCCATCCCAAAACCCTCTGGAGAAGAAAGCTTCAAGAAGGCATTCTAGAAACTGGGGGCCAAAGCCAAGAAGGCCCTGTCACACAAACTGGCCCATCTACTGCAATTTGCAAGAAGAGGAAACCTGGAGTAATGGCAGCCTTTGCTTTTAAAAATGCCACCAAAAAATTCTGTTCCATTGGTGTTATATCAATTTCCCTCAGTCTGATGAAAAACTTCAAATCCAATCAATCCTTTATTATAGTCTATAGGCCAGAAAGCACAACAATAAAATACATAGACCTGTAATTATTAACAACACTTTAAAAAAATTACAAAAAAATACATAAAATTCATTATTATAGTAACTGTAGTAAAAATAGCAGTGGCAATCCCCAAAATTGGTGCTAAACTTTAAACATAGGTAGGACGGTTACAACAAATGATAGCACAAAATTGGGCAACCTGGAAAGAGATGTCAGGGTCCTGGTCAGGTAGAAGGAGTAAAAGATAGACATTGTGCTCTCTACTAGGGTAATTCTTTAAAATGGGATAAATATAGTATATCTTCCTTAACTCCTGATAGAGAGAGCAACAGAGGAGCATAAGGTTCTGGTTTTGAAATTCCTTTCAAAGGAATAAATAGGGTGGACATGTGAAAGCTTGGAGTGAGATGTCCTTGTTTATTTGCTGACAAAGTAGACAGGAGAAAGGAATGAACATATTGTCTTTCATGGCATGACCATCTCTCCATGAACTGCAGCCTTGGTGGCTCTCTAGTTTCCATCCAGTCCTAAAAGCCAACAATAGGAGAGAAGTCCTCCCCCAGTATGGAGAGTTCAGAAAACTGCAAAGTGGTACTGTAAAAAGAAGGGTAAGAGAAACAACCATCTCCATGTTCCATATATTATGGACAGTCATCTGGTGGGATTCAGGAAGTGGATTCTTGTAGTGCCTGCCCTCGGGAGCACCATACACCCCCAAGATTAGTTTGGCTGGCATTTTGGAAAACTTTGAAAACCTGAGTATTGTCCAGAGCAAGGGTGGTTCAGAAGGTTATTATTGATTGCTGTTGTCTTCAGTTGTCATGCTATGTTTGTTATGGTTATGGTTATGGTTGGTCACACAGTCAGCCAGATGTTTAGACTGGATTTGGCATTTTTGTCCACCTATTGAGTCCTTCCCAAGGACCTGGGATAGGCAGATGTTGTTTAATAATTTTGAAGGTGATGATGATGACTTGTCTTTGTTGTATTGTTGTTTGTTTTGTATTTCAATTTTTGAACATTATTGCAAGATGGGCAAGAGTAGCACATCTGCCAGCTGAAAAGTAGACTCCCAGGAGAAATGGCTAAGAAATGCTGAAATGAGAAGAAGCTCTTTTCTCATGGGAATAAAACCTCTTGAGCACCTTCAAGGCAGATTTTGGAACAGCATTAGTTACACCACCATGTCCTATGGAAAAGCTCCTACCTGCAGATGGCAGTTATCAGCTCTAATAGAGGTTCATCACTATCTCTAGGCTGCTGTGGGTCTATTATATTGCCCATCATTCTTTCAGAGTGTAAACACCCATTAATATTTGCATCGTTGATCACTGCCTTGGTGGTAATTGTGTAGTGTCAAAGTCTAACTCACTGACCATCCTTAAATGCCTGCTATTAGTGATTTTTCTCCCACTTCCCTACCCATCTGGGTCCGTGATAATCCTATGGCTCTCTAATTCTAGAGTGCAACCTTTTCAGCTTGATGAATGGAAATTTATTGAAAAGGAGAGTTCTCCCGTTATCAGCATTTCATGTCAGCACGATGCTGAAAATGCTAACTGGCACGACGGCATGTCAGGCTCTCGGCAGAAATGTCAGCTGCGCAGCTCTGGTGTGTTTGGACAGGACTGTCAATTTTTACCAGCCTGCACCAATTTGGCAAGATCTCAATTATGAAGCATATGCCGATGGTCGCGTTCAGGGAAGAAGGGAGAAGAAGATAGATCTAAATGTGGCTCATTGCTTGTACACAGTGATCGATTTATTATTTGGTTTGGATTCCTTGCTGTTACTGCTCACATTCAACAGGGGCTTAGCTTGTCAATGCAGGTGGGCCTTGGAGATATACTGTATAACAGGTCCAGGTTCATACAACATGGTTAACCTCAAACCTGGGTTAACAAAACTCAGTGACTCTATTCACAGAAGAAGTGATCTTCTGTTGTTTATTCATTCAGTCGCTTCCGACTCTTAGTGACTTCATGGACCAGCCCACGCCAGAGCTTCCTGTCGGTCGTCAACACCCCCAGCTCCCCCAGGGACGAGTCCGTCACCTCTAGAATATCATCCATCCACCTTGCCCTTGGTCGGCCCCTCTTCCTTTTGGCCTCCACTCTCCCTAGCATCAGCATCTTCTCCAGGGTGTCCTGTCTTCTCATTATGTGGCCAAAGTACTTCAGTTTTGCCTTTAATATCATTCCCTCAAGTGAGCAGTCTGGCTTTATTTCTGGAGGATGGACTGGTTTGATCTTCTTGCAGTCCAAGGCACTCTCAGAATTTCCCTCCAACACCACAGTTCAAAAGCATCGATCTTCCTTCGCTCAGCCTTCCTTATGGTCCAGCTCTCGCAGCCATATGTTACTATGGGGAACACCATTGCTTTAACTATGCGGACCTTTGTAGTCAGTGTGATGTCTCTGCTCTTAACTATTTTATCGAGATTTGTCATTGCTCTTCTCCCAAGGATTAGACCTCTTCTGATTTCCTGACTGCAGTCAGCATCTGCAGTAATCTTTGCACCTAGAAATACAAAGTCTTTCGCTGCTTCTACATTTTCTCCCTCTATTTGCCAGTTATCAATCAAGCTGGTTGCCATAATTTTGGTTTTTTTGAGATCTAGCTGCAAGCCAGCTTTTGCACTTTCTTCTTTCACCTTCATCATAAGGTTCCTCAGTTCCTCTTCGCTTTCAGCCATCAAAGTGGTATCATCTGCATATCTGAGATTGAGTGATCTTCTCCACTCCCCCAAATAAAGTATTCCCTTAATGTGATGGCCTATATCAGACACTATGTTTAATCTATGGCTGGGTCCCCATCAAATACTGAATCACAAAATCCCAAAACCTATTTTTCACGGGCTTGTTATGCAAACACATTATCTGTCTGTACAACAAGGGGCTACCCTTGTTCAGTGGAGCACGTGCAACAATGAAATATTAACCAAAGGAGACACCCACAATAATAATATCTCACCCTCTGGAAGCAAATGTACTAACCATCCCTGCTAAAAATGATTGTCTAATGATCACCAATCAGGTACCAAATGCCCATTTTAAAAATATGGTTTTCAATGTAGGAATACCTCTGAAGGAAGCATATTCCCTAGTATGGGACCTTTTAGTGCATTCCCTTCTCACCTCACATGGAGGCAGGACCTTAAGAAGATTCTCCCTAAGATATTCTTGCAGGATGGGCAGAACCACAGGACATGCTAGACTCTAACCAAGTGACATATTATTTCGTTTAAGCATCCCAAATAGCAACCAAATGATAAAAAAAAGAGGCTGAAAAATTCACACCTGTGCACCCATTGTGGTGACTGAATGACTGCCCTGCCTTTTACTACTCTCAGCTGCTTTACTAAACCCAATCTCTAATAAATCACTTTTGCACAACCTGAAACCCCAGGGCATGATATGGCCAATATAGACAGTGCTCCCCAGAGACCTCCAAAGGCTAGCAAGCAATTGTAAATGTTAATGTGATAGAAGAGAAAAATTATTAAAGGAACAGGGAGCAATTATATTAAGTATATTAAATTTGAATTGAAGGTATATATAAATACTTTCTTTTTTTAAAAAACACATCTATTTATGTTCCAGAGCCATCCAGTTAGTTTTGAAGTGTTTCTATCAGACAAGATAATGTACTAGTCCAGAACTTCTGGTGAGAGGGTGATCTGACGGAATGGGAATATTTCCCCCTCCTGTCCCCCAAATGTTGAGAAGTTGGTTATTAGGGTCCTGATCCTCCCTCCCTCCCTTCCTCTCTTCCTTCCTCTTTTCTCTCTTCCTCGCTCCCTCTTTCCCTTCCTCTTTTCCCCCTTTCTTGTCTTCTACATATGGCAAGTTTCTCTGAAAGAGTGCTGCATTTTAATTCCTTGGTATGCCAATCAGAAGGGGCAAGAAATCATGCCCTTGACATTCAGGTCAGCAGCAGAATTCTAAGAGGCAGGTTGTAGAGACCATGCAGCCAGAGTGCAGGGGCCACATGCAGCCAGAGGGCTGTTGGCTTCCCCTCTGTCCAACCTACTCTGCTCAAGATCTAAACATGGAGCCCTCAGCCTTTCCTCAAAAGCCACCCAGAGCTTCATGCCTAGCAAATGAGGGGGGTGTCAGGCTGTCTTTTCATCCCCTCTCTTCTTGATGACAGGAAGGGGATCCTCCTGCGAGTCATTACCTGAAATAATACCATATGGTAAAATGTAAACAACATCTGCATATCCGTGTAATAATTTCATCTGTTTAATTAGTTCCAGCAAAAGGGTTTACCCTCTGAGGCCTTGGCTGTCAGCTCCATGCTCAGAGATCCATGGCCTGCTGTCAGTCCTGACAGTTCTCCATTGTTTGCTCAGGGCTTCCACCTCACTGTTTAATGGGAGAGAGGTTTCTCAGCTGGGTGGAGTCAACTCGGTCCAGGGATCATGCAGCACAGACCTGATAGATTCTGGTTGCTTTGAGTTTCATCTCTGAAGGGAAAGAGAAGTATTCCCCCCTGCCAAAATTAGGAGAAACATGAGTTAGAGACAGAGAGGATCAGCATGTAGAAGTGATACTTATATCACCCCATCCTCTGCAGATACTTACTCTGCAGAGGATGGGGTGGTGGCATGAATGCAAAGCTCACTACAGTCCCCATGTATTGCTTCTACCAACTGTTTAGTTCATGAAGCAGGGGTGCCAACTCTGAGACCCCAGGGCCATATACAGCCCCTTCATAACCTTGGGTGTCATCCTCAGAACCTCAGACACATGGACAAAGAATTGTATAGTGGCAAACAAAACAGGCATACACACCCCTTAGCCACCTTGCAATTGAAGCACTACATGACCCACCTATGAGAATTTTCTGAAATCTCTCTTCTCAGTCATCAAATTGAAAGGAAGGAAACAAACACAGGGAAGATCAACAAGAACATTTTCCCACCTTGGAGTCCAGCTTCATACTCAGTGCGGGAAGAAAAATTAAACAACAACAATAACAGTAAAAGAAGGTTCTCTAGCCTTTGCTTGAATCCATCTAGTGAAGTGGAAGAAACCATTGGTAATTGACTCCACTGCCAAATTGCTCTCACTGTTTTCCCAACATTCAGCCCAAATCTATCTTCCAGTAATTTATGACCATTCGTCCCCATTCTTGGAGGAGAAAGTACAGATCTTGACCTTCTGACATGGCATCCTTTTGGGTACTTTAAGATTGCTCTCCTATCCTATTGTGAGCTGCCCAGAGTCCTTGGGAGTCATGTGGTATACAAGTTTGGTTCTGTAAATATGTCCCTTCTCAATCTTATCTTCTCAGGGCTCAACAATTCCAGTTTATTCCATCTTTCTCTTCAAGTCTCATTTCTAGTTCCTTGACCATCTTCATTGCCTTTCTCTGAATCTCAGATTATGGTACTCATGGTGGGTCTATCCAACAAAAAGGTAAACAACTTCTATAACTTCCCATGAGTTGAAAGATATGCTTTTGTCAGTATACAGCTTAAAATTGTCTTTGTGTGTTTTTGAAGTCACATCACATCACACTGCTGAATCATATTAAGTTTGTAATTAACGAATACTCTTGAAGTTCTCCACCCAATTTTTGGTTTAAAAAAATGAATAAATTGGGTATGGTGATTTTTATGCTGCCCTCAAATGACCCCTTCAAAGGAAAAAAAGGCAATTATACTTTTAAACTGTATTATTGTTATTGGTTTTTGTGTGCTGAGATTCTCTCTCTCTCTTTTTCTTCCTAATGGACACTAGAAGGGCAGAGAGGTTAATGGTGCAGCAGAGAGGTAAAAATCTTGGCTAAACGAATGTTTGTTTTATCCCAATAACTTTGCATATTATTGCGGAGAATTGGTCTTCCAAAATATGAATTACTTGCTAAGTGTCTTAATATCTTTACTCCAATTGTTTGAATTAGCATTTTCATTCTGCTAACAATAACAGCAACCAGGAATCTATAGTCTGAAAGCCCCATTCCACTAAAGCTGAACCTTGTGACCTTTCTTGTAAATTTCTTTTTCTGTAGATTATTGCGATAAGAAAAGCTCAGTGTCGCGACCTACTGGCGTCTGCTTAATCCTATGGCATTCATCTCTGCATTGACCATGATCAATAACCAATTATCAAACTGGCATTCCTTTCCAAGAAGTCCTTGTTTTAGAAGGAAAAATGGCTCTGAGTTTAGCACTGTTTAAAGGAAAAAGAAAAATGGTTGCCTCTCTGACATGATTGAGTTTTTAAAATCCAGTAGACTGTCCAACTGAATGATTGTCCCAAGCTAATTGATAAAACTTTGAACAGAAGAGTGCTTTTTAGTACAGAACGTCACAGTGGTATCCCTATCAGTGGGAAAAGGAAGATAAAGGAACACAGCCAGCAAAAGAAGCTCAGACCGAAAAGGGGAATAATTCTGATTGCTTTTTAGGCATCTGATTCAATAGGAACAGAAGTGTGGAAAGGACATCTACAGTGTCAGTTGGGAACGTAAGTAGAAGACTAGAACAGCTAACAAACCCAGCAAATTCCAGGATAGTGGTGGGCGTGATCTTATTTCATTGTAAACATTTAATGAATATAGACACAAGACCCCAAATGTTATGCCACAATCAATGATTTAAAGACGAAAAAAGCTCTAGCTTGTTGGAGGAAACCGAACAAGTCCTATCAAAACCTGCTCTGCTGAAACATCCTGCAACATTTTGCCCAACTAAGATTTCAACCTTGCTTCAAATGTCAGCTGGGAAGGGGCAAAATTGAAGAGGGGGACAAAACTAATTCATTTCAATTAATTACGTGTACTGTGCAAAGAATCACAACATTATGATCTTACAATGCTTGTTCCATGAGCTTGATATAAAAACAGGAGTCCAGCCCCTTAATCTTGGATGTCTAAGTACATAAGAACTGGAAAAGAGTCAGTTAGGAACTGGGTCACTAGATGAGTCTAAAGCATGAATACACTTTGTAGATATGTGTTTGAGGATATCTGTATAATACTGTCAGTAACATTCAGAGATGGGGCAATCCCTAATATAACAGCCCCTCTACCAAATATCAGTGCCATACAAAAATAAAAACAAAAACAAAACCTTTGCACTTTTTCCTATTCAACCACATCCAATACGTAGAAAGACAATCTGCTTTCAACCCTTTGTTCAAAGGGGAAGTCAATCCTGGAATCATTCTCCTGGGTGGTGTATAATAATTTTGCATTTGTTTAGCAACAAGGTGGCCAAGGTGGCTTAGGGTCTTTTCAGTTTGAAGCAGCATACAAATGTTAGTAAATGAAACAATCAGTGAATAAATAAGGTGTGCGTGTGAACGTCCTGCCTTTGCTGGGAAAATTCTTTTGCTCTGGTCCGCAGCATTCCATCCTTCCATTCAATTCCAAGGAAAAACATCAACTGGGAAAGCTTCCCAGCAGGGGTACCATGGAGAGGGAGGGACAAAAAGGCCAAGATGGCAGCTACAATCACACTCACAATCAAAGCCACAATTTCTTTTGGACCCCCTCCCCCACCTCCTAAGGTATTTTGTTTTGTTTATTGTTTGGTTGTAGATCAAGACACGTGGGCAATCAGGGAAGCTGAAGCTAATAAAAAGGTATGCCACAAAAAACAAGGCAAGCATTAGCAATGTGGCCCAAGTCCAGTGAGAAAATCAACTCAGAAATACCACTAAGAAAAAAATAAAATAAATTCTCAAGCACCCTAAGAATAAGTTAGAGGCAGAACCTCTTACTGAATAGATTTCTTTCTTTTCTTTTTTTTTACAAAATTTCAGAAGTGGCTTGCTCTTGCCTTCTTCCTCTGGTTGAGAGAGAGAGGGAGTGGCCCAAAGACACTGAGCTGGCTTCATGCCTAAAACAGGACTAGAATTCATAGTTTCCCAGTTTCTAGCCCTGTGCCTTAACCTCTTCACCAAACTAGCTCTAATCTTGAAATAGCATCAGATCAACATGATTTAAACAAAGCAGAAACACAAGTTATTTTCTTCAACAGGGAGTAACAGCAGTTTCTTTTCATATGCCAGGGCACAAGGAAGAGTTTGAGACTCATACTGGTGTCTCCAGATGAGCTTAACCTCCCCCACATCCAAACTCAGTGCCGGGATTCACACAACACGCAAAATCCCAAATCTAAGTTAAGAAAGTTACAATATTTTAACCAGAAAATAGTTGACCCCACTTAAACCTCATTTAGACTGTGGTATGAATGCAACCAATTTCTCTATGTGTCTGCATTCCCTGTTAAATGGCAGGAACCAAATTAATTCCTGAAGGTTTCATTAAAAAAAAAACAGCCTGCATTTGTTACTGCAACATCTTTTTTTATTAATTCTGGTTTCCTTTATTTGTGACTATGCAATGATGGAAGTCAACCATGTAGAAATATTCAGGAGTGGGAAGCAAAACTGGGCTTCACTGTCCATCTTCCTACAAAAGTAGAGGAAGACAATGGTTCTCAGGCTCCTTGGCCACTTACTGTATTTCTGGAAAGTTATCTTCTATGTTCCAGAGTAGCCTGGATATTCTAATTAAACTTTTCTTTATCAAACTTTAGACATGAATGGCAAGGTGTCCTAATTCCATAAAGGGCAAAGCCACTTTCTTGCAATTTCGAAGGAAGTCATTAAAAGCCTGGGGGGAAGGGGGTCAAATGCAGTTCAAGCCGGCAGTGAAGTGAGACTTTCTACTTCCACTTGCCTGTCACTGCACCTGACCCAAACCTACAACAGCAGCCCCAGTGGAAAACCAGGCAGGCATCTTTATTTTAGCTCTGCTGGTCTTTTATGTTGCAAGCTGCCAGATAAATGTCAAATTGTAATGGTCTTATGATGTTTAATGGGAATCAAGCTGAGAACACTTAAGCTTGTTTTGCTTTAGAGAAGTTCTTGTCACTGATTCTTTGATGGGTAGGGGAAGGTCAGCAATCAATAGTAAATATAAAATGAAAAATACTCAGCAAAGCTAATCCTCCTCCTCCTCCTCCTCCTCCTCCTCCTCCTCCTACTCCTCCTCCTTCTTCTTCTTCTTCTTCCCTCCTCCTCCTCCTCCTCGGTAGCAAGGATACAGAGAGAAAGTCAGTTATATCACCTATTAGACACAAGGGCTAAATTTATATCACAATGCATTGTGGATGCAATAGTGCAGGCTCTAAGACCTGGAAAGTTGTGGGTTCAAATTCACAGAAACTGCTGTTAGCAAAGTAAAGGGGGCAGCAAGCTGAGATTGATTGGCTCCACCTTGAGGTTGTGAGGTGCAGCAATATGCCTCCAGGAGACAAACATTTAGTTTGGATCAAGTGAATGATCCACCCCAGCTCCATTAACTATATCTAATTTTAATGATTAAATATTTAATGATTAAATATTTAAATTAAATAAGGGAATTTTTTTTCCCCCTTACCCAATCTGTTTTCAAAGGGGGGATGAGGGTGAGCCTTAGCGGAGAAAAAAAATTGTGCATTCCTGTTTGGTAAAAATGGTGCAAATATATGAACATATCTCTCTGCCAGTTTCCACATCTCATTTTCCAAAGCAGTCTCAGATTTGTGCTCAGTCCACATCAACTCCTCTGGCAAGAGATGGGTCCATACCCATTGAGAAAGCAAGTTCTCAAGCTTTCATAGAGAAGACTTCAGCTTTTATTTCCAAATGCCAAATCTCCAATAAAAAGATCAGGGAGCAGATTGATTTATTCGTGTCAGAAGCATCACAATTAAAATAAGGCATACTGTAAAACATAGAATCCAAAATATAAAATATAAAAGTTAAAATATATAAAAGTTAAACAGATCTTGCCCAGAAACTGCCAACATTAATTGAGTTCTGTCGTGCTGTCATGAGGTCCTCAAATGTGCATTGAGTCAGAGTCCCTCTTCGGGGGGAGATGGGCGGTAGTATAAATTTGAGAAATAAAAATAAATAAATAAATTGATCAGGGCACAAAGGACAGGTGTACATGTGTGTTGTTGTCCGCTTGTCTCCACAGTCACAAAGGGCAGAGGCCACCGGATAGCCCCATTTGTTCAGAGAATCTTTGGATCTTGTTATGCCCATGCACAGTCTGTTCAACCATTTCCATACTTCCCAACTTTTGCCAGACCCAGGTGCCAGCTTCTGCCTGAACTTTCAAACTGCTCATTAAAGTCCTGTAGCTCAGACTTAAACATCTGTTTTCCTGGGCTTGGACACTAAGCTGGATCAGGCCTGGTTAGCACTTAGATGGGGAACCAACAAAAATCCTAGATCTGTAGAGTAGAATAGGAAGAGAGATTTTATTTTTTTTTAAAAGTGCTTCCCTTTTGTTGCTAAGAAAGCTACGTGGACATGCCCATTCAGTCACCATGACCCAAGCTCAGATAGGAGTGGGTGATTTGCAGCCTAAGTCCAAATATACCCAAAATTTAATGCCAAACCATTTTGCAAGAGATCAGCACAGGCTTCTACACTTGTGCGAAGCAGCTCTGCTCTGTCATAGCCAGTTGTCTTGATTTGGATTGTCACAACACTTTGATTCAAGGTCATGTCTCAGCTCTGAACATTGACTCTTTCTGCCTTGACACCTCAAGTGGGCAGACCTGATGAAGCTGGTCTTCCACTTCAATCCAGTGGAAAGGGGCTGGTGGTGTTTGGTATGATAGTCTCATTTCAATTAACTGCTTTGCTTCAGTGGAACTCATGGACTGATGTTTTGAAGCTCTCTGAAGCTCTCCTGCATACTGCTTCTCTGCAACCTGGGCTTTAACTGAAGGAGAAACTGGGCACCAGAGAAAGGGAGGGAGGGAGGGAGGGAGAGACAAGGGCATGAAACAGAAAATGGCCATCAAGGAGGAGAAAAGGAAGACAGAAAGAAAAATGGGGGGAATACATGGAGGGAAAAAATGTCAAAGAGAATATGGGGTGTCAGAGAAAGAATGGGTATCTCCATCCACTTTGGACTTTGGACCGCCCCCCTCCTTTTCTTTCTGCTCCTTTGTGATCCCCAGCAGGTAATCCTGGGGAAATGTAGCCCTTGTCAGAATAAAAGGCCGCCTTCCTGTTTTAAGGTAATGGTGGTGTGTTGGCTCAATCCAGTCTGTTGAGTCATGTCATTCCCTTGCTTTCATTCTTATGCTTTCCTGATGTTCAGACATGACCAATGCCGGGGAGGACCACCCCTGTTTGCTTCCATGTCAAGCTGCTACATTAATAAATGAATGCATCTGACTGTTAAAGAGTTTGGGGGGGGGGGATGAATTAAGATGAGGGGGGGAAGAGTAAGGAACAGGCCATTCGTAATGTCTCTTCATTGCTGTAATATATCAGTTGCAACCAGTCCAATAGCTGACCTCATTACAAGGGTTTAATTGCATTGTTACACTGTTTCACTTCTTCTCTCTGGCCTCTTTCTCTTTATGACAGCTTTAGAAAAGAATTTCAGTTTGAGGTCAAAGGAAATTAATTACTGCTTTCTTAATCTGGCCTCATCTACATTTGGAAAAAATTAGGAGTTTTTAAACTTTAAGGTATCTGTTGTCTCCTCCTCCTCCTCCTCCTCCTCCTCTTCCTCCCCTATTCCCAAATAAGTGGGGCTTCCCAAAATGCTTATAAAGAAGAGAACAGTTAGAGCAATTTAGGCTGTGCCCCTCCCCAATTGAAAAAAAAAAGTTGAGTTTGTCTTAGCTATTTACAGTATAAGCAAAACAACATGGAGAATAAAGTGATCAGACCAACTCTGATTTCTGTTTGAAACATATCATCTGTGATGGGGCACAAAACCTGAATGTCGCAACCCAAAGCAGGTTTGGATCTGGTTAGCACTTGGATGGGAGATCAAGAAGCCTGTGGGCAATAAGCTAGACTGAGAAGTATCTCCCCCCCCCCCTCTTTTTTTTTTTATGCAGCCAAGAAAACTGTATGGAGATAAGCTTGATTTAAGGGGATATTTGCCTTTATCTTTCATTCTTGTAAAGTAGGGTGAACAATCTGCAGATCCGTGCAGTTCATGACCAGCTGAAATGAGAACAGTTCATCTCATCTAACTGAGTGGCTGTTTGCAAAGTGTTGCTTGGATGGAACTTTGGAAGAGACCCAAGCTCTCAGCAGGATTAAGGGGATAGCCCAACTTCTCTTGTCTGCTTTTTCAACATAATGAAATGCCCACTGCTGAGGACAGTTGAGAACCACTTTGGTGCAGCAGTTAAGGCACCAGGCTAGAAACCGGGAGGCCGTGAGTTCTAGTCCCACCTTAGGCATGAAAGCCGGCTGGGTGCCCTTGGGCCAGTCCCTCTCTCTCAGGCCAAGAGCCAATCAGGCGTGGTAGGAGAGTTCTAGTCCCGCCTCAGGCACGAAAGCTGGCTGGGTGCCCTTGGGCCAGTCCCTCTCTCTCAGGCCAAGAGCCAATCAGGTGTGGTATGAGAGTTCTAGTCCCACCTCAGGCACGAAAGCTGGCTGGGTGCCCTTGGGCCAGTCCCTCTCTCTCAGGCCAAGAGCCAATCAGGCGTGGTAGGAGAGTTCTAGTCCCGCGTTAGGCACGAAAGCCGGCTGGGTGCCCTTGGGCCAGTCCCTCTCTCTCAGCCCAAGAGCCAATCAGGCATGGTAGGAGAGTTCTAGTCCCGCCTTAGGCACGAAGCCAGCTGTGTGACCTTGGGCCAGTCACTCTCTCCCAGCCCTGGGAAGCAGGCAATGGCAAACCACTTCTGAAAAACCTTGCCAAGAAAACTTCAGGGACTTGTCCAGGCATTCTCCAAAAATCAGACACAATAGAATGGGTTAAAAAAAAGGGGGGCAGTCAAGGAAAAGTCAAAGGTAGCTCCTCTCTTAGCAGAGTGATGGACTAGTCTGGTTCTCTTCTCCCCCTTCCCTTCATAGCTTGATAGAACGGTTTTCATCCAACACAGTCCTGATGAAAGATGGGAGTGCCTATATTTTGGATACCCTGAGCTTCTTTTAGAAAGATGGGATATAAAGGGAAGGATCTGCAAGGTCTTCACTTGTATTTATGTACTGATTTCCTTTATTTGCTTGCTTATTTAGGTCGTATGTGGTTTTGTGGTTCCATGGACTCACGGAGGGCATGACAGGCATTTGAGGAGCAATGGGCATCACACAACTGACTACAAATCTAATTCAATCTATTAAAGTCTAACTTTTTATCCACTTCCCATCATTGCCTTAACTGTACCCAATCTACTTACAAAGGAACCATAATTATCAATTCAAATGGTTTAATTGCCAAGGATATTCAGTTTGATATAACACAGTAAGTAACTTTCAGAAATCGGTCAGTTAAAAGCCAGATAACAGAAGCATTTGCTTTTACTGACCTTGAGTCTGAATCTACAATGGGAGCAGAAAAAAAAATCAGAGAGGTTTTGTTGAATGGTAGCAGCTAAAGGGATTTGTGCAGAAGTCTATATGAAAACCAGCCACTTGGAATTAAAGAAAAATAATCTAAATAATCTGCTTTCATCTTATCTTGGCACTTTTTTTGGAGAGATGGGAATGGACAAGAATTGGGATGTACAGAAACCCGCTAGTTAGGAACTGCTATTTTTGAATCTCGGTGGCACCTCAAGTCTCTATTTCTAAACATGAGACATTACAAATTCAGAAGATTTCTACTTTGTCTCCTTGGCTTCAGTAAATGAAGGGCCTACAATGGATGGTGAAAAACATTAAATTTGAAAAGCCCAGTTAACAACAATTACCATAACACCAGTGCATCTTCAAACAGATGCTAGATGGCCATCAGTTAGTGATGTTCAAGAGAATCTGATATTGGTCAAGAGGCTATATTAGATGACCTTGCAACTCTATGATTCAGTGACACTATGAAAACGGATTCCTCATCTTCCCCACCAAGCTTCACTTTGCCTGCAATGGCCAGTTGAACGAAACAAATCACTACTCATCGTAAGGAGACTCATGTGGGTCAGACATTTCGGTGAACAGCAGGCCTTAACATGAGGGGTATCAATGTCATTCTATGCAAGGCAAAAGCAGAAACTTAGTGGAGCAGAAAACAGACTGGACTAGATTTTTTTCCTCAATAAACAAACCAACGAACATGCAGGGAGTTCACATGCACACCCACGCACATAGATGGGGGAAAATTTAAAAATTATGCCATCGACCATTGCTGCAGTCTGAAGTGGTATGACCCACTCTACCTCTACTTTCTTCTGTTGCATGCATAAGAAAAGGCAAACTGAGGCCCAGAACACAGTGCCTTGCCCCGTTGCCAATGTACTCTTGAAGATGTAAAAATGATCTTTCTAAAAGGATGCCTCCCTAGGGCTCAGCAGAAATAAGCACTGCACTGCCCCCTACAGGCCAGTAATGGCACAGGAAATAGTAACCGCTTTCCATCATGTACTTGTTAGTGGGCATTGCTCTTCTTTGTTGCATTCCAGAGCCTTTGTGCTGAATCCTGAAACCTCTTTTGCAAATCTCCTTCACACAGTAGAGCAGTAGAATAAAGCTTTAGCAGTGTAGAAATGTCCGCTGCCCTCTGTGTTCTGGAGAGAGGAAAAAGAAATCACAGGAAGAATGAAAAGAACTAGAAGTTGCCCCTTTTCCTCTTGCAACTTCAGGGTTACCTTTATTCCAAAGAAGTATTACCTCTTTTAAAAGGCCTTCTGAAAGAATCATTTTCTCCCCTCTGCTATGCCATCATAATAACGTTCAAGCAAGCTTCTTGCAAGGTAAATGACTCTTGGAAAATAGGTGGAAATTTGCTGTGAATCAGCCCCTTTTGTGCATGGCTGCAGGAGCATGTTGAAATGTTTGGACACTAATACCCATTCATTTTCTTGGCTCCATAAATAAAAGCCGCCAGCGATGTAGCGGCTGTGAAATGGTATTCTTCAGTGCCCAGCAGGAAACCCCATCCTTATTACCACTGCAGGAGGTAGGACAAGCCCCCAAAAGGCAAGACAACTAAATCAAGACATTTCCAATGTCGAACAAAATGACTGTGGTTTAGAACGAACCAAAAGGTTGTGACGGGGGGGGGGGGGAGAGATTGGAGAGCTGTTCTACTCAGTATAATATCATTATGAAAAAAGTTCAGATGGGAAAATAAAACGTGGTTGCCATCAAAACCACACACACACACACACACACAACCTTATGCAATGATAAATCATGTTTAATCATCACAAGAGCTATCATCTTAGGAGAAAAGAAGGCATGGATAATTCTGAATCACTGTTTATGGAATCTAGAATGTGAAGAAGACTGTAATGATTTTGCTGTCTTTAAAGAAAGCAGAAGAGATGGTTATAAAGTGGTCTGGAGTCAATGGGAAATAAAACCCTGGGTGGGTTTCTTCTAATTTAATATCTCAGCCATAGTTAGGTAAGCTAAGGGCTGGTACGTGATTTTTAGGACCAATGGGCACATCGGAAAGGTTGAAGGAATGTCAAGGGTCTTTACATGACATAGAACCATAAATTGCAAGGCTTGAAAGGGATCTTAGGCCATCTTAGGCCATCAAGGCCAAATCCCTTCACAGTGTAGGATGATCATACCCAATGCCTCCAGCTATTCCTGATAGGTTTTTCTCCCTTCAGTGGCATCTTATCATCTTGGTTGCTCTCCTACATTCAGTTATGGGATCATAGAATGCAGGAGTTGGAAGGAATTTGGGAAATCATCTAGGCCAGTGTTTCTCAACCTTGGCAGCTTGAAGATCTGTGGACTTCAACTCCCAGAATTCCCCAGCCAGCATAGAATTCTGGGAGTTGAAGTCCACACATCTTCAAGTTGCCAAGTTTGAGAAACACTGATCTAGGCCAATGACTTGTCCAATACAGAATCTTCTACTATAGCATCCCCGACAGATAGTCCTCCCACCTCTATTCTACTCATAAAATAGTTAGAACTGAGTATGACTGGTCATAAAACTTTAAGTTTGTATATTTTGTTAATTATACAATTTACTTATGAAATTGGACTCAGGGGGTTCTCTATCTGTTTCACACCATGTCCCCTAGCTTTTCAAGAGTTTGTTTTTTTTTCATTTTCTAGGCAAATGAGTATCCTCTGATATTATACAATGTATGAAGCTGTAGTTACACGTCTAAACATGTTCCTGGTTTTATTTGGATTCCACAGGCATTTTGTAAAAAAATGATGCTAAGGACTGGCCCCCTGCTGTGCAGAAGCAATATCCGCTACATACTTGCAGATGTGTGGGCTCACACACAATCCAAAAAGGGACAGAGGTCCTGGAAGTCCTCCCTGGGTTCCACATTTTACATTCCTATTGTAAAATCTGTCTTTCATGTGCCAAACTAAAACATGACAACGTACCATTACAGCAATGTGATATAACCCATTTAGCACATCAAACAGGTATGGTCCACTAACAAGAAATGCAGGTGGACTATATTCAGCTTATTGGCTGAGTTGGCTATACAGACTCTTTCCAACAATGCAGGTATGTTGACAAAAGGGCTGGATTAACAATTAAACCAGCCCCTTGTGATTCCGTAAGGTTGACTTTCGTTGGTGGGAAGATAGAATGTTAACTTGAAGAAGTTATACATTTATGAAGCTACCTTCTAGTGAGCCAAAGAGTTGGTCTTTCTAGCTGAAAGCTAGATCCTTCAAAAGGCAGCTGACAAGAGTTCAGCCAAAGTTTTTGGTTGAACTGAGCTGAACTCTAGCCTTTGATAGGCATTCAACCTGCATTTGCAAGAAGGAGGAATGTGATGAAGGAGAGGGAATGTACTCAAAATCCTACAAACCCAACATTTCTGCAGACCTCACTGGTTAGATTTAATACAAATGTCTCTAAATGAAATCAGCTGAACTTGTTTGCAACTTAAGACTGTGTGGTGATCTAGTTTCAAAGAGGAAAAGGTACTCAGAAGGCTTGTAGATGTACATGTCACACCCATTGGTACCTCCTTAAATGAAATATGCATGCCAGCTTCCTTACAGGTTTGCTAACAGGTGCTGCTTAACCATCATCCCTATTCCAAATCAAGCTTTCCCTCTTCTAATCTGGACTTTTGCACAGCCCTATTACAAACTTATCTAAAGCATAGGTCCTAATCAGATTGCAATGACAGATATTAGCCAAATAAACTCTGCATTTTTCCTGGCATGGCAGTCTTTGCATGAAGAGCATCCCCATTTCAATCTCTGGAATTGAAATAGGGACAGGGAATGATTTCTGCCCAGCTGAATTAAGAGTTGCCATATAGCTTAGACAGCATTGAGCCAATTGGACCAATAATCTGACACCTCACTAGGTTGACAGAACACACTAACTGTAAATATCAGGAAAAGATACACACACGACCATGTTACTTTCTGGTGTCTAACTCATCCCTGCAGACAAAGAATAGCCACCATCTTGGATATCCAGAAATTAGACTTTATAACCTCTGAAAAACCCAGATTAGAAAGGTTTCTATCTGGGTGTCCAAGAGGGCAACCATTTTGCATCTGTCCAATATGTTAAGCTACAAATCTGAGTTGAAAAACCATTTTCAAGTTGTCACACATGTTATTGTTAAGTGAGTTTTAGAGCTAGTAACTTGATAGTATAGCCTCTGTTGCTATTATTATTATTATTATTATTATTATTATTAGTTAGTTAGTTAGTTTTAGCATTTATATCTTACTTTTCTCTGAGAACTCAGAGTAGTTTAAATGGAGTCCTCCCCTCATTTTACCTCCTAATAACAATCCTGTGAATTCGCTTAGCTTCGGCTGAGCGGGTGACTAGCTCAGAATCCCTGAATGGGCTCTGAATCAAGTAGAGATTTAAACCAGGTCTCCCTTCTCCAAGTTCAGACATGACACTATCTCTGATGCACTGCTTTACTATCTAAGTTACAACAAACATTTCTAAACATGCATTTCTATGCTCAGATTAGCTCAAACACATTTGGGCAACCCCACAACCTTCGAAAAAATCTTTTTGGGCAGATGAACATAAGGCTATTGGACTCCATATAGCCTGTGCCCAGAAGATGCTGTTTTTCAAAGTTCTAATCCAGACACATATCTCTTAACTTTGCCTGTTTAAGAATAAGTCAAGAACTGCAACCGGAGCATGTTACTTTAGTGCAGGGGGACAAATGTAGAACATTTCCTACCTCAACAGGAAATATTTGTACGGAGGGATTCTAATAGAATTGTGTTTGTGTGTTTACAGTGGAATCCTAACCAGGTAGAGATAAAATGCAAGTAATTTGTCATGGGCTTCTCTTCCATCATGCTACAGAAAACTATGTGCAAATGAGGCCAAAGCAGAAGATAATCCAGACTGTGATGTTATCATGAGAATAAATAGCAAAGCCTATTCCATCTAGAAACAGGGAAACCACAAAAAAGAAATATATTCTGTTCCAGGCCAAACTGGGAGATGCAGTTGTATGCCAGGTGGTATGCCATTGTTCAAAAGTAAGGAATAATTTTATGAGACAGAAATACGTGTTTGCAACTCTGTGATTTAAGCAATGTCTGTGGGCACTTTGAGGGCCACCAAAAGGGTTCTGGAGACCTGATGAACTATGTCCTGTTACAAGGATGAGAAGCTTTCAAATATTGTTAGGCCATATCTCCAATTGCTATTGACCATTGGCTATTCTGACTGGGGCTTTGGAAAACTTTGTTGTTTATTCATTCAGTCATTTCCGACTCTTCACGACTTCATGGACCAGTCCATGCCAGAACTTCCTGTTGGTTGTCAACACCCCCAGCTCCCCCAGGGACGAGTCCATCCCCTCTAGAATATCATCCATCCACCTTGCCCTTGGTCGGCCCCTCTTCCTTTTGCCTTCCACTCTCCCTAGCATCAGCATCTTCTCCAGGGTGTCCTGTCTTCTCATTCTGTGGCCAAGGTATTTCAGTTTTGCCTTTAATATCATTCCCTCAAGTGAGCAGTCTGGCTTTCTTTCCTGGAGGATGGACTGGTTTGATCTTCTTGCAATCCAAGGCACTCAGAATTTTCCTCCCACGGCACAGTTCCAAAGCATCTATCTTCCTTCTCTCAGCCTTCCTTATGGTCCAGCTCTTGCAGCCATATGTTACTACAGGGGATACCATTGCTTTAACTATGTGGACCTTTGTTGTCAGTGTGATGTCTCTGCTCTTAACTATTTTATCAAGATTTGTCATCACTCTTCTCCCAAGGATTAAACTTCTTCTGATTTCCTGGCTGAAGTCAGCATCTGCAGTAATCTTCGCACCTAGAAATACAAAGTCTTTCACTGCCTCTACATTTTCTCCCTCTATTTGCCAGCTATCAATCAAGCTGGTTGCCATAATCTTGGTTTTTTTGAGGTTTAGCTGCAAGCCAGCTTTGAAGTTCTCTCCCTCATTCTCTCTGTCTCTGTCTCTGTGTTTATCACTTCTTAAAGTAATTCCTCTTCTCCACCTGTTTTCATCCAGAGATCCACCTCAATATACCCCAAGAAGAAAACCTGCTCCAGCTTTAGTCTATTTTGGCTAATAAATACAAAACAAACTTAGGATGAACAGCAGGCACATGTCTCATTTACTTTATTCACTTTTTGGGGAGGAGGTGAGCTTTGAGACTACCTCTATTTTAGTAGCTTTCAGTATTGCTTTTGGGATTTAAGCTGCTTTAAGGTTGATAAAACTTTCAATAACAATTGACTATTAATTACACAGCTTTAAGGAGACACTTGTAACTTGATGATATTATTGTACACTGCAAATGAAATCATCTCCTAAAAGATAATATATACATCCATCCATCAATCAAGGGCTACTTTCAACATTCATTGTACAGCTTTTGTTCCCAAGATAATATTTCTCTTTCCTCTTTTCCTTTGGCAGCCCAACTTCATGGATCAGTTATCAGAGACATAAAGGGAATACACAGAAGAGAGAAATGTATTTCGGAGTGCTTTCTTCTCATGGCTGTAGAGCTAACTAACTGATGGCAATACCAGCAGACCTTGATTGATTTCAAATCCTAATCATGGTTGGACCTGATGAGTAGTTGGGTGGGTAACCACCTTGACAGCCCAGGTCTATAGGCTAGACTGAAAAGAAAGGAAAGCTATATAGATGGATCCATGAAGTCACCGGGAATCAGGTCCAACTCAAAGGAGATGTTACCCTTTAACATGACGATAAGTTTCCATATGCCTTAAATCAGGGGGTCTTATATCCATAGGGCTCCCCCATGGTTTAATAAATAATCATATATGAACTTGATAAATAAAGTCCCAACCATGAATTACCATTACAGTGTCAGCCCTTCAAGGTGAGCCTGGTTAGGAAATACTCTATTGTCTGGTATCATAACAGAATCTTGAGCATCTGTGAGAGTTTCTTGTTCCCTTCTCTTGTACCCAAGGGAATCAAGGCAGGGCAATTTGAATTTTTTTTCTCACCCTCCTCCTCTCTTTCAGGGCTCAGCTGGTGATAACATAACTGCCTTTGTGTTCCTTCTTCAAGGCTGTCTCCATATTCTTCTACAAAAATGGATACAAATTTATCTCCTAATTGGAAAAAGGCCATCCCTGACCTAAGTGATCAACGGACTAGTAAATGAGGACCGGAAAAAAGTCTTTTCAGAATATTTTCAAGGCACATGGTGCTGAACTAGAATCTATTGGTGATCTCCCAGGACCTCGTGCAACTTCTGAAAAATATTGGGTACAGCTCCAATAGATGTTGTCATGTTGACATTTATAATATGATAGAAAGGGAAAATAATTAAATACATGAATGTCAGGTCATCTCATTAACTACAATTAATTTCAATTGCATTGAATGCAAATGAGATTCAATCATTTGAGATGAGGTTAAATTAAGTTTAATTTTTTTCCTGGCTCCACCCACTAGATTTTGGAGTTCACTGCCTAAGTAAGTGCCACTCAAAAAGCCAAGCTGAGTCCCCAGATTGGAAAAAAGTTTCTGAGCCCTGCTGTAATGGCTGGTTCACTGATCTATGAAAGAATTGTCTCCTTGCTCATTCACAAGAAATCCATTAGAAAGAACCTGAAATAATATCTGCCATGGCATATTAGGAGATGAATTGTTTCTAAATTGGAAATTATTCAGTTGCTGAAACTCTTGTAACATGATCTCTTTCATCTCAATAAATCCTGTTAAAGAGGAATGTGTTAGATCCTTGCTTAGAAGAATTACTTTCAGTTGAGTCAGCTACCAGGATCCTCATGGTCCCTGTACTAGATAATATAAGATTAATTCTGATTTTGCCTCTCAGCTCAGATCATATCCTTGAAGATTCTGTTTCCATTCCTAAGTACCAAAGTAACCAGATAGTTGTTAAAAACAGATTTTCCCCTTGGACAGCTGCAGCACCCTTGGAATAAAAAAATGTAAGAAGGTAGGACTAAATAGAAGCATGGATAACCAGGATGGTTAATAGGTTGCTAGAGAGAAGATGGAAATGAAAGACAGGACTTTCATCAACCCTAACTAAGTATAAGAACACCACTTTCCATGAAATTTCATCAAAAATTCTTCTCTTTTGAACAAAATTCAAAGATAACTTCTCCTTCATCAGACTGAATAAGAATTGATAAACAAATTACATGGGACAATCTATCTTCTTCAAATGCAGGAAATTGTGCTACTCAAGAATGACAGTCATGATACCAAAATTCAGCAGCCTTATCTGGTGAAAATCTGGGGGGGCTGAAAAATAAGGTTTCAGGATTACTTGTATCTCTGAGACCTAACAACAGGAGGTTCAATAGCAGTATCTTCATGCAACCCCACTTGCCATGTATGAAGAGATTAATTTAAAAAATGACTAAATGTTTTTCATGTTATGACTGAGATATAACAGCAGTGTAAACTTGAGCATAAGCAGTATAATAAAGAGAATTTTGAGTGATTGAGAACTGGGACACAGCTAGGCTAACTTCTTGTGGTGACAAACTTGAGCTAGTTAATTCTTTTCTAGGCATCTTCCCCTTTCTATCATTTAAAGAGAACTGTTCCAGGGTACTTACATCAAAACGTAAAAGCAATTGAAAACCATACTTGCTTCCCAGCTCCAGCTGATAACAAGCATCCCATTTCATACACATCCACTCTCCAGTTCCATCCCATTCCATGGCTAATTTATGCTCACAATTCATGGCTAAGATTTAGTTTATAGCAGGGTAACTACAGAGGAGGACGGGGGCAGACAAGGTAGTCCAATAAACTGGAAAGCAGTTATGCTTAATTCTGGACAAAGCACTGTGTGATCTTCCCATCCTGTGCTTTTCTTATCCCTTCTTTTTTCAAAGCTTTTTTTTTAAAATTTCCCCCCAAAGAAGAGTAAAATTTAAGAGAGAGAGAGAGAGAGAGAGAAAAGATGATGCTTGCAAGAGAGATGAAGTCGCCCAAGTGGCGCTAATCTGTGTTTTGAAGCATATGTAGTAGCCTAGTGAAACGCTGCCGCCCTCGGCTATATTTGCAGGTGGTCCTTGTTTTGAAAGGTTAACCTACAAAGAGCCCACAAGACATTTTCTGTGAATCTGGGCAAACACCCAGAGAGCCCCACAACAGTATGAAAATAATGGTATCAACCTGGCTGGACTTAAATACATAACATGCCGAAAAGCTTATGGTTGCATGGCTTGGAACAAAGATTGGGGTGGAGTAGAAAGCACAGGGGGTGGGGAGGGATTTCACACACACATCTATACAGAAAGAAGCTTGGTTGTAGGTCTCTACTTTTAATAGGCAGGTTGGGAGTTCAAGGAAAGGTGGGATGTGGAGTTGCCATTTTAGCTGGGAAAGGCATGCCTGTCTCCAGTTGTGAAAGCAGGGGAAGGACATCCGAAAAGTCAGTCTGGAGAGAAGCCTCTTTCACAGCATAGAGAATCATCAGTGATCATCAGGGAAATCACACAAAGTGGAATGTGATTTTTTTTAAAAAAAAAAAGAAACCTTGACATTCTCACAAATCCCCTGGGAGATTTAGAAGTGTCTCTTGGACATCACACATCTCAGCTGCTTACAATCTGGAAAATAACAAGGAAGGCAGATGCACAAGAAAATTGGAGTCTGGCTTATTTGGTCCCTGAACCCTAAATTCTATTCAAGGGGATGAGCATATCTTTATAGTACAATGTGTCCATTCAGAATAAGCCCTGTTGAGTTGTGGAGAACCAGATCTCAGATCGAGTGATAGAGGACTGCAGCTGTCATTGGTTTTAAATCAGATTGCACACCAAAATAATGCAGATTCTAGGAATTTTGCCTTTATTCCTTCTGGCACCATAATTTTGCTGGTTTGATCTTCAGATGGAAGGAAAGAGTGTTCTTTTCTCCCCATGAGCGTTGTGTTCTCTCAACTTTGATGATTTCACAAAGCACCTGAAAACATTTGAGGAGGAGGAGAAGCCATATAAATTACTCTTCTTACTTGCTACAGCTGGAATTAATATTTAAGACATATGAAAAAGGGAAATTACAAAGATGATTACATTGGTTAAAGCATGAAATGATGTTTGAATTCTAAGCAATCTCGCAGCAGCCTGGAATACCTGGAAAAAGAGGAGAGTCAGAAGGTTAACTAATTCCATTCCTGAATCACAAAAGAATCCTTGATTGGGTCTTCTGCCTTTTTTTTTCTTTGACTGAAAGAACAGTTAAAACCCAACTTCCATGCCAACGTTGGATCAAATCTGTGCAATAGGAACCCAATCCCTTCCCCACACTTGTCCCACCCGAGTAATAAATAAAAAGAATGCTGCAAAAAGCAGGAGAGCTCCAAAGAAAGGGGGTTCCCTCTCAGTGGAATGCAGCAATATCATTTTGAATTTATTTCATTTTAATTTTTTTCTCCATTCAAGTATTTTCTCTGGGCCAAACAGCACCCATCCTCCCATCTCCCCAAAACTTCTCTCCCGCAACAGCTGCATGTTGCAGCTTTCTTTCTTTCTTTCTTTCTTTCTTTCTTTCTTTCTTTCTTTCTTTCTTTCTTTCTTTCTTTCTTTCTTTCTTTCTTCTTTTCTTTCCCATTGTCTGTCTGACTCAGCTGGTATTTAATTGGTCAGCAATACGAAGAAGGCCTCCTTTGAGGCTATGAATATTGACTGTTTATGTTGAAATGGCAGAGTGAAAGAAAGATGCCACCACCAAAGCTACAGAGCTCAGTGTGGGGGTTTCAACACAAAGGAGGCACCAGCCAAGCGTCCACATTGAAAACCAAATGCAGCTGAAATTCAAAGGGAAACGAGAAAATGGGGACTGCGCGCAAGTGTGGGAATTTTTAAGATCGCAGCTGACGGGGGAAGAAGTCATTATTTTACCTGCTAGGCTCAAGTGCAATTGTTTGCTTGGTTGAAGCGACATGGAGACAGTGGCTTAAAGAGGGTTTTAATTGCAGAGGGGGTCTCAAATATGATTCAGTAAAAAGGGCTTGCCTTGCTTCTGAGCTGAGCTTCTTCCCTTACCGCACCAAAAAAAAAAAAACCTGAAAAGAAAAAGAAAAAAATGGATTTGTCAGACATGTATCAGCGAACAAAGCAATGCAATAAGATGGAGATTCGCCAGTGAACAAATTTATCCATTTTTGTTTTGCTCAATTTAGCATTTTCTTTCTTACTTCCTCTCATTTCCTCTCATTTCCCTATCAGTCTGCTTTATTGTTTTCAGAGATATGCGCACAAACAAACATATAAACACACACATCTATTCTTTCTCTCTCTCTCTCTCTCCCTATCATCTATCTATCTCTATCATATCTATCATATCTATCTATCTATCTATCTATCTATCTCTATATATCCATACAACTGTTCAAAACAAAATCTTTGCAATCCATTTTTAGCATGCATTTTGGAAAAATGTATCATCCTATTATGCCACTGTGTTCCTCCCCATCACTCATGTATGCATTTTTGGGCATGCTTTTCCTTAATATGTGCATTTTTCATACATTTTTAAATTGGAGCACTGCCCTGGAAAATTCAGATAACTAGAGCGTTCTTGTGTTTTTGTCTGAGCAGATCAGTCAGGTTTGTATTAATATGTAACGTGAATGAATTTGTCTCTTCCTCACAACGTCTCTGCTTGACAGTCCTAACCAAACAGTTGCTGTTGTCTTAGAAAAAGTTGTATGCAACCAAAACAAACTTCCCAAAGGGAACAGTTATGTGAAATGGTCTCATAGGATCTGGCTACAATCTCTTACCTTTCCTCCCTAGGTCATACACCTTGAAAACTTTCAAGAAGTCAAAGTCCTATCTGAAAATAAACGTTTTTAACATTCAAGGTTTTCCTGGCCTGCCTACATGCATTAATGGGTCCCTTTGCCTTATCAAGTTGCCCAGCTAGGTGGCAGTGCCTATTCAAACTCAGCTGATTTGAAAAGCTAAGCATCCTCTGACCTTGGATGGAAGACCACGAGGAAATCCTGGGACTGTAGACTGAGCAAATGAAAAATGTTCCAGAAGAAGGGAATGGCAAAACCATGATTGCTAGGAAAACTATATTAAGTCACCAGAAGTGATCTTACAGACTTTACTTACTTACTTATTTTACTTCACTTTTATTTTTGGGGAACATTTTTATGTTATCCTGGTAATTCATACTCCATCTTTGTCTCTCCCAGGAAATTCTAGGGGATGCAACAGGAATTTCTTATTGAAATATTAAGTACTATTATGGCTATTTTTTTATTTAGATTTCTGCCCCCTCTCCTGTGGCCTGTAGAAATTTCTTGCCAGGTTTTCTGGGCTAGGGCCTTAAAAAAACAGAAAATAAACATGAATATCAGGCTCAAATCTTTACTCCAAATTCTTGAACATTTTCTTTCCCTGCAAATGCGGCTTTTGTTTGCCCACCTTCTTCCAAAGTGTGATTGTGAATTTCTTTAAAATTTTTGTGTGGTGGTTTTTCTGACCTGTGTATTTCTGAAGGAAGCAGGAGAGAGACACAGTTAATGTGGCTCCCTTCTGTTTCCATCTTCCTATCTCTTTGCAGCATTCCAGGTTGACTGTTTTCTGATCTGAAAAATCTCTTTAATGAGAATTCTCTTTTATTTATTCCTGTGAGATGTGGTGTGCCCTACTGGAAAGGAGATGCAGGAGACAAAATATGGTTTGGAATTTAGGCTGCACAGAGAAAAAGAGAGACGATGTATGTCATCTCTAACTGTTGTATTTAACAAGGGCAGTAGCGACTATAAAACCTTGGGACTACAACTCCCATTATCCCTAGCCACCGTGCCCACTGATAAGGGGTGATAAGAGCTGCCATCCAAATCCTCTGGACTCTTTTCATTCTTATTAATATTTTGTTTAACAATTCCATCTTTTGTCCCACTTCCCTCTTCATGTTGAATGTTGAGGCTTTCTCAGCCAGGTCAATGAAAGCCCAGTGCCTGGGTTGGCACAACATGTGAAGCATGGTTATTTTTAACCTAGCTTAGTTTTTCAGTTGTGCAAAACCCAGCCTACATGGTTAGTTTATCCTCCCATCCTTTGTGATTTATTCACAAAGATGGATTTATTCAATAACCAAGTTAAGCCTAATTTGCAAATGGAATCTTTGCTTTCCAGCCCAACCTGCGTACCTATTACTGTATTGATTTGTCGCCCCTGGTACAAGACTGGAAGCTACAGATTTCTCCCTCCAGATGGAGGACTCTAATTTTGAAGGAGGAAGACTGACTTTTAACACCCTTTCCAAGCTCTCTGCCAGCTGGTTTCTACCACTAGCTCTTTCTATACCTCCTGAAACATAGACCTTGGAAAACTTCCAAAAAATAGGTGCAACAGAATAATGGTTTGGGAGTATTCTGGGAATGCCTTAATTTTTTTTAACCTTAAAAAAAAATTAATTGAATGCCTTAATTTGTTAGCTCCAACAGCTTTCTATCTCTCATCTTACTGCCTCAAACCAATGGAAGGTTGAGACCATCCCTTAAAGCTGGCCTAGCTGCAGTTACAGCTCCGTCTGTTGCTTTGAAAGAAGAAGCCCCATGCAGAAAATAAATTCTCTCCCTCCTTTTTGTCTCAGTTTGATGAAATAGGATTTGCTGATGCCATTTCCTTCAGAAGACAAGAGAATTTCAGCAAACACCTCATGAGTGTTTTTGTATTTAGCTAGGTGGCTGCCAAGGACTGTTTGGATGAATGTATACAATCATCTCTCCATTGACCTGCAGCCTCCCTGACTGTCCACATTTCCATCCAATCCCAAGGGAAAGGCAGAATTCTTCCCATGGATCTTTTCCCAAGAGGCAAATGTGAGCCACATGGGAACCTTCAGAGGGATGAGAAAAGTGTTTCAAAGAAAGCAGGAACTGCCATAGTCCCAGCAGGAAAATCAGCTCAAAATTGTCACCAAGAGATCTTCAGAATAAATTTTCATGACCCCCTGAATAAGGTAGAACAGATGCTTCTTTCACAGGGGAAGAAAAATGGTCAAAAATTTGGAAGGTACAACATTATGTAAAACGAATCCCAAAACATGATAGAGCAATGCACATTTCTTTTATCAGAGACTGACAGGTGAGGAGTCCAATTTGGCTAAATATCCCTAACCTCCCCACAGTACAGGGAACTGGGTTTTGCAATCCTTCCTTAGTCATCTTGCACATGATTGGAGCAGCGCTGTTTAGATCTGCAGCACGTGGTCATTCAATTTGGGGTTTTTAATTTTGTTTTTGTTTTGTTTTTTTAAGCTGTGTAAGACTTATTATGCCAACTTGTAGAGGAGTTCAAAGTTTGCATTTTCCTAATAGTGAACTGCAATTTTTGATCCCCTGAAAAATCAAGATGGTTAGCACTCTTGAAGGGGAGCAACAAAGAGAGCTGTATTCCTTTTTCTTGGCATCCTTTAAATATAGTGCCTAATTTAGTTGAACACTTGAATTTATGAAAGGTTTATGCTTTCTTTTTGGTGACTCACTCAAAAACTTATGTATGTGTGTGCGTGTGTGTTTAAGAAAGTCTGCTTAAAGCTGGACCCATTCATACATTTGTTTACACAGAACATCCAGCGCTTCCTAAAATAATGAGCTATTTTAAATGAAAGTGTCCTGCCAGGAATAAGACTATAAACAAACAAACAAAATAATGTTTCTGAATGATTTCAGCATGTAAGAAACATCTGCAAGGGGGCCATGTTCCACCTTGCTTTATTTCATTCTGCATTTGTGATCATCCTTTCCAAGGCTAAATGCATCAGATCAGAGCAGGCTTCCAAAAGTCACGTTCTTCTCTCTGAGGGACTGGAAAGGGGCTGAAGATGATCAAGACGGTGAAACCGAACTTCTGCCAGCTGCAGACAGCAATACATAACATCTGCATATTTTTATTCTTAGTTCCATTCTGAGGTTGTTAACTGTTATAAAGAACAAATAAAATGACCTCTGGTCTCTCTGTTGTCTTTCCAGAATGGGAAGAAAGTGGCTGAAAAATTAATAACTTAATAGTTTCCTGCTTGGCCTTTTTTTTTTTTTTTTTAGGTGGAGGGGATAGGTAGGTAGACAGGGAGACAGACAGATAGAAAACTGGCTTGCTGCAAAGCAAAAAGGACCAGTGTGTGTTTGCCAGTCCCTGCCTTAGGCAGACTATCGTATCAGATACCCGCACGCTCAAGCCACCTGCTGAATCTGCCTGAGCATCCCATCCAGCCTACCTTTTTCCATGATGCCAGTAGGTAGGAAGGTAGGTAGACAGACAGACATACAGAGGCAGAGACAGAGACAGAGACAGAGAGACAGAAAACTGGCTTGCTGCAAAGCAAAAAAGGACCAGCCTCTAGCATTATCTTTATGCACAGTGAAAATGGGGAATCCTCTAGGCCAGCCTGGGTTCAGAACAGGGCCTATCTGCCACAGCAAAGGAAGGGGCGACACTAAGGCCAGGTGCTGCAGAGCATCCAGGGGAAACCTGGTGGGAGTAAAAGGCAGCCAGGTCAGCAGTGTCCCTGCTCTCCAGGGAGGGTTGGGGGGCTGGTTGGCTTCCCCGTGGCAGCTCTTTTGTGAGAGCTTCCTGGGCACATGGTCGGCACTCTGAAGGCTATCATTTATTCACTGCACATATTTATGTACCAATTTCCTGATAATCAAAATTTGGAATGGTTTATGTAAAGGTAAAGGTTTCCCTTGACATTGTCCAGTCGTGTCCGACTCTAGGGGGTGGTGCTCATCTCCGTTTCAAAGCTGAAAAGCCGGCGTTTGTCCATAGACACTTCCGTGGTCACGTGGCCGGCATGACTAAGTGGAACACTGTTACCTGCCCACCGGAGTGGTGCCTATTAATCTACTCACATTTGCATGTTTTTGAACTGCTAGGTTGGCAGGAGCTGGGACTAGCAACGGGAGCTCACCCCGTCACGCGGATTCCAACCACTGACCTTCCGATTGGCAAGCTCAGCCGCTCAGCGGTTTAACCCGCAGCGCCACCACATCCCTATTTTGGAATGGTTTACAATTAAATAATGAAAATATAATCATCCAAAAGAACAAAAAAAAAATTAAGCAAAGATGTAGAAAGAAAAGAGTACAATTCAATGTTCAAATATGTTTATCAATTTGAAAAGGTTTCTTGGAAAGTATCATGCCAGGGTTTTAGGCATTATATTTGGAAGTGGTTTGCCCTTGCCTCCTCCTTCCTAGAGCTGAGAGGGAGTGACTGGCCCCAGGTCACCCAGCTGGCTTGTTGTCTAAAGCAGGACAAAAACTCACGGTCTCCCGGTTTCTAGCCTGATGCCTTCACCACCACACCAAACTTGCTTACTTGGCATATTTGGGCACATTTGTTTCTAATAGAAGAAAGACAAAGCTTGTTTATCCCACCTCCCAAATGGCACTTTGCAGTTTAAAGTGAATGCCATACGTTTACTTTGAATAACTGTGGTTAAAACTCATCTGCAAATAAATAAATAAATAAATAAATTCCATGATTTTTTGTGCCAATAAGTTTGTTCCTCTAACAGACAGTAATTTCTCCCAAATTTCATTTAGCATGTGTTTCTGGCCTAAACCCCTAAAATCTATAAATGGAATATAACTTATGGGGAGTATTTTTCCTTAAGTATCCTATTCTGGAGCTATCTGATTAAGTATTGCTATTCAAAGAAAATATGAATATTAGACTTCTAGAAATGGGTTTTATGCTCCTAATAGTATGTGTTTATTACAATTTGACATTTGCATGGCACAGTAAGATCTGCTGTGCAGGCTGTGTGTGTGTGTGTATCCATTTTAATTTTCATAATAAGTTGGTAATCATTTTAATGAATGATTTTACAATAGTCCTCATTTTTAAAAAACTTTTAAAACAGTGTTTTTCTGACTGGGTTTTTCTGAAAGTCATCCATTTGGATGACTCTAGAATCATTCATTAAAATGATTACCATTTGAATGACTCAGTATTCTTTTGTTTTGACTGAAACATTTATATCAATAAATGATTTTTAAAAAAGCTTTCGTCACATCGCCGTGTTATGCTTGATCCCTCACCTCTGACATTCACCTGTCTCCATCAAACAAGACTCGTCCAGAAAAAGAATTGCTATTTCTTCATTATCAAGATGCGTTTCACCTTTAAACTGTGCCTGTACCAGCCTCCCCTCTCCTCCCCTCCCCTTCTCTCCCTGCTTCTCCTTTGCATGAAGCCCAATTGAGACATCTTGGGTCTGTAATGACATTTCAGGAGTGCTCTTGGGGAAAAAAGAAGGAAGGGAAGGGAAAGAACAGTGAGGAAGGAAGGAAGGAAGGAAGGAAGGAAGGAAGGAAGGAAGGAAGGAAGGAAGGAGGGAAATGGGGAAAGGAAGGAAGGAAGGAAGGAAGGAAGGAAGGAAGGAAGGAAGGAAGGAAGGAAGGAAGGAAGGAAGGAAGGAAACAGGGGGAAAGGAAGGAAGGAAGGAAGGAAACAGGGGAAAGGAAGGAAGGAAGGAAGGAAAAAGGGGAAAGGAAGGAAGGAAGGAAGGAAGGAAACGGGGAAAGGAAGGAAGGAAGGAAGGAAGGAAACAGGGGAAAAGAAGGAAGGAAGGAAGGAAGGAAGGAAGGAAGGAAGGAAGGAAGGAAGGAAGGAAGGAGCAATTATTACATCTATAGTTCACCAGCAAGGAAGATGTCATTAAAACAGGAAGCTAAATGAACCCCTGTCAACTTGTTAGGGCTGCCCCCCCGCAAAGGTAATTCTACCATCCGATATGGAGTAAAGGAGCATGATACATAATCCTATTATTACTGACACCAACTAACTTGCCAGTGTCAAAGGTTTCCTCTTCCAGAAAAGTTCAGGTGTTGCTAAATTCATTAATGTGTCAACTCGAAGAGATGCGATGTCACTTCTGTTGTCTACTGGCGTGCAAAGTGGAGTAATCTTGCGCCTGTCAGCATCTTTTCATCTTAATTCCTTTGACACAGTGCCTCTCATTGTCGGCAGAAGGGAGCAGGAAAGAGGATGGTGCGGGTAAGTGCCTGCTTTTGGAACAGCAGTTGATCGGTTCAGTTAAAGGTCTAAGCTGTAGATAAATCAACCAAAGCTTAGTTGATCAATCTTCTGCAGAGGATGCTTTTAACTTGTGATTTTGGAAGCTGAGAACACACTTGTTTAAAGGCTGAAGATGCTGATAATGCTAAACAGGAATAAAAAGAAAACAGGACTTTACTTAAAATAGTCAGCTTTTTTTGTTGTCTTGCTTAAGCTGAAATAACAGATTTTAGAGCATTGTTTCCCAATTTGTAGTCTGGAGCTACAGGTGGCAAGCAACCATATTGCAGATGCTTTAAAAAAGAGAGTGGCCAAAATGTGGGAAACACCTAAGCTCTTCATCTCCCTGGAAATCTTGCAAAATGTTTTTATTCTTGCCCCAAATCTTGCAGTATATCATGAAGAAAGACCAGCATCTTTGAGAATTGTGAATATCCCCTCATCTGGGGGATTTGATTTTTTTTTTAAATTAAATTTCAGGGACATTGAGCGGAGAGGTTCTGTATGACATGGGGTTCAAAGATACTGCATTGCTGACCCCCCAGTGGTCCTCCAAGCAGTCCATGAAGATGGAATGGTCTGCACAAAGGAAAAAAATTGGAGACAGATTTGCCTCCTGCATCTCCAGCTTTTATAAGGTAATCTTATGGAAGATTGGTCTTGTGGAACATGCTGCCCCCAGAGGTGAGATTGGCCCCATCGCTCCTGGCCTTTCGGCGGAGTATGAAGACCTGGTTCCGCTGCCTCGCTTGGGGTGGAGAGGGGAATAGATCTACATGGGGATGGCTGCTATAGACCACTCCTCCCACACTTGGACTGTTTTAGATTCTTCACAGCTTGGATTCTTTATTTTTACCTCTATTTATATTATTTATTACTGTATTTTATTCTGTGTATTTACGGTTATGGTTTTTAATCGATTGTTGTAAACTGCCCAGAGTCCCCCGACGGGAGGAGATGGGCAGGGATAAATTAGATAAATAAATAAATAAATAAATAAATCTCTCATCTCCATGGCAAACAAAACTCTGGTAACACAACACAACATTGTGCCAATCAACCAGGAGAAGGGTTCAGAATCCCTTTGCCCACATGTAAAGATTATAATGATCAGAGGACTATATGAGTTACAACATCAGTTCTGGGGCACTTTGGATCATCCTTCTAACAAACACCTCCAGAATTCAGTAACCTCCCTCCATGAATCTGGCACAGTCTCTTCAGTTAGCATAGACCAACTCCATACATCTCAGAGGGTATCATTGGCAAAACTCTGATACTAGTCATCACTTTGAAAATCACAATGGTTTGGGTGAATTATACGTGGAGAACTGTCCATGCATGGCAATCCACCTCAGAGATTTTTGAAATCTGAGATATGGAGGCTTCTCACAAGAGGTTATTTCAGAATGATGACCTTAAAATTATTCAACTTACTTTGAAGGGAAATTGATGTTGCTCTCACCCTTTAGTTGCTTGCTTCCATGGCATTTCTAAGCTACCCCACTTCTAAGAGACCCCACATGGCAAGCAATAAAGCAATATAATTCAAGCAAATAACAACTACAGTAAGATTCATATTGAAAACAAAAACATCATGGCACATGGGAGAGAGTCCCATAAGGGAGAGAGCCATTGCTGAGAAGTCCTGCCACTTTGTCCATTACCCCAGAAGTATGGGGTGGAGTGGGGTTGCGGGGAGGCCCTCTTGAGATGATTGAACTGGGTGGGCAGATTCTGGCAAGCCATTACCTGGTGTAACCCATGTAGGGCTTTAAAGGTAATGACCAGGACCTTGAACTGGGCCCAGAAGCCTGAGTCATATATTTACACATTGCTCTACACAAAAGGATATTTATCCTTCAATTGGAAGACAACAGAGAACACCATTATGCCTCTGATTTTCCCATTTATTAGCAATGGTTGGATAGTACAGAGTGAGATGAGATACAGTGGCTGTCCAAAAGTCAACAAATTAGTCCCATGAGTGGGAAGCCCAGTACTGTAATCACTATACCATCCTACATCCTCTTATGGTTTTTATCTCTGCAGATGCAGTGGTATGTGGGAAAGACCTTGGGAGACTGGGCCAAGAGACGCAGCCAAGGGAAAGGTCAGATAAGAGACAGCTTAGCCCACAGCTGGATAGTGGGCAGGGTAAGAGGCCCAGAAGGGACCCTCCCTAGTTTCTCGGGCTGTAAAGGAGATAAGGAGAGAACTGTACTTTCAGACTTGCAAGGTTCTGTCAATGTAGCTTTACAATAAAGTAGAATTAGCTCATCTGGCTGTGATTCCTATCTGGTTTACCCTGCAAGGCAGACAGCAGCAAATGTGGGCAGTCAGGACCAGCCTTCAGGCAGAGGGCTGCCCCATGTAAGCAGGAACTATTTGCCATTGCATTTGGCTAATATGTCCTGGACAAATTGGAAGGGGCACACAATTTAAATCATGATTTAATAAAGCAAGTAGAAGAATAATCTTGGATGGGGATGTTCCTAAGATTGGGTGAATAGACATCTCACTTCTCTCTCTCTCTCTCTCTCTCTCTCTCTCTCTCTCTGTGTCATGAGAGAAATCAGCAATCGCCTGACGGACTCCAAGCCAAAACTGCCATTTGTTCTCCGTTCAAGGAACCAATCCAAGAAAGACACAGAGGTGGGTTTGAGGAAGGGTGGTGTCATGAGTAAGGATGGCCAGCAGGGGGCTCCCATCCAGACTGTCAAGCGCATGCGTAGCACTGAGGAATTGGTCAGCCATTCAAAGAGACACAGATCGGGACCGCCTTAACCCTTGGGGGTTATATGGCTGGGTTTTCCCACGCTTCTTCAGTTTGTTAGGATTCCTGTTAAGTACTAGCAATAAATATTAGAGACCAGTTCCTTGTCTCAGCGTGTTTCCTGGCTGTTAGGACAGGTGGAGTCAAAGCTGTGATCACAGAACTTGCCTGCTATCTGTCAGAGCTATACGGTGAAGGCAGGTGCAACCACCCTTTACCCTTCCTTCAAAATTAGCTTCTGGTGAAACAAGAGAACACAGTTTTAAAAAAAAACCCTTGCAAGGAATGTTTTGAACATCTTTTGCATCTCATGGAAAATTCTGGTTTGTTTGAGGTCTTCTTTGGCAAGGAAGATCTGTATCAGTGAGAAAATCTGCATCCTACCCTACTTGGAATGTCCTCTGCTACTTTTACTAACATGGATCTTAGGGTGCGCATTATGCCAGCTCCTAATATTAATCAGCATTTGAACTGCTAATATTTTCAGATTTGAACTTGGCATGCTTGAATGGATTCACTTAGCATTTTGCAACTGTGGTTGTCTCACATGTTTATTGCTCCCAAGTTATGATTGATAGCTGATAATGAAGGAAGCACCTAGAAAATGAGAAGGAACTCACAAATTCCTTCTGAAGTCGGCCACTTCACACTTATATAAATGAGGGACTTTTAAAGAAGGACAGAAAGCCATCTGTCTGGCACAAAAAAAGAGAGTGTTAATAATCATTTTCAATGCACACAACTTCCATAAAATGGCATAAGGTGGGAGAAGCAGATAGAAATTATCCAGTCAGGTACTTGGAGAAGAGAAGAAATGGAGGAAGAAATGTCTCATCCTGCCAGCTTCTCAGCAGGAGGTTAGCCCATCTCTCCATTCCCATCTCCCTCTTGTGGAAGAAACAGGTTGGATGGAAATCAGGAAACACTACAATCTTCTACTCTGTTTCTTCATTGAATCAGTCTGAGTTCTGCTATAGAGGCAGGGCCTAAGGCAGGCAGATGATATTCAGTCACCTTCCCTTTTTCAACTTTGTCATCCTAGCACAATACACAAACATCGTCAAAACAAGTTCTGATAAGGTACCAGATCTAGGGGGCCAAAGTTTGGATAACCACTAGATACGGTTATCCTAATTTTAAAAGCTGTTTTTGTTTTTGTTTTGTTTTTAAGTAAAGATGGCAGCAGGAACTTAAAAAGGATGGAACCCAGGAAGCCTGCGCTTATATGGTGTAGCCATCCAGTCACATGTCATTTACAAGTAAGGTTAGGCAAGTTTTGGGTGCCAGGGGACCCATTTTGCAATTCTGAGAGGCAGGCATACATTTTCCAAAATGGCTGTCAAAGTCTCCAAAGACTTGCTAACCAGAATACAAACTGGATCATTGCTTCTAAACCCTCATGTTGGTGGCCCATCAGGATGCTTTCTACTATCCAAGTTGACTATATCTGTCTGTCTGTCTGTCTGTCTGTCTGTCTATCTAACACTGGAAAATACACACACACACACACATATATATACACACATACATACATGCATCTATCTATCTATCTATCTTACACTTAAAGTATATGTGTGTGTGTGTGTGTGTGTGTATATTACACTTAAGGTATAGACATACACACACACACACACACACACACATGCACCTATACCTCCAAAAACAGGGCTGCAAAAATCCTTGCTGCTAAGTAATGGTCATCTGGAGTTTGGTACTCCATTTTTTTTTCAATGCCAATGGGTCACAGACATACCCTTGCAAAGAATTTTGGAAGCTGGTGTTTTGCGTTGTTGCGTGCCAGCTTCCTGTTTATTATTATTTTATTAAAGTAATTAATTCAAACTATTATTATTTAAAAAAGATGGGTGGGGCAAGCATCCTGGCAGATATCAAAGAAAGAGTTCATAAGCACACTGGGACCAATCAGCTCTATGGCGTCTATCATGGCTTAGACAACTCCCACTAAGGTGGGTACTACACCATTTATTGGCTTCAAGGAGTTGGAAAACCAGAAGAAAAGACAGCCTCAACTTACTCCAAAGTGCACCAGCAAACAACAGCACCATCTAGCGACTAAACAACAGAAGAATTTCCCTCCACAGCCATTCATTTTTGTTCTGACACTCAAATTGTGTCATCTGAATTGATCGTTCACTGGAGCCAAGACAAGATTTGCCCAAGGTAGTGCTTCATTACAGTGCTCATCACCCTTGATCATCACTGGTCACGCTGAGTGCTGTTGATGAACATTGGATTCCACCAATGCCTGAAGACCATGCGTTTTCCCCCCTCCCCCTCCCATTCTACAGTGCCCAAGGCTTATAACTTCTTAGCTACTATTTCAATTGATGCATGAAGTCTGAAGGATCAAGGGTGCAGTTTTGTTTGGACTGTCTGCTTCACTTGTAAATTGTCAGTTTTGTTTTATTTTATCTAAGGGTTACAGCTTTCCAGTCTCTAGCATGCAGATGGGCAAAGAAATTGCTTTGCAGTTATGCTAAACTGGAAGATGGAGAGAAAAAGGATTTCCCCCATTTTCCAGAAACGTAAGTTTTATGTCTATTGAAAGATGACTGGTTTGGAGGAGGAGTTTTTCAATTTTGTCACCAAATTACATTGCTGGGTTCCAAAAATATTTTGACATGCCATTTCATCTTCAAATCTTTTCAAAGAGATCTCTGTTGCTTGTATTTCCTTTGTCCTCAGTGTTCTGCAGAATTGTTTTTAATTAGGGAGGAAAAAGACTCCACTCCTTACAATTGCTTCTTCTAGCCCCCAATTCCCCATTGTGCCAGATACGAAAACAAACAGGTGCACACCGTTTCCTACATGATCTGCTACGCCAAGTGATCCAAGTATTTCTTCTGAATACCTGGCACCCCATTCAGATTTGGAAAACTCAAGATGCTAAAAAACCTGAAAGGGTTTTTATTTATTTATTTATTTATTTATTTATTTATTTATTTGGCAAATTTTATAACCACCCATCTCCCCCCTCCCCCCGCCAAAGGAGGGACTCTGAGCGGTTTTGCTGTGGTTTGGAGCTCTGTTGAATTCTAGCAGGATCATGCCCACCAATTCTCCTGATTGCTTTTCACCGTCCTTAGGTTTGAAGAAAGAGAAATTGTTTTCTGAAACTTTATTCCAAGGAGAAGAATATTTTACTGAAATTCTCAGGGGGTGTTAGGATGCTCCTGCACTTCCTTAGTGACAAGGCAGCTGAGCTGTGTGTGCTGGAGGGTGTGTAAATCTCCTGTATTTCCTTGTCCCATCTTCTGTGCAACCTCCTTGGCTCGCCTCAGTTCCTTGATGTCTTCCCAAAGAAAGACATCCAGAGGAAGGCCTGAGTGTAGCAGACCATAAGGCTGCAGAAGGATGGAAAGAAGTGTAACATAAAAGACCATTCTCTTTACATCCCATGTAACAGAAAAGAAACAGCTCTATTTTTTTCCCCAAAAAGATGAGAAGTTTGAAGAAAATCTCATAGGTGCTTGCATTGGTTGAGCAACAGCATAGCCATGGGATGTATGAGACTATTCTCTCCTTCAGTTTACACTCAACTTCCCCAAAGCCTACAGCCATCAGAAACATTCTTGGCCCACATATGGGACAGTGAGAATTGGTACATCGAAGATGAACAAATGGGAAGGAGGGGACTCTCTTTGCAAGTTGGTTTAGGCACGCACAGACACACACACACACACAAACCCAGCTGCAAGCATCATGCTATGCATTTAATACTGCCAGCAATGTGTGAATAATTCTCTCTGGGCCAAAGGGATCTTTCGAGGTCCTTGCTTTTACCTCCAATGTTCCAAGTATTAATAGGGTTAAAGGTGCTGCCACGGTGAATTTATGACCGACATATCTCAGGCTGTTACAGCAGGATCACTAATGGGTGACCTTGAGGTTCGACCATTCCAGCCTCAGAAAGATCAAGTCTCAACCCCCTCCTGAAAGTGCTGTGTGCTGGTGACCCTTTCATTCTCCTTCTCCCTGGCTCTAACCTTTAACTCACTGATCTTTGACCAAATTATTAAGCAAACACCTGCTTAGGGCCCTGACCAAGGGGTGCCAGACATGACGAGCTACCATAATTTTATGTGAATTATCTGTAATCACTGTAAGGCTGTCTTTGAAGGGAGAATATAAGAGGGTAAGTTTACAATAAATAAGCAGGCTGGCTACAAAGTCCTATGTACAGTGGGTATTTCAGCAGCTTTTTCTTCTTAACCTTCAGCAAAATTATAGTAACCCAGTTGATGGGAATAAAGCATCATAACAGAAAATAGGGATAGGGAAAAAACGTCAATGTGGCTTTCCTGCACATGCATTTAATGATAAAATAAAACCGAATGTTATTTCTCTTCTGCTTATAAACAATCCAGCGTGGTTCTCATATACTTGCACAGGTCAAATTCCATGGATTTAGTGATTCCCAGCACGAAGAAGTCTATGATAAAGATGAGAAATCTTCAAGAAGAGAGAGAGAGCAATCACAAACATGGTTGAATATATTATTGTTGTTGTTGTTGTTATTAGTAGTAGTAGTAGTATGATTGGTCACACAGTCAGCCAGATGTTTAGATTGGATTTTGCATTACTGTCTACCTCTTGAATCCCTCCCAAGGACCCAGGATAGGTAGATGTTGTTTAATAATATTAAAGGTGTCGTCACAGGATGTAAGCTGTTCCAAGTAAATTATAATTAAAATAAACATTATTACTATTACTATAACTATTTTGCCTTTGCCAAGACCAACCAGACTACTTCCACATAGCCTGGGAACTATAGTCCAAAATATCTAAAGAGTACTAATCTAGCAAAGATTGTCCTAGATAAACCTCTTTATTTCATTGTTGCTTTATATTCCAACTTCGATATTCAAGTTCATCCCATCCAGTCTATGAAGCATGCTCTGAATTTTGGCAAGGTCTTCTCAAAATAAAAATCAAACAAAATCCTTACTTCTCTCCTTAGGGTTGAATGTTATTTCCTTTTCCTTTCAGACTAGGTAACAATATTGCTACACTGGATATAAGGATATGAATCAATCCTTCAGTACTAAGGGTTTTTCATTATAACTGCAGTTCCTCTTTATCAGCAAGACATAGCAAGGAAAAAGAAAAAGGAAAGGTGGAAAAAGGAACCAGAGCAGAATTAAAATTCCTGTGCATGGAATTCTGGCTTGTCACGGAAATTTTGTATTTCTCTATCTCCCCATAGCTATAGCTGCAGCTACCCTATAATTATACCTATATGAGGTTTAAGGGGTTCTGGTGGAATTAACTAAATTTGGAGGGAAACCTTGTTTGATTTCTGCCCTCCCCTTTATAAAATGTGTTTCTCCTTGATTTTGCATACATTGTAGGAATAAGATTCTCAGTCATTTTTTCCTCAAATTGTCCTGAAACCAAGTTGACTGTGACATATTGCGGAGAATACAAAATGGCAGCAAAGTGAAGATCTAAGTGAGACATTTTTTAGCAGGAAAACTGAACTTTAAAGGGAAAAGAGAGAGGGGCATCATTGTTGTTGATAGTGATTTCCCACTGGAGAATTTGAACTGGCAAATATTCTTCTACCTGAAAAGAGTGTGATGCAATTACCTCCATGTTAAATGGGCTGATCCCATTTATGGCACATTTTAGTTTTGAACATTTCTTGCATGCAGAAAATTAGGAGGAAATTTCTAGTTGCTCCACTGCCTCCCGTTGATTAAAGATAAGATCTTACACCTGTATCTAAGCACTTCCAAAAGTGATCAGTCTCCATCAAAACCTGATGTGGTACAGTCCATTCAAAAATGGCAGGACTCTATCACCCCATTCTATTACATATGTAAGTCAGGCCAAAAAAGAACTGACGATTGCCCCATCAAAACAGGAGTCACCTAATTTGTCTTTTTATTACACAAGCTGCAGCCACATGAGAATGAAATCTACTCACTTTTAGTACACAAGGAAGTTGGCCCTCTTTCACCAGCCATTAGATTTAATTATTAAATGTCTGTTTGGTCAATATGTCCAGTTTTCTGGCCTATAATGTAATTCAGGCTTTCTAGCCAGACCTAATCATGTTTATATAGATCTGACAGAGTAAAAAATAGACAAGAAAGACACACTGGTTGGATTGGTGAATTATTTCAAGTGAAAAATGCCATATTTATCTTGTTCTTTTTTTAAAAAAGAATGCAGTACAGTGTTGAACAGGCTACACAATATTCAGGTTTATTTTGAGGCTAACCTCACTGGAGAGTAATTTCTGAGAATACACGTGTAGGACTATATTGATATTCACTGGTTCAGAATACCTGTCTCCACAATGGCTGGGAATTCTGGAACTTGTAATTCCAAAACATCTGGAGGAAACCCTTCTGAGAAAGGCTGCAGCACACTGCCCTGCCTTAAAACAAAAATAAACCTCAGTAGTCTTGTATGATTTACCATAATTTACCTCCTGCTCTTTTTCCAAATTGTTCAGGGCAGCTAACAGGGCCTTTCCCCTGTTCCATTTTTACAATGGTCCTGTGAAATAGAGGGTATGAAGACTGGAGTTAAATGGGGGTTAGAGACTAAACTTGAATCATCTTACCCTTAATTTAACCCCCATTGATTGTTCACACATCCACCTCAGCTCTGGAGGAGGGATATATGGAAACACAAACCTGAATCCTGAAGAGGGCTAATGGATGTTGGGAGAAGGAGGGAGGAAAATATATATATACATATACATATACATATACATATACATATACATATATGATCTAAATCTAGCGACATGTCTTAGGGGAATGCAATTTTTAAATTGTCAGTAGTAGCTCAGGTCCAATCTGATGATGCCCATTTTCCAGTAATTAGCAAAAGTGTTACAGTTAAAACCAATCTGAAAACCACATTTTTATGAATGTCTTTGGCTCAAAAAGGGATTTTACTATGGGGAGGTGACCCAAATATCTCCCTAATGACTCATCTGCTCTGTTTTGTCATTGTTTCAAGCTAGGTTTCTTGTCTCCATTCTGCTGCCTCACAGCGGTCCTAGTCAATCAGGGCACACCTAGAGAATGCAATGATGTCAGGATACCAACAGCCAATCAACTCTGCCATTGGGCCAGTGTCAAATTTTGAATGACGTCCGTGATTCTAGTAGTGTGTTGGCTTTACTCTGGCTGGTATTGGAGGGGCAGTCATGGCATCCACGCAGGTTTTATGAGGGAAAGAATAATACCAATATCACACAATTGAGACAACACAGATACTTCCATCCCACACTACATTTACTTCTCTCTGAAATCATCAAAAGCAGGAATGTAGTCCTCTTTGATTTGACGGTACCTTTTAACACATCAACATGGTGAAAACTTATTTTGAAAGCAATGAACAATGGTACAAAGGTACATTTCTTCCTTCACTTCCAAAGAGTTTTCTGAAAGGAGCTCAGAAGAAAATCAAAACATTCTAAATGTAAAATGAGCAGGGAAAATTATTTTCCATGTGTAGAAGTTCTCCAAGTGGGACGGGAGGAAGGGATTCCTTTCTGCTAACTTTCGGTCAAATTCTTCCCTGTACAAGGGAGAGTAGGAAAAGAGCAGAGTCTCCAGTTTCCTGAATGTGGGGAAAAAAAATCCATCAAAGGCATCAGTAAATAAAGCTCTTTTTTCATATGCAAATAGGCAGTTTGAACGAGGAAGAGGCATTGTTTTATAAATAGTGAGATAATATTCCTGAAAAAGGTTATGAGTGCTTATATAAGTTATCTCTGCCATAAGGAAATTTAGAGCTCATGCTTGCTCTTTTCATTAAAACAGCTTTTCACTGATGCACATGCAGAAAAGCCAAATCTTGCATTTTAATTAGAGCTCGTAAATAATTATATATGACTTATGAAACTGAAACTATTAAGGTTTGGGGGGGAGGGGTGTCAAATCACACTGTCAGCAATTTATTTCCAAAACATGCACATATGTAAACATAGCCTCAACAACGTGTTAGTAATTTTATTTTATTTTGTGTATTCATTATATTTGAATTGTACGTTTCCTCTAGGATGAGGTGGCCAAACCTAGAGCCCTTTCAAGCCTTCCAAAGTGCCCATAGAGAGCGTTGGAAAAAACAAAAATCAGTAGTAAACCGCTAAATAACAGTGACACAATTTCCTAGTAAATGTTAGTAGGAAGCTAAAGTCATTAAATATCTTAAGCTTCAGATATGTTGCTTTAACAGGGTATAAATGGAGTAAAATTGCATGAAAAAATGAACCGGGGAAAGTTGCCTACAATAACAAATATATGCAGATGTGCATTTAATCACAAAAATGTGACAAAATCAGATCATAAGTGACTACTTGTGATTTAAATTTTACTTCACACTGTTTGCCTGTCATTTTGGAAATACCACTTAACTACTAACAGCCACTGATATGTTAATTCTGTATTTTTCCCCCCACAATCACTACGTAAGCCTCCCTCCCTCCCTCCCTCCCTTCTTTCCTCTCTCTTTTCCTTCCTCCCTCCCTTCTTTCCTCTCTCTTTTCCTCCCTCCCTCCCTCCCTCCCTCCCTTCTTTCCTCTCTCTTTTCCTTCCTCCCTCCCTTCTTTCCTCTCTCTTTTCCTTCCTCCCTCCCTTCTTTCCTCTCTCTTTTCCTTCCTCCCTCCCTCCCTCCTCTCTTTTCTGGACTTTATTTACCAACCCAGTTCAACCAGGTGAACTAGGTCATTTTTAAATATATAGAAAATATATTTAAATATATATTTAAATATAATATATAGAATAAAAAATAATGGTATATATAATAAAAATACCATCTGCCCCTTTACATTTGTGCAATGCCTGTGATACACACTGAAAAGGAGGAGGCGCTTTTGATTGTCCGGTCACATTTAACATTTTGAAGCCGGTGACCCTCATTGTGGAAGCACCTGACGTCATTGTCTGCTGGACATAATCTGCTCCATGCATGTAATGCTTTTTCATTGTCTTTCATTGCCTTTTTTTAAAATACATAAATACATATCTGTGATTGTCAAAAGGATTTTTAAAGCCTACTTTTCAGCAAAAATGCACTATGGATATATGTATGGTATACATGTATTCTTCTCTGCCCCACGCCATGATATACATGCATTCTAACACATAAGAACAGACAGATATTTCCAAAGTATCTAACTGGATGCTTCAATGGAACAGAATTTGACAAATCAATGCATATTAAATAGATGTGATAATAATGACAATATTGGATGAGGGAGTCATCTATGACTATCACGCACACAGTCCCTGCTTTACAGGAAATTACTGCATCTGAGTCAAGTGCAGGGAGGGAAAGAAGAAGAAGAAGAAGAAGAAGAAGAAGAAGAAGAAGAAGAAGAAGAAGAAGAAGAAGAAGAAGAAGAAGAAGAAGAAGAAGAAGAGGAGGAGGAGGAGGAGGAGGAGGAGGAGGAGGAGGAGGAGGAGGAGGAGGAGGAGGAGGAGGAGGAGGAGGAGGAGGAGACAACAACAACCTCAGAGACAGACTTTTATACTGCATCTCCATCCCAGAGGGACCGGTTGATGTTGAAAGTGAGCCATTAAGGTCCAGGCTGAGTCTGACACTGACCTTACTTTACCACCCAGCTTTTTCCCACCATCTGCACAGTCATGAACTTTGCCTCTCAAACTTGGCTTCTCAATTAACGTCTCCATCTGCAGGAGGATTCCCTCGATGGGCTAATAGCATCATTGTCGCCACACCGATGTCATGCTCATGTTTAAAAGAAAGAAGAGAGAAAAAGGAAAAGAGAGAGAAAAACTCTCTTGGGAATTAGACAAAGAGAATAGGCCTAATCAGATCATCTACAGCAGGACAGAAATAGCTGTTCAAATTTCTCCATTCCATTTATAGGCAGAGAAATGTGGGGGGCCTCAGCACCCAATTTCTCCAAGGAAAGGAGAAATCCTCAAACAATGGTCAGTGAGGACAGCAAAGTGAGATTGCCCCCTGTCCGTGTTTCTTGTCAGTTTTGATTTTGCCATCATTTCAGTTGGCAAGCATTGCCAGTATCGCTCCAGCAATCGAGCCTCCATTCATGGGTGTCCACAGGGGGTCCCATGCGATACCACACAAAGGGGCTTCTCTGTTGGGGGGTCAATGGCTTCGAAATGGTGAGCGTGGCTGGGCGATCCAAGCTCTGCCCACTTTCACCTCTAGGCAATGCATGCGATGTACATTAAAAAAGTGGTGGGTCACACTCACCATTTTAACGGCAATGACAATCGCCGTGGATGCATCTGACCATGTGTGTCGTGATGTCATCACACAGTGGAAAGGATTTATTCTGTGTGTATAATGCTTTTTAACTGTCATTGGTTTTTTTTATTTATTTTATTGTTAGCTACCCAGAGTCATGTGTTGATTGGGCAGCCTTACAAATTCATACAGTAAATAAATCAATAATAAATAAATACAGCCATTTGCATGTTGGTGACCTTTTGTATGCGGTGTCATAATGGCTTCTTCCAGATTCCTGTGCTTATGTTTTAAATGTTGCATAATTATCTTGGAGGTAGCAATGTTCTGGGTGATTATAGGTAGAAAATAGAAGCCGCTGCCACATGATTATGGGGAATATTTGGAGAAATTTCAATTAAGTTACCATCTCCTGAGGAGGGGGGTGTTGAGGGGAGACAGAAAAGGAAATGGAACAAAAAAGCAGAAATTTGCTCAGAAAAACGACTGCCATGAAATTTCAACTCAGCTTCTGCAGTAATTTTGTGTTTCAAAATTTGGTAGAAGATTCCTAGCAGAGTAAAGGCCTGCTTCTGGAGATATTTTAGTGCTAAAGTTCAGGGGAGGGGAGGGGAGGGGAGGGGAGGGGAGGGGAGGAGGGAAAGGAAAGGAAAGGAAAGGAAAGTCTAAATAGTAACCAAAAAAACCCAACACATTATATTTGAAGTGCATTTGTTATCTGTGTAGTGCAGTACCAACAATATATCATAATATAACACAACAGCAGCATAACATATAAATGTAGTTGCTTATAATTTCCTCTTTACAGTCATATTTCTAATAAATCTGTAAATGGTTTAGTTACATTTTTATATGTCACATTCCCTGAAAAATGCCTGGGCCATTTATAATCCATTGTGCTGAACTAAACCTATTATCAGCTATGAATTTTAACAGTCCCAGGAAGCTGAAAAAGGAAAAAGAAAGGAAAGGAAAGGAAAGGAAAAGTTAAAGAAAAAGCAGCTGCTCTGTGGGCTGGTGTATAATTTTATTCAATATATTTATCTTGCACCTTAGTAAGAAATAGTTGCTAAAATAAAGGCAATATAATGTACGTGAATAAAGTCATAATGGGAAGTAAAAGATAAACCATAGCACCAGTGAGCTGGAAGGTCATCTAGTTCAACCTCCTGTTTAGAGATGCTGAAGCACTTTGGACAGCTGGACAGCCAGCCTATTTTTGAAAACATCCAGTGATGGCAACCCACTTCATTGGCAGGAAATTCCTTCTAATGTCTAATCTGAAGTTGCTTCCCTTTGTCTCTGGTCCTGCTTTCTGGAGTAGCCAAGAACCGTTCACTCTCTCTTCTATGTAGCTAAAAACAGTTATCATATCACCCTTTAGTCTTCTGTTCTGCAGGCTAAGCATACTTACTCCCTTTAATAGTTCCTCATCAAGATGTACGGTTTGTTTTCCCCTTACAATTCCGGTAGCCCTCTTCTGAAACTGCTCTGGTTTGTCAAAGTCCTTCTTTTAGTTTGGGGTGCCCAGAACTGGACACAGTATTTCTGACCAAGTCAAAGTCAAATGGGACAATCACTTCCTATGAACTGGACTGTAGGTTCCTATTAAAAGATACCAAAATAGCATTTGCCTTTTTAGCAGCTGTATCACAGCTGTATCAGCTATACTGAACTTGGGACCTATTAGAACACCCAGATCATTTTCATGTGTACTAGTCCCATGCCAGGATTCTCACATCCTATACTTGTGCCCTTCATTTTTTTTTCTTCCCATGTGGAAAACTTCACAATTCTCTCTGTAAATTCTGTCTTGTTCATTTTAGTCCCACGGTGAGTCTATTTAGATCTTTTTGAATTTTCTCCTATAAAGGGTTAGTTAGCCACTCCATTTACTTTAGGTCACCTGCAGATTTCCTAATCATACACTTTAACCCCTCCATACAGGCATAGGTATCTGCAGCATGGGGTCAACAAAGTCAGACTGGTGAGTGCAACCAAGTGATCAAACACTGCCACTTTTTATACGCATGCAACCAATACAATTCACCTTAAAAAGGGGCAGGGCTTCAGCTACCCAGTCATGCCTGCCATTTTGATGTTGTTGACGTTGACCACCACCCCCACACACACACTGATGGACACACTTGCAACCAGGACATTAAAAAAATGTTGAATAGGACAAGTCCAGGGCAGAGTCCTGTGGCATTCCATTTGATACTATTCTACAAGGTAATATGGAACCGATTTTATGTACTCTTTGGGTGATCGTTCAGCCAATTAATATCCATCTTAACTGATGCATTATCTATCCTTTTTTTAAACCATTTTATTAAGGAACATATCATGAGAAACTCTGTCAAATACTGTACTTTGCTGAGATCAAGGTAAACTGTGTCCACAGCCTTCCCCTGGTCTATTAAGTTAGAAACTCTATCAAAAAAGAGAAAAGAAAAGAAAAGAAAAGAAAAGAAAAGAAAAGAAAAGAAAGGGAAGGGAAGGGAAGGGAAGGGAAGGGAAGGGAAGGGAAGGGAAGGGAAGGGAAGCTAGTTGTCACCATCCCACACTGGTTGTTGTAAATTGTTGCATTCCTATCCAAGTGCTCACAGGTACAGTATGTTGTTTAATAATCTGCTTGGGGACCTTTCCAAGTATAAGAGTCAAGCTGACAGGTCTGTAACTTTCTGGTTCTCTTTCTTCTTGTTTCTGAAGATAATGACTGTCTTTCCTTTCTTCCATTCTTCTGGGACCTTGGAAGAACTCCAGGAATTCTCACAGTTAGCACTTCTGTGCTCATTTTCACTGGTTCCTTGGGCATCAGAGTTGTTCAAGAAAGAACTGCCCAGAGTTGCTCTTTAAGTGAGATGGACAGTGACTAAATTTGAAATATAAATAAATAAAGTAAGTAAGCCATCAGGGGAAAAAAATCCTAATGGTAAGAGCTGTTCAGCAGTTGAAACTGTAATGGGATGTGGGAATGATCTTGGGAGACAGGAGGGAGAGCCACAGACTGGACAAGCAGCATGTAAAGGGTATCTCAGCCCACAGAACAAGAGAGGGCATGGAAAACACTTCAAAAGGGACCCTCCCTAGTTTTCTGGAGAGTTAAAGGAAAGGAGGGGAGAAATACATTCAGTCGTGCAAGATTCTGTCAATGTAACCATACAATGAAGATAGAGCTAGTACTCCCGGTTGTGCCTCTTATCTGGATTTCCTCACAGGGCTAACAGAAACAGACTGCATGAAGGGGAGGTGGATTTTCCTTCACTGAAAATGTTCAAACAGAGGTTGGATGACTATCAGGTATGTTGTATGACATCTCCATCCCTCCCAACCTAACATTCTATGATTCTATAATTCTATGAACATGGAAGCACATGTTATTTGGAATCAACCTTCCTATTCTGACTTTGGACCTTCCATCAGGTGATGCAAGCTAGTTCCTTCCTTTTGGGATCTTTATACAGTCCTGTCTGCTCTGCCTGTCATTCTGTTAAAAAATAGGGTTGGTTAGAGTGGGGCAGCATCTAAACGGAAAGAAATAGGCATTATCTTCAGGATACATCTATGAATATTTTCTAGGAGGGCCTTCTTAACTGGAGTGAAATGAGGCACTCTCTTGATACTATAGCTGCAATTATGTCTTTCCACTGCAGGACTCAAGAGGGGAAGGAAAATGAGTGTTCTGTGGGTCCTTGTTCTGCAGCAAACACTTTTTTCATCTTCCTCCCTTATAGAGAAATTGTGGACCATATTCAAAAGGTGGCCACAGGGATAACACAGGGCAATTTCTTTGAAATGTCACCAACTTGAGGGCAGGAACTCCCAAATTATCAGCTGCCAAAGAACCACAGTGGATGGTGCCCTGGGGAATAAAATAATAATCTGGTGAACTGCACTCCATATGGGAGGTCTCAGCTGTACTTGGTGGGCTTCTGCTCAGAAAGCTTCTCCTTCAGAAAGAGCCTCTTGCAAACGTTGAAGTAAAGGTCCCCCCCAAAGTCCCTCATGCTTCTTCAAAAACTCTCATCTGGTTTCCTCAGGGGGCGGGGTAGGAGGTTGGGAAACATGGCAACAAAATTTGCTGGCCAGTTCCAGGAGCCATTGGTGACTTTCTTCCAAACTGCTAACCAACTCAAAGAAGGAATGTGCACTCCAAAAAGCTAGCTGTCTCTCTGGGGAGTCACTAGATAATACACATGTCGCTTGAAATTCAGAGGCATTTAGGCCCTGCCAAGAAAACGTAATACAGAGGAATGATATCTTTGATCACTGCAAGGGCTGAGAGGCCCAGGAACTGTGTCGAGTGCAGTTATCATCAACCCATTTTCTATTCCCCTTTCTACGAAACATTTCATGCATTCCATAACCTGAGCCGCAATGCCTGGGCTTCAAAAGCAATTTCGGCAGCAAAATAAGGTGTTTTTCTTCAATTTTCAAGCCATTTGTATGAGGTTAGTGTTGTTTACCCACCTGGTACACTGATATTTACATACCCCTTTAAAGAAAATTGGTAGGTATGATTTATGGACTACTGTAAGAGCACAATTTTCCATGTAGTGCACCTAATCTGAAAGGGCACATGCAAAGGTCACCCTGGGCATACAAACACCAAGTCTTCTCTTTGGAATAAGTTAGGATATTCATTTTTCTTGCGAAAATGTCAGCTCGACACGACTCCAGGGGTTAGTTTATGCAGATAAATGCGTAAGCCTTTAATCTAAAAGCCAAAAAAAAAAAAATCTCAACAAACCCCCATACTCTATACCAATAGAAGCAGAGTCCATCTATCACTGTTAAGACCCATAATTTGTTTTTATTTAAATCCCCAGCCAGGGTAGAAATGGGCAGCCCAAATTGTTAACACGGTTGCAACGTCATCTTTGGTGAAGATTAAGGCACCGAAAGAGATGTTTGCTTTCAAACTGGATGTGCAATGCATCATATCTTGTGAGTGGAGGAAGGAAATATAATCTGGATTTTGAAAAACTTCAGTATCTAGTCATGTTGTTCTTTTCTTTACAAGGACCACCAAGCCTGACTTCAACAGGCTTGATTGCCTAATAAAAGCACTGTACATCTTCCAACATTATATTTATCTTTTGACAAACAGTTGTGACAAATGTACTTCAAGCATATATGTAGCAGGAGATTTATTTTCCATTGCAGTATGCACAGAAGATAAACAAATCTACAAAATATGTCCAATGCTGCCACTGAACTAATATGTATATCTGTCTGCACAGATATACATATGTATTTGTATTAGTCATAAGGACTAGATCCTTTAAAGAACACCAGATCATTGACCTGTCTTGATCTTTCTTAATGATTTCCATGGACAGACATTTATTTGTCTTCCTTTCCCTGGCACTTCTTTCTTTTTCCCTCCCTTCTTAGAAGGATTTTGACATTTATTTTAAAAAGCAGGGTAGATTTTTTTTTTCTTGAATTGATTTATAGGGCAAGAAAGTATACACAAATCATAATCCTTTTAGAATACAGTGTGCCAGGGATGTTTACAGGGAGGGGGTCAAAGAAGTCAAGATGGTGATCACGAGCATGTGATTGAAGCCCCACCCTTTGCATAAAAAGGGTACTAAAAAGGGTGGGGCTTCAATTGCCATCTTGACTGTTTTGACACCCACTCCTGCAGATACCTCTACAATGTGTTCAAAACAGATTAGGGAAGACCTATTGTTTGACATGGGCAAGCTAAGAATATGTTTACATTTCTTTGTTTTAAACCCATGAAATGTTCTTCATCCCTTTCTGTAATGGTATGTGGGAATGACCTTGGGAGACGGGGTGAAGAGACACAACCAAGGGAACCATCAGACAAAAGGCAACTTAGCCCCCAGCAGGAATGTAAGGGGAGCAAGAGGCTCAGAAGGGACCCTCCCTGGTTTCTTGGGCTGTCAAGGAGATGAGGGGAGAATTGTACTTTCAGATTTGCAAGATTCTCAATGTAGCTTTACAATAAAGTAGAATTAGCTCATCTAGTCATGTTTCCTGTCTGGTCTACCTTGCAAGACTGACACTTTCACACTTTTTGATGTATCTCTGGGAGCTGAGATTGAGAGTAAAGAATTGTGAGGTTTGAGTCTGACTTTGACTCTGAAAATGAAACTTATCTTGAGCCAGAAGGGGAAAATGAAACTTATTGGGGAAAGAGCTGGGGAAATAGAAACTAGTAATGATTCAGCAGCGTGAGAGAATTCAGAGACACTGATTGGGCAGAATCCGGAGGGAGGTTTGAGTTCTCCAATTAGTGCACGACAGAGGAGACCGGACAAGCGTGCAAAGCAAAAGGTAGCCCAATTGGCTACAGAGGAGAAACAGCACAAAAAGGATCGCATAAAAAGGCACCAGCACCAGGAGCAAACTGCTGGAGACAACCATCCTATTGCACTTACAGCTTCAACAGGAGAATCATCACCAGGAAATGGAGCCTTGCCTGTAGCCGACATGGAATCAGTGCCAACTCCCTCTACTGATGCGGACCTACCTCCTTCGCACCAGAATCCAGCTGAGTCCAGCCTTGCTTCCAGTTCCAATCCTTGTCTTGCAGATCCAGCCAAGTCCAGCCTTGTCTCCAGTTTTAAGCCTTGTCTTGCCAAGCCAGCTGAGTCCAGCCTTGTCTCCAGATCCGAGCCTTGTCTTGTCACTCCACCAGAGTCATGCCTAGTCTCCGTGGTCAAGCCTCGCCTCGCCTCCGTGCTGCGTCCTGCAATCAAACCTCAAAGTATCTTCTTGCCACGCACTCAAGCCACAACCGGTCTTGCTGATTCATTGAGACAATTAGCCAAGTTCCGTCTTGCTGCGTTGCCACAATCTCCTGCTACTCTTGATCTGGCAGCTTTGCCTTGTGTTCCTCCATTGCCTGGATGGAATTGATTGAATTATATTGCCTATTAATAAGGACACTTTTCTGTTGTAAATAGTTGGTTGTTAATAAAGATCTTCCTTTTATAATTCTGCCTGGCTGTCTCATAATCCGAACAGGACAAGAATGCCCCTCCTTTTTTCGTTCCAGTAGGGCATGGGCTGAAATCAGATGCAGGGATGTTTGAGGATGGGTCAAAAAGTCAAGAAGGCAGCCACACCCATGTGATTGAAGTCTCCCCTTTTGTATTGCATGTGTGACATACTAAAAGGGGTGGGGCTTCAATCATGTTGTTGCACCTGCCATCTGACTTTTTTGAATCCCCCTCATGGATGCCGCTTATTGGACCTGTCCTCTAGCACCCAGTATAATGTTCTCTGTTGGTGATGTCAGAAGCATCACTCTCTGTCCGTTCTCCCCTGGTGACCAAAAATACAGCTTGGGAAAAAGCAGGGCCTTATGGGTATATAAGGAGAGGGATGGATGGGAGAGATGCTACCATCAGGAAGATGGAAAATGGAGACTGAGAAAGCCAAGCTGCCCAACAGAAGACCAAGGAGAATCACAGAAGTAAGGGAATACATTGAATTCAATGAAAGGATACAGAAATAATAGCAATAGGCATGATGGGAAAAGGGAAAATGATGAGAGGGACAGAAATAAATTCAAGGAAGCAGGAAGATAACCTAGAAAGAAAAAATGATTGGAGTTGAAAATAGACCTCAATGGAAAACAATAAGCTGGGAAAGGCTATGTCTGTAGGCTGAGTCACGGCAACTGGATTTCTTTCTTTTTGGTTGAAACATTTCGCTGCTTGTCCAAGCAGCTTCTTCAGTCTGGGCAAAGGTTGGTGAGGGGACCCCATATATGTCTTCCAGGGTGGCTGCCTGGCCAACCTTTGCCAAGACATATATATCTTCATTGACATACTGGGAAAGGCTAGAATAAAGTAAGTGGTTTGATTGTGGTTTGGTAATAGCTTCCATCTTCATCCTCTCCTCTCCTTTTCTCTCCTTCCGTCTTTTTTCCCATGTCAAGGTAAACAAGAATATAACATTATGATGGACGGCGGTGGGGGTGGGGGAGGGGGAACACAGCAAAATATGAGATTAGTCCTGCACAGAACAGTCAATATCCCAGCATACACATGATGGGTGAAAATGGTTTTCTTTCTTTCTTTTTCTTTTTTAAAAGATTAGCTATTTGTACTTGTCAAATGCTGAGAACATGCTCGTTACAATGTGTAAAATGGTTGCCCCATCTATGGAAGAAAGGTTGTTTTGTTTGGTGTCATAACATTAATCATGGATAAACTCATTGGCTTTCCAATATGAATGTAATATATATAATTCCATGGAAATCCCATTGAGGCTTAGTGTTAATGTCCACTGATTTTAATGTTCTGGTGACATTAAGAAATGCTGTTACTTTTTTTTTTTTTTGCCAATCCCAACTGAATGCCAGCACAAATATGGGGTGCCTGTATGACTTTTCCTTTGTTTTTAATAAAGGCCTGTAGCCAATTTTCAAAATAACGATGCTTTCTCAGGCATTATCAAATGGTAACAGTAAGTTAAGGAGTGAGACATCTCAGGGCAACGTTCAAAAGGATGAGATCCGCAAAGGTCAAGCTACCTTGTTCATCAAGTGTTGACATTTCAGCATTTAGTTTTGACGTGCCCTGATAATGCTTCCTAAGATAGCAAGAAAAGGACGCCTCCATTGGTATGCAATTATGTGCATAATGAGATGCACAAATGCAAATGAGGTGAAATGTGCCAGTTCTTCAGAATGCCTTTTGTCAGAACTGAAGGTGCCATGAGACTTTGATAGATACCACATTGGGTGTTTGTTCTTTAGCACTCAGATAGCTTTTAAAGAAGCATCCGTACAGCATGCAATCTCTGCCAACTGATTAGAAGTAACTTTCGAAGGCGAGAGATCCCGAGGGTCATTCTTTCTCCTTTAATTTTTAGAATACTTTCATTTATTAGAAGTTCTCGATGTAATAAAATATACAAAATAAACAAGAACAAAGATAGAAAATAAGAAATAGAGAAACAAGACAGAAATTGAAAAAAAAGAAAAACCATACAATTGTGCCATCTGCTCTTCTTTCTATCAAGTAACTGTCATCTTAAACTTTTCCCCAACCTCTTCGTCTCATTTTTAATCCCCAAATCCCATCATCATCTTTTTTTTTTTCTTCTTTCAGCACAAAGTCCATATAAGGGTTCCGATCTTTTAAAAAAGTCTCTGTCATTTTTCTCTCTGGCCAAACTGGTCAGCTTCACTATTTCTGCCAGATCAGTTAATTTTACGATCCAGCCTTCCACTGTAGGCATTTCATTGCTTTTCCAACTTTTTGTATACAGTAGTACACTTGCTGCAGTTAGCATATAAAATATTAATTTCCCATATTTCAGTTTTTAAAATACGTTCAAGGTACCACTGAATTGATATTATTGGTATATCATCATTGCCACCATCATGATTCTTTTTATTTAAAGAGAGGTCTCCCACAGAATTCAAAGCAGAGTTTATATGCCTTGTGCCCGTTGTCTTTGTCCTTACGCCTGCCAGTTCCTCATCCACATTTTACAGCAAGACTAGACAATTTAGTGCTTTTCAGATATTCTGGATTCCAAATCCGATCCATTCCAGCTGATAAAAGGAAGCTCTACAGAATTCCATAAGAGCTATTTGTTTGTGAGAACTGCGCCCAAAAAGAATGTATGTCTTTCTGAGGGTTGTATATAAAAAAGATTAGTTACATTGAAGAAATAGCCTATATTGGAATCTGGCTTGATAAAAATGCCGGCATCAGGGAAATTTACATGATAAAGAATGGCATCAAAGCAATTTGCATTAGAAATAGATGCTCAGGAAATTTATGTTAACAGATACATATTTTAGGAGAAGTTGCAAACAACAGCTTTATACGTTAGAAAAAGTTGTGAATGAATATGAATACAGGTTTTTTGGTTCCCTTAACTTGTTAAAACAGTAAACCAGATATTGATACTACAGAAATATTCCCTACTAAGATATTCCCTACTAATATAGACAATCAAAATACCTGATCTATAAATAATTAAATGCTGTCTTTGGGGAAGGAAGTTGATTAAGAGGTTTATATATTTCTTTTTATTTTAATATAAGGGGAGGGGACAATTGTATTTAGTGATTTTTATAATGTGCTAAGGGGTTGACTTGGAGAAATAATGTGATCTTGGTTTGATATAGAGTAAGGGATCGATTATGGAAATTGCTGTATATTCTTGCTGTTGAAAGTTGGAAGTCATCTCTTTATGTAATCTTCAAAATTCTTTTTTTCTTGTGTTTCACACTTTTTAAAGTTATTTTCTTTTTTTGTAGTTTTTTGCTTTTTTGCAGTTTTTATCTTTGCTTTAAACTTAATAAAATTCTTATTAAAAAATACCTGATCTATAGTGACCTATACTTTACCAAACCTAGATATATTGTATACCTAGGTATATTACATCCTTTGCAGCCAAAGGTGGCGGACATCTGTACAGTCAGTAAAAACAAGGCCTGGAGCTGACTGTAGTTCAGATCACGAACTTCTTCTTGCACAATTTAGGATCAGACTCAAGAGATTAGGGAAGACCCACAGATCAGCTAGATATGAGCTCACTAATATTCCTAAGGAATATGCAGTGGAGGTGAAGAATAGATTTAAGGGACTGGACTTAGTAGATAGGGTCCCGGAAGAACTCTGGACAGAAGTTGGCAGCATTGTTCAGGAGGCGGCAATAAAATACATCCCAAAGAAAGAGAAAACCAAGAAGGCAAAATGGCTGTCTGCTGAGACACTAGAAGTAGCCCAAGAAAGAAGGAAAGCAAAAGGCAACAGTGATAGGGGGAGATATGCCCAATTAAATGCAAAATTCCAGAGGTTAGCCAGAAGAGATAAGGAATTATTTTTAAACAAGCAATGCGCGGAAGTGGAAGAAGACAATAGAATAGGAAGGACAAGAGACCTCTTCCAGAAAATTAGAAACATTGGAGGTAAATTCCAGGCAAAAATGGGTATGATCAAAAACAAAGATGGCAAGGACCTAACAGAAGAAGAAGAGATCAAGAAAAGGTGGCAAGAATATACAGAAGACCTGTATAGGAAGGATAACAATATCGGGGATAGCTTTGATGGTGTGGTCAGTGAGCTAGAGCCAGACATCCTGAAGAGTGAGGTTGAGTGGGCCTTAAGAAGCATTGCTAATAACAAGGCAGCAGGAGACGACGGCATCCCAGCTGAACTGTTCAAAATCTTGCAAGATGATGCTGTCAAGGTAATGCATGCTATATGCCAGCAAATTTGGAAAACACAAGAATGGCCATCAGATTGGAAAAAATCAACTTATATCCCCATACCAAAAAAGGGAAACAATAAAGAATGTTCAAACTATCGAACAGTGGCACTCATCTCACATGCCAGTAAGGTAATGCTCAAGATCCTGCAAGGTAGACTTCAGCAGTTCATGGAGCGAGAATTGCCAGATGTACAAGCTGGGTTTAGAAAAGGCAGAGGAACTAGAGACCAAATTGCCAATATCCGCTGGATAATGGAAAAAGCCAGGGAGTTTCAGAAAAACATCTATTTCTGTTTTATTGACTATTCTAAAGCCTTTGACTGTGTGGACCATAACAAATTGTGGCAAGTTCTTAGTGGTATGGGGATACCAAGTCATCTTGTCTGCCTCCTGAGGAATCTGTATAACAACCAAGTAGCAACAGTAAGAACAGACCACGGAACAACAGACTGGTTTAAGATTGGGAAAGGAGTATGGCAGGGCTGTATACTCTCACCCTACCTATTCAACTTGTATGCAGAACACATCATGCGACAAGCTGGCCTTGAGGAATCCAAGGCTGGAGTTAAAATCTCTGGAAGAAACATTAACAATCTCAGATATGCAGATGATACCACTTTGATGGCTGAAAGTGAAGAGGAACTGAGGAGCCTTATGATGAAGGTGAAAGAAGAAAGTGCAAAAGCTGGCTTGCAGCTAAACCTAAAAAAAAACAAGATTATGGCAACCAGCTTGATTGATAACTGGCAAATAGAGGGAGAAAATGTAGAAGCAGTGAAAGACTTTGTATTCCTAGGTGCAAAGATTACTGCAGATGCTGACTGCAGTCAGGAAATCAGAAGACGCTTAATCCTTGGGAGAAGAGCAATGACAAATCTCGATAAAATAGTTAAGAGCAGGGACATCACACTGACAACAAAGGCCCGCATAGTTAAAGCAATGGTGTTCCCTGTAGTAACATATGGCTGCGAGAGCTGGACCATAAGGAAGGCTGAGCGAAGGAAGATCGATGCTTTTGAACTGTGGTGTTGGAGGAAAATTCTGAGAGTGCCTTGGACTGCAAGAAGATCAAACCAGTCCATCCTCCAGGAAAGAAAGCCAGACTGCTCACTTGAGGGAATGATATTAAAGGCAAAACTGAAATACTTTGGCCACAGAATGAGAAGACAGGACACCCTGGAGAAGATGCTGATGCTAGGGAGAGTGGAAGGCAAAAGGAAGAGGAGCCGACCAAGGGCAAGATGGATGGATGATATTCTAGAGGTGACGGATTCATCCCTGGGGGAGCTGGGGGTGTTGACGACCGACAGGAAGCTCTGGCGTGGGCTGGTCCATGAAGTCACGAAGAGTCGGAAGCGACTAAACGAATAAACAACAACAAGGCATATTGTATACATAGCCAGTGTGTTGTAATAATCTGAATGTTGAACTGGCATATAAACATACATACATACATAAACACACATATATACACTAAGTAACAATCCTTAGAAGGGACGCGGTGGCACTGCGGGTTAAACTGCTGAGCTGCTGAGCTTGCCGATCGGAAGGTCGGCAGTTCGAATCCGCGTGACGGGATGAGCTCCTGTTGCTAGTCCCAGCTCCTGCCAACCTAGCAGTTCAAAAACATGCAAATGTGAGTAGATTAATAGGTACCACTTCGGCGGGCAGGTAACAGCATTCCACTTAGTCATGCCGGCCACATGACCACAGAAGTGTCTATGGACAAACGCCGGCTCTTCGGCTTTGAAACAGAGATGAGCACCGCCCCCTAGAGTCGGACACGACTGGACTTAATGTCAAGGGAAACCTTTTAAACAAAGCTTAATAAGATCTTAATAAGCAATTAGTTTAAGACCAAAACTACTATCATATAACTAATACTTTGTCAGGAATTGCAGTGGTTCTTTTTTTATATTATACTTTACTTCGGATGAAGGATCAAATAATCTTACATCTCTAATACTGATATCCTAAACTGCAATCAGTATTGATTGAATATTTACTTTTCTCTTTTTCTCTTCAATACTTTAAGCTTTCCAAATAATACAATGTTCACAATTTGTAATCATATTACATAAATATTACATTGAAATCTGCATTGAAATAATACAGTGTATCAAGATTTATAACATTACAATAAAAGGGGAAAAAAAGAAAAGCACCCAAGAAGAATGCAAACAAATAAATAAAATAAAATGTTGGACTGGGATTAGGGAGAAGTTCCCAGTCAGTGTTTTCCACTGATTTTGGACCAGTCACTTCAGTCCAATGTATATTGGCAATGGCTCTTAGAAGCCACCTAGTTCCCATGTAATGTAAAATATTGTCCAGCTATTTCTATAGTGTATATTTCCTGAAAGATTACTGCAGATGCTGACTGCAGTCAGAAAATCAGAAGACACTTAATTCTTGGGAGAAGAGCAATGACAAATCTCAATAAAATAGTTAAGAGCAGGGACATCACGCTGACAACAAAGGTCCACATAGTTAAAGCAATGGTGTTCCCCGTAGTAACATATGGCTGCGAGAGCTGGACCATAAGGAAGGCTGAGCGAAGGAAGATCGATGCTTTGGAACTGTGGTGTTGGAGGAAAATTCTGAGGGTGCCTTGGACTGCAAGAAGATCAAACCAGTCCATCCTCCAGGAAATAAAGCCAGACTGCTCACTTGAGGGAATGATATTAAAGGCAAAACTGAAATATTTTGGCCACATAATGAGAAGACAGGACACCCTGGAGAAGATGCTGATACTAGGGAGAGTGGAAGGCAAAAGGAAGAGGGGCCGACCAAGGGCAAGATGGATGGATGACATTCTAGAGGTGACAGACTCGTCCCTGGGGGAGCTGGGGGTGTTGATGACCGACAGGGAGCTCTGGCGTGGGCTGGTCCATGAAGCCACGAAGAGTCGGAAGTGACTGAATGAATAAACAACAACAACAACATTTCCTGAATTTGTAAATGCCTCCTTTGTCTTGGGCTGTAAATGTAATAAAATAAATGTATGGAAAGGCCTTGGTGTATCATTGCAAACCAGCAAGAAGAGAGGGTTATTTAAAACCTTCCCAAAAGTTCTCCAGTAAACAATACTGATAGTAGGGTGTCACCAGTCAGGTTGATCCCCCGAATAACACCTCTGATCTGACCAGCTTTTCTGGAGGGGGGATTTAGCCCTCCTAAAAGGACTTCACCCTTTAGTCTAGCCTAGGAGAACTAGAAATGGAGGTCCTTTGGATCTTTCTGCCTAAATTCCAGAGTTGCGGAGCTTAACAAACCTTGTTTCAAATTCAAAATCCCTTTTTAAATTAATGAAAACAACTCTCTAGACATAAAAAGGTATTTACTGGGAAATATAGGAAACCAAGGGAAGGCAACAATCATAGACAGAGAATTGTAAATAACTTCTTTACACTCACCCTAGCTAACTGACTTACTTTTTAATCTCTTTTCATAGGTTCTTGAATTACAGCAATGTTCAAAATATTATGGTCAGAGAGAGACCATCTGGGCCTTCTGCTTGGATGTTTGTAAGCAGGCCCACCTAGTTCTTCCTTCCTTCCTTCTTTCCTTCCTTCCTTCCTTCCTTCCTTCCTTCCTTCCTTCCTTCCTTCCTTCCTTCCTTCCTTCCTTCCTTCCTTCTTTCTTTCCTGAGAGCCAGTATTCCTGGAAAGCCTGACTGCTGTTCTGATCAACTAAAGAATTCCATCTAGGCTCTGGCTCTAGCCAGCACATCAGAAATTATCTCATGGTTAACCCTGTTTTGCTAACAACCCTTGGTGGAATTATAAAGGCACAGCCTTTTTTTTTTTTTTGGTGCCTTCAAGTCCTTGCAGTTTCCTTGGCAAGGTTTCAGAAGTGGTTTGCCATTGCCTCCTTCCTAGGGCTGAGAGAGAGTGACTGGCCCAAGTTCACCCAGATGGCTTTGTGCCCAAGGTTGGAGTGGAACTCACCGTCTCCTGGTTTCTAGCCTAATCCCTTAACCACTGTACCAAACTGGCTCTCACTTGCATCAATAATGCCAGTGTATAAATGGGATTATATATTAGAATTTTTTTTAAAACAAAAACTGAATTCCATTTATTCAGACCTCTTAGCATGGTTTATTTCTCAGATGGTTTAGGTGGCACAAGGGGTTTAACAGGGGACGCGGTGGTGCTGCGGGTTAAACCGCTGAGCCGCGGAGCTTGCCGATCAGAAGGTTGGCGGTTTGAATCCACATGACGGGGTGAGTTCCCGTTGCTAGTCCCAGCTCCTGCCAACCTAGCAGTTTGAAAACATGCAAATGTGAGTAGATTAATAGGTACCACTTGGGCGGGCAGGTAACGACGTTCTGTGTAGTCATGCCAGCCACATGACCACGGAAGTGTCTACAGACAAACGCCGGCTCTTCAGCTTTGAAACGGAGATGAGCACCGCCCCCTAGAGTTGGACACAACTGGACTTGATGTCAAGGGAAACCTTTACCTTTACCTTAGGGGTCTAACAGCTGGACCCATTTGAGTCTTTGCTTCATCAGTGCATTCACGTTCCATTCATGCATCGATCCTAAACCCAATCTTAAACATGACCCAGGATAGGGTCCCCTCACCTCCTTATTAATTGGATTGATATAAAGGTGTGAATGAGACTCAGCTACCAATCACTAGAGTTCCTGTCTGTCATTAAGAAGGCAGTAGGGCCAATGGCACCCCTTCTGCCATTGTCTCTGCTCTTGAAGGAGTGACTCCAGACCACTATGGGTTAAACTTGATGGTTTCATCTCTTTTAATGGGGATAGGAACTTGGGATGGGAAGGATAGGCTAATATGAATTACTGTGTCTCTTTTCATACTTTAATTATTACTGAAAACACTAAAATGCAACAGTGCAAACAATATAGGACACTGATAAATAATTCACAAATGATATGGCTAACAAAAATACAGAAGAGAGTCAATAACTAACTCTTAGAAGAGTGATGGATTTCTTCCCCAAAATGTTGCATTCCTAGCTTGTATCATATGGGAAAACTAGAGGAAAAAGATGTAATTGGGCCAAGATAACATGGAATCATTGACATAAATGATACCAAATTCAGTGATGACTTCACTTGAAACCTATGGCTGCCCTATGTGAGCCCTAATATCTATCCCTTAATATTAGATATTAGGGGTGATCCCCAGCCTAGCTGGGGAAAGCTGTTGCCCTCATGTCTTATCTGTTTATAACCAACTGTCCCCAGCAGATGTTTGATCTGATTTGGGAGATCTATCCTGGTAACCAATTCGATTTGGGAAAATTAACAAGAGGGCAGAGGACTAAAGTATTGCTTGAGTAGAAAGAAGAGATATAAATGGAGTAAACAAATAAGACACTGATTTTGCACAGCTCATCCTCACCACTTACAAGTGCAATGCCTCACATTTCTTCCTTCCTGAAGCTCGTGGGTAAAACCTTAGCTAATAGCCTTGTCAAAGGCACCTTTCTCTCCCCTGCCCCTTCTGCTTTTTCTCTTTTAGGTGAATGTGGTACAGTGAACCTAAAATAAAACCCTCATTAATAAAATGCAGGCCCGCTGCGTAACTCCGCAAGGCCTGAAATGATTCTTTTCTTTATTAGCCCGCTTAAAATAAGCTGCCAGGGCTCAGTGGCTGCTCTGCTGTAGTGCTAGGAGTGAAGATAATTACTTCTCCATGCTGGTGGTGCCTTGGGTCTCTCCAAAGCAAAACCTAACAGCCCCATGTGGAGCTTGCTAAGGATGGGACTGAGATTACCTGCCTTCTTTCTTCCACGACCTCTGGGTCAGAACTATGGATGGTCCCAGAGTTGAAGGGGCTGTGCCTTTGTGCTTCATTTAAAACAACTTCCTTGAAGAGATTCAGGGGAACAAATCGACAGGACTGAGTGGAGAAGAACTAAATTAAGGATGACGCCAACCCTTTCAGGCTCCAGGCCAAAAAAAACAAAAAACGTTCTTTATTTGGGGCTACCAAAGCAGGTTCATCTGGAGCCAACTTGAAAGCAAAAAGGTAGCGTCGGCACCCTGATCCACTGCAGCTGTCCCTGCATTCGGCTCTTTGGGACTTCAAGTGGCATTGAGTGATTTCTCCAGTGGGCAAAACTGTTCTGAAGAAATGTCCTCTCCAACAAGGTTAGATGCAGAGAGATGGGCATATTTAGAGCCATTGTCATTCACATATCTAGCCGTTGTAATTTGCAGGCAAAGCTATGCAAGGCAACAAGAAATTGAACTGCTTTTATAAAATACTTTAATGTCACTATATGTGTGCATGTGTTTGGGCATACATGTGTGTGCTCACACATGTATGTGCCTTCACCCTAATTTATCTCAGTGAGGTTCTTTACACGTCAGAGGAACCGTATTTGCCCTGTCAAGGCACTTTGCCTCACTCTGCCTGTCCCCTTTTGGCATGTTCAGGAGCTGAACGTGGTTTTTGAAGCCACTGGATTTGCCTGAAGAAACAGTGTGAGAAACGCAAAACCACGTTGCAGCATTGGGTCACCCATGCAGGGAGAACCATGTTGCTTTGCAAAGCATCTTCGAAAGATTCCTTTGTTCCAAGTGAAACAAGGCTTTGAAGCTTTCAATGGCCTTCCTAATACCATATACAGGCCTTCAAGCTTCTCCACCCAAGTTGTGGCCGAGAAACTGAGGGGACAGGTTCTCCAAGGGCAAGAGAACATGTCCAACAATGTCTCAAGGTCAGGGCTTCCCTTTAGGAGTTACAATAAGACTGCTAATGAAAAAGGCCAAATAGCCACCAGACAAGTACATCTGCATGTTCTGTGATTTATTTATCAAATTCCTGTGCCACCATATTAACAGAACTATTCAATAACAACAATATTCTTTTGCCAAAAAGAAAAACATAAAACCAAAGGTTATATTATTTGAACAAGAACCGGAGACTCTGAAGAACTTCAGTAACATGGTTTTTCATTTGCTGCAAATTTCTCCTGGTGCTAGGTCTTCAACTTTTCTCTGTGCATACTGAACGGAGAGCCAAAGCTGACAATGACTGTCACCAGACAGCTAATCCTTATCCAATGTGGATAACACTGCCATATTTTACCCCTGCCCAGAATGCTTCAAGGCTGCTCAACTGTACATGCTTTAACTAGAACAACAACAACAACAAAAATCTGTGGGAATGGCCATTTTAATAAGAAGAGACAATCTGATGGGCTCCAATAACATAATCAGTCTTTTTTGCATATGTCCTGTGGGAATGAGCGTGCTTATCTTGCATGTCTTTTTGCTCACAACTCATACTATGCACTGCATTCATCTTCATTTTTTTTTAAAAAAATTGTAGAACTCCTAGATAGAACTGACCTAGGTTTTGAAATGTTTAAATTCACTGTGGGGCATCTCTGCTGGATGAGGCTTTAGCAAGCCATACGCAAACTGAGTCTTCAGTGATATAGGAAGGAAATCTTGGCAGGGAATGCAGACAGATTGCTGGTAGAATTATCCTTTTGATCACTTTGAAGGACTGGCTTTGTTTTTCTGTTGTACAATTTTTATAAATGCTGCAATCCCTGTTTCTGTTTCATCTGCTAGTTCCTTGTACTTCTTTATTGTACTGCTAAAAGCCATCTCAGTAGCTTCCCTCTGTTGATCCATCATCCCCAGCAATTCTTGAATATGTGTTGAAACTGAAAACACATAGATCTGAAGTCTTAGATCCGACTTCATGGATTGTACAGTTGGGCTGGCTGGTCCTAGCACTGAAGAATTTTTGCTTATGACCACAAGCCAAATAGAGAAAGACGATGTATAGAATGTGCACAGCAGCTGCTGTGAAAGAAATCTTATTTTAGAGTTGCTTAATTTATATAATTTATTTAGTTATTTATCAATTTTTTATCACCGCCCCTCTCCCCCCACAAGGAGGGACTCTGGGCAGTTTACAACAAAACAACTTTGGTGGGTGTTTGAGTTTTAATCCTATAGTTGTATAATTTTCAGTAAATGCAGAGATAATAGAAAAGCTTTAATTGCGCCAGCTATATTTTGTATATTACTAACACTGCTCACTTTATCAGTTGAACAGAAAACACAGTTTGCCTGTGGATGGGCTATGCTTGAACGTCACTTCTTTGTCTGACATAGCTGAACAGCCACCATAGCCTTTGTCCAGCTAATTTGCAGAGATACAATCCAAAATCAGGACAAACAGATAACATTGCTTTTCCAATGCCTACCATGCTTTGGTTTAAATCTGAAATAAGTTCAGGAAATCCCTAATATAAGGATGTATTACCATCATTTTCTTCCACAAACCTTACACTTATAGACACCTACTCTGCCCCAGATTTTGGCTTGATTATTTGTTTGTTTGTTTGTTTGTTTGTTTGTTTATTCATTCATTCATTCATTCATTCATTTTGGTGCCTTTGAGTCAGTTTTGACTCTTGGCAACTGCCTAGACAAGTCCCTGTGGTTTTCTTGGCAAGATTTCAGAAGTGGTTTGCCATTGCCTCTGTCCTGGAGCTGAGAGAAAGTGACTGGCCCAAGGTCACCCAGCTGGCTTTGTGCCTAAGGTGGAACTAGAACTCACCATCTCCTGGTTTCTAGCCTGATGCCTTAACCAAACTGGCTTGCCCCAGAAACACCTCTCATTTAATCCTATGTTTGTTTATTTATTAAATTTCTCTGCCTCCCATCTTGTACACAATGACTCTGGGTGGCTTACAAAGAATAAAAATAAATATATAAATACAAGTATAAATATCAGATATAAAATATAAAATTCAGAATGGGGAATAAGATCTTATCCTGGCACCCTCACGGGGCCAACACCCCCATGAATAGCTGTCGCCCCTCCCATCCCAGGCCAGGTGGCATAACCATGTTTTTACTCCCTTTCGGAAGGCCAGGAGAGTGGTGGCCTGTCTTACCCCAGGAGGTAGCTTCTTCCAGAAGAAGGGTGCCACCGCAGAGAAGGCCCTCCTCCTGGACTCTGCCAATCAGCAATCCCTCATGGACAGGTCCATAACATGCCCTCTGTGCCTGACTAGGTGGGATGGGTCAATGTAGCGGGGCTGAGGCAGTCCCTCAAGTAATCTGGACCCATGCCATGTAGGGCTTTATAGGTGATAACCAACACTTTGAATAGAGAGCCAGTTTGGTCTAGTGGTTAAGGTGCCAGGCTAGAAACCAGGATTCTGTGAGTTCTAGTCCTGCCTTAGGCATGAAAGCTGGCTGGGTGATCTTGGGCCAGTCCCTCTCTCTCAGCCCAACTCAGTGCAATGTAGACTAGCCTCCTTGTGGTGCACCCTGGGCAACGTGACTCATCATGGCTAAATAGTCTACACATCTGGCTGGTGGACCTCACAAGGATTTCCCAGCAAGAAAAAGCAGCATGAACACTGAACTGCTATGCCATGCGATTAAAAAAACAAACAAACACCTTGAATTGGACCCGGAAGCAAACTGGCACCCAATGCAGCTTGTGCAGCAACGGTGTTATAAATACTATAATTTACTATTCCCTGGATATTAGCTCTACAACTGTCTGTCCCATCATAATGGGCTCACACAACTTTGTTCCATCGATCCATGTTCTTGCAGACATGTATTTAGCATTGCCTGCTTCACTTTCCTATTTTTGTTTAAATTTCATCGTCTTCTTCAATATGAAACTAAAAAAAAATGTCTGCCATGTTGCCCGAAGGTTGAGAAATGCCACACGAGAGAATCAGATGGCTCAAGCATCGGAGTACAGTTTTTACCTCTCTTGTTAATAAGATTTACTCAGTTGTCATTCAGTGGACACCCTTTTCCTAACCATAAGAAAAAGAAAATCAGCTGCAGCTTTAGGTGGACCACTTTGCTTCCCACCTTTTGAATGTTCTGCTGCAGTTATTATACTGCTCCCTATATAAGGACTCTAGACAATATATCCGATTCTGAAGAAATTTCCAGGTAGGGAGTGTGATTTCTATTTAATGCTACTTCTTTTGGGCAAGGACTTGAAAATATCCTCCCAAGTTGCCCAGTTCTGTGCAACCTTTGGTATGATACACCATTACTTATGTTTAAAATTTCTTAAATAGTATTTCATATTGGCTGATTTTAGTATTTCTATTTTTAATTATTTTTAGATCTTATCATACTTATTGTTTTTTCTGTTTTATACATATACAGAAGGAGGTATTATTGCTGTTATTAGATATTTTGATTGTATCTGGCCTTAGGGCTATAATAAACTTGAATTGATTTGTCTATATGTACAGGCTCAGGTAACAAAAATGCTCTGCATCTCCCTAGTTGTATAACTGGTTTGCAGAAGGACAATAAAAGTAAAGTTAACATCACATAGCTCATCTCAAAACAACAGAGTATGCCAACCTTGGAGAACATTTAGACAAACATGGCCAAATGATTTGGGGCTTGTATTGTCATGCTTGAAGACACGATTTTCTGAAGGGGTCCAGCTTTTTGTAAGCAGCTCCAACATTAACACCTCTGGTATAGGATTGGTTTACAATCAGAGTGTTCCATATCCAACTTTCTGTGTTCTAGTGAGACTCTCAGTTTTGACAGTGGTAAATTGGTAGCTACAGTATCTCAGTAGCTTCATTTGGGACTTCCTTGTGATCTTCCTGTGGCTGCATATTTTCTGCTCACTGCCCCTCCCCCAAGGAAGATGCATAGAGTTTTTCTCATACTGCACATATTAAGGGTCTTTGGATGCGTCTGAATTTCAGCATCACTTATCTTCTTTTTTTGAAGTAACTGCCAATATCCATAGTCAAGCCTAACAAAGGTGGAACAAGTGGGTGGTTCTGTTCTCTTTATGGAAATCCTAACCAACTCTCATCATCACATCAGTTACCATCTAAAGGGAAAGCCAGTTTGGTCTAGTGGTTAAGGCTCCAGGCTAGAAACCAGGAGACCATGAGTTCTAGTCCTGCCTTAGGCATGAGAGCCAGCTGGGTGACCTTGGACCGGTCACTCTCTCTCAGCCCAAGAGCCAATCAGGTGTAGTAGGAGAGTTCTAGTCCCGCCTTAGGCACGAAAGCCAGCTGGGTGCCCTTGGGCCACTCCCTCTCTCTCAGCCCAAGAGCCAATCAGGCGTGGTAGGAGAGTTCTAGTCCTGCCTTAGGCATGAAAGCCAGCTGGGTGACCTCGGGCCAGTCCCTCTCTCTCAGCCCAACTCACTTCACAGGGTTGTTGTTGTGGGGAAAATAGGAGGAAGGAGGAGTATTAGGTATGTCTGCCACCTTGAGTTATTTATAAAAATAATAAAGGCGGGATAGAAAATAAATAAATAAATAAATGTGTATACACACCTACATTTACACAGCTCACACATACCTGGTGCTTAGGCTGGATTGTGCCTACAATGAAGACAACATTCATAAATGGTGATCGCTGTAATGTTTCCTTCTCTTTCTCTTGGTCTGTTTCAGAAAGGAAAAAGGCCTACACCATCAGAGAATATGAGAGACAGGACCAAAGCCATTCAGGGAAAGGGTAAAATAAATGGGTTTATTCTTTCATTCTTTACAGTTCAAAGCTTTAATCCCTATGCTGATTTTCTACTACACTAGGGATGGTTTCAGTTTCAGATTTAATTGAGGGGAGGTCCTGGAGCAAATTTCTGTTAAAAATCACTAAAAGCTTCTGCTTTGTGAAGTACCTCCTTTGGAAATGTCAGACTTCTTCATTACTTTCATTTAAATGCCAGCTAAAAACTTTTTTTTCTATTTCAGCTGACTTTTAATTAATGTTTAAGATACCTAAAAATATTAACTGGAATTGAACCTTTACAGTGAAGTACTTCATTCGTTATTGTTGTTCCCCACTTATAAATCTCATCTTATGAATGAGGTAGGTTCAAATTTCTAAGTAAATGAACAAAATTAGAGAAACCCATTTTGCCCCCCAGCCCCACTACAGTGTCCCATACTAGCAGATCCGGCCCACAGAGACGTTTTAAAATATATTTCTTCAGCCATCCTGTGGTCTTGGGGATTTTTGAAGCCCAAATCTGGTCAACCTAGATATTGTTTTTTCTTCGATTAAATGGAAAAATGGAGGCTGTAGGCCACAGCAGAGAGTGAAAAGACTGGATGTTCCCATGCACTTCTGGCTGTTTCACAAGAATATCACCCTATACCAAGAGAATTTCACAAAGCTGTCATCTCCTTCGAAACAGAGATTACATGGGAACAGGCAGGGATAAAAATGCTGGAGAAGATATTTTGCCTGGCACTAGTTTGAACCCTCCTACAACATGGAGCTTGCCATGAGTATCCAACAGCCTTCCCAAATGTAGTGCCCTGGAGATGAGTTGGACTATCCAACATAACCTAAAGACATCAGCTCGGCAAGAGTTGGTCTAGTGATAAGTACAATAGACTTTGACTCTTAGCTATTGGGCAAGGAAATGGGTTCTCCACTCCTAGTGCAAAATTCTTTTTCAATAGCCCCTACCCTTTGCTGAAATACTTCCACTGAATAATGTGGCTCATTTACCTTCTACAACAGAAGGCACGCAGATGGAAGTTTCAGAAAGAAGTAACTATATTTAAATTTATTGGTTCGATTAATTGTACCAAGTGATTAATCAGCAGGGAATAAAACAGCAGCAGCAGCAGCAGCCGCCACAAGAACACTAGCAACCTTATACTGGAAATCACAAACCCCATATCCATCTATATGTGTTTCACAAATGACAAAATCTAGCCAAGTTAACAAACGATGCTAACCTAAAATACATGTACCGCAGTGGGCTTTTTCTACATTTAATTAGCTGACACTGGTTGAATTTTTCACGGAGTTCCTAGCTGTGCCTCTTGCACTGCAATACGGCACTTTATTTAGCAACTGCTTTCTCTTGCTGCTGGTAGGTAACTATGTGATATGTAACTTGTAAGCAGTCCTGCTGTTTGTTACTGGCAATTAATTTCTCCGGAGTCTTTCTTCCATTCAGACTAGGCTTTTATGCTCCAAATCCAGCTATTCTAATACGCCCCACTTCTACAGTTGAGAAAAAAATAGCTCAGGCTGACAGATTATCACAGGGCAGTTAAGCATGTAATTGCTCAAATGAGTTAAAATCCCTTCAAATATCTGTCTTTGTACCTCATCACACCACTTCATGGACTCAAATATTTGACAATTGATGAAGATAAACTAAAGGGATCTTCATTAGCTACCAACCACCGTGACAAGCTTCTTTCAGAGCAAGGCTGGCGAATTTGGGGAACTTATTATCTACTTTAAAAGCTGCAGGAAAGCAGGGAAAAAATGCAGCACACTTTAAACAAGGAAGGGGGGAAAAAAACCACACAGAAGCCTGCACAGTGCTCAGGGTCAAGCGAAGCTGGCGTTTGCTCAGTCAAGGATGATGCTTGTCAAAATTAGGGAGTGAAATAGCTAAAGATCAAAACTGAAGGGAAAATTATTGGCGTTCCAACAGCAGTAGAACTTTTGGGCTGAGTTTGGTGGGAACTCATGTCTACTTTTTTTTAAAAAGATGGGGGGGGAAAGAGTGCTGAGATTGCAGGTATGCTAGTGTGATTCATAAATAACTGGGAAGAAACAATATGCTGGAAGAGAAGAAACGTTAGACGTTTGAGAGAAAAATGTGTCCCTGTAGAAGACAATTCTCTTGGAATTCATTTTCCTTCTCAGTCCTCTGCTCTTTTTCTCCACTCATTTCCTATACGTCCTGTTCCATTGGTTGCCAATTTTTAAGTCCCCCTAGATCTGGAAATGAGTACAGACAAGAACAGCCCACCGTGAGCATACAGTCCCCTCCTTGAGCCCATCAAATCCCATAAACTATGCAATTCAGATCTTTTTATTTGCATTCCTGTGTTTCTTGTTGGGAACTCTTTGAAGATGCAAGGCTTGCTAAGTATGTTGAGTTGTTGTATTAGTCAAAGTAGGTCCCAAGCGTGCATGACTTGTAGCTTGTCGAGCTATGGATGTTCAAAAGCAGTCAGATGATCAGACTGTCAGGATGCAGATGAAAAAAAGGGTTGCATTGGCATGCTTGTGCCATAGTAAGATGCAAATGAGAAAAAAATGTTGCCTCCCAATTATGCATTATACACAACATAAACACTTTCTCTGCAGCAGCACATTAAGCCGAATGTGAGAAACCAGCAGGCACTTTGTAATATACTCATAAAATTAGTCTGTTACATATGATTCTGATATATTTACCATGTCAGTATTTTCTTTATTTTTTTCTCTACCTTATGTTCAATGTTGCTTTTTTCCCCGTAATAAAGTTTTTCATCACTATCTATTTAACTCTATTATTCTGGCACTTGACAACACTTCCTTGCTCTATCCCATTTTTACAGCCTAGAAACTGGTGGTTTATGGATTTCCTGGTGGACCAATGTATATTTTTGGTGGCTTGATAGCAGATCTGCAATATGGATGTTAGCATCAAATGGACCACTGTGATATCGTATATCAAGGGCTGTCAAGGGCTCTCTTGCACCCTAAAGTAGTATCTTTGTTCTATGCCTAGGTCTTGATACCAGAAGGAAGATGGATGGAGAGATATACTGTACATCAGTGAATGAGGAGGTAAGTGATGCTGGCAAAAAAAATGCATTGCATTCTGCAGACTTTCACCTCTTGTCAAGTCCTTTTTTCGTGGGAGTCCTCCTCACTATTATTATCATCCTCCTCTTATTTGACAGGTGAGGTCAAGCAGCAGACTAGTCAATAAAGTTTTCTCATGTATATTTCAAAGAACAATAGTCAATTAACCTTGAAAGAGGTAGACCGTGTTTGGCCTACCACAAGAGCCCAACATACAGAACATTGCAGAGTAAGGATAACAGAGAGGGCACAAACAGCCATCAGTTCTGACAAAACTGTTCTATTCTGGGGATCGGTGGAATATTTGTGCTGGGCTCCAGACTGAGAAGGTTGGGATGATACAGATGTATTGTGCAGCCTTGTTTGCTTACGATTGTAAAATATTTGTATGCCACCTGTCCATGTCCTGAAAGTGGATGACCGTAGTTAAAAAAATAAAACTAGGAATGATAATAACAAGAACAACAATAATCACAAGAGTTTTCCAAACCTTGATCATTGTGGAATAATAATAATAATATAAAATAATTATCATAGTGGAACAGCAACAACAATAACAACAAGTCCTTTCCAAACCTTGATCATGCTGGAAGATAATGAAATAATATAAGATAATGAAATCATAGCTTTATTGCTTTATATCAAGCGCTAGTCTCCAACATATTTCTTGAGTGCTGGTCCCTTTACTGCTAGTAGTCAATCTTTTAAGACAGAAGGTATCCCCCACATCAGTGTCTTTACTGTCAGTTCTAAGGCTAGTCGCTGTACCTTTTCTCCTTAGTTTGGTCTTCTTTATAGTTAATTGCAATCTTTTTTTTTCCACTGTGTTCCTTGACTTTCATTGTTAGAGCTTCCAGATAATTTGCATTCTCAGCTATCAGAGTAATGTCATCAACATAGCACAGATCATTGATGTTTCTTCCTCCAACTTTAAAGCCACATTCATCTTCTTCCAATGGAGCCTCCCTCAATATATATTCAGCATATAGATTGAATAAATAAGGAGAGAGTATAGAGATTTCTCTTCTTTGCAGACCTGGACCCAGCCTGTTTCACCATATTCTGCCTATACCGTGGCTTCCTGATCTGTACATACGTTTCTCATGAGAACAATGAGATGTTCAGAGATTCCCTTTTTCCTAAGAATGTGCCACAGCTTGACATGACTGACATAATCAAGGACCTTTCTATAATCAATGAAGCACTTGGTTTTGGTATTCCTGACTTTCTTTTTATCTAGCATGCATCAGCAAGAAAGTCTCTTGTTCCTCAGTCTTTTCTAAAACCAGACTGAACATCTGGCACTTCCATTCCCTTGTAGGCTCTAATCTGCACTGAATGATCCTAACAGTTATTTTTAAGCATGTGAAATTAATATTTTGTGATAGTTTGCCCACTCTGTTAAGTTTCCTTTCTTTGGTATTGGTATGTAGACTGACCTCTCCCAATCTGTTCTCCAGATTGTCGTCTTCCAGATTTGCTGGCATAGTTTGGTTATAAACTTTATTGATTATTCTTCTGTTGCTTGCTCTATTGCAGTAGATATTCCATCAGTTCCTGTAGCCTTCTGACCTGGTAATGTCTGGAGACTGATCCAACTTCATCTTCTAGGACTACAGGTTCTTGTAAAGAGGGAATATCTTCTCATATCTCTTGATGTTGTCATCCCTACAGTCCAGAATTTCATCATATAACTTCCATCTCTATTTAATCTTCTTTGAATATGTTGCTTTCTGTCCATTGGCACTACTTAGGGTACCAATTCTAGATCGGAATCTCCTGCTCAGGCATCTTTTGGAAAACTAGTTTTCCTGTGCCTATTTCTACCTTCAGATTGTTGTAATACTGCTCCTTGTCTCTTCTAACTGCAGTTTCTTTGTGAGATCTTTGTCTTTCTTGGCTTTAACTTCTCTTCCCTTCTTGGCAATCTCCACTACCTTTTCTGACATTCAGTTTGCTTTCTTCCATTTCATGGTCTTTGGCAGTCTCTTTCCACATGGATCCTTTACAGCTTCTTTAAGTTCCCTCCACAGTTCCTCTGGTTCCCTATCAATGCAGTTCAGAACTTCAAAGTGATTCCTGATATTCTAATTGAAAATGGTGGGTATATGTTCAAAATTATATTGTGGAAACCAGCTGGCTTTATTCCTTAGCTTGAGCTTGACTTGGAATGTGCACACATGTTAGCAATGAAGATATCACTGGATTGGCAGAAGCTGATAAGTCATTCTCCCCCTCCATTTCTGTTTCCTAGACCATACAATATAGCTTCTTTCCCCTCCTTACAAAGTCCATCTTCAGCATTCCAGTCTCAGAAAAATAAGTGACTTCTGACCTTCTTTGCAACAGAAATTAACAAACATTATCCAACCTCCCTCCTTAATATTACAAAAATCCCTTCAGCCCCTTGTTTAGTCCTTTTTCAATCATCAAATCCATAAACCATCACTTCACTTTTCTCTATTTTCAGCCAAGTCCATAAAAGGTTTCCAGTCTTTTAAAAAGTTACTTAATGTTTTAGCCTTGACCAAACAGGTCAGTTTTGCCAATGCTGACAATTCCAACATCTTCACAGCCCATTTCTTCATTGTGGGAATTTCGGTGTTCTTCCATCATTGTGCATATAATTGCCTTGCTGCAGTTACTGTGTATGAAATCAATCTTCCATGATTTTTTTCTAATTGGCTATCCATAAATCCCAATAAGAAAAGTTCGGGCTGAAGGTTCCCTTCTTTAACTCCTTTACATTTCTTCTTTAACACTCATTATACTGATATTCACAGAGATGTTATCACATCCAATTCCTGCTCATTGTTCCCACAATCCCCCTTTTTCTCCTCTGGTAATGAAGTAGAAGCTCTGCCAGGTTCCATGTGGTATATTAGATGACATGGTCTTTCATTCTATTACTTACAATACAACTAGATTGCATATTTAGACTTTTTATCTAAATGTCATTTCCTAATAAAGATTTTCACTTTAAAAAAAAAGCTCCTGTCTCCAAAAATCCTCCCATGGATTGCTTTACTGTTATTTTATTTCTCTCTTCATGGGGCACAATAAGCACACCATACTCACCTATTCCAGTAGATCCAAACCTTTCCAAAGCATGCTCTCTCTTTCCCCCATTTCACTTCTCCTAAATATTGATGAACCAGACGAATTTAGGGAAGTTCAAATGGTAGGCACCTTTGAATAAAATACTGAGAACTGAAATTCTTCCTCAACATCAAGGTGCAGTGCATAATGATATGCATAATGAGTCATAGGAGGATCCTCTTTGCTAAAGCTTTAGTAGGACAGCAGAAAGTTGGAGTTTCATCTAACATGTAGGCCTCCTGGTGTGGTTTGATGTTCACCTTCCTTGCCAGTTAATGACCCAGTCAAAAGGCTGTTGAAAACAGAATGTAGAACATAAAGCAATCCTTGAAAGTGTCTCTAAACTGAGAAGATGCAGAGAGTAAGGAAGATGACCTTGAGAGAAATATGCAAGAACTATTACCCAGGCACAGGGGGCTGAAACAATTTTTAAGCCCTGAGAAACAAGATAATATGTGAAGGCAGATTAGACAGATGCCTCTATGATTCATGGCGATGTAACAAACACAGTCAGACTTGCAAGGTTCTATTATTATAGCCTATCTCAATAAAGTGCCGTTCCAGACTTCCTGCGGAGTTGATGTCCTGGTCTGATCGATCTAGCGAGGATGACAGTAAGCCACAGGAGGAAAACTGTTTGCATCCATTCAAAGGAAGGATGAAGATTATTCCAGTAGCACACTGTACACTAGAATACGACTGGGTTGAGGTCATGCAATTGTTCCTGGGTGGAGTAAGGTGGCAAAGTGGGTAGGGCTATGTCTCACACACGGGCTTGGGACACACATTTTTAACTTTTTGTGGAGGTGGATAAATCTGGGCAAAAAAATTATCCTGCTTTTTCTCCTATAATGTAATCATGTAATCATCTGAAAGAGAATCTGCTTACATGATTTCTTTCAAAGAAGGAGAGAATTTCTCATTGGTGGTATTGGTGTCATTGCACTTATTTAATGGCAGGACGACCACAGTGTGTGCATGAATGCCTCATTTTAAGAGCATAATGTCTGGCTGGGCTGCATTAGGTCAGGTCCATCTCGTATAGTCTAACACTCAGTTTCTAATTTCAACCAACCTACAAAGCAGCGCATGGCAAATGTAGTCTATTATTCATCTTGAGTTTCTGATAATCAGGTAGATTGCCTTTGAAAATGGAGGGCAAGTCAGGTGGTCAAGCTAATCTCCATTAGCTGATGAACCATCAATGAAAAATTAGGATTGTGTGAAGCTTCAACTCAGAGACTCTATTCAAAGTCAACGTTATTCGAAGCTGATTTGATCAACTGTTCAAATCAGATCAGTTTTCCAGACTAAATCAAAAAGTCAAATCAAATTGTTTTCAGTTTTATTTATTAAATCTGTATAGCCAGATGACGTTACACCTATTAACGTTACGAAGTAGAGCAATAAAATCAATTTTAAATGTTTTTAAAAATCAGCTTTCCAAACTGAATCAGAAAGTCCAATCACATTTTTAAATTGAGTCAGATGCCTCTGAATTAATTCAGAAAATGTAACTGAATCAGCCTCGTTCTATACTTCATACTGAATCAAATCCAATGAATCTTGTTTATTTATTTATTGGGGTTTGTGCGCCACTCCAATCCAAAAGTACTCTGATTTGAATCACTGGATCATTCTGATGATCCAATTTAATTCATATAGGACCAGAGCCAATCTCTAACGTGTGAAGATTCTGGAGAATCCTGTCATCTCCTTAACTTCTCAAAAGCTATTACAGACTATTAAGAAAAAGGAACTATTCCAAGAGCATCAAACTGAAATAGGTTTTTCTTGTGTGGATCTATCTGTGAAATCATCAGGTGGCAAACTCTACTTGGGATTGTCTTTACTTGTGTCTCTGTGTGTGTGTTTGTGCCTTTAAGTCAGGTGTTACTCCTGGCAACTGCCTGGACTAGTCCCTGCAGTTTTCTTGGCAAGGTTTTTCAGAAGTGGTTTGCCATTGCCTCCTTCCCAGGGCTGAGAGAGAGCGACTGGCCCAAGGTCATTCAGCTGGCTTCGTACCTAAGGCAGGACTAGAACTCAAGGTCTCCCACTTTCTAGCCTAATGCCCTAACCACTATACCAAACTGGTTCTCTGTCTTTACCTTTACTTTTATCTTCAGCTTAGAGACATAAAAATATAAGCATATTGTATGCTCATTGTGAGGACATATTTAGCTCATGAAGCAATGAACATTTATTTTTTAAAAGCATTTTATATTCAAAATGGATTGCTCAACATTGGCAGAATGGAAATTACTTTTTCCATATCTCTTTGACAACAAAACCAAAAAAAAAAAAAAACTGTTAGATGCCACTTTCCTTCCAAGGATTTCATATTCACCTGCTACAAGGACTGTGTTGTGTATTTAAACTGATTGCAAACCACAGTTATACATAGACATGTCACAAAGGACTCTTTCAAATGCACTAGAACATTAAATACTATTTTCTATTAAACTGTAATATAAAAGATGTTATTCTACTTTCAAGGACTCTAGCAGAAACAGTTTGAGACAGACAGACTTCAGTTACTACATTTCATTTTTTTAAGCTCTGGAAAGGTGTCTTTTTAATGAACTGTATATTAAAAATGTGTCATAAGATGTCAGATAATGATCTTTCATCAAGCACCCTAAACATCCCATCTTGAGGCAACAGGTAGAGATGCTTGCCCATATTTGAGTTAATCCACTTCCTACTCAGAATAGGTGGATTAGACCTTAGAGACAAACATCTGATCTTCAACATAGAGCTGTCACTCCAGATGCTAACCCATGTTGAATTATCCTTCTTCCCTATTCCCACATGTGTGTGTGCAATTAAATATTGATTCCCCCATTTTCCATCCATGCCAATGGCAGCCAATGTTACAGAGTGAAGGGAGAGGAAAATAACTCAGCTAAATCTTAATGGAAGAGAATGATTTGATTTGAGCCAAGGGCTACCAGATCTGCCATGTGAAAATCAGGATGACCACTAGATGGTAGCAAAGATTTAATTTTTCTGTAGTTGTCTGGATTTTTGCAGCTCCGATTTGGTAGCTCTTGTTGATGCTGCTCTAAGTTTAGATCACTTATATTTCTGTTTTAAAAATAAATGGATTTGGGTAAAACTTCTTGAGATGTTTTGTAACTTGGTTAAAAACTCTATCTTTCTTTATATTCCCACTGGAATATTTCTCTTGAAGAGAAACCACTCTTTTCATCATGAAATATTGCTCATTTAGCCCATTTACATTTAGCTATTTTGTCCCCCAACTCATGAGTCCTCCAAGACAATCAAATAAATCTACCATGGAGAGGGAAAGAGAGAGAGATTTGTATGAGTATATCTCTATGTATGCATTTTAATCTAGATTTTGGTTACTACGAAAGTGTGTGTGTGTGTGTGTATTGCTGTTCTTTTAAAGCAACATGCTCTTTCACTATGCATTGACCTCTGTAGCCCAAAGATACTGAAACCAAAGTAAAACACCAAAATATTGTGCCCCCTGCATGCAAAATGTTTGCCTGCCCTGACTTGTTCAGCATAAGGTTGTATTACCTTGCTAGATACTACTTTCTGGTCAAAATGGCTTGCTAGAAAATTAATCCCTGGCTAAGTCTGCAGGAGCCAATTTGGTGTAGTGCTTAAGGCACCAGGCTAGAAACTGGGAGACCGTGAGTCTTGCCTTAGGCACAAAGCCAGCTGGGTGACCCTGGGCCAGTCACTCTCTCTCTCAGCCCTGGGAAGCAAGCAAGGGCAAACCACTTCTGAAAGCCTTGCCAAGAAAACTGCAGGGACTTGTCCAGGCAGTTGCCAGGAGTCAACACTGATTCAAAGGCACACACAGAGCTTTCCCTGTTTCTTTTCTAGACTTGTATTCTATTGGTCTTCTATTTTACGTTATGTGCCTTAATTATATCTTGAACAATTAATAATAAAAATATTTTTAAAAAAGAAATCTGTAGAGATAATACAAATGCTGCACTTCCAGGTTTATGATAAATATCAGCTAATCATAGTAGCTGCTCACCTGATTTCTTTTAGCATTTCCTAGTAGATTTCTTTATGCTTACCAAATTATATCCTCCACCACTGAAAAAGAGAGAGAGAGAGGGAGGGAGGTCCTTCCAGAGTTAAATTTGTATTGAACATAGCTCAGGTTTGAAGCTTTCCAAGACAATTTGCTCAATTTAGAAATACTATTTTGCACTTAAGCAAGTTCTTGTGAAAACCGTTAACACATTTATTTTTCCTAAAGGAAGTTCCATTTTTTTGCAATGGTTTTACCATATGTCAATTGTCTGTTCTGATTCACAGCTCTTCCAGAATTTGCTTCTTAAGATCATCTCCTTCCCCTTAAGAAAATGTACAACCCAACAATTTGAAACACAGTTGCAATGAAGGGAACACACATGGAAAGGGAAGCTGAACAATTCTGAAATCTAGTTAGACCTTTTGTAATCTAAACTAATTTTAGAAATGGGTCCATACAGGGGGGAAAAAAAAACAGGACTGTGGATAGTATTTTACCATTGCAAAATAATCTCACCCCCATATGAGGCAGAGTAACTAAATAAATGAAAGTATTGTTTGTTTGATTTCACTCTCTTGCTGGTCTACAATATCATCAATTCTAAGCAATCCTTTCCATCAAGAGTAATATGAGTATGTCCACAGATGTTCATTGCAGCCCATTAGAAACGAGGAAATGATTTTATCTTTAGCCAGCCATTATACCTGACTGGAAAAGTAGGAGAAAGAAGAGAAGGATAAAGTGTAAGGTGCTTAAGGGATGATCATAGCAGTAATCTTGAAATACTGAGCTTTGCAGATGCATGGAGAAAAGGTAGACATTCCCCAGCATTCCATGTTCTATCAGAGATTCAGAAATAGTGCATTTGCCCCAAACGGAGTGGAGAAAGAGGTCAATGTCTTCTTTGCAGCTAGATCTGTTTTGGTTGCTTAAATATAGCCTAAGTTTCAGAATAGCTGTATTCAGTATTTGGAAGATCTTAAAATAATCTTTTTTTCCACAGTCTTGGATGGGTGAAGAAGAGAACCATTCTGGATCAAGGAGCCCACGTTTGATAATGTGATTACTTCCCTTGTGGGTCTGGTGAACATAGCAATAATGTAGTAAGGAGGAGCAAGGCTGATATTTTTAGCTCTTAAAAATGAATCAGGGGTTGGGGACTTTCCATCTGCACCTTCATGTAGATGTTCAATAAAAGATGCAAAATGCTGCCATATTTTCTATATTTTGCCCATCCCCACCCCCTCACCCCCATTTTGGCATTGCAATATAGGTAGTTCAAGGGCTACAAAAATGGAGCTGTGGCTCCAGGTTGTCCACCTTACCTTTCCTTCTGAAAGGAAAAATAATCACTATAAAGGATAAAGTCTCCTTCAAATCAAGCTTGGCTCCTCCTGGGAAATACATGGACGTGTACAAAAATGGTTTGCCATTGCTTTGTTCCAGGATATATTCTGGTTTCCCTGTCTAATCTGCTGCTGTATAATTTCCTGGCAGCCTCTTTTCTAGGTATTAACCTGGCCTAATGCTGCTTAGTTCTCATCAGCCAAGATTGGCTAGATGCTGCCATCTAGATAGGCCAATTCACTATCCATGTGTATAACACAGAGATACAATGCAGAGTAGATTCAGGATTGTCCTACATTCACCTCTAGCTGAGTTTCGGGAACAAGTCCATATTCTGCTTAGGAATAAAACATCAAGCCCAGAAACCGGAATTTTTTATACTAGGACTTATGGCCAGTCAACTAGAAAAGGCTCATGGACATTTGGTTTTATATATGGTAACTTCAGCAAGGCTATTACATGCCCATAGATGGAAGAATACAGAAATACCCATAATGAAGGAATGGATTGTGAAGATGGCAGAGCTTGCAGAAATGGCTAAATTGACTAGTTTGATTAAGGAAGGAATCACAATTACTTCTACAAAAGACTGGAATCCCTTTATGGACTTTTTGCTGAAAATGGATAAAAATGAATTGATGATTTTGGGATTTATTGATTAAAAAGGTTTATTTATGGGAAGAAGGGAAGCATGATAAGTAATCTGGGAGGGTGGAGATGATAATTATTATGTCTATAACTACTACAAAGAAGATCTGAAGTTGCTTCTTTAGATATCTTTCTTTTTTTCTTTCTTACTTGTTTGTTATCTTTCCCTTTTTTCTTTTAGTCATATATATTTCTTTCTTTTTTCTTCTTTTCTTCTTTTCTTTTTTCATTTCCGTATTTTTTTAAGCTTAAGTAAAATCTTCTCTCTCTCTCTCTCTCTCTCTCTCTCTCTCTCTATATATATATATATATATATATATATATATTAAAAAAGACATCAAGCCGAACAACTGTATTTTAATGGACAAGAAGTGAACTCTGTGCTAACTGTGCCCGAGCTTACAGTGCTTTCTGTTTGTGTAAAAAATTTCCCCATCGTATCATTTCACTTGGTGCCTTGGACTTTCAGAATAATTTCTGTTTTGGCTTATTTCTTTCTTTAGGATTATGACCTTGAGACTTTGCTGAGCTCTAACATTAAAAAAAAAATTACCAAGGTAAAAAACATGTAAGCAACTTGTTCAATATTGTCAGGGCTTATTATTTAAACCTGCCCTGCTACTACATATTGGAATGGCACAAAAAGTAACTCTTGCAAAGGTTTTAACCTCTGCTCCTCCATCTGCACCAATTAAGGATAATGTGCAATGAAATGTTAATCTTGCATAATTAAACATGGTATTAATTTTGTAAAACTAGAGTTTTTTTTCATTGTAAGGCCTGTTGTTCTACCCTAAATTTAAAAAATAAATTGGATCCAAAGGGGGAAGAGATTAGCAGTTTGTATGACTAGAAAAAAAATACCTTTTGCTGTTTCTGCATTAGGATAAAACACAGTTCAGTGAAGCATCAGTTCAGATTTGTTGGTGTTACAGCATGTTGTTCAACCTTCATGAGCATCCTCAGTTACTTTCATGATAAATCAGCTCAAAGAAGTTATCAGTCAAAAATGCAAATCAAAGAGGCCATGTGGTTCAAACTAAGGTCCACTGTAGTATAGTGGTTAAGGGTTAGACTAGGATTAAAGAAATGTGGGGAGAAGTCGAGAGATGATTGACCAGCAGCAATGTGGATGGGGCAATGAAGGCATCACTGAGACACCTAAGGGTGAAGGTGTCTGGAGAGAAAGAGAGAGAGAGAGAGATCCATCTTCCTGGAAAGAATCTGTGGGGTCACTAAAAGTCAACACCAGCTTGGTAGCTCTTAACTATCAGGGCCAAGGAAACTTAATCCACACTTGGGCAAGGAAACTGCATGGGTACTTTTTGTTGAGGTTTTCCTACTAACGATTAAGACTGCTATTGTACCTCATCATTTTGGCCGGGTGAAGAGGTTGTATTTGATTGTCTCCTTTCACGTGCTTGATGCAAATCGCCTGGGGGGAGGAATCTGCCCGGACTTGTTTCTTACTTCCTCTTTTTTCTCTCTGCCGATATGTAGCCAAGCTAGGTAGCTCTCAATGAGAGCTAAGTCCTTTAAATATGTTTTGCTTTTGTTTTGCTTTTGGTAAATAAATTATTTTTATAGAAATGCCTGGTGTGTGACTTTTCTGATCTCTCCTAGGCCAAAGGCTTTCCCAGCAATCTGCCAACAGTTTTGGTTTTGTGCCCCATAGAAAAATTAGTGAAGCATTGGAAGAAGGAGTGATATATGTCCCTTCAGCTCCAAGAAAAAGGATACAGATATAAATGTAATTTATGAATATAAATCATAAATACTGTCCCAGCGGCATTGATTTCCGGTAATTTTCAAGGTTTTCTTTAGTCCCAGCAAGATTCTGACTTCTGGAACTTCCATGGACTATAATGACAAAGGGAAGCTGCTGCTGAAGGATCATAAATGTAACTTCCTTTATGGGGCAAAGATTCTTGGGTTCCTGAAGAATGTAAGTATTTGCTCTGAAACACATGACTATTGTACATAGATACGAATGCCCGGCAAAGAGAGAATGAGTATATCAACCTCAATAGTAGAGCCTCTCACCAGATCTCCGGTTCCCTGGGACCCCCAGGCCTGTGGCATAACCAGGAGATGAGGGACTTCCAAAACATCAAAAGGGATGGAACTAACCTAATATTGGTGTGTGTGTGTGGGGGGGGGGGGAGACAGAATGTTCCATAAGGCGGGTGCCACAGCAGAGAAGGCCCACCACCTGAGACCCACCAAATGTAGGTCCCTGGAAGATGGTATCTGAAGCATGCCCTCCCTGTAGGATCTAATCCCTAGCACATTCTACAATCAGCTGATACTTGCCATTGGAGGGCATATAGCAGTCCTGAAATGGTTTAGGGCACCCATTTTACCCCTGATCCTTCAGAAAAGGGCCCAGGTCTCACCCAGTCCACTTTGGTGACTTCACGATGTTAGCCGCCACTTCTCCTGTGGCCCTCGCATTGTTGTTGTTGTTTATTCGTTTAGTCACTTCCGACTCTTCATGACTTCATGGACCAGCCCACCCCAGAGCTTCCTGTCGGTCATCAACACCCCCAGCTCCCCCAGGGATGAGTCCGTCACCTCTAGAATATCAACCATCCACCTTGCCCTTGGTCGGCCCCTCTTCCTTTTGCCTTCCACTCTCCCTAGCATCAGCACCTTCTCCAGGGTGTCCTGTCTGCTCATTATGTGGCCAAAGTATTTCAGTTTTGCCTTTAATATCATTCCCTCAAGTGAGCAGTCTAGCTTTATTTCCTGGAGTACGGACTGGTTTGATCTTCTTGCAGTCCAAGGCACTCTCAGAATTTTCCTCCAACACCACAGTTCCAAAGCATCTAACTTCCTTCTCTCAGCCTTCCTTATGGTCCAGCTCTCGCAGCCATATGTTACTATGGGGAACACCATTGCTTTAACTATGCAGACCTTTGTTGTCAGTGTGATGTCTCTGCTCTTAACTATTTTATTGAGATTTGTCATTGCTCTTCTCCCAAGGATTAAGCATCTTCTGATTTCCTGACTGCAGTCAGCATCTGCAGTAATCTTCACACCTAGAAATACAAAGTCTTTCACTGCTTCTACGTTTTCTCCCTCTATTTGCCAGTTATCAATCAAGCTGGTTGCCATAATCTTGGTTTTTTTGAGGTTTAGCTGCAAGCCAGCTTTTGCACTTTCTTCTTTCACCTTCATCATAAGGCTCCTCAGTTCCTCTTCACTTTCAGCCATCAAAGTGGTATCATCTGCATATCTGAGATTGTTAATGTTTCTTCCAGCAATTTTAACTCCAGCCTTGGATTCCTCAAGCCCAGCATATTGCATGATGTGTTCTGCATACAAGTTGAATAGGTAGGGTGAGAGTATATAGCCCTTTCCCAATTTTAAACCAGACAGTTGTTCTGTGGTCTGTTCTTACTGTTGCTATTTGGTCGTTATACAGATTCTTCAGGAGGCATACAAGATGACTTGGTATCCCCATACCACTAAGAACTTGCCACAATTTGTTATGGTCCACACACTCAAAGGCTTTAGAATAGTCAATAAAACAGAAATAGATGTTTTTCTGAAACTCCCTGGCTTTTTCCATCATCCATCGGATATTGGCAATTTGGTCCCTAGTTTCTCTGCCTTTTCTAAACCCAGCTTGTATATCTGGCAATTCTCGCTCCATCAATTGCTGAAGTCTACCTTGCAAGATCTTGAGCATTACCTTACTGGCATGTGAAATGAGTGCCACTGTTCGATAGTTTGAACATTCTTTAGTGTTTCCCTTTTTTGGTATGGGGATATAAGTTGATTTTTTCCAATCTGTTGACCATTCTTGTGTTTTCCAAATTTGCTGGCATATAGCATGCATTACCTTGACAGCATCATCTTGCAAGATTTTGAACAGTTCAGCTGGGATGCCATCATCTCCTGCTGCCTTGTTATTAGCAATGCTTCTTAAGGCCCACTCAACCTCACTCTTCCGGATGTCTGGCTCTAACTCACTGACCACACCGTCAAAGCTATCCCCGATATTGTTATCCTTCCTATACAAGTCTTACGTATATTCTTGCCACCTTTTCTTGATCTCTTCTTCTTCTGTTAGGTCCTTGCCATCTTTGTTTTTGATCATACCCATTTTTGCCTGGAATTTACCTCCAATGTCTCTAATTTTCTGGAAGAGGTCCTTCCTATTCTATTGTCTTCTTCCACTTCCACACATTGCTTGTTTAAAAATAATTCTTTATCTCTTCTGGCTAACCTCTGGAATTTTGCATTTAATTGGGCATATCTCCCCCTATCGCTGTTGCCTTTTGCTTTCCTTCTTTCTTGGGCTACTTCTAGTGTCTCAGCAGACAGCCATTTTGCCTTCTTGGTTTTCTCTTTCTTTGGGATGTATTTTGTTGCCGCCTCCTGAACAATGCTGCCAACTTCTGTCCAGAGTTCTTCCGGGACCCTATCTACTAAGTCCAGTCCCTTAAATCGATTCTTCAGCTCCACTGCATATTCCTTAGGAATGTTAGTGAGCTCATATCTAGCTGATCTGTGGGTCTTCCCTAATCTCTTGAGTCTGATCCTAAATTGTGCAAGAAGAAGTTTGTGATCTGAACTACAGTCAGCTCCAGGTCTTGTTTTTACCGACTGTATAGATGTCCGCCACCTTTGGCTGCAAAGGATGTAGTCAATCTGATTTCGATGTTGTCCATCTGGTGAAGTCCACATATAAAGCCGTCTCTTAGGTTGTTGGAAGAGAGTGTTTGTTATGCAGAGTGAGTTGTCTTGGCAAAATTCTATCAGCCTATGTCCTGCTTCATTTTGTTCTCCCAGGCCATGCTTACCTGTAATTCCAGGTGTCATTTGACTGCCCACCTTAGTATTCCAGTCTCCCGTGATGAAAATAACATCTCTTTTAGGCGTGTTGTCCAGTAGGTGCTGCAGATCCTCATAGAACTGCTCTACTTCAGCTTCTTCAGCATCTGTGGTTGGGGCGTCTATTTGGATCACTGTGATGCTAGATGGCTTGCCCTGAATTCGAATTGAGATCATTCTATCATTTTTTGGATTGTATCCAAGCACTGCTTTAGCCACTTTACCATTAATTATGAAGGCTACTCCATTTCTTCTGTGTTCCTCTTGTCCACAGTAGTAGATCTGGTGGTCATTTGATGTGAAGTGGCCCATTCCAGTCCATTTCAGTTCACTGACGCCCAGGATGTCTATCTTTAATCTTGACCTCTCACCAATAACCACATCCAATTTGCCCTGGCTCATAGATCTTACCTTCCAGGTTCCAAGGTGTGTTGATCCTTAGAACATCGGATTCGCCGTTCACCACCAGCACAGTCGGCCGTTAGCCGTCATTTCGGCTTTGAGCTAGCTGCGTCATCACGTCTGGGGCTAGTTGAACTCATCCTCTGTTCCTCCCCAGTAGCATTTTGACCATCTTCCGACCTGGGGGTCTCATCTTCTGATGGTATACCGACATATCTCTGGTTGTACTGATCCATTTAGTCTTCACGGCAAGAATACTGGGGTGGGTTGCCATTGCCTTCCCCAGGGATTGCATTTAGTCTGACCTCTCTGTCATGACCTTCCCGTCTTGGGTGGCCCTTCACGGTTTATCTCATGGCCCTCGCATAAGATCCCTCAAATTTGGAAGCGCTGACATTGTGTTAAGATGCATAGACTTTGAAAGTACAGAAGGAAGAACCTGGAAATGTCAGATTGGATTTAATGGGTCATTGAATTCACTGGGACCAAAGCAAACACTTCCTGCACATTTATGCATGCATCAGTGGTCCAAATCTGTCTTGATAAAGTAAGGTCCAATTCAGAGATTCAGTCTGAATTGATTTGGATATCCAGACTGAAACAGATGTATTGGAACAGTTGCATTAAATGGAACCCCGTTGCACAGCCTTAACAGAAAATCTAACAGAAAGGCTAGAATAGAGATTCTCCTCAGTGGAGTGGGCAGGAAGTACCTGGAGCCAGTTGGAAACCTACTAACAAAATCCAGGATACAAGGAAGAATTATTATAAAATGTTGGCTCCGGTGGAGTTTCTCAGATGTGAAGCCTAAATTGGGGCTTTCTGGAAGGAGCTTTTGCATGCATATATGTTTCTGTGTCCATGTGTGCACATGTCTCTGTGTGTATACTGTGTGTGTGTGCATTTCTCTTCCTAGTGGCCTAGTAATTTAGACAGAACTCCTTTTTTTCTTTAAAATGCCATATAGTCTCCACCTGGCAAAGGACTGCAACAACTCCTGATAAATACCCTGTAGACATCCAGACAGAGAAACCACTGTAATTGCCTTCATAATGATTCCTAGACATCAAAGGGAGGCCAATAATGGTATTTAACACTGTTTCCATTCTTTAGCCGAAATGTAATTTTATAGAGTTATTGTCAGGCAGCACAGTGACTGTACAAGACCAACTGTCATATCCTACTTCTATTAATTAGCTACCCACAAGAGGTCTGGAAAAAGCAACAGCAAAGTTCTCCACATTTCAGATGCCCTGGCAGAAGCTAGAAGCATGGGGTGGCCTGATTAACACAACAGCTTAGATCAGGATTTCCCCAGGCGCACGTCAATTGGTATTTGAAGAATCAATTAATTAGTTCTCCAAATAATCCATTCAGGGGTTAATGAAAATACAGCTGAGGAATCTTATATACTATCAAGGATTGGTGGGGAACAGAGCACCCCATAAGCTATGTAAGTTCATGGTTTAACAAACTCTGCTGAATTTTTCTGTTAAATTTTAGTGGCTTAATCACAGGCCACCATGGTAGAAGCCACAGTGATGTCATGCATATCATAATGTCAGCATGCAAATGACACAAATTCTAATTCACATCATTGGAATTCCCTTGGGAATGTCCATGGGTTCAGTCTTGGAATTTGGGGATATTGCAAATGGACTGTTGGTGGGGCTGTATATGGCCCACAGGCTACAGATCTCATAGACGCAAAGTATTTCTGGTGTGCCTTCCTAAATGCTGAAGATGGAAATACAATCTCAGAAATTTAAAATTCCTGACTTATTTGTGCACTTGCACAACATTGCCACGCACACTGTTTTTTGTTGTAGCACTAGTTGCTTTGTTTGTCTTCACAACCCATCACTTGGGTTTTTTTAATAATAAACCAGTTCAGTTTTACAAGAGGTGACAAGTGCCTGCAAAGCTCTCCTTGTGCTCATGAGCCTGTGCCATTCATAGAGAACAGGATGAGGTGTATCAGCTAACTTGGGAGAATGATAAGTTGGATCAGAGAGACTCCTGATCAATGAATTGACATGCAGGGGGGTTAAAGTGCACTCCTGCTTTACGCCTGTTTAATAAGTGTTATTCTGGACAGGTGACCCTGATGACTCTTAGATGGGTATTATCGTATAGTAGTTGAATGAGGAAACCCCTGACTATGAAGGATTATTACAATTTGTTCCCAAGCTTGTCTCTGGAAATCAGGTCAAAACTGCATGATGATGATGGATGGATGGATGGATGGATGGATATAAGTTTTGGTTTAATCAGCCTTTTTTTTAGTAATATCTCAAAATAATACTTGTCTTCCCTTTGGACAAATAATGTATGTAGGTAATAGAATTTCTTGGTACAGATTTACTGCCAAAAGAACACCTTCTCATAATATAAAAAAAAAAGACAAGAGAGGAATCCTCCCTTGAAACTCAATAGAGGGAGATCCAAGACCAGCAAATGGAAGCTACCAATTTAGAAGATTTTAGAGGGGAATTAGGCTGTTCATGGAGGATATATGATTAAAGGCTTGGTGTCTATACATTTTCTCCTGAAGGAAGCACGCCCTAAATAGATTAAGAGAGGCAGATAGAGAGATGGAAACTGGTGCACATTGGCTTCATTGGACTTTAAGGAAAATGCCTCTTCTTCAGAGAAGTTGTTACAGGAGAAGCATATTCAAAGCATATGTCTTCCTTCCTTCCTTCCTTCCTTCCTTCCTTCCTTCCTTCCTTCCTTCCTTCCTTCCTTCCTTCTCACTTCATTGGTCTGGTATACTTCTTTCGTTTGTCAGAATGCCTGAAGTCACAGCTGCTGGGAAACAGTGGTAGAAAAGTTTAATCATTTGCAATGTCTTGGATTAGGTATGGTTTTGGCTTAATCCAATGGGGTGACTATATTCATTTATAGAGTGAGGGTTCTCCCTTCCCACCCTTCCCTGTTCACCATTATTCATTCTCTTGGTCCTGACAGAATGCTGTGTATTGCAAGTTTTGCCCAGTGTAAGACAAAAATATGCATCTTACCCTTTTTTTGGTGTACACAGTTTGAATATGTACTTTATATTTTGCAACCACCTTGATGTTCAGCTCCTATTATTCCCAGCCAGTATGAGCAAAGTGGTACAAAGATGGTACACTAGACTTCCATTTCCCATCACCTTTAGCCACCTTCCCTTTAGCAGTCTGGCTAAGGTTATAGAAAACAAAATTCCATAGTATCCGAAAAGTGTGGCTCAGAATAAATCCATATTTGTAAGGACTGCTTCTGCTTGTCATTCTCAGTTACCCTTACATAGGTTATAATGTACAACCACTATGCATTTTTCATATACTGTACATTTCTCCTACATTTTAAATAGAATCATTTCCCTATTGTATGTACCTCCACTCTGCAAGCTTTTAAAAATGTATGTTACCCTAATGCATGTTTTTTTTCAAAAAAATGTGCTCTCTGTGTCTATGAGCATATATTTGCACAAATTTTTGACAAGAGAAAGATGAGCGTTAGGAGACAGTCAGTGGTGCCATTGCTGTCATGGGCTTATTCTGATGATGTCATTCCGCTGATGTCATCAGAATAAGCCCACCCATGACAGCAAGAGCACCATCAACTGTCTCCTAACACTCATCTTTCTCTTGTCAAAAATTCAACATACTGGAAGGCCCCAGGTTGGAGAAAGGTACCCAAGTATTATTTTATAGCATCACCTTCATGCCAGCCATATTTTTAGCAAAAATCACCCTGCCTGCCATGTGTTCTCACCATTTGGGGATCTCCCCCCACCCTCATTGCTTCCCACTAAGATTGCCAAGATAGCTGTCAGAGCTTGTTACATCTTACACAGGACAAGAGAGTTTCCTTATTTCGCTAATCAGCTCCTTCCCCTATCTGCATGCCCATTTTCTGATACCTGATGAGGCGACAAGGTCATCGGGCATACAAGTTCTTATTTGAAAACTTACACACAAGTGAGATAGAGATTAGTTGGGTCTATCAGATCTGTCAATCAATTAATGAAAATTATTGAACAAGGACACCAGGGTGGTAGGGGAAGAAAAAGCAAACAGAAGGAATAGAAATGACCATGGTACAACACCACAGGGAAAGTGGCAGCTTTGTTGTGATGTGGTTCCATGAGTCATCCAGCTAGAGAGGAGGTAGATACATTTCTTTTGCAAATGAAAGACTGGAAAAACAGGCCTTGGTTAGAACCAGACTCCTATCTTGACACAGAGAGCAGATGTCACCCTATTCCCCATCTTGTCTAGGACAGCCCCTGCAACCTAGCTGGCCCTCCAGATGTGTAGATTACGATATCCGTCATCCCTGGCAAAGCAAGCAATTTGTAACCTGACACATATGGAGGGTTTGAAATTGGGGAAAGCTGATATATGGCATAGACCCAGTTTGGTGTAAGGCACCAGGCTAGAAACCGGGAGACTGGGAGTTCTAGTCCTGCCTTGGGCACGAAGCTGGCTGGGTAACCCTGGGCCAGTCCCTCTCTCTCAGCCCTAGGAAGGAGGCCAGGGCAAACCACTTCTGAAATCTTGCCAAGAAAACTGCAAGGACTTGTCACCCTTATTTAAGTATAGACTCTGTCTTCCTTTCACATAAACAGTTGAAAACTTATATTAAAATTAAGAATAAAATCAGTTAACAATTGCAAGCCTAATAAAAGAGATGTGGCTTTACAGATTTTCTAACTGCCAAGAGAATGGGGGCCAGATACAAGTCCTGGGTGGGGTGGGGAGTGTCTTCCATAGTTGAAAAACAGGATCAGTATTTGATAAGCCTGTATTTTCCTTGACTTGGACCAAAAGTAAATCAAGTACAAACGTAATGTCAGGTTACCAGATTTAGGGTCATAAAAAAGCCAACATCTTGTTGCTTTTGCCCATTGTTGTCTATTTGAGCAATGGTCTCCCAGGATTTCAACCAGGAGGTTTTCCACATCACTGCCCACATTATTCCCCCCCACCCTTTGCACCTAGAAATACAAAACATGGGTTCTACCACTAATCTGATGTTTTCTTTGGTCTGAAAAAACAAAAACAAAAACGTTTCATTAGAATAAATACAGGCAGTGGCAATCTTGTAGACCCAAATCAGAAAGAATCAGGAAGGTGTAGTATCAATATGGGTTTTATGTGATATGGGATAATTATCCACCTGTCCATTCATCCATCCAACCAACCAACCATCCATTCGTTCATCCATTTTTATTGTTTTTGTTCTGTGGTTTCAATGTTATAAATTTTTCAAGGTGCTTAAAACCATCTGCACACCAACAATAAGAGATTTACACTCATTTTGGCTTCTATATTTTATCTTATGAAAAGAAGCATGAAATAACAGTCTATATGAAAAACTGTTTTTTGAGACTTAAGTGGAAATTCATTCTAATTAAATTATTAATTGAATCTTTTTATACAATCTGTATTGTACAAAAATGTAAGAGACTTGAATGGTTTTATTGCCTTCACCCTTTGTAGAAGGGTGAAGAAAATAAAAGACAACTTCAGGTCTGCAGAAAGAGATAGCATTCACGAATATGGCCCAATGACACCTTTCATGCATTCTACCAATATGTAGGTGCTTCTAGACCACCTTGATTACAGCTTTGGGGGAGCATATGTAATTTGGGAGAAATTTATGTTATGTAGCCTTGAACTATTCGCATTGAGTGAATGGTAAGAAACAGTGCTTAATGAGATACCTTAATTATGTTTGAATAAGAAACCATTATGCAATAGAGAGGAAGAAGGGGAAGAGAATAAAGGATGGAAGAAATAGGTATGGTTTTCATACATTGGGCTGTGTGAAATTTCAATTCATAGAGTTGATTCAAACATGGTTCCAGCAAATCTGTGAATCAAATTGGCACATTGAATTAGAAAGTTGCATCAAACTGAGCTAGTGAATGGAATGCCTAAAAATCAGGTTCTATGGAAATGTGGTTTCTTTTCCCTTAAATCAACTGAAAATCCGTATCACAATTCAACAGTTCAGTTTGAACATTTGTACTGGACTGAGTTGATTTTTTTTTTTTGGAAAATCAAAATCAGTTTGGGTAATTGATTTGACACAGATTGATCTTCCAAAGCAAATCATGAATACAAATGATTTGGACTATAACTGATTTATAAAGGTGTAATTGCAACCATTCTTTGTGAAGTGTGGTCAGACTAAGCAAATGCAACAGGGAAAGGTTATTAAAGCACATTGCAATCATAAATATTAGTCTACACGGATTCTATACAGCAGAAAGAAGAACAAGATGGTGCAGAAAGTATGGAATAGCCTAATATGATATAGAATATAAGTTCTGAATGGGCAATCAGGGATCTCATCTTATTCCTGATCATGTGGACAGACAAGGACTTGGGAACTGAAAATACTTCACTGAGAAGTTGTATTCCATGGAGCAATTCCATCTGACATCAACACTGCTATCAGAATTTTCTTTTGCCTTTCTGCAGTTCTTTCTTCACTGAGCCAAATCTTGCTTTGGTGTTTTATTTTATTGGTTTAAACATTATTAAGATGAGAAAGAGGAAAATGTTGATCATACAAATAGCACCCTAGGATGGAGTCCCGAATGACTTTGAAACAACTGTTATCTTTCAGTCTATCATACCCAACACAAATTTGGGGAGAGGTGAAAATAAAACCTAGGAATGAGATAAGTGAGAATCACATACTGTATACTGCTGTAAGCTTCTTCATTTTGAAAATATGTGATGCAAATGTAATAAATGTAATAAAGGAATAAATCAGAATTACTTAGTGTGCTGAGCCCCTAAGCGTAAGAGGTAAATTCAAGTCTTCCTCTTAAATATTTAATGCATTCCAGCATCAGCAATCGTTCTGTGCAGTCCTACCTGGCCTGGAGTGATGAGCTGAAAGATCTAAACCCAAAAGTAAGGAAGATCCAGGAACAAAAAAAAGGAAAAATGTATTTCATTCCATTTAAGTACAATTCAAATGTAATTTTAAGTCAGTCAGTATGCTTACTCCCCAAGTATTTGGTGGTTTTCCCATCTGTCACATTTAAAATTATAATTATAACCTAGGGAGCTAAGACCTTTTATTGGCTTGTTTATTGTAAGCACCTATTTGTATGCTGTCTATTAGGGAAAAACATTTTGTTTATTTCTTTTCTTGTTTGTTTCAAAGTATTAGAAGAAAGTAAAGTTGATTCTATCGTGAAGTTGGAAAACTGAAATGAATCTGTGTGTGTGTGTGTGTGTGTGTGTGTGTGTGTGAGAGAGAGAGAGAGAGAGAGAGAATGAGAGATACAGTGTGTGTGTGTGCGCGCGCGCATCATATATATTTATGTTCAATCGTATCCAATTCTCAGAGACTGCCTGGACAAGTCCCTGCAGCTTTCTTGGAAAGATTTCAGAAGTGGTCTGCCATTGCCTCCTTCCTAGGGCTGAGAAAGGGACTAGCTCCAAGTCACCCAGCCAGCTTTCATGCCTAAAGTGGGACTAGAACTCTCGGTCTCCCAGTTTCTAGCCTGGTTCCTTAATCACTACACCAAACTGGCTCTAATGTAACTTTTTTTTTTAATCCATTCAATCATGTCCGATTCTTGGAGACTGCCTGGACAAGCCCCGGCAGTTTTCTTGGCAAGGTTTTTCAGAAGCGGTTTGCCCTTGCCTCCTTCCCAGGGCTGAGAGAGAGGGACTGGCCCAAGGTCACCCAGCTAGCTTTCTGCCCAAGGCAGGACTAGAACTCACAGTCTGCCAGTTTCTAGCCTGGTGCCATAACCACTACACCACACTGGTGCGTTCCCTCTCTCTCTCTCTCTCTCTCTCTCTCTCTCTCTCTTCTTCCTGAGAGTAATACCTATAGCAGATAAAAATAACAAATCATAGTCGAACTGAAGGGGAACAAATAAAAGCTTACCTTGAAAGATTTGCTATCAGTACAGTACATGATGTCCCTGGCATAAGACAAGAATATCCTGTTATTTATCAGTACAAAAAGAAATAATTTATAACTTGATCCATGAGGGGGAAGAGAAGGAGAAATTGAGAAGCAGAAAAGGCAGCATTCTCCCCAAATGAAAGGAAGAAAGAAACAAAAGTGGGAGGGAGAACTGCCAATATGCTTGTGTGAATGAAAGATAGGGGTATAGGGGGGAAATGAAAAGAAGAGGGAAGTCAGAAACAGGGAGATACTGACACCAAATCTCTGCAAAGCGTTCAAAATTCTCCAGCTGCCATGCTTTTAATTTGCTACCATTCTAATTAAAATGCAAATTAAATTTATAATTAGCATCAGCGCTTTCTAAAGAAATGTTCCTTGCACACTGCACCAGCATATGGGAAACCTGGTATGGTGGAAAGTTTTGTCAAAACAGAAGGAAAGGCACAAATGGATGGGTTTAAAAGATGAGGGGGGAATGGAAATGAAATATATAAAGGGATAGAGAGGGAGAGAAGAAAGAAAGAAAGAAAGAAAGAAAGAAAGAAAGAAAGAAAGAAAGAAAGAAAGAAAGAAAGAGGGAGGGAGGGAGGGAGGGAGGGAGGGGGCAGATTTGAAGGACAGAAGTGTTGTGTTAAGGGGTCCCATGTTGTAACAAAGAGGTTGCTGAGTCCACGAGATCTCTTGAGGAGTTACTTTGTGTTGAATCCAATGTCAAGGGTCACATTGCGTGTCACTGGTGTTGTATAGAGTGAGCCAAACAGGCAAAAAGGGGTCACGGCTTCTAATCAAAAAGCCCATGGCCCAAAATTAACCATTGCTTGCTCCCAGATAATTCATTTAAAAATTGATGGGAAATGAAGCACTTGAGACCACATCTCTGCTCGTGCGCACATGGGCTGCCATAAAGATGGCCTCACTGGCTCATGCGTGATACAAAATGTGAGTAACTCTTCCCTTTAGAAACCTGGGGAGAACAAAAGTCCCAATCAAAGGTGAGCACCTTGGTTTTAGGGAGAAATTTAAACAAAGGCTTAAATTTCACCCACTAAACTAATAGATGATGTAACTTTGATTATTATGTCAGATAGATAGATGATAGGTGGATATAGGTGATAGATACCCCCTTGTCACTAGATTAAGTGCAAGAAACCATTTTCCACCTGTGAGAATTTTACTGGATGGTCTTGTCCATTGAAAGAAATTTAAAAAAAAAAAAAAATCCCCCGTCAAACTGAATAAGAACTGACAGAAAAAGTACAGGAGAAATGTATAGTACCATTGTACTATACTAATTTATCTGAACGCTAAATGCTAAGACTGCTCCAGCCATCTTAATGTTTCCTTATTTCTCTCAAGTATTCTTAAATTTTATAAAATAATGTGCCAGCTGTTTGTATACGTTTATAGATATATGTTTCATGTCAATCAAGTCAATCTTCCTTCTTCCATGCATGTGTGTTGCATGATTCCATGACACATTTGCATGATATCATTTTTTTAAAAAATTCTCTGACATTTTAACATATGGTTGTACCTGTGTGAACACTGGTTCTTATAGATATAATCCAACATTACTCAGCATACAGTATGTCCCTGACATTTATTGGTTGTCACTGCAAATGCTAACTTTACAGGAAATTGTTATCTTTGCACTTTTGCAAGGAAATTAAAAAACGAAGGGTCTGATGGAATTAAAACACATTGTGGAAGTAGTTCCATGCTTCCCCCATAATTATCTTGAATACGTTCATACTGGTTTATGCAAGTTCAATAGGTCTGAACATGATCCACTTCATAAGCCATTGCTTGAGCTTCTATTTCATACAAAATATGACCACTGCACCCAGAACAAAGAGGGAGGGAGAGAAGGAAAAAGGGAAAGAGAATTCTAACAAAGGGAATATAATATTTTCTAGTGAACTGAGAACATCTTTGCAGTGCTATATGGGCTGGTTGGTTTTTTTTAATGTAACGATTCCACCCACATTGGATTGGGTGTTGTTGGCTCCAACTTTTTTATAAAGAGAGTGTGGATGATTGTTCATTATTTGGAGGAGATATAGCAGCTACTGAGTATGCAGCATGGACTCTGTTCTTTCCTCCCTCCCTCCTTTATTCTCTCCTACCATTTGTGACATACATCTCCTCCCCCAGTTAAATTTCCAGTGCTGTTGGCTATGGTTCTCTATAGATCAATGAAGGAGAAGGTCCTGCCTTTGCAACTTTCATCCAAGGCTTCTTAGCTGTACAGCATCTGTCTGCATTTACATGGGAGGTCTTGGGAAAAGCCTTGTGCCTACTCTATGCTTTCCACTTTTCAAGGGTTTGATGGCATAGATTGAGATTCCTCACCAATTTCCCTTTCTGCTCTCAGCAGGCATTTGAAGAGTCTCTATCCTCCTCTTGGAGCTATTAGCTAATAACTAATAACTAATAGCTCTTAATTATTAGCTATCCAGCAATATCATAAAGATAAAATCTTTGAGTCAAACCTGACTCCCTTATGGGTATGTCCAAATCCAAATTCCTTACCATGAATGTATCTGTGGAGCTCCAGAGACAGAGGGCATAGCACATACATTATTTGAATGCCAACTGTACAATAAAAACAGAGATCAATATCTTGGACCACACATTAAACAAATGGCCCATTGGGATCCATTCATTAGAACAATATATTTTATGTGCGGTCAGAACCCAAATATTACATATAATGTGGCATTTTATCTGAATAAAACAGTACAATTGAGAACTGTATATGTGCATCTGATTGGGGTAAACTGTAGGGGCGACACAGAAATATGAGTTGTATTTTCTTTTAGTTCTGCCTTTTTCTTGATTTTGTAATGGATGGTCTTACTATGGTCTTGTATTTTGCATTCTGATATAGCCTCATAGTGGCTAATTAATTTATTATTATTATTATTATTACTATTACTATTACTATTATTATTATTATTATTTCCATGCTCTTTTCTGACAAATAGTATGAAAGTGTTCTCCCACTGCTCCCAGCTCTGTTATTTTTTAATAGTTTCCCATTCAAGTACTAACCAGTTCTGCCCCTGCTTAGCTTTTCCAAATTACATAAAGCCAGCTGGATGCTGCACCTGGCTGGGCCAGCAATATAGACACAGATATACCTACAGGCATGTATATGAATATAGGTACATATATTTATATTCAGCTGAGTCTTGTAATTAGCTACATCCTCATGGTTTGTCTGTGTAACAGATTACCATAATCCAATAGAAGAGAATCTCTGTAGCTCAGGGTTGAACCGTGGAGTCCTTGGCGCTCTCTGAAATTGGTTGTTTGCTTGTAGACTTTTCATTACCCAACTAGGGTAATGAAATCAGTGCCCCATCAGTGCTCCATCAGGGCACTGAAAATATTACCTAGCTGAGTTATGAAATGTCAACAAGTAAACAACCAAGCTCAGAGAGCACCAAGGACTTCACAGAATACCATATTCTTTAAACTGGTATTCTCCACCTTGGATTGACTTTGACTCTCTGAATCTCTCGACCCCAACAGAGATTACTAAATTGGAGAAGGCTGATGTATGGCACTTTTTAATGAGTAATCTATTAGAATTTTAAGTGATCTTCCTTTTATTCTGATTAGAAGATTCACATGGATCTTCACATGAATCACATGAAAGATTCAGATGAATCTTCTAATTCACTGTGAATCTTCTGTTTTATCTGCTGGTCTATGATTGAATAAAAACTGATTTGATCTGGTACTTTTTAATGAGTAATCTATAGGAGAAGTTTGCATAGCACACGGGGTATATGTACCATATATATGTTCAGCCACTGTAATGAACGAGAGGGAGAATGGAATTCCTGGATGACAGAAAGATCTCTTTATCTGCAACACTGTAACAGTGACAGCCTACATTATGAGATTGTCAAAGGATTAGAACCAGGATTAGTTCAAATTTTTAGTGAACCACAGAACTCATAATTGGCTTTGGGCTAATTCTTACCTCTCAGACCAACCTGCCTCATGAGCTACCTATAGATGACATAACTGACCAGTCATGCACCCAATAAACAAATCCCCTTGGCTACAAAAACAGAAATGCTCCGGTCAAATCGGTAGTGGTCACAATGGTAGGATGTCACTTCCTGCTTTTTAAAATAATGGGGAGAAAGCCATGATAGCTTGCTTAGTGCCATCATGAATAAAATCGGGGCATACATATCAATCTCAGCTCTTTCTTCCCATATTTCACCTTCGCCCCCCTCCCTCGTATGGTCAAGGCGATGGGATGAAAATAAAGTGATAAACAGTGACTACTGTGGTTTTATAAATCTGATAAATGTATGGATAAGTTTTAATATTCCTAGAGCATCCCAGTTTTTGTGAAGACACTCTACACTTCTGCATTCACCTGACACAGTTGAACACAGGAGGTTAGCTTATCTCCCAAACCCTGTTTTGGGCTAAAACTAAATATTTTATTCCCAGCAATGACCTTGTTTTGCTCTTCACATGACATAATAACCCCCTATTTATCAATTCAGTGTGTTGTGTGAAAGTTAACAGGAGTTTAAGTTCTGAGAATGAAGTGAATGTCCAACTGTTCCTACTTTGAGCTCTTACAGCAAAGATCAAGGACTATGCTTGGCTCATGGGTGGCATGCCAGGAATCACACTCCAAAAAGCAGGTAGAGCCAATACAAAAAAAGGAGGTGGGGACAACAGCACAGAAACTAAATCTGATTCATTTTAAAGTTCATTAATATGTAATTCATTAAAACTATTCATATCATTACTTCCCATGTATATAATAATCTCCCCTTCTGCTGTATTAAAGTATTTAGTGAGCTTTTCTGGAGAAACTCCAAGGAAACTACACAAGATTTTTATGGGGAGATGCATGTGTCTCTAAGGCTGCAGATTATGCACCCATTCCAGGAGAACAATAATACATTTAATAAATAATGTGAAACTGGTCATTAATGCACTTCTGGCTTATCTCCCAACCATGTTTGGTGTTTGGGGATTGAAAGAAAGGGCTTTTCTCATGCTTTATCATAAGCAGATAGATGATCTCCACAGAAAGGGAAAGACATTGCACAGGGACAATGATCCACTTCCCAGCACTCCTGATCTCCAGGAACAGCATGTAAAAATTCCTTCTCCTCCCTAAATATCTTGGAAGGCCACCATTGGCCATTGTTACCAGTCTGGGTACAATAATTCATCAGTTTGACCCAATACGTAGCTCAATTCCTGTGGCTCCTACATTCTACATTACCCACTTATTCAGGGGAGTTGTACATAGCAAGATTGGTACCCATTTAACTCTCTTTCCTTGCTGGAGAATGGAAATGCAACTTGCAGGCATGGCAATGGAAAGACTCACCCATGCAATCCCACAACCTGTTTGTGCATGCTTTTAATGTGTAACAAGCTTTGCTGAATCTTCCTTTGATAAATAAATAAATAAATAAGTGAGGGCTTTTTTCATGCCATATGTGCCAAAGGTTGGAGCAGGGGTGACCCTGGGAAAAAGGAGAGTTCTAATCACACAAGAGGTTCTTTCAGGTGTAGAACTAAGCACTCATTACAGATATCATAATGAATTATCTATTCTTTTATTTTTAGTTAGATAGATGATAGATTAGATAGACAAACAGACAGACAGACAGATGATAGATGGATGGAGGATGGATGGATGGATGGATGGATGGATGGATAATAGATAGACAGATAGACAGATAGACAGAGGATGGATGGAGAACGGATGGATGGATGAATGGACAGACAGACAGACAGAGCCTACCTTTGATCCAAGAACTCAAAGCAGCATAAATAGCACTTCTTCCTCCAATTTTTCCCCACAGCAAGAATGTTGTGAGGTAGATTGGGCTGAGAAAGAACAACTTGTCTAAAGTCACCCAGGGACCTTCCACTGCTGAGGGTAGAAGTGGAACATGAGCTCCCCAATTCTTGCTCAGTACCTGCATCTCATCAGTTCCCATAAACACATGGATTTGGGTTAGAATCTGGTCTTGCAACTCTGCTTCTCCCTTTGACTATATATATTCACTTCAGACAAATGAACATTTATAAGCATTTCTTACAAACATTTCTTAGACATAGCAGGAGCAAAACAAAATACAAAAATACATTATACCCATGCAGGAGTGCAAATATGTCATCTGCCTGGGAAAAGTATTCCATTAAAAAAAAAAAAAAAAAAGCTTCCTCCCTCTATGCCTCTGCATTGGGATGCCAGCCTGAGTTGGTTTGCACCGATACCAAATCTCAGCAAGTTTTTAAATTTATTTTTAACCAGCCCAAGCCAATCAGACTAAGTAAAAGCATCACATGACTTGTCAGCTTTGCTTGAATTGACTAATTGCTTACAGTCAAATCAATTTGTGATCCAACTGTCATTGAAAGTATGTTAAATCTGATCAAACAATACTGTGCAGAGTCTTGCTCCATCTTTATCAAGAGATGTATGTGAAGTGATGGATGTATTGCCTTTGTTACTGCATATTAAACAGCAAACATGGAAGTATTTAGAAAAAAAAAGGTTGATACGATTACTTTTGGGTGAAATTGAGTTCATTGTAATGGTGTTTTATTGACAGGAGACTTTTGTGAATTCTTCAAGGTTGAGGTGGGGAATAGAAAGTACCTAATCATAAATGTCATTCCTTTTACCTCCTATTAAGGAACATCACTGTAGTGTAAGAACTTTTAATATTCTTGGGATTCCATTTTATCTATTAACCAGATCCTTCCTCAGATATTTTAACATTTGAATTGCAACAGGGACGAGTATTTCAGAGGCATGTGTTAAGCTGTTATTAAACTACGGTGGAAAATGGCATTGTAAGCATATTTTGAGAAGTCAAAAAGTCAATTAAAAAAATGATAAGCCTGCAATATTGGTATTGTGGAGTTGTAAAATTCGTTCCACATGTGCAGAATGGTTTTGCTATCTTGGATGCATGGAGGCTAGTAAAATGTACAGGCAGTATCTGCCGAGCTGCTCTTTAAGGGTGAAATGGAAATCCACATAATTGTAGAAAAGACAGATGGAGATCAGATCTCCACACATACCTTAGCCTATCTGTTTTTTGTAGATTGTAGCCCTAATCATGTATTAGGCAGCAAACAAGACCTTGTGTCATCCCTCCTATATCTCACAATATATTCTTCAGTAATATATAGCAAATGAATTATAAATCCACAGTTGGACCAATCAGCATGTCTCAAAACAGCATGCAGACTTTTGAATTCTCAAGAATTCGGTCCATCAATCTTGGGAGAAACCTTGGGTGAGATATTTAACCCAGGCTGGAAAGCAACAAGAACAGCAGTTACACAAAACAGTGCCACATACCTTTTCCAACTGAAAAGGATGGAAAAGGTAGGAGGTTTAACATCCTCATACATCTGCCAAACAGTAAACCCAGTTCAAATATTATTACGTCCATGCCTATGTAGGTGGCTTCTAATGCATCTTGCCTGCTCTTCTGGAAATAAAATAATAGAGGAGATGATCCACTCAGAACTTAATTCTGATATCCCTGTGTTCAGATTAACACCTTTTGAAAATCCAGCTGAAGGGATTGTTGAAGAGCATTCTCATAATGGCTTTATGCTACCATGGTTCATAGAAAAAAAAAATCAGCAATATCCTTTGAATGAGAACAGTGTATTTAAAAGCCTATATGCATGCACATATATGGGCAAAATGGCAGAATGGCTTCAATATGCACTTCTAGTGAGTGTTTCAAGGTTGCTGAAATTCATGGCTGGCATTCCTTTCTTGATAACACCAACGTATTTTTGCTACCCCTTGCTTCCCTTTTTAAAAATATTGTACTGAATTGCTATATTCTTCTATGGCAGAGGGTTTTATTCTTAAGGTTTCATATGGGAAACAGTAAGAATAAATAAAGTTTTATGTGAGGCAAACAAAAAGCAAAAGCTGTGGCTTTCACTGGCATAAAAGGAGCATTTTGTGTGATTTTTGATTGTTGTCCTTTTTCCTTTCTCTCTCTCCCTCTCTCTCTCTCAGTAAATGAAATCACCTTTGTAGTGAGTTTCATGAACGACTGGGTAATCAAAATTATTATGCCACCACCTGTTGTCCATTAATTATTCTGAGAAGATACTCATAAATCATAACACTGGACAATAAATCAAACTGTCAGGACCCAGATCAGAGGTTATGCATGGAAAGTTATAGGTCACCAAGAGAGTGTGAAAGATCAAGGGTTGGGTGCATCACTCATTGTCAAGTAATGTTGAGAGAAGTGTCATTAGAACAAAAGAAAAACTGAAGTACAGAAGAATTCGGACCCGAGGACAAGCCCTGGATTCATGCATTAAAAGGAATCAAATTGACATGTCATTGCACTGATGCTCTGACGCTGTCAAGAGGGTCTGTGGTGCCCTAGTTCCAATGCTTTTTTGTCTCATCTGATCTCTGTCTTCAGTCAAGATCCCTTTTGATTCCCCCCCACCAAGAAAGTGGTTTTTAGTCCTCTCTCTATTTCAAAACAAAGGTGGGTTTCACTTTCTAGAGATCTCCAGTGTGGTTACACCAAAAAACTGCCTCAACATAAAACTACAGTATGCTGAGAAGCCTGGAATATTGATAAGAATAAAAGAAAAAGAAAAAAAAGGAGGGGGCTGTCTGGAAACATTATCAATAACTTACTGTCATCATAAGGAACACCTGACCCCACAAAATGGTCCTAGTCTCACCAAATGTTGCTCTCTGTAAAACCTCTTGGGTTTCTCTTCTTCATTCTCCACTGCAAGAACCTGCACTTGATTTGAAAAATTGCTTCCAGCCAGATTTGGTGGCATTTCTAGTCCCCCCTCCCCCAATCTTGTTTTTTCAATAGCTAATACTGTTTTTGCTTCCTCTCACCTATTGCTGATGGGTGAACAGGACTGGATTTATCCAGCTTTCCCCTTGCCTTGTATTTTGAAATTTCACCTCCTCTAGCTTTTGAGAATTTTAGGAATTGCAAGGCTAATACACAGGTAGCACACTATCCTGCAGAAAGTTAACCTGTTTCCCATCTCTCTTTCGCTCTCTTTTTGCACATTTTCTCTCAGAACATAATTTATTTTTGAGATTAATCCATTAAACCTTCCAAATATGGATGTGCATAGATGGCATGAGTTTGCCTTCTCCCCAATAATCTTTAAACACCCATTTTAATGCCTTTAAATGATGGAAAACTGAACCATCGCAGTATTAATGGGGTATCAGCAAGTATGCCAAGAAATGGGAGGAAGTCTGGTTTATAATGTTCTTGGTGTCCCACTCCACCAAATCAACCTTAGGGCAAGTGATACTTCCATTTCTATTGAATAAAAAATTGAATAAATAAATTTAAAAAAACTGAATTTCATTTTACTATGATCTAAGACATCTTCCCTCCAAACATCAACCTAGTGAGAAAAATCTAATAAATATTAGACGTATAGACAGATAAGAGGTAGGCCTTCAAATCCAACCATTGTTCCATGGAAGAAATCAAATTGAAGCATCCCTGACTCTGTATCATCCTACCATCATTCTGGATGGACTTGCCGCATGAAGTCTTCAGGTGTGAATTGCTCTTTGTTATGTTTGATAGATGTTTGATATCAACTATCAGACATCAGTCTCCAGTCTCAATGGGGCTCACATTTCTACTCCTTAACACCCCAAGGCTAACACCTGGAGGTGGTTTAACAACGGCAGTAGGGGTTCAATACAAGCCATAATTATGTCACATGTCTTATGACATCATCTTAAAAATGACACACATGGTGTAAATTGTGTCATTTGCATAATATTGTCCTCCTATGACATCTCCTAACCCTCCAGTGGATTATCATGCAATATTGTGAAAGATTGCCTTTTTTTTTTTAAATCTGCCACTGCAGGAAGTGGTATTTGTCCCCATAGCATGAAAGTTTACCTGCTGGTTTCTAGCTGTGGCCAAATGGATATTTGTGGATATATTGTAGTCTTTTCAGGCCAGTTCACAATTTTAATGGCAGGTGTTGCTAAGTCTAGACACAACTGGGAAATTTTCCCCTTCCAGTTGCAATGCACTGAATGCTGGGGTCGGGGTGGGGGAGAGAAGTGCAAATTTGGTTTACTTTTGAGTTGACTCTTAGTTCCAAGGGCCTAGAAAGGCTGAGATGTCTGTAAGCAGATATTGTTTCTTATGACACACACCTGGCTAGCTGCACATCTGTCTCAGCTTGAAGTTAAAGGTAAAATTATTTAGCTCGACATAATCCAAATAGCCTCGTGCTTTCAAATCAGCAGGCTCTGGGGGGCTCCATCTGTCATTTGCCAACAGCGAATTAGATATGGGGGTTAAGCTGCTTCATTTCATTGGCAGGGTAAGCGAACAAAGTTTCCACAACATAATATCGTATCTGCCGTAAGAACCTGTAAGTTGCCGTGTCTCTGCACAGTGTGATGCTATCTTAATCACGCAGAGGAGTTGGTATTTTACCACCCCGGCATGTAAGGCAATGAGCTTCATTTATATTCTGTTCTCAGATCTTTTATTTAAGACCCACAACTTGGCTTAGTACGAGGAGGTTACGTAGCAGATTGAAAGCAAAAGGTAGATCAATGTCCTACGGTGGGGGGAAAAATTAGCTTAGCAGCATGAGGCACTCAGATCAAAATTACACACATTCACACACATTCACACACACATACACACACACATTCCCAGCATTCAAAGAATGGCTCTTTCCCAAAAAGGCGTTTTGTCTTTTGTGCATTTAGAAACTGTATTGTGTGTTTTGTGTCAACGCCTATCTGATAGTTGGGCTAATAAGTGTCTTCTCACACTTGGCCGAGGTCCTGTAAGAGAAATTTGCATTCAGCTATGAGTGAAATCCGCTGGACCAGTTTCATTGTTCTGGAGAGTTGTGGGGGGGAGTGAGGATGGGGAGGGGCGAGTTAAAAGTGTGAAAATATATAGAGGTATTACAGATGGCATTGCTTGGTAGCCCTGAACACAGATACACGTGGAAGCATTGTTTTGACTCTTAATGGAGGCATGGATGCACACACATCCATATATGCTCCTTCTAATCTATTAATAGAAGAGAATTCATGGTTTGATTGGGCTGGAATAATTAGTCACTCTTGAAAGAGAATCAAAGAGGGCTGAATTTGCCTTTCTTTTTCTTTGAATGTGGTGGAGCTGAGAGGTTTTTGTGTTTTGAGGAAGGAAATTGTTCCCTTCTCGCCTCTCTCTCCTTCTCATAGAGGCTTGTGATGGGCTTGTCATGGGGAAAAATCTCTCTCTTGCATGCTTTTTTCCTTCCTTAATGGCACCAAGCTAAATAGTAGATTTGAAATGAGATTACTTTGTCCCCATGTCAGAAATGATATTTTTGTGATTACCTGCATTCAGCAGCACTCATCATGGAACAGTCAACTTAAAGATTATTTGATCATCAAAATGGGATCATCAAATCCAACTTTAAAATATGCAATTATATAATATGGCCCTCTTGAATGGTAGACTTAAATTACCCTGGAGATATACCAAGCCAATTTATTCCTGAAAATTCACAGATAAGAAAAGATCTACTTTTCTCCTAGACAATACCACCCTATACCACATTGTTTATTACTGAAGATTCAACAAAGACCAACCCACATTTACAATTTTTCCAACGGGGAAAGAGATGAATGGGTCGAATTTGAGCTACCTCTATTTAGATATATAAACAGTGTCCACAGAACAGATTGGTAATTATGTCATTTTTATGGGGTTGTCAAACAACCTGACTGAGTTACTTAGGTCCCCTGTTCAGGGTGATGGGCACCGATTACAGCCGCTCTTTATTCTAAATCAAAGTGTACAGCCTGAGGCCCCTCAGAAACTCAGCACCCATCAAAGCTTTGTGTGTGCTTCCTAAAGCACTCCAGTAATTATGAAGCACATGGGAAGATAATTATATTAACTGTATTTAAGTGATTTAATTGAATTAAAATCAAATATGATGTCTGTCCTGGCTCCACCTAGGAATGGAGACCCTCCATGTCACTCGTGGACTAAATGCAATTCTTGTTCTCCCCACCCCCTAAAATTCTGCACCCCCACTCCAAGCTACATCTGTGTAGTTGAATGGGAAGGTGTTCCTGACTTTGTCTGTCCTAGGCAACCATGGTTCTTCAGTAGGCCATATAGATCCCCAAAGGCTAGTGTTTCTCAAGCATCACCAGTCAATCAAAAGACACCTTACGTGTTCCATTTAGCATCATTTCTACTTGATAAAGCATCTACCCAGTCCAGCAACATTTGCCCAATTTCTCTCATGAGCCCCTACATTATTTCTTGGAGGGTACTCTGGCATGCCACTTGAAGGTCAAGTATGGTCCTTAATTTGGAAAAGTTGTCCACTCTTGCCTTCAGAACTTCTTTGAAATGGGAAGGCAATAAAAATGGTGGTGGTGTAACTATTATATGGGCTGGTGTGCAACTCAATTATTGATCAGATCAATTTTTATTTCTATTCATTACTGTTCTATTGTACCTTTTCACCATTAAAATATACCATCAAGTTGGGCCCAGTTCCTGGGGAGTGTATGGACAAATGCTCTCCATCTTGATCTGCATGCAGTGATCATCCACATCTCTCCCAGGAATACTCCAGTGACATCCCATCCATAACCATTGTCATCTTCTCTCTCTTCTATTTCCTTCATCCATTTGCTTAATGACAAAAGCACTGGGAAGCCAATTTGTTGCATGTTCAGCTGCTTGATCTATGGAGTGTGTGAACCAACATCTAGTGAATACCTTCCAACTCTACCACACTTGATTTGGATCGGATCATGCCCCATCCAAACAGCCAGAATAATAATGGAAGCATTTTTATTATTATTATTATTATTATTATTATTATTATTATTATTATTCCAATAAGTTCCTTTCAGCAGCATGCAATACCTGAAGACTAAATGCTCAGGATCCTCTCTTTTGAAAAGTTACATAAACAAGAACCCCAGTCAGAGAAAATGTATGCTTTGAGCATGTTGAAACTATCCATATTAAGTCAGTTTAGCACTTTGATTAAAGAGCTTAATCAATCACCATCCCAAGCTGCTTATTAATCACTTTATCAAGCGGTTGATGCATTGCTAGTTTTAATAGAATCCATTTATTTTGATTTCTACCTACTTCATCTTTCTAAAGAGGTTTCAGAATCAGCTGTGATAAAAGAGAGAGGAAGAAAGCATCTTAACACTAGGATGAAAACCTGGACCTCACTCTCACACATTTCATTATCAATGCTCCACACTGACTTAGCCAATTTATTAAGGGTTAAAAAAAATAAAAGCTTTTCTTGGATGCAGCCTTTTGGTGAGCATCCCAGTTTAGTTTAGATAAACAGAGGCCATTCGTTTGCTTTCACACCTGACACCTTCATGATATACGATCCTAATAAGATTAATCTTTTGGTTTTCCTTTTAGAAAAGTCTTGCTTGTATCTCATCACCAGTCACTGAAGTTCCCTTTGGGTTAAGATGGATAGTGAGGAAAAAGAATAGATCTCCCATGTTCAGGTAGAATATCCCCCTCCATAAATTTGGGTGTGTAGAACACAACTGGCTTCGTCAGTGTGCTAGACTAGGATAAAACGGAGCTAGGCAATTTGTAGTTCAGCTTCTTGTGGGAACCCAGCCATGCCCTGTATCAACCCAGCCATGCTCTGCATCAGGCCATCAATGTGTTTATTTGTTTAAACCCAGCAACCAGCTTTTGTTATCCTGGATTTAGACTGTATGTTTGCCTGTAGTGTTAATTTTTTCAGCTGGGGAAGGCTTTTTAAATTAACCCCCCACCCAGCACCACAAATGTGGGCCTTCAAGGGCTGCACAGGAGCATGGTGACCATGTGGCAACAGAGAGAAAACATCTACAATTCTAAACCCATTTTTGAGATAATTTGGGGAATGAGTCTGCCTTTTTAAGAAATGGAAATTAGGAAAACCATTCTAATGGAGGTATTTTGCTGTCTTATTTTCACATCCTGGGGAGGAAAAAAAAACCCAGAGTAATCACACCATCTAACACTGCTGTTTAGCCCATCTTGGTAGATTGATGATTGGTCGATTGACTGATTGATTGGTTTTTTGATTTGTATGCCACCTGACTCCCAATGACTCTGGGCAGCTCACAAAAAATATTTTTAAAAATGTAGTAAGAAACAAAAATAAATAATAAAGGATAGTAAAAGTGATGGAAACCAGAGAGGAATAAAAATGGGCCCGAATGTGGCTCACCTCTACTATTCACCAAATTTCAGCTAGCTGTCATGAGGTCATACCCTAACAATTTTGATACTACCATGAGTCAGCCAATGAGTGAATAAGAATAACTATATTTATAAATAATCAGAAATAGAAGTTTATAGAGACAGCGGACATTCTGCCACTATAGACATTTATTTGGGATGCATTCAGAAAGCTATCAATTTCTTATCTCCAAGGCATCTGGGGACCCAGCAGTCTATCCCACATATGGTTTTACTCATCTTGAGTTGTGGAGGGGATGTTCACGGGGTTGTAACCCTCGTCCTTCTCACATTAACTGTTTCCAAGTAATCCAGACTCTGAACAGTAGTTGAAGGGTCATTGGGTAAGACAGACATTTTGCTTTGCTGATGAAAGAGGCTTATCAGCATGATGGCACTTCAGCCTTGGAGAGCACCTTATAATAATCCTTGAAAGCCTCCCTAGAATGTCCATGAAAAGTTCAGCCCAGGTCGAAAAATATAGACGTTCCCTGCTTTGAAAACTCCTCTGCCAAATTAATATTGTTCTTTCAGCTATCCAAATATTCCAATAGATCTGGGGTGGACACATAGCAATTTCAGCTTTCTGGCCACTATGGCATTATATTAAGAGAAAAAAGAAGTTGTGTGTGTACGCTCAGTTAAAAAGTGCTCAACTTTTTAATTAAAAAGCTACTTATGGCCAGAATGATTCTCAGCCTTTTTAAACTTGTCCTTTTCTTCATTCCTTCCTTTATATTAACTACTCAGGGGACTAGAAATCTCTCCTGTTGGCACACTTTATGCTGTGCCTGTTCAGACTGACTGCAAATACTCCAGAGAGCAATATTGCATGGATATTATATGGATGGTGCCTATGATGGAAACCATATTTTCCCCCTGTACAGAGTCCTTGAATGGATGCTCTTGGTCACATTCCATCACTCCAGAAGGCATTTGAGACCATGTCTGAAATTTATGCAAGCAATGCAACGGTGATATGAGCATTTTTGTTTGTTTGTTTAATACATCCACTGGAGGAGGGGACAATCTCTGTCACACCATACTTCATAAATTCACTGGCATGCAAATCAAGGTGCAAATCAAGTCAATCTTTCCAAAGAAGGTTAGCAAAAACTCTTTGAGCATCAATGCCCTTCATGACAGCAAAATGCATCATCCCCAGTGCTGTTTGCACATGGAAGGATCCTCAGAAATCATCATGCACCCACTTTTCCAGGATGGCACAATATTTTGAAGCTCCAGTGGTCAAAGAGGTCTATTTTTCTTGGGAGGGAAGGGATAAACATCCTGCAGGCATGCTGGTCACATTGTCAGTCTGATCATCAACTACTGAAAGGAAATCCTTCACCTTTAAGAATGCATCCACAATAGTGAAAGGTAAAGCAGATCAAAGATGGGCATGCATGAGTGTACATGTGTGTGTGTCTGTGTGCATTTTTATCCCTTCCAAGCATAGTACTCTGTGTGTATCTGTGTGTGTGTGTGTTAGAGAAAAAAGAAAATCAATATGTTAGAAGAAAAGGTCAACACTGGGAAAGTGGCATGAAACAGTCCTTCATGACGGATATTGTTCGCCTCGTTTGACGTTTCCTTTACCCTTGGTGTGAACCTCCAAACAGACAGCAGCCCTCTCTCCCATGGCTGACCCTTCAAAGAAATGGGGCTTCTTTTCCAAGATTTTCCTTTGAAATTCTTGCCTCTGGGTTGCCTATCCTGATTGCCATCGGTGTGGGGAATCTCTGAGCCAAAGAATCCTTTGGTAAGCGGAGGCCACCCGCCCTGATGAGAAGTCCTCCATTTACTTCTCAAGTGGGACAGATAAATGCTATTATGCCCCCTCAAAAGGGTTGCAAACAGCTCCTCTTTCTGCCCTCCACATTTGGTAACTGTCCACCCCGGGTTTCACACCCACCCCTTCTATCTCTGTCTTCATTGCTTGGGTGTAGCTTTAAAGTATCCTCCACACCTTTTGAGTCTCCCAACACATTTACCCACAAGTAACAATTGAGACCCTCTTACACCATTCAGGCCTTCATTCTCTCCTTGCCTCATTTTGCCTGCATCTCCCTTGATCTGCCATTGTGGCAAAAGCTGTTTGCACCACCCCAGTCGCCCCTCTTTACCAACCACAGGAGGATGGGGGAAAGAGGCAGTGGTGGAAAACAGAGAGAGAGAGAGGGAGAGGGAGAAAAAAAAGAAAAGGAAAGAAAAGCGGGGATAGGAAAAGGCACATAGTATTGAGTTGCTGAATAGCAAATTGCTCTGGAGTGTCCTCCTCCCACCCCCTTTTTTTTTTTCTTCAGAAGGACAAACGAGGCTCTGAAAGGGACTATACATTTTGCTTAGTGCTCTTGAATTCAAGCGTTTCACACCTGAATCTTTTCTCTCACTGGCCCAGAAACACCCCTTCAAATCTTTTAATTGCCAATTGCTTCAGAGCATGTTGTTCAAGAAGAAGAAGGAAAAAGAAGGAAAAAGAAAGACAGACAGACAGACAGAAAGAAGTCCATTATGTCAGCTGGCTCTATGGTGAAGAACAAAACTCTGTGGGAAAGGAAAGTGTTCTTCACTCATGGCCAATGTAGCATTTCAAGAAGAAAAAGGAGGGGGGGGGAATGGGGAGAGGTAAAGGAAATATAGATAACTGACTACCTCCTCAAACCCAGTTTTTTTTTTTTTTTTAAGAGAAAAGTATACATTTTTTCCCTATGGGCACAAAGAAAGAATAAGCAGGATAGCTGAGGGATACCAGATGCATCAAGAGGAAAAATCTCCACATGTAACTTGGTCAGGCTAGGAAACTGATCATTGTTTCAGCTGAAGAGTAATGGAAATGATAGACTGAAGGACCAAAAGGGGGTGGAGATTTTGGTTGGCTTTCAAAGGACATGCAATCTCAGATCAAACCTACTTGGGGCTTTCATGTCACTTTTCATGCCACACCAACTTGTATAGTTGTACGATCTGCTGTTTCATTTTTCTTTCTTTCTTTCTTTTTTCCTGTCTTAGCAGCACCAGTTAAGGTAATTCTAAAAAACAAGATCATTTGGGGTGAAGTGGTAGTAGTAGTAGTAGCCAAAATCATAGTAGAAAGAAGGGAAAAAAATTAGGAGAAATTAGCAAGTTTCCACCCCATCCCGCTTTAAGCCTTCTGACTGTTTTCAAAATTTTGTGTGTTAAATGTATTGGGAATAATTAATTTAACATGTTGGGGTTTTTTATCCATTTAATCGTGTCCAATTCTTGGAGGCTGCCTGGACAAGCCCCTGCAGTTTCTTTGCAAGGTTTTTCAGAAGTGGTTTGCCACTGCCTGCTTCCTAGGGCTGAGAGAGAGTGGCTGGCCCAAGGTCACCCAGCTGGCTTCATACCCAAGGCAGGACTAGAACTCACACTCTCCCAGTTTCTAGCCTGGTGCCTTAAACACTATACCAAACTGGCTCTCTTAATTGAGTTAACCTTGACTCCTGGAGACTGCCTGGATGAGTCCCTGCAGTTTCCTTGGGAAGGTTTTTCGGAAGTGGTTTGCCATTGCCTTCTTCTTAGGGCTGAGAGAGACTGACTGGCCTAAGGTTGCCCAGCTGGCTTTCTGCCCAAGATGGAACTAGAACTCACTGTCTCTTGGTTTCTAGCCTCATGCCTTTAACCACTACACCAAACTAGTTCTCAGAGAATTTAATATGTAACATATCATTAATATGTAACTTATCATTAGAAAAGAGCTCCAGTGGACATGATTTTTTTTTTCTTTTACGAAGATCATATTGACAGTTACAATCCAAACTCTGAAGCCAAGGGATGGATTCATTAAAGTTAAGTGACTGCTGATTATTTATTAGTATTACCATTGCTAGTAATGCCATTAGTATTACCCATCAGACTATATTGGATTTCAGGAGTCCATGCTCCAACGAATGGCAAGAAAACAGTAGGTAGAGTGAAGATGGGGGGCTCTCAGCAAACACAATGAAACTGAAAACAAAATATTAAGCTAATTTTGTTGCAGGAATCAGCCTTATACTGATTCCTACACACTATTACCCTCCCTTTCATTGCATTGTGTAGAATTGACTAGCAGTTTTCTAGGCATTTAGAAATGGAAAGGTCATCTTGGTTTAGCTTGGAGATAGGAACAGGGCAAGACCTTCATTTAATTTGATATGAATGTAAACTAAGTGGCTTGCATATTGGTGAACACAGACATGAACCAAGACTCAGCTATCGCAAATTCATTCTTCTCTAAATTGTTCAGTGCAGTTTGCCACTAATCATGCAAGCAAAAGTAATGTATATGAAGTCAATGCTGATCTGAAATGGGCATTTTTATGGAAAAAAATATACACAAATGCATGAGGTTAGGAAAGTCATTTGAAAACACTGTGCACAGTGGGACAAATTGCATACAAAAAGGCATCTGTGTATATGACAATGCATACACAGATTAATGCAAAGTTTAAACGACAAAACAGGTTCAAGCAAGCGCAGGAAATAGGGCAAACTGAATGAGAAATTGAAAAACTGGAGTGGACAGTGGTGAAAAACTGAGAAGACCAGAGAAATGGAAATGGACAAATTTCACCCACCTGTACCTGGTGATCTCTGGATTAAATTTGGAGTATTTTTAACATGGAAAAAAATGAGTTTCGCCATTGAGAATTTTTTCTCTAAACATTTGCTACCGTAGGCAGAAAGTAAAAATGACAAGTCAGGGAACTGGGCAAGTTGGTTTATGGTTTAAATTTCTAGGACCTCCCACTTCTTAATGACTCTGAGCAGCTTAGAAGGATTAAAGGCAGAATGATATATTAAAACTTCTGATAAAAAGACGGTTATATGGGAGAGAAAAAACTCCTGGCCATGTATGCAGCATAAAGATCATCCACTGCTGATACATACCTGTCCTGACAGGCGGGAACCACACTGAGACGAGGAATCGGTCTCTAGTGTTTTATTACTGCTACAGTAGACAGAAAATCCTAGCAAACTGAAGAAGCGTGAGAAAACCCAGACAGATAAACCCCACAAGTCAAGGCGGGTCTGTTCTGTGTCTCTTTGAATGACAGCTCAAAGTCTCACTACTACGCATGCCTTTTCCCCCCTGGATAGGGGCCCCCTCCTGCTCACCACCAGTGAAAACAGTTATTGGGTTATTCAACACTGAAAACAGCCAGGTCTTCAAAACCCTCTTCAAATGGTGATGATGACGACGACGACGATGATGATGATGATGATGATTAGGGCAAGGATTTCTATGAACTAAAAATGTTAGAAATATGCAAGCATTTATGACCTTAAAACATTTAAATATGGCCAATTAAACCAAAAATAGGACTTTTAAAGCAAAAATATGACTTCACATTTTTTCTGAAATTAGCACCCATTTTTTAAAAATCTGTGCTTACACACACACACACACACACACACACACACACAAATTAAAAGGTTCATTCTTCTTCAGTTCCAGTGCAGAAGTGCTAGTATTGAAGGAATCAAATGAACATTTTGAGAGTAAAATGGTCATCCCTGGATTAGTTTTCATTTAACAGCAGAATTGCATCAGATGGCCACATGCATCTTGAGGTTATCAAACTCAAAACTCCTTCTGTTGTCCACCAGTATGTTCTTGAATCTGCAGAAACTCTGTTCGACATCACAAGAGGTTATAGGAACAAATTTGAAAAAGCGAACTCATCTGGAGAACATTCTCACTTGAAGTCTTCCAATTTTGCTTTGAGTCCATTTAGAATGTTACTTATTTTGCAGTGTTGAATAACCCAAATTAGACTGCAGCACTCTTTGCACTTTCCCCTTTGCTTGCTTTAAATCACTCTCAGTTTGTTTTACAATCTTCAGTGCATCACTAAGTTCCATTCCTACAGTTTCAAGGCAGGTGATCACTCTTGATAATCCACTGAAGTTAGATCCTATATATGCTAAGTTTCCAGCCAAGGTTTCAGAAAAGGAATCTTGCACAATCTTGATGGAGGAAGATTCACAATAGTCAAATTCTTCAACTATCCGCTGCAAGGAAGCATAATTTGTGAAATAATACATAGCCACATTCAGCCAAGTCCTTCAACATGTCATGACAGGTTGGGGAGGGAGAGCCAAAGTAGGAGCAATTTCTTTGAACTTTTGTACTTGAAGTGGAGCTTTAATGAACATTTTTTTCCCATTTGAAATTATCTTATCTACATCAGGATAGTTGCTTTGAATTTCACAGATGCCACTCTGTATAAACCATGTGCAAGGCATGTGATATGGATCATATGGATATGGATAAAGAAGTTTAAGTCCCTTAGCTGCTTTAGTCATGTATGGAGTGGCATCTGTTACAAAGAGAAGGATATTTCCCCTTTTTACACCATCCGGCCAGAGTAGTTTCATAGAATCGTCAAAAAGCATAGCAATAGTGGAATTGTTTATTTTTCATAGAGTTTCACATGTTAGAAGAAATACTTCACCAGGCTTGTCACATTTCAGAGTGCCAGTAATAACACTGGCTACATATCTTCTGTTTACATCACTTGTTTCATCTATTAAAACCCATATCTTATTGTTGTCAACAGCAGATCTTATCTTTTCCAACACATCTTCATAGCAGGCAGAGATGTTATTTTTCCTTACAGTTGATTCATTTGAAATTGGGTGACTGGTGTAGTTCTCCAAAAAATGCCTGAAGCTACCACTACCTAATTTCCTTAAGGGAATATTTACAGAGATCCTTACAAAATTCTGACTGGGTATTTGATGAACCTGCAGTTGAAGAAGAAGCTCTCTTGAAAAGGAGACGTTGCCCATTCTCAGTGAAGGTAAATCTTGCTAAACAACTCTTGTGTTTTGCGGTGTCACAATGTTGTTGAATATTACAACGCTTTTGGGCCGATACCTTAACTTCACACAATTTACAAAACAAAACTTCACCATTGCTACTGAAAATCTGCTCCCCGAATTCTTGAACAAGATGCCATAATTTCACACTTGCTGAACATCTACTTCTAGGCATATTGAAATCAGATTGCAGCTCTCATGTGACTCCACCACCTCAAACACACACACATACCTGATTTGAGGAGCAAGTGAGGAAAAAAAAAAAAGAAATAGGCAAATTCTCACCTTTTTTTTCAGGCCTGGTCAGGGAGAAGCCTTTGTTCCCCCCCCCCCCTCTCTCTCTCACTCTCACAAACACACACACCTCCCTGAGTCAGAGAGTGAATAAGAAAAAGAAAAAAAAACAGGCAAATTCTCACTTACTTTGCTGGCTCAAATTTGCTAGCTTATCAGAAGGGTTGCCAATGACCAAAATATGACCAAAATGTAACCAAAATATGACATTTGTTACAAAATTAAGCAGAAATATGATATAACACCTTTAAAAAGTCAAAATATGACTTTTCAGGATTCTAGAGGTGACGGACTCGTCCCTGGGGGAGCTGGGGGTGTTGACGACCGACAGGATGCTCTGGCGTGGGCTGGTCCATGAAGTCACGAAGAGTCAGAAGCGACTAAACGAATAAACAACAACATAAATTCAAATAAAGGTTCCAGAAAAAATCCTAGAAAATCCTCACCCTGATGATGATGATGATGATGATGATGATGATGATGATGAAGAGTCAAGTGTCAAGTGTCAAGTGTCAAGATCTGAAAACGAGAGTTGAAAGATTATGGCATAAACTGACTGTGGTGGTCCCAGTAGTTATCGGCACACTGGATGCCATACCAAAAGACCTTGGACAGCACTTATAAAATCTGCACATTGACAAAATTTCCATCTGTCAATCACAAAAGGCCACACTGCTTGGATCAGCACATATACTACGCCAATACATTATGACATCCTAGGTTCTTGGGAAGAACTCAGTGCGAATGAAGGCCAATGTCTGCTAAAGAACTGGCAGCTGTGATTTCATGTTGTTGTGAATAATAATAATAATAATAATAATAATAATAATAATAATAATAATAATAATAATAATTCCTATTATTGAACATGATGAGCCTGGAGGTAGAGTTGAAACTGTCTCCACAGGCCAAAAAAAAAGTCATTTTCAGTGCACGCTATTGGTAACAATCAGCAGGTCAGCAGGTGGGCCGAATTCTGTATCTCTCCACATTCACACAGTGTGTTACTATCCATCAGCAATCCCCACTTGAGCATATTACTCTTGCACTTAGCCACTCCAACCCTCAACCTATTCAGAGTCCTCCAAATAACACAAGGGAGGTTGAATCCCTCAGCCATGTTCTCCTCTGGGACCATTCCTTGGTCAGTGATTTCTCCCCTCTACCTTCCACTTCAGTTCTGCTCTTACCTGCCCTCAAGAGCATTTGTTCTTGCCACAAAACTCTTCCTAGATTGGCAGAAGTTGCAAAGTAGAAATAATAGCTGCGCTAATATTATTAATATTATATTATGACAGCTACTGTATGTAAGTATTGACATATTATGCTCTATTAGGAACTGTGTTGTTAACCCAGGTTTAGTGTGTTTTATGATCCTAGTCAATATTTTCTTCCTTATAAATGTTGGGGGGGGGGAGGAGGAGTAAGATAGGCAAATAAAGGTACCACTAATTTGCCTCTATGTGGCTGTAACCTAATACTTCAGACAAAGAAGATGCTTAGACTGATTATTTGTTTATTTATAAATTTTATATAGCTGCCCATCTCACTGCTGAGACTCTGAGTGGCTTACAGAGTTAATAACCCCCCCCCCCCAAAAGCAATATAAAGACAACCATAAAAGCCTGGATTTATTGATTTATTGATTTATTTTGGTCTTGTGACTTCAGAAAATGAAGGCTGCTGTTGGCAGGGGGGAAATGGGGAAATGCTGGAGCTTCATGGTTCATCACTGTCACATTTATCAACTGCAGAAAGTGGCAGGGGCAGGGGGTGAGTGGTGGTTCTTCAAACAACAGCCATTCAGAATCACTGCAGATCATTTTCTCTCTCCCATCTAGGATTTAGTGGTTGGGATATACAGAATAGGAACAAATTGTAGTATTACTGTGGAGTCCTTGGTGTTCTCTGAGCTTGGTGGTCTGCTTGCAGACGTTTCATTACCCAAGTACCACTGATGATGTTACCTACTTGGGTCATGAAATGTCTAGAAGGAAGCTACCAAGCTCAGAGAGCCCCAAGGACTCCACAGATTACCATATTCCAATAGAAGAGAACATCTGTAGCTCAGGGTTGAACTCTGGAGTCCTTGGAGCTCTCTGAGCTTGGTTGTTGGCTTGCAGACATTTCATGACCCAACTAGGTAACATCAGCAGTGTGAGTGAGGGTGGGGTTTGCTCTCTGTTTATATACAACACCTTGTCCTGCCAGTGCTGGTGGGGGTGTGGTTTTCTCCTTGGTAGTTCCTTGATTAGGGTATTGTTTTCTGCTTGAATGTTTGTCTGGTGTTAATTGCACATCATTCAAAAGAGAGGATAAAAAAGCTAAGAAGGAAACAAAGAGACCAAGAATACATCCTCTCCCACAACCAACACCCAGATAAGTAGGGATTAACATGAGACAATCAAGCAGAAAACAAGGCCCCGACCAAAGAGACAAACAATCAAGCAGAAAACCAATGAAATGTCTGCAAGCCAACAACCAAGCTCAGGGAGCCCCAAGGACTCCACAGATTACCATATTCCAATAGAAGAGAATATCTGTAGCTCATGGTTGAACTGTGGAGTCCCTGGTGCTCTCTGAGTTTGGTGGTTGGCTTGCAGACGTTTCATGACCCAAGTGCCACTGATGACGTTACCTAGTTGGGTAATGAAATGTCTACAAGCAAACACTTCAGCAAAGGATCGTTACCTTGTCGTGGTGCTGGAGCTTGAGCACCTCAATGATGCCATGAGCTAAACCGTGAAGGGCCACCCAAGACGGGAAGGTCATGACAGAGAGGTCAGACTAAATGCGATCCCTGGGGAAGGTAATGGCAACCCACCTCAGTATTCTTGCCGTGAAAACTAAATGGATCAGTACAACCAGAGATATGTCGGTATACCATCGGAAGATGAGACCCCCAGGTCGGAAGATGGTCAAAATGCTACTGGGGAGGAACAGAGGATGAGCTCAACTAGCCCCAGACGTGATGACGCAGCTAGCTCAAAGCCGAAAGGACGGCTAGCGGCCGACGGTGCTGGTGGTGAACGGCGAATCCGATGTTCTAAGGATCAACACACCATCGGAACCTGGAATGTAAGATCTATGAGCCAGGGCAAATTGGATGTGGTTATTGGTGAGATGTCAAGATTAAAGATAGACATTTTGGGCGTCAGTGAACTGAAATGGACTGGAATGGGCCACTTCACATCAAATGACCACCAGATCTACTACTGCGGACAAGAGGACCACAGAAGAAATGGAGTAGCCTTCATAATTAATAGTAAAGTGGCTAAAGCAGTGCTTGGATACAACCCAAAAAACGACAGAATGATCTCAATTCGAATTCAGGGCAAGCCATCTAACATCACAGTGATCCAAATATACGCCCCAACCACAAATGCTGAAGAAGCTGAAGTAGAGCAGTTCTATGAGGATCTGCAGCACCTACTGGACAACACGCCTAAAAGAGATGTTATTTTCATCACAGGAGACTGGAATGCTAAGGTGGGCAGTCAAATGACACCTCGAATTACAGGTAAGTATGGCCTGGGAGAACAAAACGAAGCAGGACACAGGCTGATAGAATTTTGCCAAGACAACTCAATGTGTATAACAAACACTCTCTTCCAGCAACCTAAGAGACGGCTTTATACATGGACTTCACCAGATGGACAACACCGAAATCAGATTGATTACATCCTTTGCAGCCAAAGGTGGCGGACATCTGTACAGTCGGTAAAAACAAGGCCTGGAGCTGACTGTAGTTCAGATCACGAACTTCTTCTTGCACAATTTAGGATCAGACTAAAGAGATTAGGGAAGACCCACAGATCAGCTAGATATGAGCTCACTAATATTCCTAAGGAATATGCAGTGGAGGTGAAGAATAGATTTAAGGGACTGGACTTAGTAGATAGGGTCCCGGAAGAACTCTGGACAGAAGTTGGCAGCATTGTTCAGGAGGCGGCAACAAAATACATCCCAAAGAAAGAGAAAACCAAGAAGGCAAGATGGCTGTCTGCTGAGACACTAGAAGTAGCCCAAGAAAGAAGGAAAGCAAAAGGCAACAGTGATCGGGGGAGATATGCCCAATTAAATGCAAAATTCCAGAGGTTAGCCAGAAGAGATAAGGAATTATTTTTAAACAAGCAATGCGCGGAAGTGGAAGAAGACAATAGAATAGGAAGGACAAGAGACCTCTTCCAGAAAATTAGAAACATTGGAGGTAAATTCCAGGCCAAAATGGGTATGATCAAAAACAAAGATGGCAAGGACCTAACAGAAGAAGAAGAGATCAAGAAAAGGTGGCAAGAATATACAGAAGACCTGTATAGGAAGGATAACAATATCGGGGATAGCTTTGACGGTGTGGTCGGTGAGCTAGAGCCAGACATCCTGAAGAGTGAGGTTGAGTGGGCCTTAAGAAGCATTAATAATAACAAGGCAACAGGAGACGACGGCATCCCAGCTGAACTGTTCAAAATCTTGCAAGATGATGCTGTCAAGGTAATGCATGCTATATGCCAGCAAATTTGGAAAACACAAGAATGGCCATCAGACTGGAAAAAATCAACTTATATCCCCATACCAAAAAAGGGAAACACTAAAGAATGTTCAAACTATCGAACAGTGGCACTCATTTCACATGCCAGTAAGGTAATGCTCAAGATCCTGCAAGGTAGACTTCAGCAGTTCATGGAGCGAGAATTGCCAGATGTACAAGCTGGGTTTAGAAAAGGCAGAGGAACTAGAGACCAAATTGCCAATATCCGCTGGATAATGGAAAAAGCCAGGGAGTTTCAGAAAAACATCTATTTCTGTTTTATTGACTATTCTAAAGCCTTTGACTGTGTGGACCATAACAAATTGTGGCAAGTTCTTAGTGGTATGGGGATACCAAGTCATCTTGTATGCCTCCTGAAGAATCTGTATAACGACCAAGTAGCAACAGTAAGAACAGACCACGGAACAACGGACTGGTTTAAGATTGGGAAAGGAGTATGGCAGGGCTGTATCCTCTCACCCGACCTATTCAACTTGTATGCAGAACACATCATGCGACAAGCTGGGCTTGAGGAATCCAAGGCTGGAGTTAAAATCTCTGGAAGAAACATTAACAATCTCAGATATGCAGATGATACCACTTTGATGGCTGAAAGCGAAGAGGAACTGAGGAGCCTTATGATGAAGGTGAAAGAAGAAAGTGCAAAAGCTGGCTTGCAGCTAAACCTCAGAAAAACCAAGATTATGGCAACCAGCTTGATTGATAACTGGCAAATAGAGGGAGAAAATGTAGAAGCAGTGAAAGACTTTGTATTCCTAGGCGCAAAGATTACTGCAGACGCTGACTGCAGTCAGGAAATCAGAAGACGCTTAATCCTTGGGAGAAGAGCAATGACAAATCTCGATAAAATAGTTAAGAGCAGAGACATCACACTGACAACAAAGGCCCGCATAGTTAAAGCAATGGTGTTCCCTGTAGTAACGTATGGCTGCGAGAGCTGGACCATAAGGAAGGCTGAGCGAAGGAAGATCGATGCTTTTGAACTGTGGTGTTGGAGGAAAATTCTGAGAGTGCCTTGGACTGCAAGAAGATCAAACCAGTCCATCCTCCAGGAAATCAAGCCAGACTGCTCACTTGAGGGAATGATATTAAAGGCAAAACTGAAATACTTTGGCCACATAATGAGAAGACAGGACACCCTGGAGAAGATGATGATGCTAGGGAGAGTGGAAGGCAAAAGGAAGAGGGGCCGACCAAGGGCAAGATGGATGGATGATATTCTAGAGGTGACGGACTCGTCCCTGGGGGAGCTGGGGGTGTTGACGACCGACAGGAAGCTCTGGCGTGGGCTGGTCCATGAAGTCACGAAGAGTCGGAAGCGACTAAACGAATAAACAACAACAACAAGCAAACAACCAAAATCAGAGAGCATCAGGAACTCCACAGTTCAACCCTGAGCTACAGATATTCTCTTCTATTGTAGTATTACTCTTTTTCCGGAGTGTAAGAAAGAGTCTACTTCAATTAGAGGACCTGTATTTATTTATATTGAATTTATATGGCAGCCCAACTCAGAGTTACTCCAGGTGGCATACAAAAAGTCAACTACAAATCCACCCCCCCACCCCCCACCCCCCGCAAAACCCTATAAAATGGCAACCAGAGTAAAATATACTGCAATTCAACAATCGGATTTCACTCATCGGGACACAAAGGCCTGGGGAAAGAGCCAAATCTCAATTGCCTTTCTTAAGGGCTGCAGGATCAGGACCAACTGTATATCAGGGGACAGATTGTTCCACAAAACTGGGGTTGCCACTGTTGAGGTTTTCCTACTAATAGATTAAGACTGCTATTGTGCCTAATCATTTTGGCCGGGTTAAAAGGTTGTATTAGATTGTCTCCTCTCACGTGCTTCATGCAAATCACCTGGGGGGGGGGGAGGAAACCTGCCCGGACTTGTTCTTACTTCCTTTTTTTTCTCTCTGCCAGCAATGTAGGCAAGCAAGGCTTGCTCCAAAGGGAGCTAAGTCTTTTAAATTTTTTGCTTTTGTTTTTGCTTTCTGTAAATAAATTATTTTTATAGAAATGCTTGGTGTGTGACTTTTTTGACCTCTCCTGGGCTAAAGGCTTTCCCAGCATCTGCCAACAGCCACTCCCTCCTTGCTGGAATACCAGCTCCCCGTCCCCTCCCAGAAGCAGACAACATTCTATGAACATGGAGTGTATACAATCTCTGTTGTGCCTTCTGGAGGAAATTTCACCTCCTGGGGTTTTCTCTTCTCAACTTTCACCTGCTCTTCTGAAAACCTTGGGGTTATCTCAAGCACAGGAATCTCTCTTATTTGTTCCACAGTGGTTCCATGTTGGTTGCAATTCCATCGGCAGTCTTCACCTGGGAACTGTTGTCCACTCATTGAGTCCCTTCCGAGTGTTCATGACCCAAGGGACATCATTTCATCAGATTTGTCCCTCAGGAACCACTTCTTTACGTTCTTCAAGCTTCTGCTTCTCTGTGATATTAGAAAGAGCTATTTGATAGTGTACATGGAAGGCTGTTTAATATGGGACTAGCAATGTGTCTAGTGCCACACCGCAGATTAAAAGATTTATTATGGCAAACATTTAAGGGGACGGAGCTCTGCCCACTAGATAAATGAAATGTTATCCTTAGTTGGCAGATGATGCATCCTTTGGTATAGAATCAGATGGGACATTGATTTGACTGCAAGTGATAAACATGTGTATCCTTCTGGAATTTGATAATATATGAAACATGACATGTAATAGGATTGAGTATCCAACGGCATTTGAGAGCAGACAGTTTATGTAATTTCATATTTATTGCCAAACACATGCAGAAACAGTCAGGCAACAGCAACCAGTCACAGCACTCGATTTGCAAAATCCATGGACTCTCACATTCTAAATGCAAATTCAAGATGCCACATTTAAAATAGCTTCCAGATGGGTAACCCTCTTAGTCTGTTGCAGCGTAATAACAAAGGTTCCTGTGGCATCTTACCGATTAGCAAATTGATTATGGCATGAACATTCACAGCACAGCATTCGCAGCAGTCGGCCAAAATTTGTACCTGGAAGGCACCATAAAAGTGAGCTTTCAGTGCACCAGTGGTCAAATGTAGAAATACTGTACATTCCTGAATCGCTGTTTAGTGATATTAAAAACAACCCAATTCACTATGCTATGTCCAAGGCTATCTCATAATTGAGAACCAGTTTGGTGGTTAAGAAACTGGGAGATTGTTAGTTCTAGTCCTGCCTTGGGCACAAAGCCAGCTGGGTGACCCTGGGCCAGTCACTCTCTCTCAGCTCCAGGAAGCAGGCAATGGCAAACCACTTCTGAAAAACCTTGCCAAGAAAACTGCAGGGACTTGTCCAGGCAGTCTCCAAAAATGGGACATGATTGAATGGTTTTTTAAAAAACCCTCATAATACCTCTGATGAAGACTTTTATCAGATATAAAGGGTTAAAGGTGGTTTCCCTGTCCGGTCTCCAACAGGGATATCATGCAGCCCTTAGCTGAATTTCATGTGGCCCTTGCTCCAGATTGAAACGCTGTCTGTAAGGGATCAGTCTACATCTTTGTCCCCTTCTAGAGCTTGGAAGAAGGAAAAAGAAGTGGTCTGAAATAAAAAAAAGGGGGGGGGGATTAAGAGGGATACCAGAAAATTAAAATAAGTCAGGCAACTTCACTATTTCATTCTAAGTCTTTGTGCCCATCAATTCTAACCCTACTCCCAACAGAATACTGGATATTTGAAGTAACATGGCCTTAACCAACTGGAAAAAAGAAAGTTGCCCCTTTTGCAGGAAGTCAATAATTGCTGATGGCCAACCACCATTCAAATTTTCTTGCCTCTCTAAAAAATCAAGAGCAAGTGTGTAACTCGGTGCTGATCCAATAAGAGTGTTTTGCCATTTTCCCTCCTCTACCCATTCCTGATATTCTATACCCTTTCTTCCTAGTCATCAAATATCACAGCTGTTTTTCTTAGCCAACTGTTGTCAGTTCTTGGCAGCAAAGATTAATAACAGAACATAACTTACTTTACATCTTAAATTTCAATTCAATATTCTGACCTCCCATGATGGAAATGTGATGGCAGTGCTTACTAAATTTCATGAATAGAGTTAATTTCACATCTTTTTGCTGTAATGATCCCTTGAATATAAGTATTGACCTCTGAATCAATGTTTAGCATACAAGCAACCTGAACTTTCACATAAAATTCTATTGTCTACTTCTATGGATTTCTACAAAACTACACAAAATGTATTCCTCTTCCTCTTCCTCTTCCTCTTCCTCTTCCTCTTCCTCTTCCTCTTCCTCTTCCTCTTCCTCTTCCTCTTCCTCTTCCTCTTCCTCTTCTTGGTGGGTGCTTCCAATTAGCCATTTAAGTTGTAACAAGAGAGAGTTGAGGAATTTTATTTCAGCTGTTTCTGATAGAAATTAATTTTAACTGCCCTGATATATTGGGTTTGTCTTCTTTCATTCTTCCCACCTGTTCTGGTGTCTTTTGAGCTCAAAATTGATTGTATCAAGATCAAATTGCAAATGCATATTTTGAAAATGCATATGTATATAGAGATAAAGCATCTATCTAAATATGTATTAAAATTTAAGTTTCAGTATGGGTTTTTAATGCAGACTAATGTGGAGACAAGATGGGGAAAACCGTTTTGATGGAGCATACAGTATGAAGGTAATAATGTAACTGATCTGTACATCCCAAATTGCAAAGTCTGTACATCTGTAAAGATGGTAGCAATGAACCTCTTAACTCTTTTAAGCTGAAGTCATGTGAAGTTGTAGAATCATCATAAACATTCCAACGGCTGAGAAAACTAAGGCATCTTTTGTTTAAAAGTGCTAAACTTCTGCTTATTCTCTCTGAGGACTCGAGAGGTACACCATGGTTGATCTGAAAGTTCTCTGACCACCTTCTCAAAAATTAGTTCAGTACAGATACATTCTTTTATCTTTGCTGAAACTGAAATTCCTTCTGCAATTTCTTATACCATTTTGTCAGAACAAACCATACAAACATGTCAGCTAAATATGCTGCAGCCTGGAACGGTCCTTTTCAGTGCTTTAACTACATGTTTTTCGTGATCCTCCATTCTGTTCCAGTTCTCATTTTCTCCATGAGCTCTCTCCCCTGTTTTTCTCCCACATCAACAGGTATTAATTATATAGTCATTCTAACTCAGCACTTGAAAAGAAAATATGCATCTTTTCTTCAGCGGATAGCTTCCATAACCCTTTGAATTATGTTCCATCCACATTGCTTAGAAAAGTTGCTTGTCCTAACTTTTTAAAACAATGATGTCTAGTGGATATTTCGGTCTCCAAAGCCATTAATCAAAAAGTTGAGGAACAAGGACAGAGAGCTACGTTTCAGCAATTTTCTTTAAGCAATGCTGATAACATCTGAAAGTGTTTTCCTTGCAGCATTTCTGTATAGAGTTAAATACCAGGAAAATAAACAACAGTTTAACAAAGTTCTTCATTCCTCATTCCTCACACCTGCACAAATCCTTTTTGTTTTAATCTGATTTTGAAATACTTCATATCCAAAGTTCACCAGTTGAATATTTGAAAAGAGCTACTTTTCAAATATTCAACAGGTGAAAACAGGTTTTCTCCATTCTGGTACCTACTGGCAAATCACTATCTACCAGTCTGCTTTTAAGAATCAGTGGGAAAGCATTTCTAAAAATATGAGATGGTGATATAAGGTTTAAGACTGGTTATTGTCAGACAGATGTATGGCGCTGGGGTGGGGGTGTCAATCATCTTTCTTCAACCTGGTGCCCTCCAGTTGTGTTTAGAGGAGCTGAGAATTGTGGAAGCAGCAGTCACAATATATCTGCAAGGTGCTATGCTGGCAAAGGGTGGTGTAGATCCATTGCATCTTGGCTAAATTAATTATTCTTTCCTCCAGGAGTAGAGAATGTCTGGTTAATGATCAAATATGGAACTCCAGACTTCTCAGTCCAGATAAGCTATGCCTTCCTCAAGCCACAGCCTGGATTGCTGCTATTATTATGATAGGAACCTTGTAGAAGATGGGGAAGGTGAATTCCTGTATTGACAGAGAATTGCAACCATAATGTCATCTGTCTTCAGCACTGGTCCTGCTCGTTCTCAACTCTGGCCATGTCTATTAGGATGTAAGTCATGAAGGTCCTTCAGTTGAGGTAATGCCTATGGAATGAGTTGGCTGTACTATAGCTAACAAGGGATGTTCATTTCAATGGGGCTAAAATGGGGGACTTTCATTCAATGGCATAACATTCCTTTTGCTTGCACCTCTAACTTCCAGGGGTAGGCCTTGAACAAATTCTGCCCCAAACACTAGATTGCTTCTGCCTGGCAGAAATTGCAATTCTTACGGACTTATTTAATGATGATATCCCTCCCCTTGTTAGGAGGAGTTCAGTCCTTGAGAAATTGTTGGAAAATCTTTCTCTCTCCAGGAGACATTTGGAGAAATCAGCCATTCAATTTATTTTGCCACAACTTTGGTAGAGAATTTGAAAAGACAATTTGGGCCCTGTTTTACTCTGCTTATAATTTATTATTGAGCAGCTGTACAAATATAGTCTAACTTGGCTTAGAAGAGCAAGCATCTTCTATGCTTTGAATTCAATGTGAGGGTAGACCAATACAGGACAAATGCAGCAAGGAAAAATGAATCTTAAGTAATACACAATTGAATTGGAGGCTGTTACTACTGCTGACAAAAGTGCCTGTAACTTCATCTGTGAAGCTTTTGTGAATATGAGAAGCAATTTCATTCTGGTGGAAGACAACAGAAGAAAAGACGGCTTCTGCACATGCAGAAAAATATGGACCCAGATTCTATGGCATGGGTGACAGAATTTCTTTTATCTGAATGCCAAGGTTGACAAACTTTTTCTTAAGTTTAATATTAAAAGAAGGAAGGTGAATAGATGTTTTGATTCATTATGTCCAACAAAAAACACATTCTAGGACCATGTGGCAGTGTCCCATTTTTATACATATGAAAGAGATGTATTCCCCAAAGCATGCCTTTCCAGGGAAAAATAATTGAAAAAGGAGAAGAAGATTTCTGAATTCAAATCACCAACTAGTAACTTTAAATAGTTCACTGAGTTTTCCGGAATTTGTTTTTGTTCAGTCTCTCTCTCCTTTTTTAAGGAATAATCTGCTTACATGGTTAAGACCCCAGCTAAGCTCAGGAACACAATTTACCAGATGTTGTATTCCCCCCTCTGTATTTTTTTTTTCTTTTCCCTCAAAAGGCCAACCACCAGGCATGTTGAAAGAGAGGCGGTCATTGTCCCTTATTGGCAATAAAACTTTTCTTTTTTTTGCAACTCCCAACAAATGAAACACGAATACCTTTCAGTTGTTGTGTGGGACTCTATCTTCAACTCCTTGCGTGTTGGCCTATTTGCTTTGTTACTTGCTAATAATGCACTCATGTGTAAGCTAATAATGTGAACAGAGGGAAAATGAAGAGACCTTTAAAAAAAAAAAGCAAAAAGAGAAAGGAGAATGAATTAGGGCAATTGAGGTCGCTTTCTTTCATTTTTGCTGGAAGGACAGTTGCCCTGGTTTTTACCTTATCGCTTATTACATAATTTATGATAAAATGAGATGTGAATCCAGTCTTATTGTTGGACTCATCCCTATTGAGCACGCATATATAGAATTCATTTCAAATTTAAACACTATCTTAATTATAAATTGAATAAAATGGACAGCCTATCAGGTTCCCTAAATTGCATTCTAACAAATAATTTCATTTTCCATTACTTTTCCACCAATGATATATGGGCATAACAATGTCCTTCCTAATTCTGTTCTGTTACCTTAATTGCGCTAGAGATTCTACAACACGGCAAATCCAGTGTCTCCTACAGCTGCTGCTTGAATGTGTAATCTGAGCAGGAGGAATGTATAGACTAAGCGGCAAAAAAAAAACATGTTGCAGTCACAGTTAAGGAAGTGGGGACAGAATCTTGCACTGCCCTGAAAATGATGATACACCATTTTCTAGAGGATTTAGGAATCTATTCTGCTTTTAAAAAAAAAAAATTTAATGCCCACGGCAATACCGATTGCAATAAATGTTGACTTTCTATTTGCAGTTAACTGGGGAACCAATCAAAACCACATTTAAATCTAGTTGCATTTTAGAAAGCACCCAAACCAAAGACAGAGCCAAGACGTTTTCAGATGCATGTATTATTTTCTTTCTGAAAAACTGTGTTCAAAAAAGTTTTCTGAAGAAACCTATTTTTAAAAAAGAAAATATACTGGTATTACTTTTTAATGGAGCTTTAAAGAATGTTATTGAGGAAGCACGCAATACTATTTAGGAATCATACATCATCCAGATAAAAAAGGAGAAAAATGAAATGAAATGAAAGCTAAAATACTCAAGCAGCAAGTTTCTGTTTATATACTTTATTGCTTTACTCCATGACAGAGATCTGAAAAAATTGCCAGCTTGTTCCTCTATTTTACCCTTAAGAAATATAATGCATGTAAATTTATATTCAATTTGCAACATGTTTTCCATCTCACAGAGAATTTTTATTGTAGCAGAATGAGATTTTTGGATTTGCTGTGAAGTAGATATTCATGTGATTATGTATATTACATTGCAAATCAAAAGCACAGATATTGCCTCTGATATAAATGGAAAACTCAAGGAGGTTATAAATAGGCTACAACACCTATAATTTAAGACAGCTGTTTCACATTTGTTATAATTAAGGTAAAGTTATAAGTTTTTCAGCTTCCATTTTAGGAAGAATTTCTACGTTTTGATTCATGAGTAGAAAAGAAAAACTTTTAAAGTGTTCTATTAAATCAATGTATTTCTGTAGCGATTCCTTAAATTGCAGTCATGTGTTTCCTTAAAAAAAAAAGAATTAAGTGAGCCTCTCTAAAGAACTTCAATAATCAAATAAGTTTGAAGGGAGATAAAGAGGCATTAGTATTCTTGAGCAGTTTCTGAAAAAAAGTTATTTTTAAGCAACAATCTTGGAAATCCTTTTAGATTCCTGCCCCCCCCTCCCCCCTTAAGTTTTTGAGGGTATTACTTTGCCATGAATTTTGTAGAATCAGATTGATTGATTGATTATTTTTTTTATTTATTATTATTTTGAATGGATAATATGCTAAATTAATTATCCAAATGTACTTTGGTTCTCTTCCATATGGAACCTGAACATGGAACCTAATCTCACGTGTTCATTTCAGACTTTCTAGAAGCAAGCTTTGACATTTCAACATTATCCCAATGTCCATAATGAAAACTTCCCTCGTTGCGTTCTGCTTTTTAAAATATCAGTCTATCCATCTGCACTGAAATATTAGAATTGTATTAATTCCCATGATGTATATATATATTTTTTTAAAGGCAGAGAATTTCTTGAACTGCCCCCACCTTTTGGGAACTGTGTTTTCTACCCTGGTGTCTCTTTTTTTATCTCCCAAATAGTTCGAACTAGTATGTTTTCTGCACCTCCTTCCCCCTCCCCCCCCCACAAGCTTATCAGTCAACAGGCAGCATTCGTGATTCATAGAATGTGATAATAAACTCATTCACAAGACTAACAAACATGCAGTTCCCAGTTATTTATGAGGCAAATTTGCTTGCAATGCTGGGCATTGGAACAGGGGGAGAATCAAGATGGTGTTGATTGATAAATTGACAGGTTAATTTACAAGTGGATAATAGGAGTTAGACCCAGAGGGAGAAATGCACTATCATGATCTAGCTTGGTTACAGTGCCATCTGTCTTGCGCTGGCAAATTTGCAGGAGCAGATCTGAGTCAAGATCAACTACGCAAGCACGCACTTTCCCCCGCCAAGCACAAAAGGCCCCCTCCCCAATTTACTGCAGTTTAATTTCTTCGGTGCACTGACACAGTTCACAAAGAAGACCTCCCAGCATAACTAGAGAAATGTGAAAGGCCCTTTGTCTCTTAAAATGAAAGACTAAAGCTTTTAGCATTTGGATTTTCTTTTCTCTTTCTCTCTTCCTTTTTTTTCCCCCCTTCTTGCTTGAAAGGGACCAGAAGGAAGATTCTTGTGGGTTTTTAACCGTAATGCACTGTGTGTCACTGTGATCATTGCAGTAACAAAGTACAAGAAAGATTGTTTCTTCCAATTTAGTATTTACGTCTCTTGGCACTGAACACCCTACTTCTAAAATTAAACACGTCTTAATCTCTTGTAACAGATTCCCTTAAAACTCCAGTTTCATCTATATGATTGTTATGAATGGGAAACTTAGCTTTGAATCAACACTATTTCTTATTAGGGGGAGGAAAGAAGTTTAAATTCCTGGTTTATGAAAAGAAATGAAAAAAAAAAAGCATTCTTCATCTTGCTTTAAAATGAGGCACGAGGACAGCTTGTTTCCCAAGTGTCCTGTAATTTGATGGACTTTAAGATCAAAGAACATTGCTTAAAGGAACATAACCTGGGACTTGTCCAACATTACAGGATTCTATTGATTTTATTTCAGTTTATTCATATTTAAAACCAAATAAAAGATTTGTTTTCTCCCTTTTACACATGCATGATAAATGAATGATCTTTTTGATAGCTTTAGCTTTAGAAATAATGGGGTGATGCATCTGTTGATAGGTACTTTGGAACATACAGCGCGAAGTGTGATCAAAACCTTTTAAAATTTAGGGTTCAGGAATGCACATTCAGTGAACTGCAGCATAATCAAACAGTGAGCTCATGTAAAATGTGTAATATGTGTGTGCGTTTTGTTTGTTTGTGTGTATGTATATGGAGAAAGAAAGAGAGGTTGAGATTCAGTGTAAAATACTTTAATCATTTTTGCATTTAGGGATGAAAAGAGAGATTAGAGTTTGCAGTCTTGCCATTTTCTTTAAACGTAAGTTTGTTGTGTTATTTCCCTGTTTTATTTTTAGTGCAAATTTTTTACAATATAACCACTCCTTCAAAATCCCATCTTGTTATATTAGGGATTCATCATCCTTAAATGCATATATGATTCTGCCTTAAATATAGGCTATACACAGAGAGAGAGAGAGACAAATAAGCATACATACACAGTTATATTTACAGCATATTCTAGCTTTAGCTTCCTTGGTGCACCCCACGAAGGGTGAATTAAGAACTCAGTGCAGCTGCTGTTCTCTGCCAGATTAAAATAATTCAGAGCAAGACAATGCTGAAGCTGCATCTAGCATTCCAAGCTAAATTTTGCTCTCCTCATCCAACTGAAGTTGTCATTTATGCTGAAAGCTGGAAAGGGTCAACTTGGAGTATCCAAAGCATTTCTCAGACCATAATGCTGCACTTTCTGGTCAATGCTGTAACCCTGAAGCTTCAGAACCCACCTCTTTTGCTGCAGATTTGTCACGGGGGGGGGGGGGGGGAATAACTGTGGATTCTGCATTGCAAGAGAAGTCTGATCTTTTCCTTGCACACTCCAACCCTCCATGACACTCACCCTGCAGTGCCCCCTTCAACAACCTCTCCACCAAGCCTGGGCCTTTTGACCCTCCCCCTAGCTGTACAAACAGCCCTTTTCCCCAACCCATTCCACCTTTGGTGCTTCAGCACTCATCAAATCCCTCTTTTGATGGCATGAAATGGGATGAATTTCTGCAAATTACCCTCTGGAGCATAGGAAGATTTTGCAAGAATATATTTAGAAATGATTTAAAGTGAGGGGTGGGAGAGAGATAGAAAAAGAATCCAGCATGGTTTCCCAAAGCTGTCTTTGAAAGGGGGCATGTTTGAAAAGTTGGCTTTTAAAAAAAGATTAAATTTGCTTATTTCTTTCCCTCTCAAAGCCGTAGGATGAACCTTCTGAAACACGGGAATTTCTCAGGAAATTCTTGACCCTTTGCATCTGATAGTCCAAAGTATCAAATCAATCCAAGTTAATGTTTCAAGAAAATATCTTTCTTTCTCTCTTTTTCTCCAAACCCGGTCTTCATTTCTCATCTTGTGAAAGGAAGGATGTCGCTTTTTGTTGTAGTTGTTGTTGTTGCAAGCATTCAGAGATTTCTTTTCATTTGAGTTTTCTTCTTGGCATAATTTGGATCAAGGCCAAGAAGAGACTTTTAGTCCCCAAACTTTTGTCAGTGCCGGGAGCCGAACCTAAGAATGTGTCAGCAATGATAATGGAAAAAACTCCCTCTGAACATCTTCTCTCAGTCACATGTGAGTATTCTTTCTGTATTCTGGAATTTCAGAAGCCCTAAACGAGCTGCAAAGGAGGGAGGAATTCAAAACTTTCCTGGAAGGTTCAGCATTTCACATTTTTAATTAGCTAAAGGTATAGCAGTTGTGTCCCTTTCTGCTTTGGTGATTTCATAACAGAGGTCATTCATTGATTGATTTGGTTAGTTAGTTGATTTCATTATCAGTTGGGTTGGCAATTGAAGAGATATCCTGTCCATGAAGTTCTGGAATTTACACTTTAGCTAGAGTCAGAGCAAGAGATTATGAAACCACAATTTGACACATAATCATAAGCAATCTTGAAACTCACAAGCCCAGCAGGGAGCTCATGGAAAGGACTATCGGTTCCCTGTTTCCTGCCCTCAAGATCTGTAATTCATAGCTATACTATATCAGAATGATGTAGTCCAATCCAGTAGGAAGACTGTTGGTAAGAGATTATAATGTTCAAGAGTGGCTGGATTTTCAGCACTTTTGTGGACAAGCCAAAGTGTAGACAACAGAGCATCACTTAACTACTAAAAGCCTCTTGATATATTTCTAATAAACCAGACCAGGTGTAACAGAGATAGAAGGGAAGAAATGAAGAAGAATACTTGCTCTTATTTTCTTCCAATTGTTACACTTGGAGAAAAAAATCCACTTCCAGTTTGATTTCTTTTTTCTTTTTACAAAGAGCACAAATAAATAATGCTTGTATGATTGAGTGGGATTATCTGATATCTGACATTAATGGAATTTTCATGTTTAGTTCAAACACACACTTCAGATGGGTGTCAATACATGCATTCAGCCTGAAGAAATGAGTCTGGAGAAGCACACGGGCACCATGTTGTTGTGACTTTGCCTTGTGGGGTTTTTGTTTTATTTTTTTGCTACTCTCCCTTGGATGCTTCTCACAGCTTTGCAAGATTGCAAAGAGTTTTGTTCTTACGCATTTCTTTTAGTCAGCCCCTTAAGCATACTTTTTCCCCCCCACAATTAAGCAGGGCTTGTGTGCAGCTTTGATCTCTAATCACTTTTATGTGTTTTACAGGGATCTATATAGTATTTTGTCTGAGATAAAAAGGGCTCTGTCTGAGATGGCTAGGAATTTGAAACATATCTGAGGCTGTCTGGAATGGGGGTCTTTTCAGTGTTGGCACCATATTTACAGAAAAGGCTTTCAAAGAAATCCTGATGTCCTATGCAGTTTTCAGGACCAGATAAATTCTCTAATTTCTAAACTTCTTTGGAAAGTTTGTATCTGTCCTGGTTTCTCTGAGTTTGTTTATGGCCTTTCTTATTTGTTTTGGGTGTTCGTTTTGTATTTGTTTTGTATTTTTAATTGAGGTGGGTTCTTTGGGTTCGTTTTGTTTGGAATCACTACTGTCGTGGATTACTCCAAGATTCATCTTTATGCAAACTGTCTGACAAATTTCAAAACAGCCAAGAGTTTACAGAGGTTGTGGCAGCAAGTTAATAATTAATCATAGTTTTTTGAGTCCCACACCCTGAGATTTCACCTGAAACATAATTTCAGTCTAAGACCAAATATCTGAGGAAGGTAGATCAAGTTTAATATAACAAGTACAAACTCTCACCTGAGAGGCAAGGCATTAAAACACTTTCCGTTTTCAATTTATACTTGACAAAGAGACACATGGCCTACTTGACAAAGAGACCATGCCCTCCGCATATCTTGGAGATTTTGTAAGCTCCCTGTCGAACCATGCCTCTGTCCTTGTGGTGTTGGTCAAGTGGAGAACATTATCCATTATGTCCTCCACTGCCCCATTTACAATGAGATCAGGGCCAAATTATTAATGGCAGATGAACTCAAGGGCTCCAACCCTGAAAAATTGAACTATCTTCTTGCAGACGTGTTTCCAACTGTCAGCAACCAAATTGCTACTTTTGCTCTGCTGTCATTTAAACTTAGAAAGAAATACTTAAGTTCTTAGTTGTAACTTTGGCTCTATTTTGTTGTGACCTTTTTACACCAAATACTTCTTCTATTACTCTATTTTATAATTTCACTATTTTACTGTTATTTCATTGTATTTTATGGCATTCCTATGTTGTGACCTCTGGTTATAACAATACAGATTTACATTACATTAAGATGTCCCTAGTTTTTTCCCCCCAATATTTTTTTTTCTCTTCTTCTTCTATTTGGTTTTAAAATTTGTTTAGTCTTTATCTGAAATTTAGGAATGAAGGATGAAAACTGGAGGATCCCTGAAACAGGTTAATTGTAAAATTAGGCGAAGGCGGGTAGGCAGCTTTTAGGTAAGCGAGGGTCCCAAGAAGAAATATTCTTAATATGATTTATAGATGTGTGTGCCTCTACCAGAAAAGAATAATTTATTCAGAATCAATATGTTTGCTGTATTTTCTATGGACAGCAAAATGGTGAAATCCAAATGCTGAAATAGGGAAGGCAAGAAGAAAGCAAGAGGGAACTGCAGATTTAATAGACATCTCTTCAATTATACACACACACACACATATACATACACACACACACACACACACACACACACACACACACACACACACTGTACATATAAATATTCAGGAATGTTTTGAGGGAAGAGAGAGTGAGAGAGAGAAGAAAGATCAAATATGTCATCATAACCGCACAATGCAATTCCCTTTCAGAGAATTGAAAATTCCCCCTCTAGTCCAAGTTTCCTTTTAAGCCTCTAAGAAATAGTGGCTGAGCCCGCAGGGAGAAAGAATGGCAAAGTTATAATTTTGTGTGATTTGAAACAGGGCACCCAAAGGCCTTTAGTATAGGATCGTTTAAAAGAAATGATGACTGCCATCTAGAATCAGCTGTCTTTTCTGCCGCAGAAGGAACAAGATATATCTTGTGTATGTGTGTGAAGTAGCTCAGATACAGATGTCAAAAAAATGGGGGATATTTAAGCCTGAGACATGCCTTAAAATAATACTTGCAGCCTCATCATTCTCTCCCCCCGCCACTCTCTCTTACACACATCCACAAGTATATGGGTACGTGTATGTATATGTATATGGTTAGCTGCTTTATTTTTATTTTTTTTTTCAATTCTTTTCTGCTAAGGGGAACTTGGCAGAGGGCAGAGAGTAAACATACTTTTGGTGAAAGAGATTGATCACGATTGGGAAAATTAGGGAAGCTATATGTTATCAAGTAACAAAGTTGGGAGAATGATAACCCAGGATCTTACCATAGAACAGGAAAAGGTTATTCTTGGGAGAAATCTCTAGAAATGCAAAACAAGTGGGATAAGACTGGGAAAATGTCTCAGAGCTTTCCCCCCTTTGATCCTTATGCCTCTGCAAAAAATCTGAAGCCAAGTTGGGTAGGGTAGAGGAGAGGAGAGGTGAGATCTTCTGAAGGAACAAAAAAGAGTTTCTGCCAGTTTAGCTCAGTGGCTCAACGTGTCAAGATCTAAGTATGATACTACCAAGACTTCTACGGTAAGGATGTGTTGGTTTAATTAAACCCCCTAGATCTGGAAATATTTCTTTATATTATATTCTAATATGTATATCTTCTGCTTTCTGGTTTAACACAGAGATGGCACATCCAAAGTCATCATCCACAGTATGGAGAATTTTTAAACTTAATTGCAGAGTTGATGAATCAAGTCAGGAATAGTGGAAGTTACTTTTCCTTCAATCACACCGTTGATACATTTAGCGCATTCCTGCCTATATAATTAACAATACGTGAAATGTATAAATCGATATTGACCTTTATGTGAACAATTATATCAATAATAATAATAATAATAGTAATAGCAGCAAACAGGTTTATAAATCAAGACAAAAGTGAACAAATAATTGATTATTAAATCAATTATCCCTATAATTGAGGGATAGCCTCTGGAAGCATCCCTAAAAACCAGCTGAGATCATTAGGAGATATCAAATGTGGGATTAGAAATATAGCAAAAATAAATAAAAGCGAATCAATGCAGCCCTCAAGCTCTCACCTTGGCACTGAAGCAAAGCTATGTAACGTTCACCCCTTTTGTTTATGAAAGTCATATTTCTTATGAGGAAATAAGTTAGCTGTTCCAAGAATCTACATGGACATTTGGAATAAGTGCATGGGCTGAGGTCAGCCTTCAAGAGTTCGCTGGAAAGTTAATGCATGATTGCAGGAATGCAGTATTCTTAATTCGGGAAAAGTTGGGCCATAACAAAAACCAAAATTTGAGTGAACACATTCCAAAGCACTATTCCTACCTCCTCTTGCTTTTCAGCACAGCTACCGAATTGTTCAACAAAGCCTTATTGCTCTGCAGGAACCCAACTATCTGAGCACCTTGCAGGATCAGTGCCAACTTCTATCAGCTGGCACAGAGAACAGATTACGGCTAAGCAATATTCATAGAACTCGGATATTTTTATATTATGATTTTTGTCCCTCTATACCGTAGCAGGATAACAAAATGTGTCAGTTATAAAGTAGAGGATATTTCCTTTGAGAAAGGTGGTTTTTAACAAAAATCAAAGATAAATCCAAGCTTGGTTCTTTCAGTACCCCTCCCTCCCATCACTCTCTTCCTATTAGCTTTTTGACAGTCTGCTTATGGAAATCTGTCTTGTCAAAATGAAAGTCACCTCTTGTCTTTCTCAGAGCTATTTCAGACGCTTTTTAGGAGTTAAGTACAATGTCAGTTACCAGGAACAGGGAATGGGGCAGGGAGAAACAATCCACTCATTCCCCGCAAAGTCTTATAAAATTTAGAAAAGGGAGGAAATATGGGATTAAAATTACTAAAACAAAAGGGAAAGCAACTTTCTCTAAAATATAACAGGGAAAATGGCAAAGACAGATACTAGGGACAAATATAGAAGCAAGGAAAGACATATTGACCTGTTTCCCGTTAAAGTCAGTTTGGTGAGTCATGAATGCACTTAATCACATATTAAAAATTAATTTCTATATTTATTAAAACATGCATGGAAATCCATACATTTTTTTTTCTCAGAACATGCATATTTCATTAATTTTCTATGTCTCAAAATACGGATGTTATTTTATTTTTAAAGTACTGTATGCATGTTTTAATACTGATTTCAGGTTTTTGTTTTTTGTTTCTTGTTTTTGCCAAGCAAAGTTGTTGCAAAACTGAGATATGTATTATTTCTAAGGTACCTGACTGTCAATTCACACAGATCATGCCTGTTCATTTTGAAAGCCAAATTATTTCATCCTTGAAGAGACTGATAAAAGAGGTAGCGATTCCCCATTTTATGTGCTCAATGTCTAAGATTCAAAGGTATACTGTGGTGACATATGAAGGCTCTACATTGAGCCATCATGTTGAATAACTTCCAAACAAGCCTCTGTGAATACATCTAAAGATGTGTAACTTGGTTAATAGTTATTGCATCTTGGTTTCCCTCTTGTAAACTTGCTTCCAATCAATTTCAATTGGTGATCTGACATCCCAATATTATGAAGGCAGAAGAACCTCAGCACGTACAGTATATATTGGGTGGATTCCTCAGAGCCAAAGAGATAGGGGAGAGATTTAGCTTCTGTTCCTTATAGCAGAAAATCATCTCTGTTTGTCAGTGAGCAGAGACCTAGAAGTGTCAGGGAGAAACAGACAATCTGCAGAGATAAATTCTAATCTACAGGCTTCCTTGCAAACATCATGCCTGTAATTTTCTCCTGGTCCAAAATAAAACAAGAGGAAGGGAAGGGGAACATAAAAAAGGAGACATGTGTCAAAAGTCATGAAGGCCCAGGAAAAATGAAAGGGAGAAAGATCACTGGCAAATTTTAAAGTCTTCCAGTGACCCTTGAAGGCCCTCATATCTTTTTAATCTGGTTTTCTTTAGCTGTACAGAGCTGTTTCATTAGCCAGTCCCCAATGCTTAAGTCGCACCATGCTGGTGGGGTTGTGTGGATACAGATGTGCAAATGCTCCTGCATTTGCTGGACTTTTCTGCCTTGCACTTCCTCTATCTTTATTCCTTCTACACATTTATAAGTAACTTTTTTGCAAGATTGCAACAGAGGAAAAAACAGAACAAAAGCAATGCCACAATGAAATGGCAAAAACCTTTGCTGTATTACCAGCTTCCCTAATGGAAATGTATCTTTAGAACTTTTCATTGGATTCAAATCCTGACGGGGGTATCATTGGATTCAATCACTTTATGCTGATGTTGATACAACACAACGCAAACCATGGGACTTACATAATTGGGTCTGACAACGGGATGCAAATACAAAGAGCCATGATGTGTGTTGTGATATCATGACGCCTATTGAGTAATTTTTCATCATCATGGTTTGTACCAGCCACCTGTGCAGAAATAGCTAACTAAGTGCTGGTTTACCCCAGATACTTCTCAAGAGAAATATGGTGCATGTCAAAAAATGTAAATCCTCCCAGTTTTATTTTTAAGAAAACAATTCACACATTTTTTGTGCTGCTGGGTGTAGTGGGTCACACAACTGAACAAACACTTGAAACATATTGTGTTTTGTTGTTTTAATCTGTATTTGGTCCAAGACCAAAACTTTAAAGCTTGTGTCCTATCCTCAGATATCATTTTATCCTCATCTCACCCCCTCTTTAGATACCAAAAGATCAACCAGTCCTGGCTGCTTTGCAAAAACATGAGAAACTCAGCGGTGAAGTTCGACTCTCCAAAGTGTTTTCACTCTCCATTTTTCTCTCTCTCTCCAGAGGTTTAAATGTATTGTTTTCATTTCTGAAAACAAACAATTCTTCATAGATTGTCCCTGCAAATCCATTCCTGGCTTTTTCTTTCATTGCTCTGTAGCTCTGCCAGGATTTGACATTCAAATGGTGGCAGGCACCCCTGTAGGTCTGTGGCATACCTCATATATTTCATCTGCTCCTCAGCATCCCCATTACTCCTAACTCAGCAGTTGCAATGAAATTTCCCTATCAGGAAAGCCCAGAGCCATTCAAGTCGCTGCCCAAGTCTCTGGCTTCATCAGATGCCAAAGGCTTTAATGTATCCACCCAGGAAATGTTTCCCATCCCACAAGAAATATCTCTATGCACCAACAGCAGCCTGGAGCCCAAGCCAGTGGTCTGTCACTACGGTTCTACTTCATGATGCTACAGTCCCTGAAACTAACGGATGCTTCATGTAGGTCAATGGTGACAGGGTTAGTGGACCATCTGGTTTGCAAGTTATGTTTCTGGACCATGGGTGTGGAAATTAGAACCTAATCTGTAATCTGTGGCTCTACCTTGATGTCTGCTTGGACAGAATAGAATGTGGCTACTCTGTTTCCCAGTGAATCTGACTCTTTAGTTGGGACTGCTGTTGTTTTGAACGACTGCCAGGCTCAAAGGCCTTTTGAAGTTCTGCACCAAATTGGGAAGTGGAGAACTTGGCTGGACAATTTATCTGAATTTCTCCAAGTATTCCCAATAGCAGGATTTGCCCTTCTGAGCTCTTCCCTAGGTTGAATGAAAATGAAGGGGAAATCAGAAAGCCCATAGAACAATGGAGAGATGTTCCATTCATGCACACCCTCCTCACCACTGGATAACGCTCAGGTGGGTGCATATACACTGAACACATTCTCAAGTATAAATCAGGCCAGAGAAAATGGAAAGGTTATCCTGCATGTGTTTATGTTTGAGCAAAAGGAGTGTATTTGTTTCTTTTATTGATGGTGGTATTAACAATGGTGTATCCATCCATAGCCTAAAGCAGAAGAGCATCTCCTTAGTTTCTCCAGGAATAGAGCAGGCCTAAGAGTTTAAGACATTTGTAAAAGATTTGGGAACTAAAACCCTAACTCCCTGCACAAAATGATTAAGCCAGCTTTTCCCATTCTCCCCCCTCTGTGTTTATGTGCATCTCTATAAGATATCTGACTACTAACCTTTCACTGTAGCAGTAAATGCTTTGCTACTGTGCTAAGTAATATAATTCTATTTCAATTAATTTTCTCATAAACACATACAGTTGTGTGCTACATATAGACAGGTAGCCTATTTTTTAATCTCCCAGGAGCTCTTCACAGTTTTTTTCCCCTTGCAGCCATCTTCCTGATTTATATCCATGTTAATGTTAGAATTAACATGGATTGTACCTTTGGTTCATGTGCCTGAGCTAAACATGGCCAGATGTAGACTGGAGAACTGTGTGCCTTGATTAAGTTATGGTTCATGGGGAAGAGGGCATCCTATTTCTATGACCTATCTGAATTTTAAAATATCTACTATGTTAAGCCAAGGAAAATGAGAAACAGGCTGTTTCCTAAACCAGATATCATACAGTTGACAAATGGCACACTTTTTGTTTTATTCACACTGTGGACTAAGCTAAATCTAATTTATTGGATTTTAACTTCTAATCGTTCTTAATTTGTAAATCTGTGTGAATCCCCTAGTTTGGAGCAGATCAGGAATGGTGGAAGCAGGATAGGTTAAACCAGAATTTATGAGTTTGTATGTTGTATGGAAGCAGCCAACTGAGGTTTATTTGGTATACCAGGGTTAAACAAACCCTGACTTAGCATGTTGTATAAACCCAACATAAACAGTCTTTAAGAGAGTCAGCATCTGTGCATGTTTTCTCTGAAGGAATTCGTACAGTGTTTCAGGGGTACAGTGTTTCCAAGATACCACAATTAAATGCAATTCTGGAACATTTGGTTCCAGTGTCTCTAAGCTGTTCCTTCCTCAGCTTCCTAACTTTACTTGCTATGGGAGCAAAGTCATGCTTCAAGCATTTTCAATGGCTAACTATTAATTGTCTGGGACATGGAATAAAAGCATCATTTTAATACCCGAAGTGTTCTGGTATACCCCTCCATTGGTAGCATTGTGGGAACTAAAATGACTCCTCTTCCTCCTGCTGAAACTGTTTTTATATCCATGAAGCGTAGTCAAACACATCTGGAGAATACCTCCTTGGAAAAGGCTGGTTTACAGTATGAATATGGGCCCTGCTGATGATTCCTGATTCAAATGTAGCTCGCTGTCCAGATTTGGGGTTTCCATCACCTTCCATATTCTCTTGTTTCAAGTGTCTAGTTGATCAATGTTGATGTGTATATGGTGCATTTTCAGATAATGCTTATAGGAGAGATGAGCAAGCCCTGCAGGAAGATTGCTCTGCTCTGCCAACTGTTCTTTGTTTATTTATTTATTCATTTATTCATCAAATTAGTCACCGCCCATCTCCTCCGACCAGAGGGACTCTGGGCGGTTTACAAAATAAAACAATAAATATATAATAAAATTCCAATAAAATCCCTCTAAAACAATTTCTCGACTACCCCATCTAATCAAATCCAGATGGCTGTGATCTCCTTCAGTCATTATGTAGGAGGGGCACTCCAAGGCACCAGCCAACCCCAAGTAGGGCGATTCTCCTCCCTGCCCCAAGCCCAGTGGCAGAGGCAGGTCTTCAACTTCCTCCGGAAGGCTAGGAGCGATCGGGCTGATCTCACCTCCAGTTATAGAGAAACAATTCCATTGCCCCTAGTGGAACCAACCTTATAATGGCTATAGCCATGGTGTTTGGGAAATACGTTCTTTTATGCTCACAGCTACTTCTGTTTGCTTTGTAACATGACTTCATTGGATCCTGTTTTAAATATTAGTTCATGCATGGTCAGATCATGCTCTGGCCCAAGATTGGTAATCTTTGAGCACTGTTGTGCAATCTCATGAAATATTGTCTGGGCACTCAACTAGAAAAATGCCCCCAAATCTGAAGTGATTTTGACAATGTCACTGGAAGATTGTTTGAGACAATATTTGATTTGTCAGTCCTGCAAATTACAGGCTATTTTTTTGATTTGTAGCTTGGGTTCATGAGGAGGTTTTGAGAGCAATAGATACCCTGGACCAACCCCTGTGCAGACAAGCTCTACAGATAATCAGAGATATGGCAACAAAGCATGGACACCAACCTTCTCCATCATAAGCACCCTCTAGGGGGGTGGACTTAAACTTCCAGATTGTCAGAAGTCACTGTGCTGGCTGTAGCTTTCTGAGAATTTAGATCCATGCATCCAGAAGGTGCCCTGGTTGGAGAAGGTTGGTATAGTCACCTGTATTCTCCTTATATATTATTTAAATATATGTGGTGAGAGAGGAATGGTTAAGGCCAAAGGTTGGTATAGTCACCTATATTCTCCTTATATTTTATTTAAATATATCTGGTGAATGGTTAAGGCCAAGATAGGAGTGATGAGGTCACCCCAGAAGTATAGTTAAATGAGAAAGTGCCTCTGGCTGTAACATCTTGATCTATCTGGGTCCAACAGAGTATTTTAGTCAGAACTGCACAATTTTAAATTGCTAACTGAGTTAGGATTAAAACACCCTGGCCTGCTTTGTACCTTTAGTTACAACATGCTGTACTTAAGTTCAACAGGAGATGCTTTTCATGGTAGAGAGCTAGAAACCTGGATAGTCAGAGCTACCGAAAATACAACCGCAAAGTCCAATTGCAAAGCCAAACCCCGCCTTTATCCTCAGAAGTATTGTTGCATTCCACCTGATGGGACATAAGATCTGGTCTTTTCTGCAGCCTTTTCCTTGAAAGCAGGAAGCGTATGCCTCCCCTGCTCATGGCTATGAAAGTGTGGCCATGTTTTTTTATGCACGATCAATGACAAAGGCTGGTTCCCATGTATGGCTGCAGGGACAAGTGCAATCTCTGAAGATGTGAGTTAGATCTCTTTCGTACCACTGAAGATAACTTTATTCAGCCTCTAATACAGATTTCTGCCCCAGGAGAAACAGAGTATCTGGAACCCTCCAAAGCCCATTTGATGCCAAGTCTTTTCAATCATTGGATAACGAGTCTCTTGGGGAGAGAGGAAAAATTTATGCTATTAATGCAACCAATCGCAGATTCTTGACCATCATTTTCAGTGGCAAGGCTTACTCTTTCTCCTTTATCTGAAAGAGTCACTGACTTGTACTCTCAAGGGTTTCTCATTAGCTCAGGGCATTTGAGTTAGTGGACTCTATTTTATTATTATTTTTTAATTTAATCAGTTCAATTGGGTGAAGGCAAAACGATTTTGATGGGAAGTCAGAACAGGAGAAAATCATTTTGTGAGTCCCATATCTAATCATTTTCAGACTACGATGGCTTAATTTAAGAATATTTACTTTTACAAAAGAAACAATGGACATAATTATGCCACTGTTATAATGCTGGACTTACTAAGCTGTGTTTTTCAGTAGTGTAAAAGCACAGCAGACAAACAAGCAAATCATTAGATAACATCCTTAGACATTATTTGTGACTTTGCTGTGCAAAATCAGCCCTGTCATTGTTTACAACAGAGATTTTTTCACAGGATGGCTGAGCAGTGGGCCTTTTAAGGTGCTCCCCAAAGTGGGCAGAGGTAGAAGAACAAAGGAGGTGAAGCCAGGACAAAACTTGAATTGGGTCTAATTTAGCACTGAAATTCATTTGCAGACAAATCAGAAATTACACCAGAGAGCCAGGTCAGAGAATCACATCTTTAAAAACAGAGACCATGAAATTTGAATCTATCTGTGCGCTCAAGGGAACAAATATGCAACATTCGGCCTTCTCAGCTAGACCAGACAGGAAACACAATCAGATGAGCTAATTCTACTTTATTGTAAAGCTACATTGACAGAGTCTGAAAGTACAATCCCCCCCCCCCGTCTCCTTTACAGCCTGAGAAACTAGAGAGGGTCCCTTCTGAGCCTCTTGCCCCACCCACTATCTGGCTGCAGGCTAAGTTGCCTTTTATCTGACTGTTCCCGTGGCTGTGTCTCTCTTCCCTGTCTCCCAAGGTCTTTCCCACCTACCATTACACTGGGAGAAATCCTTTCAGCTCCTTCCTGGCATTGAATAGAAACTTAGGAAATCAAAGAGGCTCCAGACACTTGGAGAAAGGATTGTACAGTACAGGGCAAGGCCATCTTGTCACCCAATAAGTGCATGAACACCACATGAAGAGTCAGTCAGTCTCGCCTTCTCCAAGACCCCTTGGTGGTTTTCCTGGAGTTATAACCTGGTTCCTCCCTACCCCCCTTTCTTTTTTTCTGCTGACATCCACCCCACCCCTTATTTTCTACCTTAGTGACAAGGTTCAGGAAAGGTTTTTATCAACAGCCTTAGGCATGCCTGTCTCTCTGTAGTCCCAAGTCCCTCTAACAAAGAAACAGGGTGACGTCTTACTTCTTAAAACACAAGCCACATATGACTCAGGCCCAATCCTTCCTTTGCTCTCCCTCAAACCTTGAATGATCTAATCTGACATCCGTCAGTGCCAGTAGTGGAATTTTGATAAACCACAGTTGTCTGCTGTGTGCCTCAACATCTGTATTTTTTCACACCAGAGGCAAATGTCTTCCCCGGGAGAAGGAGAGATGTGAACTGCCACTGTGTGAGCAAGCAGGCAAATGGAAGAACAATCCCAGGGATCATTCTAAATAGATTGCTTTTTTCTCAGCAATCACAAATGGCAGATTGGGACTGTTTCTTAGCTGGCATGAGGCATTTCTAGCCCCTATCATGGACTTAGTGGGATTTAAGGTATTGCTAGCAAAATTAAACTTCAATGAGTGTGATGAGGGAGTAGGGTTAAGGTTAGAGAACTGAAATCCAATGTCTTTGTTTTCTCAGTTAAGAACTCCAGTGAACTATTTCCTTGTTGGTGATTTCTATGAGAGTTATACAGCAATCCTTGACTTGCTGAAAAACTTTGCTGGAGCTTCCTCCCAGGTAAACAGGTATAGAAATTGCAACCTTACAGAAATCCTTCCTGTTGCAATCCGCAGAAGTGCAAAACCTTTGTTGCAATTTGTCGTAATCACTGCAAATGTTTCCAAAAATACAAACGATTTAATTCTTGCCAGCAGATATTCCTCTACATTTCAATGTTTTCCCTGATTATCCAAAGTTACCTGCCTAACACAGTAGCTGTTCCTTCTCAGAGCTGTTTTAATCACTTAAGGTTTGAGGAGCCATGTTAGTATTGATAATTTAAGGGTTGTCATTGTGGTGGTGGTAAAGATGGTGGCAGTGGGGAGTAGACCCCTCTAAACAAGCCAATGAGGGCAACTTCTAAATCTGTGTTTAGCCTCTTCCACTTTCACTGAGCTAAATATTAAAAATGGATGTAACAATGGGCTAAACTGTCTTGTAAAAGGACCAAAGTTTGGGTGGTGGCCAATTCAAATAAGAAAACATTTTGTCAGTTTCTAGGTAGTAAATCCTATCTTACTTAGCTACTAGCAAGGGAGATTCACTGGATTTGGTCACGGTAGGATTAGGATAAGTTTAGAAGGTCAAGGAAATTTTACATTTACAGTTAAACTATATTCCTTTTTTGGCAGCTCTAAAAAATGGAGAACTTATACAAGTGTATATATTTAAGTTTTCTGATTAAATGACTGTGCTTTCCCCTAAGGTAATACATTTTCCCCACTGCATAGATCTGTAGACATTTGTAAAGCGTAGAACTGTTCCAGAAGATTTCAATAAGTGGGCAATTCAAGCAATAATTGTATTCCAAGCTGAAATCCAGGCCAAACACCGCTTCCCTTAAAAATTTGTTCACTTAACAAATATTGATTGAATAAAATTCTTCAGGCTAATGTGGGCTCCAAGAATGCTTTCGTCTCCCCCCCTCCCACCTACTCTAAATTCTGGAGTGATATTTGTTTCCTTTCCAAATCTTAGAGCCAATGCTATTAATCAACTCCAAGAATTTAATGGAGGCACAAAGATGTTGAACAAAATCCCCTTCTAATGACAAGGGCAGTAGGAAAAAAGGAGCTATTTAAAAATGTTAACACAGGGCTATCTTAAAAATGATGGTGTTCACCACTCTACCAAGGCTATTTCTACACTTTCATGAAAATAAACACACCAATGTTACTTTTGACAAAGTGGGTGGGTGGGTGGGTGGATGGATGGATAAAATGGGCTGTTGGATATTGACTTTGCTCACAACTGAAACAGCTTCTTGTTTGAAGGACTACTCATATTTCCTCCCCCTGACCAAGTCTGTTAAACTACATTCAACAACCACATTTTCTGCAATAATTCTGAGACAAGACATGCTAAAACAGTTCACTACAGCAGAGAGGTTTTTTTTTTTTTTTTTTAAGTAGTATGCTGGAGGAAGAAGGGAGAAAAAGTTTGGGGAAAAAATTAGGATTTTTTTTCCCCTTTAAGAAAAGAAAAAGCAAGAGAATGCAGCTCGCGGTAATAAAATAAGAGAGCGAAGTTAAACCATTGACCCATGTCAGCAGTGAAAAGCCAGAGATTAGAAAATGTTTCATGCTAATTTCCATGGAGATTTCTTTAATTTATTGAAAATTACTTTCTTCTGCTTTGATTTGTCCAGCTGCCTGCCCTCTCTCAGCTTCCTCACGGTGGTCCTTGCCATCACGACAGGCTCAATATGGGCTGTGTTTGCCCCCACACTGGGCCCGGCCTTCATAAGATTACTGAAGCGGCTCTGACGACTCTATCACTTTGCACCACTACAATAGCTTTTCTTCATTGCTCTCCCCCACCACCCATCCGTGGCTCTTTCTCTCTCTCTCTTTTTTGCAGAATGCTCTTAGGATTCTTGTCACATGATCTTCTCATTGTGGGCATCTTTACTACCGTGATAGCCTTCCCCCTGCTCCTCTTCCCCCCCTTTCCTTCTGATCAGTTCAGCTTGGCTTTCTTATCAAAGAAGATTTGTGGGTCACTGAGCTGTGGACAAGGAATATGGAGTTATCAAGAGCAGCAATATAATAATTAAGAGAGAGGGGGGGGATAGGAAAGCATACGAAGCTGACACACATCATTTCCATCATCTTTTCAGGGGCGAGCAATCGTTAGCTTCCCTTAGAAACTTCTGTTGAAACATTTGATTTTGAAATGCTAATCAGAACAGAATGGTACAAGGGTTAGCTATTCCACCATTCCTTAGAGGAATCTTCCATGTTATTCCTAGCTAAAGGGACAATTGAAGGGGGTGGACTTCAGGGAGTGGGAAGGGGAGAAAGGCAGGTGAATTTTAGTGTGTGGATGGTGACTGATGCCAGCACGCAGGCTGGTCTCTTGAAATATCCTGGTATTTCTACAGCATTAAATTTCACAGCTTCTGGCTTCTTGGTGGAGAGCAGAACCTCATCTGGAGAATTTGCACTCTTCCAATTGATCCTACTTAGCAGGTAATGATTCCTCAGTATGTGTGCCATGTGGCTGGTTTGTACCAAACATGTGCAAGAGAATACATAATGAGAACTGTTATTAAGCTAGCAAAATGAAGCTGGCCCATTTGAAAGGGTTGCTAGAGCAGAGGATTCTGCGTTTGTCACCTACGGGGCAGCGTCAGCGGGCTGTTGCGACACGTGCTTCATATGCAATAATCTACATGGACTAGGTGTGGGTGGAAGCGCTCCCATGCTATCCACCTTGATGAGGAGTGAGGGAGGTCTCCATAAGTTTCATAAACATGAATGCCACCATTGGCATAGCACAACTAGCAGCTTCCCCCCCCCAAAAAAGTATGGTTATACTTTCCAGACTCCCCTCAAAAGTTGCCACTGAACTGTGTTTTTAAGTATGACGCAAGTAGGACTGAAAGAGAAAATAACTCTCTGTGCAGAGGAATCAGGTTAACTGTGTTTAGTATTTAATTAACTAAATTAATCTTTTAAACATAAATTCATTTTCTCTCATGGTCCAGCCAATACCGCTTCTGTTCACCTTCTGGAGGGTGGCTCTAGCACAACACATAAAGGGGTGTTTTTAGCCCCAAATGGTCATTGTCCCTAGTATATACAGATGGTCCTTGCTTAAAAACTGCCCTGTTTATTGACCATTTGAAGTTATGACGCTGCTGAAAATGTAACTTTACAACCATTCGAAGTTACCTCAGTGTTGAAAATGTAACTTTACAACCAGTCCTTGCACTTACGGCTGTTGCAGTGTCCTGCGGTCATGTGATCACCATTTGCATGCTTCACAGATGGCTTCCAACAAGCAGAGTTAATGGAGAAGCTGGCAGTAAAATTGCAAGTCGTGATCATGTGATGTCTTGTTTAATGACCATGGGTGATTCACTTAATGACTGCAGTGGAAATGAGGCCATAAACCCATTGGGGTCATGTGATGTCTTGCTTAACTACCACATTGCTTAGCGATGGAGTTGCTATTCCCAATTGTGGTCATTAAGCAGGGACTACCTGTACTGTAGGTAGTATATACCAGGATCACCTGATCCACTACGGACGAACCACAGATGCATCAGTTCCGACGGCACAGAAAGTGTGGTCCTCTTCCTTAGCAAAAAGGAACATAGAATGCTGAAATGTGATTTTAACTGAATTGTCCCACCCTTGCCAAGAAGATTCCTAATTCTTGGTGCTGCTATCCAGAGAAAGCACAGATCTCCTTTCTGTATATATGTAATTTACCTTCTCTCGGCACTAAAATCTGAATTAGGACCCTAACATGAGACTACTTGGTAAACGCTCCAAAGTTTAAACACCAGTAAGACATCTGAACATTCAAATTGTTGTTTGAATGTTGATTAATTGTTTGATTATGTGCCATCAAGTCCGTGTCAGCTCTTAGAGGTCACATAGACATATATTTTCCAGGATGAGTTTGGATATTGTTTTTTTCTTATTATCTTGTTGCATACAACATGCTTATCGGCTGGTTTTTTGTTTTTTGTTTTTTTCTGGAGAGCTTCTTGGAAACACTTTAGAAAACCATCCTTCTGTATAGTGTGTGAAAGATAAACCAACTCTGTTTTTTTCCCCCCAACTTTAACATTACCTCTCATTGTCAATGCCATTCATCATCATTCACATTTAAATTTTCTTATTAAAGACTCTTTTACAGCTCCACTTTAAGCCTAACCTGGTTCCACCTCTGTCTCTTGGGCATTCTGTGAGATTTTGGCATAAAGTACAGGGTGGTTCACCTCTGCTGCTGATTGGGAGAAAAATGGTCTGGCAGGCTGCTTAAGATTCACAGATGCCACCCCGACTTAACTTGGCAGCAAGCCATTATCCAAGCAATCCCTTTGGCAGGTACCAGCAACTCCTTCTGGGATGTTGTGTAAAGGCAGGGTAATATCCTCAGCTGTATTTGCAAGGAGACTTTAATGAAGGTACCCCCTGCTGCAAGGAGAATCCTTAATCATTATCTCAAACTAAAAGACCCTTCCTAATTGTCTGTTTCTGCGGCATCCTTTCACAATCAGCTGTTTTAAGTATGCTGGGCAAAAGTCTGGTGGGATATTCTTGAACTAAGACCCAATTCCTCTGCAATGCTTAGCTTAGCTTAGCACAGGTACCCAGCTTGTGTCCCACTAGACATCATCTGTACAATGTGGGAGGAGCTCAGTAGGTGTTTACAGTGTTATTTTGCCCCAAGGAAAGCCACTGCTAAATTTCCCACGGTCTCCATGTGCTTCTGATAGCCAAACATCATCTCTGAGATCAGAAACAATGTGCATGTATTACGACAACAGCCAAGCTCATGTCCTATTTTTTTGCATCCCAGTAGCACCTGGTTGACCTCACTAGGAAATAAAATGCTGAATTAGATAACCCAGAAATCTTCTTATATCTTCTTCATGAAGAGTGTCTGAGAATTCTCAGAACCTCAGAATTCTATAGAATTGGATGAGTTTGCAAAGCACAGTATACCAGGCTAAAATGGAGTCCAGGAGTTTGTGGTTGTAGTGGTGACCAAGCTCTGGTTTGACTGGATTCTGAGAACCAGGTCATCCTATTAAACCAAAATAGGATTAGTTTGGGCACAGCGTGCTATATAAACAGTGTGTGCGGATAATCTTAGCTTAGTGTTTAGCATTTTGTGTGAACCCAATCAATGAGAAAGTCTTAATCAACATAAACATTAGATCCTTTGGTGCAACGACTGCCAGTTCCAGACTAGGACCAAGAAGATCTCAGCTTAAAGTTGTCATCAGAGGGTGGCTTTGGTTCAGTCATACTTCTTCAGCCTAATCTACCTTGTAAGGTAAAGGTAAAGGTTTCCCTTGACGTAAAGTCCAGTCGTGTCCGACTCTAGGGGGCGGTGCTCATCTCCGTTTCAAAGCCTTGGAGCCGGCGTTGTCCATAGGACACTTCCGGGTCATGTGGCCAGCATGACTCACGGAACGTCGTTACCTTCCCGCCGAAGCGGTACCAATTAATCTACTCACATTTGCATGTTTTCGAACTGCTTGGTGTGCAGAAGCTGGGACGAGCAACGGGAGCTCACCCCGCCGCGCGGTTTCGAACCGCCGACCTTCCGATCGACAGCTCAGTGGTTTAACCCGCAGCGCCACCGCATCCCCTTAATCTACCTTGTAGAGTTATGAAAATAAAGCTGTATGGAGGCAACAGTGAACTCTGAACAACACTCAGAATATTTTGGAGGAAGCATGGTATAAAAATATAGTGAATAAATGATATTTAATTATCTCATCACACAAATGAGGCACCATATTTTTGGCATTGAATTCTACTATTCTATTATCTTTATACCACAGAAAAGGCAGGAGACCACAAAGCAGCTCTGATGCTTTTTTTCCCCCCTTTCATTCTGGCAAATGATTAAGGTTCTTTTCATTCATCCAATTTATTATTTTTTCCAGATATCAGGGCAGCTGTGACAACCATAGTTTTCTATTCTTCTCTTTCAGCTGACAGAGAAATAAAGCTTTACTTATCTACATGGCAATATCACAAAGCCAGTTAGGAGCAATGGCAAGGAGCATTTTGCTTACTTTGATTTGGCTTTCTGGACTTCAGACCTAGCTATGCGAAGACATGAAGCAAAACCAATTTGCAGACAAATTCCCTGACTAAACAGGGAAAAAATGTGCCCAGCAGCAATGGGGAATTTAGTTTCTTCTACCAAGCACATGGCAAATAAGAAACACACAAAGCCTTTTACAAAGTATTTTTTTCCCCATCAACTGTCTTGTTTTAATATCCAAAATGTTTTCCTTAGAGGTTTCCACTCAAATTAGTCCTAAAAACTACTGTATCAATAGCGTTTTGTTCTCCTTTTTATCCTATGATTCGCCATTCCATGTTTAATCCAGTAGTGTATAATCATGAATATGGTAAGTAGTTCTTAAACTATTTAAAGCGCAGTGTATTACATTACGTAACACATTCTTAAGTACTCAGTGGATTTAGTGTACAACATTTAGCTTGTTGCTTTGCTGTAGATGTGGCTGAAACCGAGGGAATGAGAGGCTTGCCAAGGAGGATCACCTTGCAAATGAAGACATCAATCAAGATTCAAATCAAGGATTTTCCATTTTGGAAGCTCTTGCATGCTGTTGTATAAAAATAGATTCCAGAAAAGGAATATATTAGCTAGTGAGGAAATAAAGGAAAACATAATCCACCATTTGACGATGACTTTTGGACCAACTCAATTGCCATAACAATGTACAAGCTCTTCAGCTCTTCAGAACTCCTTACAACAAAGGTAGGAGATGCTGAGGGAAGCAGAGACGTCCAAAATTTAAGTCAGGTGTAGTGGCCATGAATAAGTCTGTCTTCAGAATCCTAATACCCAGAACACTGAGGCCAACCAAGGAATGAGAGAAGATTTACCGTTGTGCATTCCTAGCACCATGGCTGATGTTCTCCATCTCAAGTTAAGGAAACGGAGGTGGAACCATAAATCACATATTGTTGTTGTTTATTCGTTTAGTCGCTTCCGACTCTTCATGACCTCATGGACCAGCCCACGCCAGAGCTTCCTGTCGGTCGTCAACACCCCCAGCTCCCCCAGGGATGGGTCCGTCACCTCTAGAATACCATCCATCCACCTTGCCCTTGGTCGGCCCCTCTTCCTTTTGCCCTCCACTCTCCCTAGCATCAGCATCTTCTCCAGGGTGTCCTGTCTTCTCATTATGTGGCCAAAGTATTTCAGTTTTGCCTTTAATATCATTCCCTCAAGTGAGCAGTCTGGCTTTATTTCCTGGAGGATGGACTGGTTGGATCTTCTTGCAGTCCAAGGCACTCTCAGGATTATCCTCCAGCACCACAGTTCCAAAGCATCGATCTTCCTTCGCTCAGCCTTCCTTATGGTCCAGCTCTCGCAGCCATATGTTACTACGGGGAACACCATTGCTTTAACTATTTAACATATTACTTTAAAATAAATCTCGTAAATCTTCAGTTGGCCTAATACAGTTATTACCTCAGTATGAATTTGGAGTCCTTTGTTTTTACAATTGTTAAAGAAGCGGTGAACTTTAATGCCAACGATAGTTATTTTCAAAACTATTTAAACCTTCTTTGTCCTTTTTCATAGCTCACGTAGTCTTGAATCCATTACTGATGTTGCATATAAACCAAAGGAAATTTTTAAGTAGGGAAACATTTAAACATTTAAAATCAGAACATCTGATATTTTACTTTAATATTGGATATTCATTTGCTGGCCTTCAACTGTACTTAACAGTTGAAACAATCTTTCTGAAGGTAATCACGAAACAGTAAAATGACATGTTATCATTGATTTGCAGTGGTATTTTTGAGACCAAGCAGAAATATTGTCCGATGTCTCTTGATGGTGGGCATGAAAAGGTATTCAGCAATAGCTGATGGCTTGTAATATTTCATACTCAGTGCCTGCCAAAGCAGCTGCCAACAAGCATAAATACCTCTTCAAAATTTGATGGTGACATTGTGCATTCATTCTTCACCCTGGTTATTACATGCATACCCACATAGACACCCATCACTCCCTTATTCTACTTCATGGTAAGTAACTTCATGCAGAGTAAAAAGAAGAGAGTAAGAAATAATAAGCCAAAGAAATCAAAGGCATATGATAAGAAAAAGAAAAGCAGACAAAAATAGTTTATACTAGTGTTTCTCGACCTCAGCAACTTTAAGATGTGTGGACTTCAAATCCCAGAATTCCCCAGCCAGCATGCTAGGGCAGCTGTGCCAGTCATAGTTTTCTTCTCTTTCAGCTGACAGAGAAGTAAAGCTTTACTTTATCTACAGTACATGACAATACCACAAAGCCAGTTAGGAGCAATGGCAAAGAGCATTTGGCTCACTTAGATTTGGCTTTCTGGACCAGACCTAGCTATGCAAAGACATGAAGCAAGACCAATTTGCAACCAAAGTTTCTTACCCTCATCCTGACAATGCTACAGAGGGGGAAAAATGTGCCCTGCAGTAATGGGGAACTTAGTTTCTTCTACCAAGCACTGGTTTCTACCATTGCCATTCATGATACCTCCCTTTCTATCTTTGCAAGCCATTCTTTCTTCCGCTGCTCATGCTTCAGTCAATTTCTTCTGTTCTTTAATACTTCTTACTCCTCTCTGAGGATCTCCCCATCTCCATCCAACCACAACTACCTCAGACTACGCTATCTTTTCAACCCATTCACTCCTCTTTCATACATACATATATACAGTATGTATGTATGTACAGTATGTGTGTGTACATGTTTCTATGTGTGTGTGTGTGTGTGTGTGTGTGTGTATGCTTTGCAGTTTGATCCTCTTTTATTCAACCCGTCCCAATCAAAATGAGAGCAGCTAAATGAAGTAGAAATGGATTAAAACCCTACTCTACATTTAACCTTCTCCATATGCTTGCCACATTTAGATATGTTTTGATATGAATCATATATTTTTAAAGTAAGTGTTGTGTTGTAATTACTACTAGGGATGTTCAGACCCAGTATATTTGCTGTTTTCCATGTATGAACATTTCAAGTTCTTTCCATTTCGTGTTATGAAACAAACAAAAGGTTCGCCCAAATCCAGTAACTACAGTTATTGCCATGAAAGGAAGAGCAGAATTTCAGGTCACTTTTTGGGTACTATTGCCATGATAAATGCACAAAATTTCGAACTTTTTAAGAGATTGCTGCTTGATTAGGCTGTTCCACATTTTGCCACCTACACACTGCCCTTACATTTTTCAGGGAGGAATTCCAAAGTTGGTTGGCTTCTTATCAGCAGGCAAAGCAAACAATATTCTTGCTCTTCACAGAACATGAAATTCTCATGCACTTTGTAGGTGTGATATATGCGAGTTTCTGATTTGTCGTGTCTTTTTGTTCCCATTGTTTTCCTGAGCATGATGCTGTCTGTGAGCAACACTGCTTCCGGAATAGAGGCAGGCAAATACATTGGTTCTGTTAAAAATACACATATTGCATGATTTCCTCTCCAAAGATTCCAAAATGGCACAGCCAGGTAATCCTGTTTAAATGTTGGCTAAGCCAACATCTATTTAGTTTGGAGGCAGAATGTCATCAGGTACCAGTGGCAGAAACTTGGCAAATAAGGCCTGGTTGCCACTAAGCATAAAAGAAGCTTGCCTCATTTTGAAGTTCCACTACAGCTCTGTTTAAGTCCATGTGTTTGATGTCTTACTTTATTCAGCTCTGCTTCCATCTTCTTCTTTGTTTTTGCAATCTTCATGTGCTGTTGTCTCAACCTTCAGAGGGAGGTTGGTTCTTCAGAAGATTAAGACGAATTTGGATTTATGCTTTAGATCTGCACAAAATATAGATACTTATAGAAACTCAGACTCATTTTGACAGCAAATTCTGGTTCAGATGCCCCACAGGGAATTATGTCTTAACTTATTGTGTCTTCCTGCTCTCCTCCAGCCTCAGGTTCCTGTTTCTATCTGCCTTGTTTCTCTCACCATGTAAACAGCATGAAGGAAGGGAATGCTAGCAACCCCACTAGGGTGGAGGGAGGATATCTCAGAGCAGAAGACTGAAAAAGGATTTGGAAGTTTTAAAAAGAGAAGAAGAAGGAGAAGACATAAACTCTCAGGCTGCCATAGGCAACCATAGCCTTCAAAACTTCTTCAATCTAAATTAGAATAGGGGTGCCACTAGATATTCTGAGGGATGGAACTGCACAAATAAATAAAGGCAGGGGGAGAAACAAGCAAGTAAGATCAGAAGCTTTTTGGCTGTAATGAAACCGTATTGTTAGCTAATTCTGATAGAAAAAAGGAAAGAAAGGAGGAATGAAAAAATAAAAGGAAGAGGCTTGCAGCCCATGCCAGGGGAATTTGTCAAATATTTGGAGGTTTTAAGTTGAACAGACTTTACACCATGGACTTTACAGGAGGAGGAGGAGGAGGAGGAACTACTTTGCTCAGAACTTCCTACTTATTATGACACCTCCATGATTCCTTGGTTCTTGGTTATGACCTGAATCACCAGAAAATACCCAGTCTAAATGTGATATTCATTGTATCAATCATCATCATCATCATCATCATCATCATCATCATCATCATCATCATCATATGAACTCTGCATGGCAACTTTAAACTTATTTGTTCAACCATTCCAGAGATTCCTTATCTCTGGAATGGTTGAACAAATTCCCTAGAATGATCAGAAACCAAAATTGCAGTGACCCCTCAGTTTTGTAGTAATCCTCTCCCTTTTCCATCCTAATCCAAACTGTCCTTTCCAGTTTGAAATTATTTAGTAAGGTGGTTATTGAAATCATTATTGAACAGCACAACAGGACACAAAGCAACAGTGCCAGCCTCTTTGGGCTTAAAGGAAAATAACCCCAAATTTCTTCCTTCTGGACCCCGTTCCAGATAAAAATGACTTGGGCTAAACGCACACAAGACATTTAGTTAAGTCAGTTAAAGAAGTTGCATGCTACATCTGGCAGGTTTTAACTTGATTTGTTTTTGTCGTTGTGTGTTAAGCACACCTACTGTAGCTCTGTTTAGTTGGTTCATAGTTCTGTGTGTAATGCAAACTCAAGAAGTAAGTTAATTCAGTAAACAGAATGATATGTTGCATGAACACAGCAGCAGAAATTTATTCCTATTAACACCCACAAGTCATCCAGACTGGCAACTATCACTGCTGGGCTATTGTGTGCCATCTCTGGAATGGTGCATGCCCAATGGAACAGTGCACACTGCCCCCCCCCCAATTCAGATGGACCCACCCAATCCTGTTGGCCTTTTAAAAGGCACGAAGTCCTGGCTAAGTGCTGGGCTGATGCACTGAATGAGTCTGACTCTCGGAGATATTTTTAACAGATGTGTTCTAGAGTGATTGTCTTTGGTGCTAGTTGTTTTGAAGTTTGAGGTTTTCATCTGACTTTAAATTTGTTGTCAGTCACCCAGAGTCATTCTTGGTGGCCATAAATATTCAATAAACCAACAAACATCCTAATAGATATGTTCCCCCTTAAATCTAATTAAATCACTATTTCCCCCAAAGAACTAAATTCTCAAGAAGCTTTTCTCTTCTTCTTTTCCCTTGATAAATTCCTTGGTCATTAAAAATAATAGATAATGTCTTGGAAGTGCAAGGAGGTGATGAAAATGGGTTATTGACTCTTTCCTACCCAGAGTTTCGTTCATGCAAATTTTCACCCAGGACAGTGGCATAGGCTTAATGGAAACGTTTGGTAGGCACTGAGCAGGATATGCTAGGTTTTCTCTCCCTGCCCCGATATGGTTAGCAAGCGGCATTTTAAAAGTATTGGAGACTTAATCGGAGCCAAAGTGTCTACATGACCGAGCTTTCTAACAAGCTGCCTTAAGTGCAACCAATTCATATCTGATCACCCCTGGGGCCTCTCCTGTTCTGCATCCTCTGGCATTTTGTGTTACAGACCTCATGGAAAATCATATGCCAGTCATTTCTTGCCCCTTTTAAGGAAACAGTGTCAAATTATGTTTTATGGTTTTCATGGTTTACTGCTTCTAATGATTTTGTTGTTGTGTTGTGTTGTGGGGGGTTGTTTTGTTTTGTTATTTGCTATAGATGGAGAGATAGATACTTTATTGATTTAGTCTTTTGACCATATCAAATATGAAATAAAATAAAATAAAACCCATTATAAACTTACACGTAAAAATGAGTAGATGCAAATAAAACTGTAATACAAATTTGTATCAAACCGTCACCCCTACAGTCTGATCTAAGTAACCTGTCCTCTTCAAGATTGCCTTTGATATGAAGAGCTCAGTCTTGCTGGTAATGAGCTGGTTCTTACCCTGTAAAAAATAAGATGCTGGCTGCTCCAGGATTTTTTTGTTTTTTAAATATAAATCTAAGTAGTCAGTCAAATTATACAGAGTATAATTTGCAGTCAAATAAGATATGTGCAGTATCTTCAACAGCTGGGGCACCACAAATACATAATCTTTCTTCATATGGAACTCCTTGGAACCTCCCATATCTTACCATAGAGTCTAATTGATCAAAACAAGCTCAAGTGAAGGCTCCTCTGAGATACTGGGGCAATAAAGTTGTTAAATACTTTTCTAGTTGAAAGGCTGATTTGTGTTGGGCCAGCCATTTCAAGGACATAACATGTTTAAGGGATGATATGTCCTCTTGGCCAGCCACATCCAGGACCCTTTGTTTGAAGCTTTTCTTGGCCTTCAAATCTGATTGGACTGGAAGATGAATTGAAAATCCATATTGTGAAATAATATTGGTAAGTTGGGCCACCCACGCACGAGAAGGCATATTATGCACCTGCTCTTCAAAACAAAGCTTGGGTGATCTGTCTGAGCCCATGGACAGGATCGTCCGCCAGTAATTAAATACTTTTGTCAATGAGTGGCTTTGTATGAGGGGCATATCTACCTTTGCTCTTACTGCTTGAGTTGTTATTTGCTGTACTGTTCTTTGTGTTTTCAACTTCGTACACAGCCCAGAGTCACGCACGGGAGATGGGTGGCTATATACCTTTACTAGATAAACAAATAGGTCTAATGCCATGCAGGGGGAAAAAATCCTCATTATTTTCTATCACTTGAATTGTATCTTTCAATTACATGAAAGAGATTTTGCTTCCAGGTCTCCCATACACATATACACAGACCTTCTCCTCCCCAGCAGGAAAAGAAGAGTTCAGTGAAGTTCCAATATATTTATTTATTTATTTGCTTGTTTGTTTATTTATTATTCAAATTTTGTTACCACCCCTCTCCCCCAAAAGAGGGACTCTGGGTAGCTTACAATAAAATCCAGCTACAACCATAAATGTTAAAATCTCATAAAAATCAAACACATAACAAATATAAAATGCAATAAATAAGTATAAAATCCAAGTGGCTATAAAATTCCAAGATGGTGGGAGGGGCTCTAGGGTGCAAGCCACAAATGGTTACCCACTTTCCCGCCCCAAGCAGAATTGAAATCATAAAATCATTGAAGAGACCTATCTTCTACCCTGTTCTTGAAAGTTTGGTGTTATGAGGAGGTCAAGCTGTGTGTGGAGTTGGGAGCATGTGAATGTTTTGTCTTTTTTGAGGGGTGGGGGGCCAATCCTTGGTCCAGAGGTTTGCAGCTGTCCTTCCTTCCCTAGTTCAATTAATTCCAAGAGAAGGAATCATGTGGGGTTTTTTTTTTTCCAAATTGTGAAAGAAAGGCAGCCACAGAGGTTACACAGTGATCAAGAGACCAAAGAAGGGGAGGAAAGGCAAGAGAACCTTCTACAAATTGAGTAGGCTCACAAATCACATGAAAAGAAATTCTTACTCATTCTAATTAGAGAAGTCTATTAATTCTACTTTAGCTTAATTCAAGGGATGATCCCAGCCATAGTGATGGCAGTTATGCCATAGTAATGATGGCTGAAAATGCAAATGATCTGCCAGTTCTTGTAATGGAAGTTAAGGAGAACAGAGAAAAATGGGCTAAAACTAAGGAGGCCAAACTAATGACAATAGATACAGCAAGCAGCCTTAGTTCTGACAATGAGGATACTGAAATGGTGAACAGATTCTGCCTTTTAGGATTGACATTCAGTGGCAACGGAAGAAGTCAAGAGATACACTGCAGACGAGCACTTGGTAAGGTAGAAGGAAATGACTGTCAGATATGTAGTACCTACAGTATATTGACATAGATCAGAATCATGCACACAATGGTTTTCCTTGTGACATTCAATGAATGAGAACATCGGACTTTGAAGCAGCAGGATAGAAAGGGTATTGATGCTTTTGATCTTTGGTATTGGAGAAGATTTCTGAGAATACCATAGGTAGACAAGAAAACAGATAGATGGATCTTGGAACTTAGTCAAGGCACATAGAACTCGTTCAAGGCACAAATGACTTGGCTTAAAATATCGTATTTTGGGTATGTTATACAAAGACTAAGCTCTCCTGAGAAAGCTATAATGCTGGGGAAAATGGAAGGAAAGAGAAAAGGACAACCAGAAACAAGGGGGGATGGACTCAGCAAGGCGGGATGTAATAGTATGTGGGAAAGACCTTGGGAGATGGGGCAAAGAGATGCTCCCTAGGAAATGGTCAGATAAGAAAGGGCATAGCCTGCAGATGGATATAGGGCAGGGCAAGAGGCTCAGAAGGGACTCTCCCTAGTTTCTCGGGCCGTAAAGGACACAGCAGAAGAACTGTACTTTCAGACTTGCAAGATTCTGTTAATGTAGCTTTACAATAAAGTAGAATTAGTTTATCTGGTTGTATTTCCTGTCTGGTCTACCTGGTAAGGCTGACATCAGTCTTGCAAGTCTGAAAGTACAAATCTCCTGCCATCTCCTTTATAGTCTGAGAAGTTAGAGGGGTCCTAAGTGTACTTCCTGCAAATTCTATACATTTTGGCAGAGTTATTTAGCTAGGGCAACAAAAATGCCGATGAGTTCAAAGAGTGAGTTTCTTATGTATCTCAACTACTATCTAGTGATCATCCAGATTCTTCAGCCTAATTTGTAGTGCTATATTTACTTACCCTCCCTCTTCAATCATCATTTGATCAGACAAGGAAGGGTGAAACCGTAATATTGCTTTAAATCCTTAGTTAAGACCCAGCAATTATTGATGCATTAAGCCTCTCTATCATTATAGCTCCTTCGGAGAACTTTCTGCTTTTGCTCTGAAATCATTCCAGTGATTCTTCCCAGCCTTTAAATCTATGAAGATTTCTCACCCCTGTATTTGAAAAAAGGGGGTTGTTGTTATTATTATTATTATTATTATTATTATCATCATCATTTTATTAAAATGTTTTCAAAGCATAGAGGAATATTCTTCAGAAATGCCTTGACAATGGTCAGCATGGCAATTCAAAACTTATTATTTCTTTCCGTTAAATGCAATTAAATACATGGTGAAAAGTAAAAAGTCCGGGGGAGGGCATGAAAGAAAAAGGAAATGAAGAAGGTAAAAGAAAAATAATGTTTGTGTGTGTTCGTACAGATAAACATGTACATATACAGTACATGGATGTGGATGTGGATGTGGATGTGGATTTCTTTACGAGAAACATTTCAAACATCCAAGATTCATCCATACAAAAACATTTGTGTAGATGAAATAAAGGTTATCTGTTGGGAAGACCTTTGTTAATACAGCGCAGCTTTTCTTGCCATTTGCTGATCTTCAACATTTGTCCAGAGGTAGAGAATGAATGGTCTTTCTGACCATTAGAGGTAAATAGAATCAGCCTGCACTAGCCAAATCTCCATTTCCATCAACACTTTCAGTGATTAATGCATCTTTTGTGTGTGTTAATTGCTTTTGTGTTGTTTTGTGGTCATATTGTAGTTTCACTCCTATGTCGTAATTGGTTGCTGTTTTCAGTTCTCTTTGAACTGTTCCAAATGTTGTTTTTCTTCTGTGGTTTATTAATGGCCTGATATGGGGTTTCATCCAGACTGAATTAGCTGCATTTAGACCCCATTGAAATTGAGAGCACTCTAGTTATTTAATTCATTTATTTGCAGGATTTCTATCCTGCTTTTTGGCCAGTGGATGAAGCTCGGGACAATTTATCATTTGTAATTATGATTAACTTCCCTTGCCTTTCATGAACAAAAGACATCTTACGTGGCTTAGCAAACCCCAGTTTATACTCACAATAACCCTGTGAGGGAACTTAGATTGAAACAAGGCAACTGACCTAAAATAGGTCCAATTTTTACATCTAAGGAGGGATTTAAACCTGGTCTCTCTCTAGTTCAAATCTAACATGATAGCTGCTGCACTTTGCGTGATCGGAAAAGGATTAGTAAGAAGTGCTCTGGCCTGGTGTGAGTACAGTACCTCTCTGCTATTAGTTACAGCACTCAACTCAATGTTTTTGCCCTTCTGGTTTTTTAGGGCTACCAGATCTGCCAAATCCAGATAATCCCCTGGTAACTGCAGTGATAGATCTCATAGCTGCCATCTAGTGGTCCACCAGATATTTGAAGTCCTGAGCTGGTAGCAACCCCCTCTCTTTTTAATAGAAAGATGGCATAGAAATATTCTGGACTGGTGAACAAATATTTGCTTGATTTACTTGCTTGTTCATGCAATTATTTATATACCTCCCATTTCCTTGTGCTCAGTAGGTCATAAAGCACTGAAGAGTCATTGTCATTTGATTTGGACACCCAACAGCATATCCCTCCATCTCTATGTAGCCACCCTGGCTGCCCATAGAGGAATTTTCTCCTGATGTCTTCTCTCTGGATTTAAGGGAAGCATGGGAAGACATGGTGGCACTGCGGGTTAAACTGCTGAGCTGCTGAGCTTGCCAATTGGAAGGTCAGCGGTTCAAATCCGTGTGACGGGGTGAGCTCCCGTTGCTAGTCCCAGCCCCTGCCAACCTAGCAGTTTGAAAACATGCCAATGTGAGTAGATTAATAGGCACCGCTTTGGCGGGCAGGTAACGGCGTTCCGTTTAGTCAGGCCGGCCACATGACCACGGAAGTGTCTATGGACAAACGCTGGCTCTTTGGCTTTGAAATGGAGATGAGCACCGCCCCCTAGAGTCGGACACGACTGGACTTAATGTCAAGGGAAACCTTTACCTTTACTTTTATGGGAAGATAAGGAGACTGCAGACACTAGGAGACAATTATCTGGGGAAAGGCAGGAAGCATGCATGTACTCCTCCATGTACACCATGTACTGAATAGCTAATATGAATGGTGTTCCCTGGTCAGACACCAGGGTTGGATAACACTTTGAATTAGATTCCCTCCTCCCCTCCCCACCAAAAAATGCTTCAGAGTGCATGGGAGCAACAATGTAGCACTTTTGGCAATTCTTTAAAGCAGCTACATCTTTTCTGAAGACTGAAGCAGGTGCTTCCAGCATTTGCTTAATTGTTGAATTGGTCAGCTCACTATTGACTCACCCAACGGAATGTTGTTATAGGGGTGTATGCCAGTGTTACAATTCCTTTTTGCTCAAATGAAAGGAAGGAGAAGGATTCTATTACCAAAATATTGTGGCAAGTATTATGATGTCTGAGAAAATTGATTCCTGGCCCAGAAGTCCCCTCAAAGGAAAGAAGGACTTAGAAACAACTGTGAGAAAAAAGAGAGATGGAGACACAGAAAAGAAGATGTCAGCGAGAACAACTAACCTGAATTCACTATTGATTCCCAATTTCTCTAACATAACACCTTCTGAATATGATTTTCAAACTCACACACACTGTGTGCAAGTGTGTGTGTGTTCATGCATGCATTTTTTTAAAAAAAAAAAACTACATTACAGAAACTGAGCAAGTGTGAACTTCATCAGAGATTTCCCTTCTTATATGGGTTTGGGAAGTGGAAAGTGAGACTCCAGTATCAGAGATTTGAAATCTGATGCTCATGAGATGTTCTGTCCATGCTGGTTGATCTGGCTAGAGCTGAAACAGGAGGAGGAGGAGGAGAAGGAGGAGGAGGAGATGGTCTGAAGGGCTCCAGATTGCATCCATATAATATTAGTACACCATAATAAATTTACATTGGCTTACATATTTATTTGTTTTTGCCATGATAAACACAGTGACCTTCATCATCTGCACAGTAATGATTAGAGTACTTGTCCTCCTCCCCCTCCTGACTAAATCAGGGTAATCTCTGGAGAAAGAACTCTGGGTTGTCCTAGCAATACTGCTCTCCCTGACCCCCAAAGCAATTTCTGCCCCTCCACCCCTCCACCACAGATACAACCAGCCCTCTTAGATCCCAGGATGAGCCTCAGCTGAATTTAAGCCCGAGTCATTTATAAAGGTTTGTCTGCAGAAAAGTAAAGAAAGTTTCCCTTCTGTTTTCCTTAATTGTCTGGTTGACATCAGTGGAACAGCACTAGCTGAAAGCTGGAGGCAGAAGGCTCCTCAATGCAAAGAGGCTCCCCTTTCCCCTCCCTTCTTTCCTGGTTCTTTTTTAAGAAAGCCTGTGCGGTTTTTCTGCTTCTCAGCAGAGTGATAGCTCCAAGTCCCTTTAATGACCTCCGAGAAACTGCATCAGGCCCTCTTTGCAGAGCTGAGGTTACTTCTGCCACAACCCTGTCTCTTCTTGCATGCCCCAGATATTGAACTTTCCCGTAACTGCAATTACAATATTAACCACAAAATGGAGATTTACAGATTGTTTTCAGCAACACCCATTCAATTTTACTTATATTTACACTCGAAAGGAAGAAATGAGGGTAAGTGCTGTTGCAACCGAAAGCTAGAGACCGAGATCAATAAGCAGCCAAGCCTGGGCTAATGAAGTACTTCTCTAAGGTCTATGGTTCCTTGATTCTGACTTTTGAGGTTGGCCTCTAATGTCTCATCCATTGACTTTTCCCGTAAATATATCTTATCTAGAGCCGGCTGAACCCTGAAAAAGCTAGAGATACTTGGTTTGGTAAGAATTGCTAATTAATGAAGTATATAAAACCTGTAGCTTTGTGTATTCTGGCTGTAATGAGAACTTGTGCAAATTCTGAATGTCCAAGCCTTTTGCCCTGAAACAGATTTACAGTGGTATGTCTTTTACAAGCCATGCCCCAATCTTATAGCAAAAAACATTATCGTAGGTTTTTGAAATCTAAACTCATATTGAAATGGACCATAACCGGAAGAAACAGTTGAATAATTAAGCCCAGAATCTGAATGCAAACTATCCTAGATGGAGCCCCAATGTTTTTAGGACAGAAATATCTGTCTGAAACAAAGTATGGAGGAGAAAATGATTCAGCAATTCCTTGCCTCAGGAGATATTTGCATGGGGGAAAAATGCAGAATTATTATTCGGCTTTCACCATCCTTTGTATCCTGCGGTGTAATTCCCACTTCCCATTTTAGTAATGCATACAAAAGGAGTGCTTTGGGGATAAAAGTTAATTTTAATTAAAATTAAGGACTTCAACAGAAGTATATGTATATGTACTGTATATGTATATGTATATAATAAAATGCTTTTAGGACCAGGTATTTGAAACATTCTGATGCATGTTTTCACAATTTTAAAAAAATAAAAAATAAAAAAACTTAGATAGATGAAATAGGAAAAATTGTATTTAGGATTAATCATGTGCAAACCTGATTCCAACTGCTCAATTCATCCCTAAATTAAGCCCTATCACAGATAATAATCATGTGCAAAAATGCTTTAAAACAGCATCATCTGCTTCAGGAAGCAAGTTTCCAGACATGTAATGGCCTTATACTGGAAGATGCAAATGTTACCAAAACTAAAAAAATCACATCACTCTGTTCTGAAAGCTTACAAAGAATTTTCTGCCCCCTACTGTAATCTTCCCTTTTTGGTTTTGCTCTGAAAATAGGAGGAGGGAAACCTAAAGATCATGAACCAAGAGCAGAGAAATCAGTTCCCTTTTTTTCTTTTTTTCTTCTTCTTTTTTTTTTGCAGAGATCATTCAGTTCCAGCAGCTTGTTAACTGCTAGCAAGTTCCTCATCAGAAAACAGGTAATACCACTTAACATTCCTTGAAGGGTGCCTGATGTTTTGACATATAAGCAGGTCACTTGGCAAGGTGCCATTAGACAGAGTAATGATATGATGTGATAAAGTGGCAAATCACTGGTTCCCTTCTGCTGGAAAATTTAAAGTCGTCTCTGAGCAGAGAGGTGCTGTCAGCCCTGGCAACCACAACTCTCCTCTTAAGAGGCTGTGGTGATTTGCTGCACTTCACAGCCTTCCTTGCTCAGCCCCTCTCCCCAGTTCAGCCAACCTGTTTTCTCGAACCTGCAATCAGTTTATATCAAAAGTTTGTGCAAGGGCAAATTGTTTTCCAATCAGGAATCAGTGCTGATTTTAATAGCAAGTGGGGCCTGCCATGAAATGTTGCAGAGTTGGTGAAGTGCTTCTGTGCCATTCCCCTGCTGATCAGGCAATTATTCTCTTCTCTAGGGGACCTCATTCCATTTGGTTTTCCAGACAGCATTTTGTGGGCACAATCAATTATGTTGGGCTATTTTGGATTCCATGTAGAATCTCCTTCTCCTTCTTCCCCCTTGTTTTTATAATTTTCTGCAAATCCAGCATTTTCCCTAAGCCTGCTCATATATACCTCTTGCGAAGATTGTGAATTCTTGGTGTCCTATGGATCTACTTGCATCTCCTGCCTTTAGAATTGCAACAGATGACTTCAGGCTTGGGAGAAGCCACAGCAGCAAATCACAGCAGACTTTGCCTGGAGCACCTCTGCATAACTGACCACCTTCCTTCCAACTAGCCTTTTATTAGAATTGAGTCATTAGGTCTAATCTCAGCCCTAGCCTGGATCAGTGCAGAAACAGGCAACCAGGCATCTACCAAAGGTGTTAGGCTTCAGGTCTTTGCAGTAAGAGTCCACAAAACTAATCTCAAGAGTTTGTGGGAGTTGTAGGCAGAAACATCTGGAGGAAATCAGGTTGGCTGCCCCTGGATTCCAAAGCAAAGATGTAGCAGAATTAAACCACTCTCCCTAAAAGGATATTGCCTGTAGCAACTCTGTGTGAGTCATTGGTTGTGAACTCACTTTAATGAGTTAAAGTTGACAGGCAATGTAACTGTTAGCCAAGGGCCTCAATTTCTTAGGATGCACTGTTAGGACCCACTCTTTCTTCCTCTTTCTGCCATGGAGAGAATAGCAAACAGCCCTTACTACTGATCAAATAAAATCTTTATTACAGTCGAAGACCAGCCCTTACTGAAGTAGAGTTAGAACTGGGTTACAAACAGCCTTTCAGAATTCTCCCCTGAAGGTGAGGCTAGAGCAACTGGGTGGACATCCCTATTTTTCCAAGGAAAGTATGTATTTTCCAGCTGTGTCTGAGTCCATCAACCAGCAGCTAGGTGGATGAACTCAGTTACAGTGGTGATGAGTGCACTGCTGGAAATCCTGAAAGACCAGGTTGGGTCTTTCAGATCGTCATGGAGAAAAATGAACAAGGAGATCACTAGGAATCCAGAACAACTTGATGGCACATAATCAATCAATCAATCAATCAATCAATCAATCAATCAGTGTCTGAAGGGCAGAACTCCCTCTGAAGTGGGTACAGGAGCACTGCTTCTGAAAGAAACCCATGTGAAGTCTCTCCTTGAAGCATGGGAAGCAGCAACTCTGGTGAAGAAATGCTTGTACAAGGAAAGAGGGGATCCTCTTCTCATCCACCCCTCCCCACACATAGACACACTCGACTCATCAAACTGAAGAAGTGCAGGAATTCTCTTTACCCCAAACAGAGGTGTCTGCAGGATCTGATGCTTTGGCTTTTAAAACTTGCAGGAGAATTTCTATGCCTGTACCAATCTGAGATGATTATTTTCCTGTGGATGTATGATTTTCTCCTGGGGTATAAAGCATCTGTTTCCTCTAAATTCCTATACTGCAGCTCTGGTGCTGGAGCCAAAGAAGGCCCACCTTTCCTTATGAAAGCAAATGAGTGATGGAGTTTTGCCCACCCACTCATTCCTTCCCCTTTCTGTTTTGGTGTCCTTCTTTCCACTCCTGTTCTCCAACGAATGAGCTGCGTGAAGTTTCCTTGTTAGTCCCACACAATGCATTTTGGGACCCACCATGATTTCCCAGCTGATGGGACTCTGATAGACTTCAACCTGATTTGCCTTTGTCGATTTTAGCATTGTCATGCTGAACAAAGCAATTAATGTGTCTTTAATTTGCACCTAACAAAACAGAAAGGAGGCATTTATGCTGTGTGACATGTAGACAAATTTTTCTTTAAAAACAAAGTTTCACGCTGTGACTACAATTAGTGTAATTGTCAGTTCCTCTCTTAAAAACAAATATGTATTAAAGGAAAAGCTACCCAGGCTCCCTCCTCTGGTGTGAAAATGAGACAATCAAAATCTATTGTAATTACCACAGTGATATTATAATTAGCAACGATTAAGTTATTCCATGCTGTTTTTTTTCCTCCTGGCTACAATTAAAAAAGTATATATCTTCCTTCTGCACATTACTGCTGATCATATTACCTCAATGCATGCCTAAGAAGTAGATAAATTAGAAGTAATTTTGAAGCAGAACTCTGTGAAATGCATCTATCTTTCAAAATAATGGAGTAACCCTTTCTTACAGTTTATTCTCCCTTCCCACCCACCCCCTTTAACGTCTGGGCAAGAAAGATCCTTTAAAATATTTTCTAGGCCATATGAATAGTAAAAAAATTAAAAATACTAGGGGGAAAACTACTTCATATTTATTTTTTGGAACTGTCTAGGTTTATGCACATGTGCATAAATGATAGGATCATGTAAAGTTTCATTGCCTTAGCATCAATGAGTTGAATTGCTTCATTAAATTGAATTGTCAAAACAGTGAAAAAATGGAATAGAGTATTTGATTCAACTTTCCAGATCAATCTGGTCTCAGTCGAATTCTCCCAAAAAAACTGGTTCCCTAAATCATACTGGAATCAGTTTACATACTGCTAATAGACATGCACGCATGAATCTATTAGCTCCAGGACATACACATGTTTGTCTGGGGTTATGTCTAGTTTTTTAGTTTTTAGAGAATGATGGAACAGGAAGGAACTATTTTGGTCATCAAGCCCATGCTGTATGTCAATTAAATTATCCCTGAGAGATGGATGTCCAGCCTTGGTGTGAACCCATCCAGAGAAAAGGTAGTCCAGCACTTTGCCTGGTTATTGTTCCACAGCTGAAATTTGTTTAAAATAATATGGTTTCTTTCTGAATTAATTGTACATTTTAAGATGTATTTAAGGTTTTATTCATGCATACCTCTTCCTGAGCTGATACCAGACTTGGAAGCCAAAGTTATGAATACTAATACAACCTTTATTATAGGGTTGCAGTAACAGAATCTTGCAAGTCTGAAAGTGCCTCTCTGACCCACCCCCGTCTTTATCTTTACAAAAACTAGGGAGGAACAAGTCTGAGATGCTTTCTCAAATTACGTTTCTGCTTTGGACTCATTTCTTGTATCTGACCATCGTCTTGGTTGTGGCTTTTCCTCCTGTTCCTCAAGGTTATTCACATCCCATTACATCTGATCTCAAGGTCACTTGAAAGTATTATTGATCAACAGGCATAGATACCTACAGAGCTGAGCTTGGAGAAAGATTGCAAAGGGTTGCAGGATTCTGTTATTATAGCCTATCTTTATAAAGTATAGTTCTAGTCTTCCTGTGGAGTTGATTTTCTGGTCTGGTCTACCTGGTGAGGCTCACATCAATCTTGCAAGCCTCACTGTGCTTTACCTCCCCTCCTTCTTGCACCCCAGTGAATCGGGGAGGAGCATGCCTTAGCCTCCTCTGAATACTGTCTCGCTTTTCAGGACTTAAAGAATGTTTCATCCCTCTTTTCTTGTGTAATAGTTCTTGCATAGTTCTGTCAAGGTCATCCTCCCTACAATCCCCTCCTCTGCACTCTTGCCAGCTATTCCAAGGAAAACTGTTTTCACGTTCAGCTGGCTGATTGGCTGGCTGGCTCCAACTTGTTATGATACAAAGAAGTAATTCTCAACATGAGACTTTAACTGGCTGAGGAGTGGAAGTCGGTTTGACATATCTGGAGGGCACCAAATGGGGTCAAATGTTTTAAGTTATTATGAGCTTCCAGCTGCTTAATAGTACTATTGTACTTTACATTGTACTATTCTTGGGTATGCTTCATACAGTGGTTTTCCATCCGGAGAAGGGTTTGTGTGTTTTAAGGGAAGTCTTTTTGCTCTAAGACTAAACATCTCTCTATCTTCCTTCCTTTCTTCCTTCCTCTCTTTTCCTGAATCCACCATGCTGCTGTCCTGAAGTGGCAACATTCCAGGACTAAAGACAGAGAGCCCTCTAAACCCAGACCAATGTAATTTTTGTTCCCTGCTAAGGGCTGCTCCTTTCAAATGACTCTGAGATGGAATCAGTGATTGAGCCCCGCTCCCCACCCCCCTGTTCTTTTCATGGACATGTCGATAATGTCCCTATTGGTATCTCATCTTTGCAAACAAATGCCTGAGCCTTTTCTTGTTGAAAAACTAGCCACCACTTCATGTAATCGACTGAGCCTCACTGCAGGCAGAAAAAGTGGGAAGGGCCAGGTTTGCATGACAAAACTGTCACTGTATCACTTCTGGTTTTGCAAAATTAAAGGTCTCTTCCTGTCAAAATGCCAGCCCCTATCGGTGGGCCAAGAATTTGTGAAGCCTGGTATTTGAGCAGAAGGAAGTGATCATCACCCAGACAGGTGCCAGTTTAAATTTGCAAGCCTTTGAAGTCAACACAGACTCAATGGCAGCATGCTCTGTCTGTCTCTCTGTCTGTCTCTGTCTCTCTCTTTCTACACTTCCTAGAGTCCTTGGATTTGCTGACCTTAAATTTAAACGTATGAATAAATAGACCACGGCACCTGATAAAACATGTACTTGAATCTTCTGTATCTCTAAATCATCTGGCTCTGAATCTTCAGACTTTCTCATCTTAGGGACTTGAGGACATCTCCATCTTTAGGTTGAGCTTTACAGCCTGAGTTCTGGGGCTGGCAAAGATAGCTCAGGCACAGCTCTCTCTCAGGGCCCTGAGCTTTTATTTTTGCTTTGCTCTTGAACAAGGCAAAACATCTTTGAACAATACAAAACTGCCTTTGAAATGGTTCTGCTTGCCACCCACCTTACATCAAATGGAAGCCACTATGGTGTTGTTGGGCTTGGACCATGGAGACACAAGTTTTTAAAAGCCACTTGACCACAGAACGGTCTGGGGTTAGTCATTCTATCTCAGTCCTGGGGTACAGTGAGGCAAGACCCCAAAGAATGCTGATTTGAGCTTCCTGAACAAGGTTGAGATATACACAGAACAAACATGAAAAGAATATGCTCCGGTACAACTGTCTTTTTCTTAAGATGTCAGTTGAGAAGAACACTGCTTTAATTTTGAGGAGCATCTCTTACCCCCCCCCCCTTTTTTTTTCTTGGAGAAGTTAAGAGCAACACCATTTGCTTTGTCCTCAACTATCCTTTCATGTGAGGTTCTCCAATCCCTTTGAAAAAAGAGGAAAAAAAAAACTCTCAGGAATGTAATAAGAAGAAAAGTGCTCTGTGACATTCACATGACAACCCAATGTTTTGCTGTAATTTCCAAGCACTACTCTTTGGCCACTGAAATAGCCCGTCTGCTTTGAACTTCCATCACCACTGAATTCAGAGTAAAGACCTTCTTACCACAAGGCCCATTGTTCCTCTTGCTTTCAGCTCCATGGAATCCAGTAACTGTTCATGCTGCATTTGGCTGATGAACTACATTTCTTCCCTTCTTTAGAAGATTGCTGGTGAAGAAGAGAGACAAATGGACCTAGCGGAAGATGCAAGGATACAATTGAAGGGGAGCACTTTTTTAAAAGGCAAGGGAATCCAAGCACCGTGTTCATTACCAGTCAAGACTGATGGACTTGGACAATGTTTCAGGAGCTTTTGGTTTTAGATAAACAACTTCACCAAGGAGATACTTTTCAGTGTGTTAGGATTATAATGCCCAGCATTCTCAGTCATCCTGTTACATTTTTTAAAATTATAGTCTCAAAACTTTTAAAGGACCCAAGGATGGAGAAAGCAATAATATAACTTTAGCTCTAGCTGCTACAGATGAGATTTGGAATAGGAACAGCAAAGATGTTGCTGCAATTCCTCTGGAGCACTAGCTCTGTTTCCCCTTACTTTTCCTAGCCTGCTCCAGCCCTCTTGCCAAGACTTTTTGTCTTCTTCATTTTGCCTGCTGTGCTCCTAAACGTTAAGCTGAAAGCAGCCAGAAATTCAATCTTTACCCTGGCTCTTGGTAGAATAAGACATGTCATCCAACATCATTTTTCTTTCTGCTTGTTTTTACCCCTGTCCTTCTCTCACCTTCTTTCTGATAGACATTTTGGCTCAATGTACACCTGCTCATAAATCTGGCTTTCAATTAAATTTCCCTAGAACTCTATCATCACAGCAGGTGGCAGCATCTAGCTGACCTTGGCAGTCCTCAAAAAAGCCAAGCTGGGTTGGATTTGGTTAGTACTCTGATGGGAAAGGACAAGGGAATTCCATGGGTGGGGGAAACCAGAAAGCCAACAAAAACATTCCAGAAGTCTGCAGTAACAAATCACTCCCATACTTTTGGCAAGAACATTGATATGTCCATGTAATCACCTCAGTCAAGCTAGAAGGAGGCTTGATTTGACTAGAACTTCTAATTCTAGTTGGCATCCTTTTCCAGGATGTGTGCATAAGTTCTCCTATTATCCAGTTTGAAACCTCTTTCTTGGTTTAGATTCCTAAATGATGCTTAATGAATTAGCCTTACGTTCCAAGATTCCTTAATATCCACCATCACACATTTTCCATTGGAGGCAGGAGAGTGCACATCTGAGATAAATAATGTAATTTCCCCATGCAAATTATGCTTATACAGGCACTACTGTTCTCGATTGATTAGCACATTAACATTGATTGGGGATGTTCTTGCCTTCCTCCTTTGTAATATTGGAAAGCAACTTGACAGTAATTAAATAATCATTTCATCACCAGGAGTGATTGAATTTGCCTAATTCTTGTAGAACTAAGTATTGAAATCCAAAATCTTATAGAATTGTATTGATGGATACCCAAGGAGCCAGAGAAGGGCAAAATTTAATGTAGACCTTTTGAATTTCAGAGACTTTAAAAAATGGGGAGAGAACAATGTTTAGGAAGTCCTTTTTTTTCACAACAAATATTTACAGTAAGAAGAGCTCCCAAAATTGTGAAAATAATGAAAATGGAGGACTAAAGGAGGACTATGATGTCTAGGCAATAAAAATCCAGATTGGTAGAAAGAGTTAAAGGTTTTCTTAACTCCTTGATGTCATCTAGTGATCATCTGGATTTTTTCCACTCCATGTATGGTAGTCTTATTTTAAGCCATAATTGGGTTTGTCTGTTTGACCTTAGCTTGTTAGATGAACCCACTATTGTGAACTGTACGCCACAGTTGATCTTTTCCTTGTAATGAGAACCCAGACAATAGTGGGTTTTTTCCAACAAACTATATTTAAACCAATCACAGCTAGGTGTATTATGTGAACCCAGCCACCGTAGAGTACTGGACCCCACTGTGGTCAGTGTGTTGGACTAAGAGTCAGAAGACATACAGTAGTTTCAAAGCTTCATTCAAAAATAGCTCATATTTCCCCATCTGTGAGCTTCATCATGGTCACTGAACTATGATGAAACTCATTGTATGACTTCAGGTTAGGAATGATTGCAGCATAAAAAATCTTGTTTGCTTAAATGCTTCTATTAGTTATGCAGCATTCCAGTCAAGTACTTTATTTTAACGTTCGTGTGAAGTTCTGCATTCATTTACACTCCCTCCTTTCACTTGCAGCTTGCCAGAAAAGTTATGTAACAGCTTTTGTTAAAAAAGTTATCTCAACTACCTTGTGTTTACTCATGATCTGCCACTCATTTGCAAATCACAGATATTTACATACTTTCCCAGGTGTGCAACTACATCATGAGCCAACAAGGAAAAGCAGTCATTTTGCGTAGTAATATGTTTGATATTATGTAGCTATAAAGAATTTGCAGAATCAGTGATTTACAATACTGCTAGACAGAATGCAACATTTGAAAACTGTCTTTAAAAGAAGAGCAATCATTACCTACCTGTCAACCCTTTAAGGTAGTCCAGACAGGAAACCAAAACCATGAGTACTAACACTACCTACATTGCAAGGTCATAGTAACAGGGTCTTGCAAGTCTGAAAGTTCTTCCCCCTCCCCTGCCTTTACTTTCCAGAGAACTCAGGAGGATCACTTCTGAGATGCTTTCTCTACCCCCATTCCTCCTTTGGACTCAGATTTCTCTTATCAGACAACTGTCTAGACTGCAGCTCTTTCTCCTGTCTCCCAAGGTTATTCTCACAGCTCATTACATCACCAAAGGCTTGAGACTATGCATAGCCAGTAAGGCATGAAGTTGTAAACTTCATGCTAAAAGAACAGAATCCAGAAACAGGGGATCGATTTATGTATTTAATTTTATTTATATAGCCGCCCATCTCAGACCACTGACTCTGGGCAGCTAACAATACTAAAAAACAGTCAAACAATTAAAACAATACAGAAAATTAAGTATTAATATAGCCAAGAGATATTAAAATCCACCAGTGTCAGCACCACCATGAAATGGGGCCCTTCGCACAAAGCCAGGTCTTCAAGGCCTTCTAAAAGGCCAAAAGGGTCAGGGCCATCCTAATCTCAGGAGGGAGGATCTTCCAGAGGGCAGGCACCATGGCAGAAAAGGCAGACCTCCTGGTCCCCGCCAACTGACATTCCTTGACTGATGGGACCCAGAGCATGCCCATCCTGCTGGACTGGATTGGATGGGTAGAAACAACTGGGAAAAGATGGTCCCTTAGGTAACCCAGTGCCAAGCCATGAAGGGCTTTAAAGGTGACAACCAGCACCTTGAATTGCACCCGGAAGCACACCGGCAACCAATGCAACTCACGTAGTAGTGGTGCTACATGCGCCGAATAGCCGACACCATTTACAACCCAGGCAGCTGCATTCTGCACCAGCTGAAGCTTAGGAATGTTCTTCAAGGGCATGTAGAACATGTCGCAATAGTCCAGATTCTTTCCAATATGAAATTCTTTTGCATCGCTACTCTGGGCCCATCATTCTGTCTCAGCCTGGTTCACTTCAGCAAAATAGTTGATTATCCAAGTGTGTGAACTTTTTCATCAATAGGATTTTAAAAATGTAGAATTCGGATGAAATGCAGATATGGAGATGATGAAATTGAGTGATTTGTCCATCTGGCTGAGGACTTTGCCATGCGTAGCTCTATGAACTCTGGCTTTAAATCACTAGATAGCCACCCGTGTGTGATACGTTTTCTACCAACTGTTTCTTTTCTGCCACGTTCCTAATATTTTACATCTCTAGAGCAGACACTTACAGCATGATCTTCTCCATGTTGGGATCAGCTGAGCTTACTGAATGTGGCAGCTGTCTGAGAATAGTGATTAATCCTTTTTAAAAGAACTTATTCAAACTTTCATTTTTCTTAATGTGAATAATGTAAAGCTAAGGTAGTTAAACATCTGTCTCTGGATTCCAATGACTAAACCTAGAGGGCTCTTCTTATATTTTTTTAAGTTGTGCTCAGACATATATCTCTATTTTGTTACTGTTTCAAGTACTTGCAGAAGAGTGGATGAGACAGGCAAGTGACAACTCAATTGTCTCTGTTCCCTTACAATGCCTTTAGCACAGAAATGTCTATAGATGAATGGTATTTATCTTGCAAACAGTATAAGACCTTGTACAGGTTGCAATGGCAGTTCTGGTTGCTGCTTTGTACAAAATACAGTCAGGTAGACAAAAACCACAATTGTTGAATAATAGGGATTATTCACAGGGGTTCCATTCCAGCGTATAACCCTAAATAATGAATCATGAATGACAAGATCTTAAGTCTCTAGGGACTAGAGTTAGGTTCCAAGACCTGGAAAATTACCAGGAAGGTACTGGGAAGGTTGGCAGGTATGTGGCAGGAAGACCAGGGCTGGCCAAGCTGAAGGAAGAAGATCATTGACAAGGTGGGGGAGTTGAGGTACAATGCATGATTTTGTTGTTGTTTGTTGTTTATTTGTTTAGTCGCTTCCGACTCTTCGTGACTTCATGGACCAGCCCACGCCAGAGCTTCCTGTCGGTCGTCAACACCCCCAGCTCCCCCAGGGACGAGTCCGTCACCTCTAGAATATCATCCATCCACCTTGCCCTTGGTCGGCCCCTCTTCCTTTTGCCTTCCACTCTCCCTAGCATCAGCATCTTCTCCAGGCTGTCCTGTCTTCTCATTATGTGGCCAAAGTATTTCAGTTTTGCCTTTAATATCATTCCCTCAAGTGAGCAGTCTGGCTTTATTTCCTGGAGGATGGACTGGTTGGATCTTCTTGCAGTCCAAGGCACTCTCAGAATTTTCCTCCAACACCACAGTTCAAAAGCATCGATCTTCCTTCGCTCAGCCTTCCTTATGGTCCAGCTCTCGCAGCCATATGTTACTATAGGGAACACCATTGCTTTAACTATGCGGGCCTTTGTTGTCAGTGTGATGTCTCTGCTCTTGACTATTTTATCGAGATTTGTCATTGCTCTTCTCCCAAGGATTAAGCGTCTTCTGATTTCCTGACTGCAGTCAGCATCTGCAGTAATCTTTGCACCTAGGAATACAAAGTCTTTCACTGCTTCTACATTTTATGCCTGTGCAAAACAATGAATGGGACAGAGCCACCTACCAGAAGCTGAATATGCAAAACCTTTTACTGCAGATAACAGGTATGGTGTGTATTTATAAACCACATATACACATAATCATGGAGATCACAGATAACAAAGGTCACCTGTAAGTATTAATTACATTGACCACCAAGAAGACCCATGTTGTTGGTTTCATCCCCACTGGGACTCCTCAGATATTATTTTATGGGGCTCAGATTTCTTCCTACCAGGAACTGAACTCTTAGACCTTCACACATTAGATGACTATATACAGTGCATTAGCTTTACCTGAGGGACCGTCTCATCCCCATCACATCGACCCGCCCCACCTGGTCAGGCAGGGAAGGCATGCTACGGACCACATCAGTAAAGGAATTCCATCTAGCGGGGTCCAGGAGGCAGGCCTTCTCTGCAGAGGTGCCCTCCCTTTGGAACATCTTGCCCCTGGAATTGAGACGGGTTTCCTTGCTCCCGGCCTTCTGGAAGAATTTGAAGACCTGGTTCTGCCGCCTTGCTTGGGATAGGAAAGGTAACAGCTCCACCTGGGGATGGTTGGCACCACAGCACCCCCTACTGACTGGGATTCCAGCTCCTCTTGGGTTTTATATCTATTTATTCTATTTGTATTCCTAGATGGTAATTTTAGGTTTATACATTTTTATTATCTCTTATTGTAAACCTCCCAGAGTCCCCCATTGGGGGAGGTGGGCAGTGGTATGAATTTAAATAATAAATAAATAAATAAATAAATAAATAAATAAATAAATAAATAAATAAATAAATAACCAACCAACCAACCAACCAACCAACCAACCAACCAACCAGGTCCTGGTGCTCAGTGGTGGCAGGAAGATATAGATGATATAGATATATGCTCTGTTAGAATGGTATATACAATCCACTTTAACTTCCCAGAGCAGAGAAATATAAATGTTATGACATGCCCCTATGTACTGAGTCAAAATACATGACTTCCACACATCCCCTTTTTATTCCTTTAACCTCAAGATGGAATTTTAAAAAAATCCTGACTATGCCTCTTAACTATCCCATTACTGTAAAGATATTAGCTCCTGAACTTAATTAATAAAATCAATCATAATTTTATTCCACCATTCACAGAGTCAATGGACAATGCACTCACTTTTCTGAAGAGCTTTCCTTTAATTTTGTCCTTAATAGAGATGGAAAACGAGCTGGTGATACAGAAGAGACCAACTACAGTAGTCTTTGCTGCACATAATAGAAGTTACCTTCTCATGAAGGAGAAAAAGGAGGAGGAGGCCAGGACATGCCACATCTAGCAAGAACACAAAGCTTTGATAGTTTGCCTCTGTCATTATGGCCATGATGAAAATGCACTGACAACACTTCTAGAGTCGGTTTTATTTCTATCAAGTTTCTATCAGCGGCATTCTTTTTATTTTATATTTGGTAGCTTTTCAGTGTTGAAAGATTGGAAGTGCCTTTCAGGACAAACCAGGTGACTCAGAAAACACAAGAAGAGCACAGTGCTGTGGTTCCTAAAACAGTGGATCCTAAAAATGAAAGGGTATGTCATTTTCCTCTTAAAAAGTCAGAGGAAGCGGTCCATCCTGAGGGAAAGGAATTTGACGTCTCATCTCTCCTAATGATTCCCTCCTGGTTGTTTCAGAAATGTCTCATGGATTGGACTAAGAGTGATGGGAGCAGGTCAGAATCTGATGGATTGCAAGGCCTCTGCTTCAGCCTTCTGTCACACCTTTGTTCTGAGGTGGAATTTAGATGAATTGCTTCCTGAACAAAACCGTTTTTCCCTCCACCTTTCATGACTTTCTATGGGGGAAAACAGTTGTAACAAAGCAGACCCATCAGCTGTCAGATGTCCTCATTTCTACCTGCTAGATGACTTCAAGGTCAGAATGACCTGAACTCATGATTGGATTGCTTTGCCTAGTGAGTTTGGAGATGGCATCTTGACCTTGAAGCTCAAGTCTTCCATGAGAAGCACCAATACAGGTTGGATGTCTTACATAGCAATGTCATGAATTCACTGCCTGGAGAATTATCTGTGGGATTGCAGTAAAGTTAAGCAGCTGAGGTACTGACTTTTTGGATCCTGCATATGACATAACATCAGTAGCACAGTTTGTTTCCTTTCTTCAATATAGCCCTTCCTTCTCCATTCAACAATTGAAATGAAATCCTTTTTTTCCCCTATTCTTCTACTTTGTTCTTTCATATCTATTAAATATGGCTTTTCACCTCCTAATTGTACCAGTTCTTAACCTTCCTTCCTTCCTGACTTCCTAACTTCCTCTCCTTCCTCTCTCCTTTTTCTCTCATCTTGTTCTCATAGCTATCCCTAGCTAACCACAATGACACCAAAATGATGAAATGAGTGTTGTGACATCACAACGCAAGCTTCACCCTTGCATACTTGCCTTGTGGCATTATATCCCCCCATGGATACCAATGTTCTATTAAATATAATCCATCATTTATCTTCCTTCCTTCTTTCCTTCCTTTGTAGAAGGGGCAAAGAAAGAAAGCATCTCAGTAATAGTGCACCTCTGGCAGAAGTCGAAGTCCCTGGAAACTCTGCTACCCTTTTTCTAACCCTTTGCTCAAAACCTTCAAAGCTGAATGAACCAAGAGCATACTGAATCTGGGTTGAAGGATCTTCCCTAACCATTCTCCAGCCCTTGTAAAATATAAGCTGATGGTTTGAGCCATCAGTCCTTTATTGGAGGTTTAATGTTTCCCTGAAAGGAAGACACTCCTTGGTGATCAATTTCCACAGGGTAACCAGAATGGGTTTCCTGTAGAATGATTGTTCGTCTTTTCCCCTTAGACACAAATGTGAGTACTTTGTCATTGTCCCCTACCCCACCCAATATAACATTGATGGATTTCATGCTGAATGGGTATTGGGTTTTAGTTAAACATGACAGGGGGAGAGATTTATAGCCAGGAGCCAGAGAAGTGGTTTGAAAGGGCTTGCTAAATGCTTCAGTGCACAACTGTGTGCCTGGCAGCTCCCTCCTCAGTCAAGAACCCCAGCTGGCTCCATAGGCAGTCCACCATCCCTGCAGCCCCTCTCCTTGAAAAGCCAAGGGTTAATAATGATATAAGGTTTCTTTCTTTGACATTTCAAAGTAAACAGGACTCAGGGAGCAAGCTCGTTTGGGTAACACTGTGCTAATGAGGACAAATGATATTCTAATCAGGTTTCTCCATTATTAATTCACTGTTATCCCTCACTATTGGCCTCATCTTTCGCCCCTGCAACCCCCCTTCCCCCCAGTTTCTTTGTGCCCGGTTGAAACTTGCAAAAGAAATACAGGGTAGAGAGGGACGCCCCCACCCTTGACACTTGTTATTCACATTAAAGAGTCTTTCTTCCACTTAGTGGGGGTGTAGGTGTTAAACAGTTTAAATTCCACCCTCTTTCACCATTGTATAAATGGAATAAAGTACAACAAGGAGCTAGTGGAAGAATGCATGAGGATGGGGGGCATGGAATCTCAATAATTTAATCACATTATGCAGCTTCTCTTTGACAGCCAAATGTTTCAGTTATTTGTGTGGGAAATCCAAACCGGCTTCTCAGTTGGCGATTCCATAGTATAACTAAATAATCATTATCAAAAAGATCCCTATAAATTAAGGGCTTTTCCTCTTACCCAGACAAGAGATGTTTTTCCAATTGTTTGTTTTTATTTCTTCCCCCAGGGACCGCTGCATTATTTATTAGATTAATAAGCAACATCTTTCCCTTAGTGTATTTATTTATTGAAGAAATGTATTCATTCCCTGAAATGGGGCTGAAAGAAACTTACAAAAAATATACAGTGCATTTTTCTCTTCCTTGTATCCTATTGCAAATCGTAAAAAAATACAAGCTAGAGTAATACAAATGCAAGCTTAAAAAAATCTTATTGTGTTAGATCTAGAGAAACTTAAGAACAGATAAAAATCAAATTATAATTAAATGGCATAAGCCAATCATGGCTGTTAATTCCTGTTTTCAGTAGGCCTGCTTTAAGCACAAAGAGTTGGGAATCCTTTCCATTTAAAACAATATACCACAAATCAATACAACAAGAATAAAAATCACACATTGTTGTAAAGAATACACTATCCCAAAAGCCATTTCCTGATACCAGGCAAATTGTTGGTGGCAGGAATCTCACAGTTCTGATCAAAACAGGAAGTAGTTCTAAATAAAGAAAATGGAATCCAAGTTCAGCTTTCAGTTGCATAAATATAGGCCAAGTAACCGAAATTTTCCTTTCTAGATGCAGAACTGGAAATTCAAATATAGGAAATCCAAATGTTGCATGAGTGTGCATGCCACTGCAGCTTTTTACTCAGCCTTTGGAGATCTAGAAATCTGAACAATTTAACCACTTCCTCCATATCAGAACAATTCATAAACAAAATGACAATTAGAATAGAAAAAATAGGTTACAGGAAGTGTTGAGGTTGTACCTATCTTCTTTTATAGGATGTATTTTATTGGTCAATGACCAAAATAAAGTTTCTTCTCCTTCTTTTACCTTTCTTCAAATATCTCCTCTGGAGTGAAGTTTTCCCAGTGATTTCCTCTCACCCTACTCTACCTAACAGTCCTGAAGGGAAAAGAAGAGGAGCATAATGTTGATCTCTGAAGAAAAACACATTATACAAACATGATAAATACTTTAAGGAATTTGCAGCTTTCCTCAAGAACTGAGAAAAGCATTTAACCATACTCACCTAACAAGCATTTATTCCTCCTCTTCAAAGCGACGTTGCATCCAAGTATGGTATGCCTTTGTGAGTATTTAGACATATGGGTTACTCTACGGTTGCAGAAGTCCTCAGCTGCAGCTAATAAGGCTGGCTGCCCAAGATGTGGAAGCAAATAAGCAAGCAAGCATTGAAAGGTGAACCTGAAAATGGCAACATGCTAAATTGTCACCATGCTTTTTCCTACTAATGACTAATATTTTAATTAATAAAAATGCAATGGATGTGGCATTTTATTTTATTTTATTTTATTTTGGTAACAGTGAAACATACAATTTCACAAAAGCTCCTGGTTTTCTTTCATTATTAGGTGATGTTCATTCGGAGGTGGGGGGGACGACAAAAGAATTTCCCTTCCTTCCTTCCTTTCCTGCAATAACTAATGTTGTGTGATATTCTGCAACCAATCAAGTTCTATGCTGAAAATATCATGTTTCCCTTGACAACTGGAAAGTGCATCATTTACCTATGAGTAGTGGTCCATTGAAGGGCACAACCTAACTACACTCTTACAACCTGACACATGTTACACCATGCAACTAAACATTTAAAATAATTGCACTGCTGGATTGTATGCTCCACCCTTCTCAAGCATGATGCTTTCTGGGCAGTTTGAGCATATCATTTTTCAGAGGAAGGAGGAGATCTGAAATGAGTCCTAGGTTTTTAAAGAAAGGGAAGATACATAATTAATTAATTTTTGAGCTCACTGCTGCATAAAGGCTGTTTTAGAGCTGGAAAAAGGTAGAGAAAGGAACTGAAGAACTACTAAGATGATGGAAGTTTGGGGTTAGGGACTAAGACCCCGACCTTGTCACATGCTCACCTGCTAAACTACAACTAATTTGTATGGACAGACATTATGGATGGAGATTATAAACATCTCAGAGGTGTCAATTGAATCAGGAGGTTTTATCAAAATGACAAGGTGTATATTGTGACTTTGTAGCAACAGCTCTGTCCCGTGTATGTGTGTAGGTGCATGATACCATGGCTGCACATACAAAAGGTGTGGGGTTTGCATTATGGCATTGTACCGAAAATTTTGTCACTTCTCCCCCTCCACACCCACTCCCACCCCCATGGATGCCCAATACCCTTTTCCCAGCTCCCTCCCTCTCTCCCCGTCTCTGTGTGGAAAGAACTTCATGATCCTCCTGGCAACATATCTTTCAGGGCATGAATTCCAAAGCCCTTTTCCTCCTCTAAAACTCACAGATCAGCGCAGGAATGGGATGGAATGGATTTATGAATGAACAGATGTAGAAATAAAATCAGCCAATCTCTTTCTTTCTAGTCCTTCAGAAAATGAATGCCTCTAACCTTTTGGGAGGAACCTTACAGTAGCAACCTCAAGAGACAACCCAGCAGTACTTCCTGGAAAATTAGTCCTGAGAATTCTTCACTGGCAGGCAAAGGTATGGCCAAATATAAGAAACATACTTTAGACTTTTTCATTGAGTTGTAGCATAATTTCCTAGTGGAAACTTGCTATGGCCCTTCACGTTGCTGCAAATGAAATACCTGATACCATGGTGTTAGAGTTCAGGAAGAACTTTGTCTCTTTATGTTTGGTGTAGCCTCCACTGAACCTGCTCAGCTTTCAAGGTTAGTTAAGGCAGATAAATGGCATATTAATTGTTCTTGTAATGTTTCAACAGCAAAAACTGATTGATGGGACCTCAAGTTATAATTAAATTTGAAAAGATCCCATTCTTCCATGAAACCACGAGGCAATGATAATTTGCACAGTCTCATTTAGTAACTACTGGCTTCAAGTCACTTCTCAAGCAATGATAATTTTGGAGTCATTCAGCTAGACCCAACTCTAACTTTAGAAAGTAAAAAAGAAAAAAAAAAGTTCTTCTGGGATGATATTTTCCTTGTCTGCCTTTTAACTGGGCTGAATGAAGCTTCAATGAAGTCAATGAAGTTAAAAGCTCTGATGTGAAGGGGGTTCAGCCAAATCATCCCTTTGAATCAAACACTTGCACTGAATCACCAAACTGAGGCAAAGTATTAAATGAAACTGGGTGCTTTCAAATCAATTTGTTGAGTTGAGGGACTTTTATGCATGAGTGCACACTTTATATCAAATTGATAATTCAGATTGAGGTGACTTGATTCAACAACTGGAATTAAGTGAACTCAGTATTGGATTTGGGGAGAGTTATACACTTTCGCTTTTCATGATTCTACTGCCAGACTCAGAGTATTTTGATCAGCATAGCTGGCTTATGGACAGACAATTTCTGGCTGTCTTAATTATGTAATTCCATTCCTTCTGCATTAATCTTTGAATCAGGAGTCACATTAATACGTATTTTCTACTTAAATGTGCCTATTGATTCATTTCAGTTTCCAAAAATTGTACATGTAAAAATTAAGTGGCTAGCTGAGGTCCCCTCTATGTGTTAAGCTGAGTTGTACCGATCAGACCTTTTCACCAAGAAGTCTGCCAAGACCGCTCTGCTCAAGAATCTTAAACTACAGGCAAGAGATTCAGACAAATAGCACCTTTCAATGCAATATGATTATCCAATTGCATTTCTTAGCAAAATGGTGCAGTCTGAAGAGAAGTGGCTTTCTTTTAAAAAATTCAAAGCTATATTGAAGCAGTAAAGAAGAATGTAATAGGCCCAAGTTACCCCTCTCCATCCTTTGACTGGCTTGGAATTTGGAGAGTTCCCAAGTCAGGAGGACATCAGTAGATTGGAAAAGATTGGAGGGGTATACAGTCTTTTGGGGGGCAAAACTATGTTTAGGTTTTGACTGGTGTCACATTCAAAGATATAGATTTTTGGCCATATATGTCCGTTTTAGAGAGGCACCGTTGGCTTTTATGTGGCCCAGGGGGAAAATAGTTTATAGATATATAGACTGGAAGATGACCTCTGTATCCACTTAACTAATATAATGTTTATAATTCAATCATAGTAATTATGTATGGTCTTAATATACTCTGTTAAGAAGTGCCAGAATCATGCAGCTATGCAGCAGTCTGAGTACGGTGCTTTCCATCATGGGTTTCCTGTTGTCCATGAAAGCTATATGAGATATAAAAACACAGATATGCTTTTGTTGATAGATTATGTCAGAATGCTGTATTGTATGAAGAAATGTAGTTCATATGGTTTGGGTGTATCCTATTATTGCCACATTGGGGGCTGAATTTAATAGGATTATTAATTCAACCTGGGATCAGTCACTGCCTGTGGAGGTTGCATATGTTCTTCCTGAATATATCTCCAATGTTTGAAATTTATTGAGACCTCAAGAATTACAACATTTTCAGGTATAAGGGTTGTCAAAGAATTGTCATACGGCTGTGGAAGAAGGTATCTACAGCAGGTTTACAGCAATGAATTGTGGCTAGCTATCATTCACCAATATTTTAATTAGGGTTAGCTTTCTTAAAAACAATTGTAACTGTATTGACAAATTGTTTGGAGTTGTTCTGCTTATAACATTTCCTTCCTTCCTCCCTCCCTCCCTCCCTCCCTTCCAAACTGATACATGTTTTTTTCTATGAGTGTATCCTTCTGTTAATTAGCTTAATATATATTAAATAATTTAAAAGTACACAAAAAGACATGAAACATGTTTGCAAAGCAGTTAGAATGTCACATGGGGGGGAGGGGGGTTCCAATTGCCACTCAGTGAGTGAGTCACTTAGTCCCTGACCTTGGGCTAATCATTCTCTCCTGATCAAACTCCTTTGCTGGATTTTGTGAGGAGGGGGCAGAGAACAACGCCTTAAGCATACAGAAGTAAAACTCGAGTGAAACTGATACCTTGAGGGTTTGTTTGTTTTTAAACCACCCTTCCAATCGCTAAAAATGGATTCTTCTTCCTTTGCCACACATTGCAGATCATCTGTGTACTCCACACACTTTGATGGGCTTCTACATATCTCTCTGTGTTTACAACCATCCAGGCATCCCATATGTCTGGATGATCTAGGTGAAGCTTAATAGCAATCAAATATGTCTATTTCCTTTTCCTACAGATGAGAATACAGCTACCTCCTGAATTTTGCAGGAAGAAAACAGACTGATATAGGAAGCAATGCTAAATCACCCTTGAAAAAAAAAGAAAAAGAAAAATCACTGAAGCTCCTTACAGCTGTACGTTACTACCTTTTTATATGCAATTTTACTTCATTTAGTCTTTAAGGTTGTGCCTGAGGTTAGTTTAAAAGGTTAGTTAAATGTTAATGGATGTTAATGCTGCAATTAAATTGTTAAATCAATTGAAAACTGTGGCTCCGTCTCTATCAGTGTTATTCCCAGCTTGAGTTGCACCAGCGTAGAAATTAAAAGCTGTAAATCTAGTGAAGTCTAATTAGAGACCAAATTTCTCATTTATCTTATTTTCACAGGATTGTAAGCACTGATAGATAATCAACCAAGGGCTAAAACTTTTTAACATTAAAAAACTATTTTATCTATTTCAGGACTCAGGTGACTGATTGTAATTCAGATCCTATTACTGTAAAAGGTCATATGTGAAATTAAGTTCTTACTGGCACTCCCAAGTTTTATTCCATAAGTTTGCATACATTTCAGTATCTCCATCCTCAAAGTGACTATAAATATAGGATAGAAAATGATAAGTATGAGATATAAAACACCCCCTTTTTCTGCACCCAGATAACAGAGGTAGTGCTGTAACTGATGCATTTGGAACCCAAAAGATTTAATCAGGTGCTAAAACTGGAAAAAGTCTCTGTGCTGCAATTTTATTTAGGTGTGTTTGGAAACTGGTTTCATAAGGAATTCAGTAGTTTCTCATATCCCACCTAACTGTGTTAACACTTACCAACCCAAATGACCTCCATGGGATCCACAGAATGGAGGTCCCAAGAAATGGAGACTGTGGGTGCATAATCTTTTTCAGAGCTGAAGGCCTTATATGGGTACTCTGGAATGTATTTGTGCTGCGTGGTTGAAAGGTGACTAAAGGGTAAGAAATATAAAGACTTCCTCAAGTCAAGTTCAGCACTTGGTAATTGCATCAATATATTCTTACAGTTTCCCTGGCAACAACAGAGAAGCACCATTGTCTTTTTCCATGATGATGACAACAATGACAACGACAACAACAACAATAATTTTAACAGTCTAGCCCAAGTTCTGGGATGTCCTGAAGGTTTCCCAGATACTAAGGAGGTCCCAACCCTGCTTGGGTTTTGTTTTGTTTTGTTTTGTTTTGTTCCCCAGAGCCAAGGTCAGCTACATATTGCCACTATACTTTACAACGAGAAGTGGCTGTGGTCAAAATAGAAAGTAAACATGTTGAGTGTGTACACATAGCCACACATGGATGATTTTCTTAAAATCCCACTTCTTAAAAGTGTATATGTGTGTGTCCCTGTGAAGTTGACTTACCAGGAAGTTGCCAAGAGCTGAACTTAAGGGAGTCTTCACCCTTTTCACTGAAAGCAAATAGATGCATACTCAAATGCACTTCCTTGCTTCTAAAAGTAACTTCCTGAAGTAGGTCATTTAAACTGCAGAAAAGGACCAATAGTACATGGCAATATTACTGGGATAAAGCACATTGGTTTTCCATAATGTATTTTTTAAAAAAACCACACAAGACAGTTGTTTAGAATTTTATTTCTTCCTTTTTTAATAAAAAAAGCAATGTTTTCATTATCTGCCTGAACTATTGCTATCCCTTTTTTTTTTTTAAGTGGGATGGAAATATTTGATTGTAAGAGCATGGGGGAAAACATAGACAGGATTGGGAATTAAACAATGACAACTTATCTTTGGGCTAATTATGACTTCCCTAGAAAAAGTCATGAAGTAGCATTTAGCTAGGAATGCTTAATGAATAGGGGAAGGAGGAACCTCATAACTTGTGCTTTTTATTGTATTTTCAGCAAGCTTCAGTCATTCTAATAAACACACACACACACTCACACACACATGTAAAATGATATCCATCCTGCAAATGATAGAAATTAAATAATTGTGGCATGGATTTTTTTTAACATTTCTCACATTACCATGATTTCTGGTCCTCTAAAATTACCTTGATTACAGACTGTGGAAAAGGTTGCAGTTTTCCTGAACCAAACAAGAAAAGTACATCCCTTAAATTTGGGCATATAGAGTCCTCTGAAATTTTCCACCTAATTTCTGAGCAGATATATTGCATTGATGACTGCTTCAAATTTCTCATGGGAAAGAAAAGTTCTCCAAGGGCAGGACTTTGTTGTGAGATTAGCAACATACTGAAAAAGCCAAATGGGCAAAATTCCTTTCTAAGGTTCCCTCTTGGGGTAGAATGGAAGGGTAAGAAGCCAAGGAGGCTGCAGATTGCTGGAGAGATGATTGTTTAATGAAAGACAGGAGGATATTCATACATACATCTCCTGGCCACTCATCAGTAAATGCAGGAATCCTTCTTCTACCATCCTCTGTTTTGAGAGAAGTGTCTACATCAATTCTCTTTCATCAGATTGAATGAGGATGGGTAGGAGGAAAAAATGCTGGAGAAATTATCCACCCATCGCTATCTTGTACATCATTTCAGTAGTAATCCTGCTATAAAAACTAAGCCACAACTGATCTGACATATATTCTAGCCTTCCTTGATGAAAGTGAAACTCAGGAGAGACTCTGTTCTTCTAGTTTAAGCAGATGAGAGCTTTTCTCAGTGCTATTTGGACAGACCTTGAATCAGCCACGAAGCAGCTCCTTCCAGGAGCAAGGTAACCTGCTTAGAAGATTGGAAGGTTTGAGGCATTCATTTCCCAGCTCCGATTAAAAAGAAATACATTGATATTGAAATAAACACTAAAATAAATAAACATTTAAATAAACTGAATTTTAAAAAGTGTAAGAATGTATCAAAGGCTAAAATTATACCGGTAAAAAGTGCCAAGCATTTGAGTGGGGTTAGGAAGAGAGCAATTTTTTTTTAAAGGCAGACATCCACCCAAGATAGGATAAGAGAGAACGATTTCGTTAAGTAGGTTGTACTACGTATTTGCAAGTTAAGGAATGAAGTCTGGAAGAATCAACATCTGTTTTGAGGCTAAAACACCCAACCCTTCACCTTTGAACTAATATCTGTATCAGTGATGGATGATTCAGATGCAGTAAGCAAGGAATGAAGGACTAGATATGTCACAGAAGGTTTCTCTGTTGATATATTTGTAGTGATATATTGTATCCAGCAGCAGAGGGGGACAATTGTGGTAATGTGATCCAAACCTTGCCCCTTTTGTACATGCTTCAATTTTGCACATGGACACACACACAGTTTTGACCCCCTCGGCATCACTAATGGTATCAATTAGTGTGTAGTACCTCCTCCCAGTAGTTGGTAAGTAAAGGTAAAGGTTTCCCTTGACATTAAGTCCAGTCGTGTCTGACTCTAGGGGGCGGTGCTCATCTCCGTTTCAAAGCCGAAGAGCCAGCGTTTGTCCATAGACACTTCCTCCATGGTCATGTGGCCGGCATGGCTACATGGAACACTGCTACCTGCCCACCGAAGCGGTACCTATTAATCTACTCATATTTGCATGTTTTCGAACTGCTAGGTTGGCAGGAGCCGGGACTAGCAATGGGAGCTCGCCCCGTCACGCAGATTCAAACCACTGACCTTCCGATTGGCACTTACTTACATTCTGTATGATTCTGTTTTCTTATTCTTTCCTAGTAAATGAGGATTGTGTTCTCTTGGTGTGACTTGCCCTGGTTTCGGCCTTCTGTAAGCACAGATAGTTGAAAATATAGCCATATTTATTTTTTATTAGCATGTGAGTTATCCTAATGAGGCACAGTTAACAATCCAGCTGAACTTGCGTATGATTTACTAGCTTTGTTACATGTCTTTCCTAGAAGGCCAAAATGATGTGCCATCCAATAAAACTTGCCACTCAATATGAAGAGCAATATCATTCCTGAAGGGCTTGTTGACATGAGACTCTACCAATATGAAGAGTAGTCATGGATGAAGCTGGAAAACTGGTCATCAATCTCCTGCACTTGGAGGATTGTTTTCACTTTTGAAGCATCTAACACCCACTAAATAGTGAAAGCAAAACAAGCTGAAGGGAAACCCTTTCAGGCCACTGAGCAATGTGTTACTTTCCGGTGACATTAGCGATGACAGCTCCTCGTTGGAATGACTGTATCCATTTTGTTTTCCGTAGCAATTACTTAAAATTGAGAGGACAAAGTGCATACAAAGCAGACGCCGACTGCAGTGACAACTTCCATTAGGAATGGCTACAGAGGTGACTCTTGGGAGGAATTCTTGCCTGTGAGTGCCCAGCTGTTAACGAGGATCAAGAAGAAATAGATATTAAGAGGGGAGGACTGACAATAGCATGATGTGTAACACAGAGAGAGACTTCCACCTCTCTGGGAAAAAAAAATGGATTTGCTTCAAAAGGTTGCCACTTGTCCTATCTTCCATTCCAGGAAATTGTACATGAACAAGAACAGAATAAATGTTTACCTCCTTTTAAAATAAATAAATAAACAAATAAATAAATAAATAAATGATCTGTTGCAGTAATCTCTTCAAATAATCAAATATTTTCCACTGCTGTTTGAAAGCATCTATAACCTATGTACAAACAATGCTCTGGAACTGTGATAAGTTGAAAATATTAGGGAAGCTATGAAATTCTGTTGGAAGGAAGGAAGGAAGGAAGGAAGGAAGGAAGGAAGGAAGGAAGGAAGGAAGGAAGGAAGGAAGGAAGGGCTAATGGTGACTCAGAAAACTGTTGGAGATTTTCTATTTCCATGGAACAGTGTATTTAGTTTCTATCAATCAGTTGATAGAAATTGGAGGATTGTTTTCAATCAATCAATTTTATGTCAATCAATGATCAACAGATTACATAAACAAACTTAATTAAAAAGAAAAAGATGGTCAGATTTGCATCAGCTGTTGCCTCATATTAATTGCAGTAACCCAACATTTAGCTACCAAAGGGGTGACAGATAGCTTCTATCTCTCTTCCTTGGAATCTCACATTGGCCTTCATGCAGCTGGCAAGAGAGTCTCTCCTGAGCTGCTTCACCACTTTCCCATTGCCCACCTGGGGGTAGAACACGCTGTTTTTCCCCCTTTCATCAGAGTTGGCAGAATTGTTAACTGCTCCCAGCTCAAAAGGATGTATAAATCCCCTAATAATGTAATTTACTCCACACTCTCAGGAGTGAAAACAAAGAAAACAGCTGGCCCATTGTGTTATTTGAAACAATTAAAAAGGGGGTGAAAGTTTAAAAAAAATTAAAAATCAGATTATTCCAAGAGAGCAAAGTATATGTTGCTATGTTGCTCTTCCCCTCTAAGTATCCAATGGCACAACACTAGCAGGATTGGGGGCGGGGGTTCTAGCATATTTTCTGCCCAACAGGGATGTTTGCAAGGTATGGTCAAAATAGTGAAGATGGTGGCTGCAACAATGTCATTGAAGGACCACCCTTTTTTATCCCTGTTTGCCTCTGTCCTTGCTCACTGCTTGCTTCAGCTCCACCCTTTGTGCACCTCCAAATGGATTCTCTGTGAACAGATGTAGTCCTTGGCAGGAAAAAAAAATTAAAAAAGGTTTCTTATCCCCGCTAATAACAGTATTATCCTGTTAGAGATAGTTATAGAAAAAATGCAGGAGAAATATTAATAGAAACACTTTTGACTGTCTTCAGAATTCCTTTGCTGGTGTTACATCTTTGAGCCAGGACTAGGGAGACCACCTTCAATCATGGCAATTCAGTGGATGACTTCAGACAATCATTTGTCTGTAGCCCAAGTTCTCTCGCAGAATTGCTACAGAGAACAAAATGCAAAAAGCGCTACTTATCCTGCCTTGAGTTCCCAGAAAAAGTAGTGTTATATACAGTAAGTCTAACAAAGAAGCAAAGCAAACAAATTGTCCACCATTTCGGTTCAGGAAACTTAAAGATAGGTGGAACACTCTTGACAGGTTTTGCTAGTGCTAACGAAACAGCTCTCGGGATTTGTCAGGTGTTCTCCGAAGGAAAGACTCTTCAAATTCATTTCACGGTTGGAGTGAAGTGGGATTTTAGTGTATTTGCAGAGGGGACTCTTCCTGTTTTTAGCACTGTTCTGAGCTGTTAGAGAACCTATTTAATTTATTATCCTATTTCCACTTGTTCGCCAGAACCATTTCCATGTTCTCCCAGTCCACATGATTCCAAGCTCATTTGGTATACCAAGAGATTCTGCACTGGTTGCATATTCTGACAGTTTCAAACAGAATGGGTTTTTGTGTGCCTTATTGGTTTACTAATAGTGATTTAAAAAAAAAATAGAAGGGAGAGAGAAAGCTTTCTGGCCTATAGGCTTCAGACAGGCAGGCTCAAGGGAAAACAAGAGAAAGCCATTAAGTAACCACAGTATTAGCTTGATTCTCTACGAGAAATGAGCTAGGGACAACTAATAAACTAGCCTTAACGTTTCAAACTGAACATACCTCTGGGAACAGGGCTAGAACAAACAGTATGACAGATCAATACCTGAGTCCTGTATCAAGAGAAAAGGTTATTTGTCCCTCTAAGGAATAGAAGAGGACAAATGAATAAGTTGTGGACTATGATACACTTTTCTGTTGTTCTTTTAAATAAAGAAATACAGTGTGGCTTGGATAGTCTTGTCTTTTCCAATGGTAAAGCTATTATTATTATTATTGTTGTTGTTATTGTTATTGTTATTGTTATTATTGTTATTAAGCTCAAGACAGGTCAGTGTCCCAATTGTACTTTTCTGTAAATGAAAGATGCACAATATTAACATTAGTATTGATATTGGTATAGGAACTGGAAGAAGGAGGTTGCTCATAATTGCATAATATGATGCCAGTTTAGACAAGCTGATATTCTTCATATGTTTTCAATTTCAAATCCCATCAGACCCATGATGGCTGGACCAATGGTAAGGAATTGTGGTCAAGAACATCTGGAAGACATCATATTACCTCCTGCTGAAATAACATATAACATTTAGGAATGACATACAAATTTGTCTGGTTCTGTTTCAGTGTGAACCTATCTAATTCTCACTTCCCAAACCAAAACATGTGCATCAAAATGGAATTATCCTTTCATTCGCACACTAAAAAAAAAAAAAAAGTGATGCGATTTTTCAAGCACACCTGGTCAAAATTAGGGAAAGAATAGCAAAATGTATTGGGGGACATAATGATATTAGAGAAATGATCTGCATATTGAGGGAAGAATATAGAGAAATGTATGTATCAGGAGAAATTTGCATTCTGCTTAAGGGGATCTCCTGAGGTCACCTTTCGGTGATGAGTGGGGCTGAAGCAAAGAGTAAGGGGGCATAGTCAAAACTCTCTTTCTGTCTCTTTTTATTTAAATAAAATTTAAATAATTTTTTTCTCTTTTTATTTACTTACTTATTTGGGAAATGTATATGGCTGCTTATCTTATACAAGATAATCCTAGGCAGCTCACAACATTTATAAAACCAAAATAAATAAACCCGCAAATCCCGACAACAACATCACACATCCCATCGCAGTGCCACAACATCCCATCAACTCTACATTTACATCTGCGGGGCCCTCTTTGGGCCCTCTGAACCTCAGGGATGAGGCTGTTCCAAAGCATCAAGGCAGCTGCAGAAAAGGTCCCACCAGGTCCCACCCCTCCAAGGTCCCCCCAGGTGGTTGACGAAGGGACAGATTATTCTTGGCAGAGTTCTCAACTAAATGCTTATAAAGAGCTTTTAAAATTAAGATAAAGGGGCACAACATTACCTACCACTTGACCTGTTATTTCATTTCTTGGTGGTAGATATGTGTTCAAGGTCCTTGGACTCTTCAGTTCAAGGTGGTGGGAGATTTTGAAAGAGATCTCTGTTTAGAGAAGACAGAGAAGACAATAAAGGGTTAGATGGGCCAATGGCTTGGTTTCAGATAAGAAAACATAGCTTCAACTAAGAATAGCTATTACTTTCTCTTAAGTGAAGCAAGGCTTAGTTGAATCACAGCTCCATATAAGTGAAAGCTAACAGAGAACTGCAGATCAGGGTAAAATTTGGGGTGTAGTTCCACCTTTGGATAAAAAAAGGTCCCAGGTTCTTTCCCCAGCCTTTCCAGGACTGATTGTCTGAAGCCCTGGAAAATTCCTGCCAGAGTTGACAGTAGAGGTCTAGATGGTTCAGTAGTCTGACTTGACCATGTTTTTCTTTCTAACTGTTCATGTCCCATCCATTGCCCCGTGTCGATGAACATTCTCAGTCACCCACGTGGAACTGTCTCTAGGTTGAGTCATGGCAACTGGATTTCTTTCTTTTTGGTTGAAACATTTCGCTGCTTGTCCAAGCAGCTTCTTTAGTCTGGGCAAAGGTTGGTAAGGGGACCCCCTATCTTTGGAAGACATATATGGGGTCTCCTTACCAACCTTTCCCCAGACTGAAGAAGCTGCTTGGACAAGCAGCAAAACGTTTCAACCAAAAGGAAAGAAATCCAGTTGCCATGACTCAACCTGCAGACATCCCTTGCCCCATTAAAAAAAAGAAAATTTTCATCAGTCTTTAGTCTTAAACAGAACCCATAATTCCAGTGGTCACCAATGAAACACATTGACCAGAATTCAAAGATGTTCTGGTTAATTCTTTGCTTATTGGGAACCATCCTTCTGAAGAGAATTCTCCCCAAAGTTGTTGCTCTAATGTCATCCTCTCCACAGCCCCTTGATTATAATGGTCTTATCTTTCTCTTAAGTGTGATAGACTGCTAAGGAAAGGATATGCACTGAGGCTTTTATTGTATGATTTAGCTTTGAAGCACAAGCTGTATCAGGGAGCTTCTGAAGGAAATATTATATGGGGCCATCAAGGCAGGCTCAAATTACCCAGTTGCATATGATTAAAAGAAGATAAGCTGCAATTACTGAAGCTGGATGTCGTAATGGAAAACAGGATCCTAATGTGGTTCTAATCTTTCAACCTTGCTCCATCCATTGGAGGTGTATGAAATATAAATACATCTAAATATCTATTATTAGATTAACAGAGCAAAGGTAATGGATCAAAGGCCACTGAGTATGGATGATGGAGAAAGAGACAGCATTCAGTGGGACCTTTGTTTGTAGACATCATTCATTGTCTGTATTCATCAAAATTGTCCAACGTCTGGTTTTGGAGTTCATCTTCCCCTTGCTACCAAAGATAATGGGATGTAACCAAGTCTAAATGTTCCAATGTTTTCTATCAGCAGTGATAAATTCTCTATTTACAATTTGCCCTGCATTCTTCAGCACAGTTTATTTGTGTGTTTCTTTGTGTATCAAATTTATATGGCTGCCCATCTCACGAAAGTGACTCTGGGTGGTGTACAACAATAAAACAGTAAATATATAAATGATCATTATCTAAAACCCATGATATAATAATAATGTTAAAGCATTAAAAACTATAAAAGCAGAGCTAAAACAGAAAAGAAAATTATAGGCAAAGGGATGTTAATAATGGAGCCACCTCACTAGATCACCTGTCCCCTGGGCTCCTCAAGCCTTGAGGGACCTTTGAAAGCTCAGGAGTGATGAGGCTGACCTCATCTCTTGGGGGAGAAGTGGGTGCCATGGCAAAAAAGACCTGCCACCTAGGGCCCACCAAATGTAGATGACAGAACCCCTAACATACCCTATCTGCTGGATCTGGTAGGATGGGCAGATGAAATTGGGGAGAGACAGTCCTTCAAATAACCCGGTCCCATGCCATGAAGGGCTTTAAATTTCAACATCAGCACCTTGAATTGGACCCCAAAACAAACTGGTAACCAATGCAGTTCATGAAGCAGAGGTATAATGTGTGTTCTACCAGAAACACACATAACTGCCCACGCCACCACTTTCTGCACCAGCTGAAGTTTCTGGATACTCTTCAAGGGCAGCCCCATGTAGAGGTCATTGTAGTAGTCCAACCAGGAAGTGACTAGATGACCAAGGCATGAGTGATCGTGAGTAAGGCCCCTCGGACCAAGGAACAGGTGCAACTGGCGCATAATACAAGGTTCTTGTAAGACCATGAGGTTTCATATGAAGGATCTTCCCCAACTTTCTTTCACAACTTTGCACAGAGTTGCACCCCAGTGTAAGGCTACCTTACCCAAACTGGAATAATCCAGATGAGTACTAGATCTGACAGAGATACAGAAAACTCTAACCTTTTCCTGATATCTAGTACTTGTCTGGATTTCAGCAGCTCAGAAATACCAGACTTAGCCCAGAGGCAATCCTGGATTTTCAGCATGCCAAGCATGAGCCTAATACAGAGTTATGGTTCCTTCATGTTACGCCAGGATGTACAGTGTTTTCAAAGTACATGCACAACTGAAGGGGAGAAAAAGCATTGCACATGTATGAAATTGGCTTATAAAAAGACAGGTGCTTACAACAGCTGTCTGCTTCTACAGCCATCTTAGGAAAGATTGATTAATGAATTCACATGGGCAGGGAGAAACGCAGTTCACTGATCCATGCCTTTAGCACTGGTACTGATGTGAAAATAATGAGAAATTTGATGCTTACATTTGAATGCTGATTCCAATTACCAAACAACAGATCTAAATGTTTTCTTTTAAAAAAAAAAACCTGGATGTTTCAACCTCAGTTTAGGAATATAAAGAGTCAGAGCCGCCATCTCATGGTGCAATGAAAAATCTATCTCCTTTGGGGAATTACAGGTAGTCCTTGTTTAGCAACCACAGTTGGAACTGGCAACTTGGTTGTTAAATGAAGCAGTCACTAAGTGAAACCACAACTGTCCTTACAATCTTACTTCAGCTTTCCTTTGCTTTACAGACCTGCAAAGGTCATAGATGCAAGGATTGGTTGTAAAGCTACTTTTTCATCACTGCCGTAACTGTGAACAGTCACTAGATGAGGCAGTTGTTAAATGAGGACTACTTGTATCATGATGGGATGAAGAATTACCTTGCCTCATCATGATACAGTCATGCAGACCCAAAGGTGTCATGTGATATTCTAGCGTATGGCTAGAATGTCACCTGACAACAGTTAGAGATGGATGATCCTAACCCTAACCCTAACCCCAACATCCCACCTTTTGTGTGTGGTTAGTGCCAGGTGTTTTGAAAACTCCCCCATCTCTTTGCTCTGACTTCTCTGCATAGGGCCACAACTCTTATTCCTTTTGACCAGCAAATTTTGGAGCTTTGGTTTGAACTAAAAAAAAAACCAAACGAACATAGGAATTATCTTGTATTTTCCCTCTCTCTGTTTCCATTTCACCAGAAAAAAGAAAAAAAAATGGCTTTAGAAATTGTTTCAAACAGGAAGAGAATTTCAGGAAATCGCCATGTCTGGAGGATAGCCTTCTTGTACTTACTTAGCAACAAGAGAGCCTGTCTTTCTTTCTTTTTTAATTTTTATCCTGCCTTTATTATTTTTATAAATAACTCAAGGCGAGGAACATACCTAATACTCCTTCCTCCTCCTCTTTTCCCCACAACAACAACCCTGTGAGGTGGGAGAGAGTGACTGGCCCAAGGTCACCCAGCAGGCTTTCGTGCCTAAGGCGGGACTAGAACTCTCCTACCATGCCTGATTGGCTCCTGGGCTGAGAGAGAGGGACTGGCCCAAGGGCACCCAGCTGGCTTTCGTGCCTCAGGTGGGACTAGAACTCTCCTACCATGCCTGATTGGCTCTTGGGCTGAGAGGGAGGGACTGGCCCAAGGTCACCCAGCTGGCTTTCATGCCTAAGGCGGGACTAGAACTCTCCTACCATGCCTGATTGGCTCTTGGCCTGAGAGAGAGGGACTGGCCCAAGGGCACCCAGCCGGCTTTCGTGCCTAAGGCGGGACTAGAACTCTCCTACCACGCCTGATTGGCTCCTGGGCTGAGAGAGAGGGACTGGCCCAAGGGCACCCAGCCGGCTTTCGTGCCTAAGGCGGGACTAGAACTCTCCTACAATGCCTGATTGGCTCTTGGGCTGAGAGAGAGGGACTGGCCCAAGGTCACCCAGCCGGCTTTCGTGCCTCAGGTGGGACTAGAACTCTCCTACAATGCCTGATTGGCTCTTGGGCTGAGAGAGAGGGACTGGCCCAAGGTCACCCAGCTGGCTTTCGTGCCTCAGGTGGGACTAGAACTCTCCTACAATGCCTGATTGGCTCTTGGGCTGAGAGAGAGGGACTGGCCCAAGGTCACCCAGCTGGCTTTCGTGCCTCAGGTGGGACTAGAACTCTCCTACTATGCCTGATTGGCTCTTGGCCTGAGAGAGAGGGACTGGCCCAAGGGCACCCAGCCGGCTTTCGTGCCTAAGGCGGGACTAGAACTCTCCTACCACGCCTGATTGGCTCCTGGGCTGAGAGAGAGGGACTGGCCCAAGGGCACCCAGCCGGCTTTCGTGCCTCAGGAGGGCCTTTCAAGGTCCACTTCTCTTTCTGGGCATTGATAGTCTCTGTGGCTTCTCCACACTCTCATCCTAAGAAGATCTATCAGGAGAGAAATCATCCTAATGGACTTCTTCAAAAGCAGTGCTCTTGCTACTACTCATGGAGCATCTTGCCCTTGAGACACTGTGGGAAAGTCTCTTGTTCTCCTGAGAAGCGGCCCGTCCGATCTCCCTGAACTAGGGAACAATTTGAAAAGGTCACCTCTCTCCAGCAATAACGGTTCCTTCTGTTGTTGGGTTCTCCCACTTGATTCTGCTTACTCTATTGGACTGGATGCAGAAGAGAGTCCCATGCCCCACCGCTGTGAGACTAAGGGCATATCCAGAGCTTTCTTTAGGCTGGAGGGTAAGTGACATCATGCCTGCTGTATCTTCATCACATAAATGATGTGTATTACAGTATGTAATTCATGACAGTTCCACATGCAGTTGACACAAATCATGTACCTGGCATCATTTGGGCTATGACATCATGAAGTCATTGCGGCTTCTGCTAGATACCTGTACCTCACACATTCATATCCCTGAAGGTCTTCTGGAACTGTTAGAGGAAACGTCACTACATATTTTGGGGCACTTCAGAAAAATCTATCTATCCATTTGTTAAATGTATATCCTGCCTTTCCTCCAGAAACATGCTGTAAAGGCAGTATACACAACACTCCCTTTGCCATTTTTGCTTCCATAACAACCCTGAGCTAGGCTGGGTTGAGAGAGAGACTAAACCAAAGTCAGCGACTTCCAGGGCTGCGGGTGGACTTGAACCTGTATGACTTCAATCATAATTTACATTGTACAGGCTTGGATCAGATAGTAGATCTTGATCTAATATCAGAACACAGCCTATGGGTATTCTGTAATCTGACTGGATAGAGGAGAACCAGATTCTCCCACTGACAGTAGGGCAGGGCAAAATTTCAAAACATGGCTGCTCTTTAACAGTGTTCTGGGTGAAGAACTCCTTTGAAGCACTGCTCTGAAGAGTGAGCATTGCTGCTGTGATTCTTTGCTGCGTTCCAACTGCCTCTCCTGGCTTGTCCAGTAAGTGGTGTGTGAAAGGTCCCCTGTGCAAGCACCGAGTCGTGTCTGACCCTTTGGGGGGATGCCGTTTTCACGACGTTTTCTTGGCAGTCCATAGCGAGGTGGTTTGCCATTGCCTTCCTCAGTCGTCCCCTTCCCCAGCAAGCAAGCTGGGTGCTCATTTGACCGACCTCGGAAGGATGGAGGGCTGAGTCGACCTGAGCCGGTTCCTGAGAATCCAGCTTCCGCTGGGATCGAACTCGGGTTGTGGAGAGAGTTTCGGTTGCAATACTGCCACCTCCCACTCTGCGCCACGCTAGAAGAGTTCAAATGATGCCCGGGAAGTCACTGGGTGACTTTGGTTCAGTCACTCTCTCTCTCAACCCAGCCTAGCTCAGGGTTGTTATGGAAGCACAAATGGAGAAGGGAGTGTTGTGTATACCGCCTTTACAGCATGTTTCTGGAGGAAAGGCAGGATATGTCGGTGCATGTGGAGAAACCTCTTGTGGCTACTGAACAAACTGAAGTGCCAGACTCTCAGTCCTTCAGTATAGGCAAAGTCAATAAAAAGGCACAGCAGGCGTTCCAGGAATCGTCTTTATTGTAATAGGGTAGAATAACAGAATCTGGACAGCCTGTCAGAGTTTCTCTCTGCCTCATTTTATAATAAACAACATCAAAGCGGGGTTACTTTGAGTTTCTCTCTCACTCTATTCTCTTTCCCAGGATGGAGTAATCTTTTCTCAGAGTTTCGCTGAATGGCTCACTCATTCCTTCCTCATTCCCAAAGTCAGATCCACATTCCTTCACACATGCAAAGCAACACTAAGTGCTTTGATGAGTTGGATAATATTGCCTCCCTGATTTCATGAAAGTTGCTCCTCGAGACAATATATGGCGATCTCATGCAGGCCCAGTTGTACAATTTCAACTCTCATTGGCCATAGCCAGCATTTTCAGTAGTCACTGCTGATGGAAACTGTAATCTAACAGCATTTAGAGAGGCACAAATCCTTTGGTGGTTTCTAAACCCTTGTCCATGACTTTGCAAACAATTGTTCCAGCTGCAAGCTCTGAAGAAGTCTTTGGGGCCCTTTTCAAAGTTAAAGCTTATTTGTTGAGATACATGTGGAAAACATTCCTCTTTAAACAAAACAAAAAACTGTTTTCTTCTCATTCTCTCTCTCCCCCTCTCTCTCTCTCTCTCAAATTAAAGAAGGTTTGGTACTCAAAAAAGCTTTTGTAAAGGGGAGATGGGGAGGGAGAGAGATTTGAAAGCCTTTTGTAGCAGCAGAGGAAAACTTTGAAAGGGAATAACCCCATGTCTTCTTTGGTTCATACTTATGTGGTCAAAGAGTTCAACTCTCTGCAGAGACAGGGCAGCATTCATCCAGAACTTCACCACCAGCTTTTTGGCTCGGCACTTTCCAGGGTGCCCCATCTTACTGACACAGCTGTCATTTCTGACGTAGATGCCTCAAAGAAGTTGACCTCTTTGGTAAGCAACTGAAATTCAGCTTCTTTACTTCAGCAAATCCATTACAATTCCACCTCCATTTCTTTGGCCAATAGTGAAGGATGCAACCCAATCCTACATCTGTCCTCCCTCTCTACAAAAATGGGCTTTTTGAGGAAGGGTGGTTGTTGGTCTGTGCAAACTTTGATCCAGGTATTCATCAAGAAAATGGCTCAGTTGAATCTTCTTTTGAAGTTCAGTCTTTAAGTGAAGTCAATTCATCCATTTGATGCATCAAATTGAATCAAATTACTTCAAGATGCCTGGAGATTTGGTGGACCTTTGTACATGTACAAATCAAATCTTCAAATCTAATCTTCAGATCAGATTGATACAAGGATATGAGTCAAATCCATTTGATTCTTCAAACTGAATCACACGTTGAGCTGAACCACAGATTCAAAACAAGTTTTTACTGATTCATATCCCTCAGTTGTTTGGTTACCAGTCTTAGAATCCCATTAATGAAATATTATGATAGCTCACATTGCCTTTTGTTTGTTTGCTTTTTGTATGCATTTTAATGATGGAGCATGAACAAACATCACTGAACTGACCTAAAAATAGGAGCTTTGACTCATGTATTTAAAAGCTAAAGCTTACGTGGTAGAATACCTAATTTGCATGCAAAAGTTTTGAGGCTGTTTTTACTTTGCTTCACTCTGGAAAAATGCTTAAGCTACTGAGATTTACTTTGGGATTTTCTTTAATGGGAGGCAGTATGCAAATGAGACAGACAGACAGACAGACAGACAGACTAATAATTGATTTCAAAGGTTTTTTAGATTTTGATTCTGGAAAGATCAAAACAATTTTATTTCTGGCTCTAAAACCCAATCCAAAATTATTTTTTTGCAAAATGTGCACCACCCCTGGTCCAGGAACTCACCCAGTCAGTCATTGCTGGGCTCCTACCTCCAGCTCTGACTTCCAAGGGTGCAAGATCTCCACTTTGCCCTTTCTCCCAATGTTTCAGCCTCCAGCTGCACCCAGGTCTGAGTTCCCTTCTTCCACCCACCCCGCAAGTCAGTGCCCAAGCCAGAATCTTCCAAGTTGTAAGCACGTGGTGCAGGCTGGTCACCCAACAACTCTGTGCCACACTTCCAAGCTCTTGCATACCAACGCAAGCAGTTACTGGAATCACCCGAGACCAGCTTTGAGCTGTTTTGTCAGAGTTTGATTCAAAGTCAGTGCCCTTGGCTTGGTGTTTATCAGTGAGTTATTTCTCAGGAACTGGGCCAGATCAATACTGTATTCTTCCAGCCCGCTCTGAGCCCAGCAGGGAAGGCAATCACAGTGGTGCAAGACTTTGCACCTTATGGAACAGATCGATAGCCTGACAGTGCTCGGCTTTGTTTGCCTGCCTGCTTTAAGATGTTCCACATGCTTTACATGATTGCTTAAAGGTTTGTTTTCTCTTCTCCCCCTACAACAACTCTTTTCCCTCCCTGATCTTCCCTAATAGCATCACGATAATTGCCTTGACATGGAATAACCAGCATAAACACAAATGTGCTGTGGTGTGTGTCTTTCCTTTCCTTTCCTTTCCTCCTTTCCCTTCCCAACGTCTCAATTAGAAAGAGGGGGTAGATTTGTTTTTCATAGAGAGGCAGGACTTAAATGTGCTCCTGTGGCTTTTGGCTTAGCTTGGCAACAGCACAGCCAACATTATTTTTGCCAACGGGAAGCAGGGATCCTGCGCAGAAGTGTGTGTATCTGTTGGCAGGGCCAAAACCTGTCACATCATCCATCTGAAGTGCGAGAAAATTAGCTGAAGTATCACCCAGTGTTAGAGCTCCATTAGGAGCTGGGAGCTGTACAGCCAGATAATTGCATTGGTCATTGAGGCACTGTACTGTCGCTCTACCTGTTAATAAGGACTAAGCCAAATGGAAGCAGATGTTGGTTTAGCACTTTCAGGGAGGGATGTATGAAATCCAGGTATGAAATCCCCCCACAGACATTGTTTTCATCTCATTTTAGGCCCACATGATGCCAGAAGAAAAGGACAGATCATTTTGCCCCCTTCATGTACATCCACTAATTTAGATCCACTCCAGAGATACTTAGGATGAAGTGATTTCAGTAGGGCCAGCTCTTCAAAATGTTCTACAGTTTTAAAAGAATACTCTGAACCTGCTTGGAGTATTGGAAGTTTCAGCTGGTCCAGAATGCAGCCATGCGAGCTGTCTTTGGTGCCCCCAGAAAGGCACATGTAACACTGCTGCTGCATGAGCTGCATTGGGTACCAGTTTGCTTCCAGGTCCAATTCAAGGTGTTGGTTATCACCTTTAAAGCCCTACATGGGACCGCCTCTTCCCCATTACATCAGCCCGTCCCACCTGATCATGCAGAGAGGGCATGCTGCAGACCCCGTCTCTAAGACAACTTCATTTGGCGGGGTCCAGGAAGCGGGCCTTCTCCTCAGTAGCTCCTGCCATGTGGAACATGCTGCCCCCAGAGGTGAGACTGGCCCCATTGCTCCTGGCCTTTTGGAGGAGTCTGAAGACCTGGTTCTGCTGCCTCGCTTGGGGCGGAGAGGGGAATAGATCTACATGGGGATGGCTGCTATGGACCACTCCTCTCACACTTGGACTGCTTTAGATTCTTTTGCCACTTGGACTTGTTTATTTTTTATTCTTATTTATATTATTTATTATTGTAATTTTATATTGTGGATTTTATTATTGTTGTTTTAATTGATTACTGTAAACCCCCCAGAGTCCCCTGACAGGAGGAGATGGGCAGGGACAAATTAGATAAATAAATAAACTGGGAAGCTAGCTGCTCCAGTGAACAAGTTTTTTGAGCTGGTAGAGGGGGAAGCTGGTGTGATCCTGAAAAACCTTATGCTTAAAGGAAGAGGAGGATCTGTACTTCTCTCCAGCATAGCTGTCACCTCCCTCCCTCCCTCCCTCAAACACACACACATACTTCATGCTCTCTCACACACTTCTTACCTGCAAGGGTGTTTTCACTCACCTTCTGGCAAGAAGAGCAATACACTCTAGGCACAATGAAAATGGTGGCTCCAGGTAATACATCAGGCATGGCCCCATTTGCAAGCCCTCCTGGTCACCTCTCAAAAGGCTCCTAAATTTTGCCTAACATAGGGCCAGCTCTTCAAATGGCAGCAGGTTGAGCGGGACTGACCTTTCCTGCCACCCAAATAAGACAATAAGTTTTATTTCACTCAGTGATCAGGAGATTACCTAAAAACATAATTTAAAAGGAAAAATAATGTTTAGACTTCAGACTCATACCAGCTGTTGCCTCGTTTTCATAGTGACTATGCAAAACTTAGCTTCCGTGTGGGTGATAGTTAATTTCACATCTGAGAGAAGGATATGATTATCCATTCTTCCTGGGTTTTAACACAGCAGGAGTAAGATAATAGCTATTCTGAAAATTCCTATAGAAGTGACAATATGGTAGCACAGGTTGAACTGTTTCTCTTTCCCTGGATCCATGCAAGCAGGTGTGCTTGGCTAATAGGGCTGTTTTGTACCCTTCAATAGTGCAGAGAGAAGGATGTTGAGTCTGGCCCTGAAAATGTTTTTCTTAGCTTGGGAAAGGTAAGAGTATTTAAATATTTTGCAAGTTCCCGATTTTGCAAGCCAAGTTCTGCTGCTCTGTGACAACCTGTTGAGTTCAGTCTGATGTTCTGTTTCTTTTAAACTCTGATAGAATGTTTGTTTGGCCTGTTCATATCCCAGAGGCATTAAAAATGTCCCAAACAGCATGTCATTGACTAATGGTAAAGCAAGCTGAAATTCTGAAAATTAATCCTTAGTTATACAATGTTCTGAATACAAGTAGTCCTCGCTTAATAACCATAATTGGGACCAGAATTTCAGTAGCTAAGCGAAGCAGTCATTAAGCAAATCCAATCCAATTTTACAACCTTTTTTTGCAGCAGTCATTAAGCAAATCACCAAGGGCATTAAGCGAACCACATGGTCGTTAAGCAAATCACATGGTTCCCCATTGATTTTGCTTGCCAGAAACCAGCCAGGAAGGTCAAAAATGGCAATCACATGACCACAGGATGCTGTGATGGTCATAAATGCGAACTGGTTGCCAAGCACCCAAATCGTGATCGCACGACCGCAGGGACATTTGTAAGTGTGAGGACTGGTCATAAGTCAGTTTTTTCAGCATCGTCATAAATCTGAACCATCACTAAACAAATGGTTGTTAAGCGAGGACTGCCTGTAGAACACTGCCATCCGCCCATAAAAGTCTGATTCAACTCCCCATTTTAAAAACAGTTGCCTTCCATTTCTGCAGTGGGTCACTGCTCAAGAACATTGCTAATTTGTACTTTTTTCAATCACTGACTGCAGGAAGTACAGTATCTGTGAAACAGATCGTTTTCCTACAGCTTTAATGCACATTAACATCATCCAAGGTAGGCCATTTTCTACTTTATGAAATTGGCTGTGTCTGATATATGTTTCTTCATTTATTTAATAAAAGTAAGAAACTGGATTAATATTAGAATTAAATAGAGATATTCAAGTACAAGAAATTCCTGATATAACATTCTTAAGTGATTATGGAGGCAGAATGGTGTATGCATTGGATGTGGTCTTCCCATTCCAGAAAGAAAGAAGGACTTTTCTCGAGGGAATTCAGTTTTATAAGAATATAGTCAACTGTCTGTAAAGATTCTATATGGAACTCTCCATTTAAAACATTTATGTTCTGCCTTCCAATCAGAGAAGCTCCTAGAGTGGTTTACAGATTAAAACAGATGGGTTCTGCTTCTAGATTTAGTCCAAGAAGACATGGCACAAAAGGAGGAAGGGATGGAAGGGAAAAGAAAAACTACAGTAAATATTATATGTCTGACAGAGATCAGAAGTTTTGGATCAGGATATTGTCTACCAGAATAGACCTTTGTTCCTTGGCAGCTGCTGGGGAAACTTTTGAAGTTTGGTGTTGGACAAGACTCCTGAGAATACTATGAATAGCCAAGAAACAAACAAATGGATCATCAAACAAATCAACTCAGAGTTCTCACTTGAGGCACAAATGACCAGGTTCAAATTATTGAACATTGGACACATTGTGCAAAGATCTAGCTTGCTGGAAAAGTCTATAGTGCTGGGAAAGGTGGAAGGAAAGAGAAGAGAATGACCACAGCAGCAATGTAGGGGGATTCAATCCAGTGGCAATGGGTGCACCAGTAGAGTACCTGAAAGGCCAGTTGGGGGCAGATTTTTCTGGAGAAAACCTATCTACATGGTCACTAAAAGTCATCATTGACTTGACGGCACATAATCAATCAATCCATTGCTGGGGTTGTGCAGAGATTTGATTAAAAGGTGATATGATTGAATCTTCAAATGGAATTGACTTTCTGAATTGATCTGATTATTCAGAAGGGCTTTGGCACTTCCCTCCCCTGCCCAATCAATTTGGAAAATCAAATCAAATCAACTGGCACAACTATGCAAATTCAATCAACAATTCAAATCAGATTGAAGTCCGTCTGCATAACCTTAGTAACTGTCATTAAATGATCTCAGGAGAGACCTCCCAATAATTAAGACTTTGAAGACTTCTGGTTGTATGAGGATATTGTAGGAATCAACATTAGGTGGTCTGAATTGGTCATGATTACAGCATTCTAACATAAAGGCAAAGTCTCCATCAGGACAAGTTCAACTTGTAGACAAACACACTAAGCCATGGCTTGCTCAATTACTGTATATGATCCCAGTCTTTCTAAATCTGCATGTCCAGCTGGGTCAGGAATTCCAGGAGTAGTCATCCAAATGTCTAGAGGATGCCCACATTGGGAAAGGCTGTCCCAAGCCATAAACCACAGTATATAAATCATGCTGGCTAACACAACACAAGAAGCTAAGCAGTAAAGAAGCTAACCAGATTTTGACTTGCTATGTTGTAAGAACAGTCACAGTCTTAGAGCCTAGTATTTTGTTTTCCGTATCAAACATCACAAAAGCCCACTTCTATTTATTCTCCCCTAAAATTCCTTAACTTCAACACTACAGTGTGAGGCTAGGAACAGAAATGTGTTGTTAAAGTCAGACACTCTTGCTAACATATTGCAAATTATCTTGAGATCTCTCAGTGATGTTACTTCCAACCTATTCTCTGCCTGTATCAGATACAGAAAATTTGGAGTTCTTTAAATCCAGATTTGGATTAAAGATAGATGAGAAATTTAACATAATTCAAATTTTCTAAATATAAAGCATAGTTATGCACTAAACTCTGCAGTTTTCCAAACATTGTGAGGCAGTTCACAGCTCCAAAATTGTGCCCATTAAGGAAAAATGAACCCGCAAAATAGGGATATTGCTGAAAAAAAAAAAAGAGAGAAGTTAGGGAAATTATGCACCCAAAAAAAGAAGAAGAAGAAGAGAGAGAGAGAGAGAGAGAAACCTGATATGGAGATAGGCTAAGATGGATTTAACAAAAGAAAAATGAGAATCGCGCCACGGTGGAAATGAATAGATATCCTCCCTCACCCGTGACATTTTTGAGATTATAGGTGTGAGAAACATGTTTTAACTCACCTGCTGGATTTTGACAATATGTTGGACTAGGATCATTCATTGTTCTATGTATTGTGGGCACCCAGCCATGTTCTTCATATGTAGTGTGAACCAGGCCATCACTTCAAGCAGTTGTATGATTGCTTTGGATGTAAAAACCATTTGTGGGATTAAGAGAATTCAGACTGACTCATAAGTGGAGGTAATGCCAAGCAAAGAAATTCTTCTGCTTCCCCCGCATGCCCTTACTGGATATACAGTACATTCAGTCTGATGAAGAATATCCTTTCAACTACCTTTCAAAGAATGACAGAATTTCATTAAATTATCAATTTAATGAAAAAGAAAAAAAATAAATGATCATGACTAAAGTTGGCACCCTACAAGTAACAAAATCTTGTGTGCAAACATCCTATCTTCCATCATACCACCTTTTCTTTAAAGGTTTAACATTCCCTCTGTGATGCCCATCTCACATTGGAGATGTACTGGTGGCCCAAGACAGATTATTATTCCTTTTGCACTGAAGGAAAAAGGCATTGCATTAACCTACTGCTGTTTAAAAAAAAATAATAATAATAAATTGTGTCCTTGGATGCAAGGAATAAGGAGTTGTTGGCTTCTCCCCTCCCCATTTGATTGATCAAGCTTGCTTTCCTTGTTCCTCTTGCAAGGAGAGAAAAAGATGATTGGTCAAATTACTTTGTAGGTCACCAAGTTCCCACTTGTGCTATTGATCTGGCCTTGTGGATCCATGTCAGTAACAAAGAGGGTTCCCCCTTCTTTTCTTTTCATTTTTAAGTGATAAAGAGGTCAACATGCAATCAAATCAAAAGCAATGATGTGGTGCCTGATAGGTGGTGAAACTGACATTTTGACATTGTGCTGGATCATGTGGCTTAACTCCGGTTTGAGGAGAAAGCAATAAGCAAGCTGTTAACTGCTGTAGGTTGCTTACAGGCCACCAGCTAATGAGCTGCTTAGTGGCACTGCCCTCAATTCGTATAACATTTGCAGGCCTTCCCAGGTTGTTTTATTGCTACTTTGAATACAGGCTGACTGTTTTTCTCGAAGGTGCTCAGCCAATCTGCAGGATTCCTCTTTCATCTATTTTCATCTCTGCACTTCGGTGAGGTAGGTTGGGCTAAAAGCGGGGACTTAACTGTAGCTCTGTTGCCTCAAGTAGGCCTTGTGGGTGAATGAAAATTTGAACCTGGGATTCAAGTTTCATACTCTAATTAGAAATCACAGTCTCAGGTTCTAAGAATAGGGCAGGGTTGGAACAGGTTACTATATCCATCCACACAGCTTCTTGGCCTCACTGAGTCATTGCCATCAAAGCAGTTAGATTATGTCCACAACAGCTCCACAGTAAGTAAGAAACAAAACAGATTGCAAGAATTAGATTATTCTGGATTATTATTATTATTGATTTAGAAGAAACCAACTGTGCTGACATTTTCTTCTGGATTTCTAAATCACTTTTCTTTCTATTTGATGGAAGCAAAATAATCTCCTTTTTTTTTCTCCAAAAGAGAAGAAAACATGGTCAAAATTATCATGGCTGAAGGGTGGGGCTTCTACCTTAACGTTATTATCAGGTGGCTGATATGTGTGTGGAGGGAGGGGGGGTGGAGGGAGGGAGAACGACATGGGTTTAATTCATGCTTTTATCTTAAAGTGGTCTGCAGCTTCTATGAAGTCCATCTAATGGGGCCTTTTCAGCTTGGAATGGAGGTCCTGTCCACCACTGGGTGGATGTACCCTCTTCCATCTCTAGCAAGAACACTCAAAAGAGCGACTGAGATAGAACTGAAAGAAATTCTTAAGCACCCTGAAATTAGGAGAGGAAAAAAAAAAAGGAAACAACTTTCACAGAAGCAGGAAAACTTTGGGGGAAGTGGAAGAGATTGGGATTAGTTATCACAGTCAATGAATTCTACCTTTTAATAGCAGTCAAACCTTTACCTATCCTCAGGTAATTGTGGGGTGGAGAATCTGTGTCCCGAAAACAAATAATATACTTTGTTGTTGTCAATGGTCACAAGAAAAGAAAGCCATTACACTGGAAGCATTTGAAAAAACAAAATCTGCAATCATTACATGATATCGGCAAGCATGGAAATTAAATTAACCAGCTGGAATCTCTGCTACACTGGTAACATCATTAGCCGTATCAAAGGTAATAACTGTTTTTATTGTTGCGAGCTCAGAATGATGGAAGAAGTGAAAACTCCAGATCATCATATCTCAGTTTTAGTCAATTGCAACTTCCAGATCAGAGCTGCTAGTCATCAAAACGGGACATTTAAAAGAAATCTGTCCCTTTGAAGTGATAACACAAAGAAGCCTGTGGGGTAAATTTGGAAGAAAAAGGCCCTCTGTGTGCATTACGTATGTGAAAAACCACATGTGCACACCCACACAAAGCAATCCACAACTTAAAGCCAGGAAAAAAAGAGGAAAACCTTCTAGGGCTGGGAGGTTCAAAACATAGCTTTAGTACTGTTCAGAGGTGTGGAAAGCATATCATTATCCATTTTTCTCTTGTTATTCACTGCAATATTCTTGTCTTCTTCTTGTTGCCAGAAGCTCAGATCTTTATCGCTCCTAAATCCTTCCCAGGACTGATATTATCGATGCTGGAGATAAGGACATGACTCAGCTAATAATACACTAGTGACATTAAATGCCTACCAAATCTTAGAAAATATATATGGAGGAAAAGCTCTGTCTGTACACATTATGCTTGTTCTTCATCCTTTCCTGCCAGCCCTAGTAATCAAAACATTTGTTTGGTCCCTGTTTTAAGGTTAATTTAAGAATCTAAATTATGTTGCTTGCTAGGCATGCCAATAGGCATGAGAAGATAGTGGGAACTTGTGAAAGAATTGCAGATAGAGGATACCAATGGCTTTCTGGAGGTGCTCCAGATCTTCTTAAAAAGTAGCACTCATTGGTGAAAGCCATATGCCAGACATGACTGCTCAGTACTGAGGGAGATTACTATTATTATTTACTGCACTAAGAACCTTTGTTGAAGCAAATACAATTGTATTTGCTTTTCAAACAACGGTATGACATTGCTGACTCATACTCAATTTATGACCAACTTACAGTAGACTCCTAGATGATGTTCATATTTACTGTTTCCAAACCAGATGTCTTCTATCCTGATTCAAGATTGATGAATTGATGACTGACTGATTTCACAGGGTTTATAAGGCCAACCCAATCAATACTGGCCTTGAGTGGAGTACAATTCCCTCTCCATACATTGGACTCAAACCAAAACAAAAGACAATATACAGCCATATAGGTTAATTAATAAGGCCACCTGTAAGGCCTGGGAATGAAGGATAATTAGCCAAACACAATTTATGTTATATTATGTTAATGTTATGTTGTGTTGTTGTATTGTGGTGTGATATGATATGATATGATATGATGATATGATATGTATATATGTATGTGAGCATATGTGGGTGATCTCCCATCCTCTCTTTATTTGGAGAGGTTCCTTTTTTTAAAAAAAAGATTTTATTAAAGTTTCAAAATACAGATAAATGCGAAGTATAGAAAAGATTGATGAAAGAACTAAAAGAAAACAGGCAAGCTGAAAAGTGCAGAAATATTTAGAAAGAAATACAAAGGGAGTGACTTCCGACCTCCTTCAGCACAAATACCTAATACATTAATCTCTTACTCTAAATAAAACCTTCATAAACATTATTTCTATAAGCTATAACAACTTAATCATCAAAGCCCAAATATCTGGAGGGGTTCCAGGGAACCAGTCCACTCACCAGTCCTTTGGTCTTTGCCACAGTTCTCAGGTCCCCTTTCTAAGTGTTGTCTTTGGATCGCCATACCTCCCCCACACTGAGCTGGATCAGAAATGGCTCACCTTATCCAACCTTCTGGTGATTCAGTGGCAAAGATGACCATTTCTAGAGGAAAGATGCAGAAGGTGAGAAACAGTGGGAAACTGAGAAACAGAAATATGTGTGCTGCAAATAAAGTTGCTTATCTAGGACATTTCTGAACCAGGAAGTATCCAGGATATATTCTTTCAATTGAGGGGATCACCTTTTTGCCAACCATAATTTGGAAAATGAGAGAGGAGGAGGAAGGTATTGTACAATACCATAGTTCAAGTCAATTGGAATATTTTCACAGAAAATTTAAAACTGACAGTGGCTAAGAATCATCATCAAGCAAGTTATGAACTTAAGAAAGCTAAGAATGGGGAATATTATCTGTTCTATCTGATATACCCACACTAACGAAAGAGAGTAAAGTACTGATATATCATAGATTCTGCCTGCTTTTGCCCAAGCCCCACCCTCTTTTTCCTGAGTTGCACCCAGGTTTGTGGACGCAATCCTTAAGATGTTCCAAAAGGGTGAGATCATTCCTGGAACCCCCAAACCTTGTTCAGTCCTAACCAAAATCCTAACAGCTGGGTACTTGGTGCTTTTTGAGTGTGGCTATTTTCCAGCAGATGTCTCATTACCATGCTAGGCAACATTATACTAATGCTGGGATGATTCCAGGAATAAAACAGAGTTTCACCTGGGAGCAGGTACCATTTTGTTATCAAAAAAGATAAGGGATTTCTGAACTAACCTAGTGAAACAAACAAACAAAATATTCCCCAAAGCAGCAATTGTTGCCAAGAAAAGTGGATGGAATGTCTATGTAGTCACCGGGACTTGTACTTGAGTCTGGAGAATCTTGTCCATCCCTTCATTAGTAATAAATCCAGACAGCAAAGCATTTGAGGCTGACCAGCCAGTCTGAGAAACACTCAGAAAGACTCTGGACCATCTCTAGTTGCTTCCTAGGGCAATCAGTTGATCAATCCATCAGCAAATATAGCCAGAGAGTGATTGCCTCTAATCCTGGAGGTTTCCCATTGCCATTGCAACTAGTAGCCCTTGATAGATCTATCATGGTAGCTGCAAAGGATGTTGTACTTTAACAAATCTGTCAGGAAACAGGTTAATCTACTTGGTAGGGGCAAATAGGAGTTGTGCTCTAATACTTATGGAAAGACAGCAGGAGGCTATTCGTTCTTGGAATTAGTTTGATGAGTTTCCAAAGAGATAACTTGCCTCCTCTTGAACTCTGTTCTTTGTGGGTGGTCCAGCAAAGGGACAGGAAGAGGAAACACAGAGAATTGCAAAAATACACCATGAGAATCTTCACAACTGACATACTTTGAGCATTTTAATAAACATCTAACTTCCACATGTGGCTTTCATTACCAAAACGTTATCACCATTTATCTCCTTCATTCAGACCTGCTGATGTAAAACAGGGAAGCTAATTTGACATTTATCTGAGTTATATAGATGATTTTCAAAACAGGGGAAATGGGCACATCTGCTCCCAAGAGAAAGAGCTGCCTGGCATGTCTACAATCCAGAAGGAAATAATTGGCCTAAGTGATGCCTGAAAGGTTAGTTTTGCTGATATCTAGAGAAGGATAGGAGATGGGACGAAGTGATACATCTGTCCTCTTGGAGACCATTTCCTGAAGTAGAGGTTAAAATCTGGATCTTTGTTTTCATTGTTAAGGATGACCTGAACAACTGGGGTGGGATATCAAGAAGCCAAGTGGCTTTGTTGCCTACCGAGAGGAGTTGAACATATTCCAGGGATCTATTTGAGTTCTGTGAAGAAATCTGCCCTTTTCTGTGTCATTCACAGGATCTTTGAGAAAGCATTTAAAATTCCTTTAGGTGTTTGTGAACTGACTTTATCGTTGCGAGGCAGCAGAAAATACTGATTTTTCAGTATTTGGTTGTTTTTCTGTAACACCACAGCAGGCCACAATGCTGCCAAAATGATGATCTAAATGTGATGGCATCATCATGGAAATGCTGCAGTTATGTACGTGTGTCCTGACACGCAAGTATATAAGTTGTGGCACTTGTGGTGATGTCATCACACACATGTTGCCATATGCCCCTCCCCCCATTAGCAGACCTTTTTATTGCTCTGCATCCATCCTAGTTCCCTGCTTTCTACTGTGAAAAAAAATCCAAGAGAGGGTGTCCCTCCTGATAATTTCCTCTGGGATTTAATGACAGCAAGAAAGCTATAGACAAAAATGGATCATTCAGTACATCACACTTAGCCCTCGGCTTCCTCAAAAATAAGAGTTTGGGCGTACTCCATGCATAAGAATCTCATCAAAATGTTCTCCTTTGAAGATGAACATCAGCCCTCAAAGCTAGCAAACAGACATATCGCAACTCTGTTGTATGCAGATGACATAGTACTTCCATCACAAACATTAATTGGACTTAAACGAGCTCTGAATGCACTGGCCAATTACTGCTCTGAGGAAGCACTTGGAACCAACTAGTAAAACTAAGATCCTGATCTTTGCAAAGAGACCTAAAGGAGGATAACTGGCCAGAGTACTGAACAAGTGTAATCTTTGAAAGACTTGGGCATGGTTTTCCATAGCTCCATCAAACACAGTGCACACCAAAATTATGTCATATAAAGTGCTCAAAAAACAGTGGCCACAATTCAATCTTTTCACTTCAGCGAAGGAACACAGCATATCCCAATAGCACTGAATCTATATTCAGCTAAGGCTTCTGCGCAGCTTCTTTTCAGTGCCCAGCTAGGACCTTACACTTCCTTTACTCCTCTTGAAAGGGTCCAATTTAAATTGCTAAGGGCTATATTCCAGGTACAGAGCCAGCTTGGTCTAGTGGTTAGGCCATCAGGCTAGAAACCAGGAGGCCATGAGTTCTAGTCCTGCCTTGGGCATGAAGCCAGCTAGCTGACCTTGGGCCAGTCACTTTCTCTCAGCCCTGGGAAGGAGGCAATGGCAACCCACTTCCAAAAAACCTTGCCAAGAAAACTGCAGGGATTTGTCCAGGCAGTCTCCAAGAATCGGATGCAATTGAACGAAATATACTGTGTATACACACACACACACACACACACACATTCATTCATTCGTTCATTCATTCATTCATTCATTCATTCCCAGGTAGGCCCTTGCATTCCAAATGTAGTATTAAGGAGGGAGGGAGGGCTATCTAAAGTTGAAACAGGTGCATGGACCTGTATCATAGCACATTGGTTGAAGTTACTTTCTTTCCCCCAGGTTTGAGTTCTTTCCTTATTGAGGACAGTTACAAATCAGTATGGTTCAGGACAATCTCACAAAAACCTCAACAACTCAGCTTTTCCAGGGTGGCATTCCTAATGATGGGTTATGAGCGTGCACTCAGCACATTTAAACAATGTATCAAAGACCTAGAAACCCAACAGTCTGCTCTACCAAAATGTTTTTCTCAGCAGTCAAGCCCCTTTTTACAAACCAGCAAAATACTTACAGCACTTAACGGTTTCCAAATTCTGAAGAGCACTGACTTTAGCGTGCCCCTGCGGACAAGGGGCTGTTGAAACCGCAGGTCATGTCCTGCTACACGGTACCCTCTATAAGGACTCAAGGACCCACCTTGTAACTCCCTACCTGGTAAAACACCTGGGAAATTCTCATCTTTTTTATATACAGTTGTTGTTACCAGATCGGTACAATTCAGTCTCCTTGAACGTAGCCAAATTTTGTCATACTGCTTGTAAACGCAGACAGACTTTTTGATTGCCCATCCATGAATCCACCATCAGTTGTAATATTTAGCAGCTATACTCACATAATATCTTAATCTTGGCTGCTGGGGATTGAGGGGGCTCAGTGTGTTGATCAAACTCAGCCCACTTGGTTAGTTTATGGTTCAGTCTATTATGAGAGCTCATAATAATGTTCATTCAGGAAGCAGGTTAATGCATTGGGTGGCTGCATCTTTTAAGTGCAATTGCTGGAAAATTCTGCTCTTTAGTTTGGTGTTAAGGATGGATGAATTCTGTCAATTACGATTTTTCTCCATCTCCTGTTTTACAAAATTTGGTGATTGAAATTGATCCCTACTTCTGCTTCTGCTTCTCCTTCCTCTTTTCCTTCTTCTCCTTCCTCTTCTCCTTCTTCTCCTGCTTCTGCTTCTGTGTCATGTTCATCGTTCCAATGTTCTGAATACATCGTAACATTTCGCATGTCACGTTCCTGATACGTGTTTGCTGAGTGGGGATTTCCAGCCGTGCCAGGCGGTAATCTCCTTACTGTAACTGTGGAATGTATGTTTGGGTTATGGAATGTCTTCAAGCTTACTTTCTCAGGCCGATGTGGGCACCCGTTGCTAACACCGGGGAGGGGGTGGTTGCTAAGCGGGAGCGAGGGCGGAACTGGGTTTGAGGCGAGGGTTTTTAGTTTGTATTTGGCGCGCTTTTGCTCATTCTCAGCTTTCTTTGTATTTGCACACTATTCTTTCAATAAATCAGTTTTCATTAAGAACTCACTTGTGAGGCTGAGTATGTCAGAATAGGCAACCATTACATTCTGCTTCTCCTTCTCCTTCTCCTTCCTCTTTTCCTTCTTCTCCTTCCTCTTCTCCTTCTTCTCCATTTTCTCCTTCTTCTCCTTCTCCTTATTATTATTATTTCATATTGTGCTTCTCTCTCTCATTCTCTCTCTCTCCCTCTCTCTCCCTCTGTATGTATGTATGTATTTCAGTGTGCTATGTTACCCAATGTGCACAGGTTGAGCATATGTTTTCCTCCTATATTCTTGTATAATATGTTTAGGAACATATGCATGTGTAATCTTGACTCTCATATTTTTTAAATTCAGAAATACAGTTTTTAAGGAACTTATTTTTATTTCAAATATGGGTGCAACGATGTTAAATTAAGTATTTTCACACTGAATTGTAAGCTAAACTAATTTTTTGCCACCTCTTTTTGGTGCAAGAGAACAATAACATTCTGCACAAACATGCCCATGTTTCTTCAAAAATAAACACCACTTATTTCAATAAAACTTAATTCCAAAAGGGTCCTTTGCTTATCAGAAGATTTATTTTCTGTCTTTTTCATGTATGCCAAGTGCAAGGATCTCAGATGCAACCATGATGATAGATGAGAAAAATCTTGCCGATTGCAATGTGTGAAATCATGTCATATTATTTTGGTGGGCAACATAAAATCTTGTTACAATAACCAAATAGACTGTATCAATAGGATGATAGGCATATCCATTTTTAAAACTCTTTATACAGAATACAGAAATGCTAATGCAGTTTTTCTTGCTGCAAAGGGACCAGAACTGATGACAAGAAAATTAATTGATCAGTTGCTTGCTGAACAACCTGGAAAAGTCACTTAAACTCCATAAATATAAATAATCAGGAACTGTAAAATAAATTTACAAAGTGAATGTCCACAGGGCAACCTCGATTCTCCCCCTTGGATTTTACAATGCAACCACATGGTAGCAAGGGGTTTCTCTTAACATTTGGGAGTGGTGAGGACCACAGCTGGTACAGCAATAACACAAAATGGGTGGAGGACAGGGTTTTGTGTTGTCTGTCTGTCTGTCTCTCTGTCTCACTTGTATAGGGAGCCTATTTTAAGGTTTATGTGGCTGGATGGACTATACATTATACTGTATATCAGTGGTGTCTTGATCATCTCTCTGTTTGAGGCAAGTCCAGCACAGTGATGGAAAAAATGCCAAAGTCAAAGCACTTAATTTCCTATGACCAGCCTGGAATACATGCATTAAATGCCAGAAATCCATAGCTCAGTCACAAAAATCTCCAAGTAGACCCAATCCTAAGCGCCAAAGGGGAATCTTGCCAATAAGACTGCTTTCATTTAAAAACATGAACAATTGCTCTTAAAATATATGCAAAAAATTAAAGTGAGAGTGGTGTCTTCAATCTAAAAAGCTAAAGAATACAAAAATAAATTGGTAGAGATAACTGAGCTAGATGGGCCAAGGGTATTAGTAGTTCTAAAGAAAAAAGGCACATATTCTTTTCTGAAATCTGAAACCTATAATTTAAGGGCAAAGGAAAATAAAGGCCTGGATGGGGTACAATGGGCTTCAACTCAACCCAAGCAAAACTGAGTGGCTTTGGGTGTTTGGGCCTTCAAGTACCAAGGCTTTCTCATCTTTGGTCCTGGATGGGGTGGCACTGCCCCGGACGGACCAAGTGCACAATTTGGGGGTACTCTTGGACTCACAGCTCCTGCAGGAAGAGCAGGTGGCAGCCGTGGCTAGGAGGGCCTTTGCACACCTTTGGGTTATGCGCCAGTTGCACCCATTCCTGTACTGAGAGGCTTTTCTCACTGTCGCTCATGCCCTCATGACCTCCCATCTGGATTACTGCAATGCACTCTACATGGGGCCGCCCTTGAAAAGCATTTGGAAGCTTCAAATGGTACAGAATGCAACTGCCCAGGTATTAAATGGAGTCGGATATTCAACACATGTAACACCACTGCTACGTGAGCTGCATTGGTTGCCAGTGTGCTTCCAGGTGCAATTCAAGGTGCTGGTTGTCACCTTTAAAGCTCTTCATGACTTGGGACTGGGTTACCTAAGGGACCGCCTTCTCCCAGTTGTTTCTACCTGTCCAATTCGGTCTGGTAGGTTGGGCACACTCCAGGTTCTGTCAGCCAAAGAATGTTGGTTGGTGGGGACTAGGAGGCATGCCTTCTCAGCCGTAGCACCTGCCCTCTGGAATATCCTCCCTTCAGAGATCAGGATGTCCCTGACTCTGTTGACCTTTTGTAAGGGCATGAAGGCCTGGTTATGTGCCTGGGCCTGGGGCCCCGAGTGTGTTAATGGCCCCGTTTCTTGGTTATATAAACATCCAAGCATTGTTTACTTTGTGACCATATATATTTATTTTGTACTTTTAATTGTTTTAATTATTTTAACTGTTTTATAATTTTTATGATTGTAAGCCACCCAGAGTCACTTCTTGAGATGGGTGGCTATAGAAATTAAATAAATAAATAAATAAATGGTCTTTCCTTGTTTTTTGATGGTTCCACTCTTCTATGAAAAGAGAGAGAGAATTGACTAAATTATTGCTCTTCCTGGAATGACCATGTAACCATTCAATGTTGTTTTGTCATCTGGTCAGTCCAGGAAGTGCCAGAGCAAAAACAAAAAAATCTCTCTGCAGAGAGTTTTGCAATTCTATAAGTACAGCCAGCATTTTAAAGGTAAAACAAGTCAGAAGAGATCCCTTGGTCACCTCAAACATTCTTAAAAAGTAAGTGCAATTCCCATTAGACTGATTAGTCTGACACTTTTTTCTGCATTTTTGTTTTTTTTAAAAGCCAGGCCAGAAAACCACCCTGCCAAAATGGACATTAGAAGAAAGCACATTTTTATGTTCTGCAGGCCCCAGTCCCTGAAGCCTTGAAGCAGTTTCTTGCACGGTTCCTTGAAATAGGTGGTTTCCATTTTCACTAATACTTGTCTTGTTGTTATTTATTATTACTAATTATTTATTTATTTATGTATATTTTATTTTTATCCTGCCTTTATTTTTTTTATAAATAACTCAAGGCAGTGAACATACCTAATACTCCTTCCTCCTCCTCTTTTCCCCACAACAGCAACCCTGTGAGGTGAGTTGGGCTGAGAGGCGGGACTGGCCCAAGGTCACCCAGCCAGCTTTCAGGCCTAAGGCAGGACTAGAACTCTCCGTCACCTGGTTTCCAGCCCAGCACCTTAACCACTAGACCAAACTGGCTCTCTATTACTATTATTCTATTATTATTATTATTCCCTTTTCAAGATGCTAATTTGGAAAATCCCCCCTGCAGCTTTAGTACTAGTCCCTGTTTTACTGACACCAGAAAAACACAGGAGGACACTTGTGTTCTTCCCTCACTCTACTGTCCCACAATGATCTTGCTTTATCAGTTAAGAATTATCTTAATTGTATTAAAAGCTGAAGCCTGCCATTATGAAACATCTATACTACCTACACTACATACTGTACTAATCCAAAATGAAAACAGGGTCAGGATCAGCAGTTCAAACCAGTGTTTGTTCAATCTAAAAGAGAAGTATGCTGTCTTTCTTCCCCATTTTTGCCTACTGATTGTTGTCCAGTTTTAAGGAAGGGAGGGGAGGGGAGGGGAGAGAAGGAAGGGGAAGGAAGGAAGGAAGGAAGGAAGGAAGGAAGGAAGGAAGGAAGGAAGGAAGGAAGGAAGGAAGGAAGGAAGGAAGGGGAGGGGAGAGAAGGAAGGGGGAAGGAAGGAAGGAAGGAAGGAAGGAAGGGGAGGGGAGAGAAGGAAGGGGGAAGGAAGGAAGGAAGGAAGGAAGGAAGGGGAGGGGAGAGAAGGAAGGGGGAAGGAAGGAAGGAAGGAAGGAAGGAAGGAAGGAAGGAAGGGAGGGGAGAGAAGGAAGGGGGAAGGAAGGAAGGAAGGAAGGAAGGAAGGAAGGAAGGAAGGAAGGGGAGGGGAGAGAAGGAAGGGGGAAGGAAGGAAGGAAGGAAGGGGAGGGGAGAGAAGGAAGGGGGAAGGAAGGAAGGAAGGAAGGAAGGAAGGAAGGAAGGAAGGAAGGGGAGGGGAGAGAAGGAAGGGGGAAGGAAGGAAGGAAGGAAGGAAGGAAGGAAGGGGAGGGGAGAGAAGGAAGGGGGAAGGAAGGAAGGAAGGAAGGAAGGAAGGAAGGAAGGAAGGAAGGAAGGAAGGAAGGAAGGAAAAGAAGAGGAAGGGGAGGGGAGGGGAGGGGAGGGAAGTAAAAGCACTCTTTTTATTTGTGAACTTGTTACTCTGGTGATACAAATAACACCTCTGGTTTTAACAATGGACAGCAAAGCAGCAAGGTGCAACCTTCAGAAAAGCCCACTATTTCTGCATGTAGCACCACACTAGAACACGTGCGCGTGTCTGTGTGTGTGAGAGAGAGAGAGAGAGAGAGGTGGAGACCAAGTCCTTCTCCCGCCCTTTACTCCACCTTGATGACATCTCTATAAGCAGGAGAAAGGGAATACAAGTTTGAATCAATGGTTATTCTGTGGAAAGATGAAGTGAAATTCCAAGGAAGAGAGTGAAAGAGAAGTCACAGCAGTGCAGTGGTGTCATGGGTACCAAAATAATAATAATACGTTCCATCCTTGGGGCAGCCAATGGCGTCTCTTCCTTTCGTCCCCGTCTTGCATCGATGATTTTGTGCTGGCGTGCAAATAGGCTCATTAGTGGCCGAGAGTGAAAATCGAGATCAGAGTATTTAAACCTGACCCATAGAGAGGCAAAAAAAGCCTCCCCACACCCTCAGGGCTTTTCACTCCTGAGTCCAGGACCACCCTTGATGGTGACACCAATTCATGCCTTCTCCCCTTCATCATCATCATCTTCTTCCTCCTCCTCCTCATCTTCCTTTAATAAAGGCCTTATTAATTATTGCCTTTGTGAGCAAGGCAAAGGAACAGCCACATAAAGGAAAATGTCATTCTTCAAGTAGAAATAGGCATGAGGGGGTGAAGATAGGTGGGGATGTGTGTGTTTGTGTGTCTGTGTGTGTGCGAGAGAGAGAAGGGAGACAGAAAAAGAAGATCAAAAGAGCGCTTCCCAACTCCCCCCCCTCCTTTTCTGCTTTTCATGCCGTGGAACCTCAAAGGAGGTCGAAGAACAATCAGTTTTCAGGGACTCATGTTCTTTCTGGCAATTAGACTCAGCTGATAGGCTGAAAAGCTGTGAATGGCAGAGTTCAAGGCCCTTCTCTTGAAATTCACACAGGCTTCCCCCCCTCCCCTTCCCAAGCTGCAGAACAGCAGCCAGACACCGCGGCTGAAATCATTTCAAATAGAGACTTAGAGCCAGGGGATTCATTAATTCACCAGCCTAAACAATTACTCGAACATATAATGTCTCTATGTCCACTTTGATAAGGACTGTCATGCATTCCTCGTCTTTTCTCTCCCCTCCCGCTTTCAAGAGATTAAAATTTCAGGCCTGGTTTGAATGCATGTCTGCGGGGGGGGGGGGTGTAGATGTGTAGGCCTGTGTGGTGGGGGTAGCCCTTCAGGGTTGCAAAAATCCAGATGACCACTAGGTGGCAAGAAAGGGATACCAAAAACTCAAGCGGTCTTCCATATTGTTTCCAGCCCAGTTCTAGTACTCGGATACTGTATATGTGTTTGTAGGATTCAACCAAATACATATATATGCGGATATCAAATTAATTTGAAATATCTTTATGGGCCTGTACATGTCAAGGAATCAAGATAAAATGAGCCTGTACATTTGTTTGTTGAAATGGAACAATAAGAAATTGACAATTCCGTGGCAATTTTTTAAACTAATAATTTTTATTCCATTTTAAAGAGGAATAGAGAGACGGTAAAAAGAAATGATGATAGACTGACCTTTGACTCCTAAAGGAAGGCAATATTTAGAAAATAAATATGTGTGTATTGGATAAATATTCCCCAAAGTGCTATGCAATAGAGCACACCATTATTATTATTATTATTATTATTATTACATCTTTCCCCAAGAATGTCCTTGATGGCAAGATTTTTGTGTTGTTAAAAAGAGAGAGGAAAAGACAACTCAGCAACCCAGAATAAATTCTAGGTTGTTTGGAGTTCAGTGTAACCATTTCTAACCTAGTGGTGATTAGTTTTAATATCTCACAAGAACCATTAAGCATTTATTATTATTATTATTATTATTATTATTATTATTATTAAATTCAATGTGTATATCATCTGAAGAGCACCTATGAAGGAAACACTGAGTCAGTAATGCCACCATTACCATGAAATTGGCTGAACCATGCTAGCAGAAGAAATTCTACAGAAATTCTCAAGTACCCCAAATAGGTAGAAACACAGAAACTTCTTTCACAGGGTGTAAAACACTCACAAAATTTCAAGGCTGTCCGCAGCACAGTCTTACTTCAAACAGATGCTAAAGAGAGAAATATTGCACCTTGCTTTTTACGGATTCTGTTTTCCAAGAAGCTCTGATTGGTTGCAATTCCCCAGTGAATATCATTCAAAGGCATACCTGGATTGACTTTGTGCATTTCAAACAGCCCTTTGTGCTGCTGATTTTCATCAATGTTTGAACCAAAATGTATGCCCTGAGGTCCAATCAACGCAAGTTGGAAACATTCCATAGGAACAAGGAATGGGGCTCAAGTTTCAGGTAGATGAAGCAATGATGTAAGATGGTGTAACTTTTTCCCCACTTCAGAATTCCATTTGTTTTCATTCCTGAACGCATTGTTAGTTCTGGTTCATTTATTTGCATTGGTTGGATTTCATGTCTTATTCATTTGTACTTGTTTCATGTTTATCCCTCTCTCTGTGTATGCATGTATGTGGTGTGTGCTTTTTATTTTAAAAATGCTTCATCACCACTTCTGGAATTATTTGCAAGCAAGGATACATAAATTTCTTTTTCTTGTAGGCAGTGTTTTATTTCTCAAAATATCCCAGTACAGAATTGTTCAGAAAGAATTTTGATATAGTATCTATTACTTGTGTGTGTGTGTGTGTGTTTGTGTGTGTGTGAGAGAGAGACAGAGAGAGACAGAGAGAAACAGACAGTACCTCTTGCTTTCAAATGCCCTCAAATGATGCTATGTTGGAGTATGATAGAAAAAAAACTAAAATAACCACCAGGAATAGGAACAAATGGTTCCCTGCTACCAGCAAATGGCACAAACCCTTGTCTTCTGCAGGGACACGAAAGGAACAAACAGGCAAAAACGGGAATCCCCAAAGAGATTCCCCACATATTCCTCTTGCTTCACGGCAGAACAAATTGAATTCTGATGGAATACATCTCACTTGCTGAAGTTTTTTCTTTCAGTCCAAAGTAACACTCTAATAAGGAGTCATGCAAGATCTAAATCATCCCCACACTAGATCCAAATCACCATCATGCCTCCCCTTGACTTTAAAAGGAAATACCCTTGTTCCTCGTTTACTGCTACATCTTTCAGTCTCTACTTTCATTAGTATCACAGCTATTTGACAGATAGAAACTTTATTTCGGTCATTGACTGATAAAACACATTCTATAAAACAAACGAAGTGATCCCCTAGTATCAATAACTGTTAACAACCATTTGTAGGCGAAGCTTACACAAAACGTAGCAGAATTCTGCTACTTTCAAAGAAATACATTTATCTGGGTTGTTTAACATAGGTAAAAATTATCAGAGTGCCCTGGGAATTTAAACAAAAGGGGGGTAATCGGCTGGTGGCGAATGTCCCTGTAAAACTGGCAATACAAGAGAACATGGGCTGTGGTCTCTGTAGTACCCGTGTCTCGGAGCAGAGGGGGGTTTCATATGGGATTTTCTTATATTTCCCCTCCAAAACAGCTGTGGGGAGGGCATGCAATCAGGCCAGTGACAAGGCTCTCCTAAATTTGGGAACTGTAAAATCATATGAATATGGAGCTGGTTTGGACAGTAAAATTTGATTATTGACAAATACGTTACAAGAAAAAGCAGCAATTTCTGTTTGCCCTTCTATATCTAAGTTCCTTTGCCTTAGTAGTGATCTAGCTTGGTCTGACTCTAAGGCCAGGATGGCATCACTGGAGAAACCACAGGGGCTTGGTCTCTTTTGGAGAGCTGTTTTCCAGGAAGATTTAAAATTATCTGCCAATATTAGGTGGGTCAGTCCACCGGGGTTGTGATGTCATTTTAACCAGCAAGCAAGGATATTTATCCAGAGGTTAGATTCAAGTTTACTGACTCCTGCTTCCTGATTATTTGGATAACATTTAGCCAAAACACTTGAATTTCAGAAACAGTAAGGGAAAGACCTCCTCCTCCTCCTCCTCCTCCTCCTCCTCCTTCTCATATGAGCTTCTTTTTCTTCTTCTTCTTCTTCTACTACTACTACTACTACCACCACTACCACTACTACTACTACTACTACTATATTTAATGGAACAGCAAATAGATGTAATACAACTTATATTGGGAAATATTCCACTACTTTTCTTTGTGATCCCATGAATCAAATATTCTTGTGAATACGTCTCCCTGCACAGATTTTTAAGGAGAGTCTTTCCATTATCCAAATGCCTGGCCCATCTTCAACTGGGTGGAATTTCCTTCCATCTCTGTCTACATTCCCTAAAAGTGAGCTTCTTTGTCCTTCCCTACCTACCCCTTTGTACTGATGGCAATCCATCTTCATTCAGTGATTGTGGTACATCATTAACTTGTCTTCTGGCAAACCACTAAGCCCTCTAAGAACTGAAGCAGATCAATCAAGAACAATAAACCTTTATAACCAGGGATGGATCCCAGTGGCTTCGTATGTTGCATTCTCTAAATACAAGACAGGTAGTCCTTGCTGAACAACCACAGTTGGGACCAGAATTTCAGTTGCTAAGTGAAGTAGTCATTAAGCAAATCCAATCCAATTTTATGACCATTTTGGCAGCGGTCATTAAATGAATCACCATGGGTGTTAAGCAAACCATGTGGTCATTAAGCGAATCTTGTGGTTCCCCATTGATTTTGCTTGCCAGAAGCCAGCTGGGAAAGTTGAAAATGGCGATCATGTGACCATAGGATGCTGCAATGATCATAAATGCGAACCCATTGCCAAGTGCCCAAATCATGATTATGTGAATGGGAGGACGCTGAAACAGCTGTGTGAGAACCAGTCGTAAATTGCTTTTTTCAGCACCGTTGTAAGTCCAAACCATCACCAAACAAATGGTTGTTAAGCAAGGACTACCTGTATGTGTTTCTCCTCACTCTAGGGAGCCATGAGTTTCTGATGACATCAGTTGCTACTGCACCTTCATCACAGACCTATTTGCAGGACTAGAAACCAATGGAAGCGAATATTTGTAGCTCAGGGTTGAACCGTGGAGTCCTAAGTGCTCTCTGAGCCTTGTTGTTTTCTTGCAGCCGTTTCATTGCCAGACTGCAAGGAATCACTTAGTAAAGAAAAGGTGAAGAATCATGGGGCTCACATGTGAAGCTGACGAGTGGTGCCATGCATAAACATCGTTCTGTATTCCCCTTCCCACTCCCAATTCTTCAGTTAGATAGAAGAGTGTTTGAAATTGCATGGGGGAAAAAAAAGATAAAGCTTTGATGCCATTTCCATGGGCTGAAAACGTGGTGGTCTTTCATTGATTGGAATGATGACACACTTAAAAATATCGAAGTGATGGACAGATGCGCTGCAGAAAACAACACCCCTTCCACCTCCTCCAGCAATACAGCAGAAGCCAAATCACCACCAAGAGAAATTCTTGAGGAGTTTTCAAGCATTCTGAGACTAAAATAGAAAGACAGAAGAAAGCTTCTGGACACCTGCAAGGCGGATTTTGGCATAGCTTTAGAAGTCCCACCACAACAGCAATGCAATGTACACTTTATCACACGGAAGGCATCTTATGCTCCTCTAACACCTGTGCTTACCATTAAATCTGCTTCAGTCTGCAGGTCTCTCATTTTTCTGGTTCCTTGCTGGTTAGAAAAGCAGTGATGACCAATAGCAAGCTCTTGGTGGGGCGGGGCGGGGGCACGAGGGAAGGAATTAAGTTTCTACAGCAAATTAATAGCATGGATTACAGTTGCAGAGCCCTGTCAGGCATCCTCATTCTTTAATAACTACTAGACAGCTTTCCCCTGCTTCTAGCCGTTTGACAGCCCAATTTTCTTTATCATTTTCTTTTTTCTCTTTCTTCTTTCATGTCAGCATAGAACTTTTTTTTTTTATTATTAGCAGGAAAGGGCGAAGCAGCAGCTGGATCTTTTTATTGCTAGAAAACCAGTTTCTACACTCTGAATTTTCTAGCAGAGGACAGTCATCAATCAAAGTAGAAAGATATATGGATCACATGGAAGCGTTCATCAGAAACTGACTTAGGGTGTGGATCTGGGTCACAAGAAGTTCCAGGCAGTAGTTCGTTTCTAAAATGAGATGTGGAGGAGCTGACGCCACTATCTGATCTGGAATCTCCTAATGCTGCATATGTGGCAGTTGGCTATTACTGCATACAGTAATTGCTTGTCATTTGGAAAACTGCAGTATTAAAAGCTTCATCTTTTAATGTGAACCAACCTCATCTACTGGAGCAAAAGGCAAAGTAGAATGGAACAATAATCCTTCAGTTCCTGTTCTCCTCTGAATTCTGCCATGAAGATCTTTGTTCATCAGAGAAAAAAGGATACATCTCACTGAACAATACATACAGTGCCTTTGTGAACTTACCAAAAAAGATTTATGGGGAAATTGCTTGCAGAACACTAGTAACAGAAAAAGTATTCAGAAATGTCTGTGGACATTCACCCTCTAAAAATGAGCATGAAATTTAACAGTGTGCAAACCTCCAGCTCAGTGCTTTGTTTCATGTGTCAAAGGCAATGCACTCGACCTCCATGCATAGCAGAAGCAGCATACTCTGCTTCGGGAGAGATGAAGGTGGAGGTGAGTAGCCCACCTTGAGGAAGGTGACAGTTGTACAAACACTGTATGAAGCACCAAACCACAGGTCTTAACCAAATATGCTGTCCATCAAGCAGCTGGCTAAGCAGAAGAGTAGACACCATTCCTATAAAGGACTTCTGGCTGCAAATCTTACTCAAGGAGATTGAAGACTGAAGGATGGATGGACCAAATCACAAACAGCAGGATTAAACTCACAAGAAATCCAAAAACTTAGATAAGTTTAATTTATGGAAGAAAGTTAGAAGTCATACCAAAGAATGTCCACAACTGCTATGATTCAGGACCAAGTCTATAGACAAACGATGTTCAAATCCTCTTGCATTTATTTTTTCTTCCTGTCTTCTCTGATAGACCACTTGATGGAATCTCTTCAGTGGACTCCATCTGTCCTTTGTGTTTATAATGGCTAGTTCTGTTATTCCATTCTTTTTCATGACTGTGAGAATTAACTCTCACATGTGACCTGCCTTCCAAGGACCTCACAACAGGAAGGATGCTATTCAGCCTGGATCTCCTGACCAAGTTATGCCAAAGACTTCACTGTCTGGTGATGCTGGTTAAATGTATCCCTAATAATAAGTCTTTGCCTTGTTAAACCTTGCATTAATTTGTCTTTTCCCTTTGTCACACTCTCTCCCTTTTGCAATCTATGTAGTTTTGGACTGTTCATTGTTGTTCTTTTTGTATTTGAAACTTCAGAAGTTGACTGGCTGTTTGCCTCATCCCGTTGCTGTTGTTGTTGTTGCTGTTTTTAATAGCACCCTGACACTGGTCCTTAAAGAGGCAGTTGTGAAATAAAGCTGGCTTGTGGTTTCACTTCATTATTATGTGCTGCCAACCCCCCAAGCTATTAACAAGCTCTCCTACATTTCCTACTCAGAAGGGGAAGTTATAACAATTGTTCTTCTGTAGAAACTATTGAAGGTGAAACACAGCTTCCATGTTGTGCTACTGCTTTCAAGTCGGGTTGTGTGTGTGTAGTTTTCTCCATAGTTTTGATCCAAGACAGCAGCATCCACAACAAGCCACAATGATGCCAAAATGATGGCATGCATACAGATCCCACCCGTACATCCTTGTGCTCCTATACCTGATGCAAATGTACAAGTAATTCTATTTATATCATAATGCGCATTTTATCCGTTGCCCTCTTCCCCCTTCTCCATGGGTGCTCATGTTTCAAAGGGATATTTTACTTGAACCTTCATTCCAGCAAAGTTCCACATGTAGTTAATGGAACTCTATATGTATTTCTGGCCTTTCAAAAAAAAATATTCACAAACCAATCCCAAAACAGTGCCAAACATGCTTGTGCTTTAAAGAAAAGTAAATACTACAGAAAATGAAGCAGATTTATTGATGTCAGGGTTAAGAATGCCCAGGGTAGATCTTACCTGCCCTTGTGTTTCTGGTAGACACTTCGCAACTTCCAACTGAAATGTTCAGACAACTGTAAAAATCAGAATTTAATTTTCCTCTTGGATTTACACTTCCAAACAGTCAGTCCTTATCTAAAAATATTTATCTGAGTATGTTTAAAACCATGGAATGAAGTAAAATCTAAGCCCTTGGACATGTGATGTACATCACAGGCTGATTCACACAGCCCAATTTACAAATGGCTTTCCTCAATATTATATCTCCTGCGTTCAGAGATGAACTGTTTCTGTATATGGATAATCAACATTGCAGACATGACACAGAGCTGCTGGTAGATTGATTTACCCTCTAATTTGTCATATTCCTTTTGTCCTTTCCAAATGCATAACTTTTTTCCGTCTTCTTTTGCCTTTCTTAGATGGAAAGTAATGAAAGCTATGAAAACTACCTGCCATTTTGAAAATGCCCCTTTGTCTTTCCTTGAAATCCCAACTGATTGTTCTGTCTGAGCATAAAACATTGTGAATTTTGCTTTCCTCAAAATGCAAATAAAGTCTCTGAGATATGTACAACCAACTGAGGAAAATCTGGACTTTTTATTTTGTTTTGTTTTGCTTCCATGGAAATTTAACTAAATATGTTCCACTATTGAGATCCTTAAATGTTCCCTCAAATTTCATTGATGGCAACTTCAGTCAATATATTCATGATAGTTCTCACCTCCAGAGGGATCAATACAATCTAAATTAGGTGTCATATTTTGAACATGAACCAAGGGGAAAAAGACAGCTACAGTTCTAATAATAGGCTTCACAATAGTTTAAGAGGCTTCTGAATCTTGCCTATATAACTTTTCACAGGATCATGCATTACTGTCAAGCAATGTGTTTTCAAAAACTGTAGCTCATATGAATTTACCCCTAGACAAAAGAGGCATTAGCTTTTGCCTCATCTTAACAAATGCATAACCCAATATATAGGTGAGCTAAGCTCATTTTCCCTTCAACTACCTTGAAAAACCAGAGGTAAACAATTTTTTTCTGTCCTGTGAGCTGCTTCTAGGTTGATGTAGCTGTTTTTCCTCAGCCAGTATTCCCCCATTCCAAGCTACCTCACAGAGAATAGAAAGCGTTGTGAAATGACACTGAATAGACTAAGAAACTTTGCTTTGTTACTTTGAAGGAGCAGAGACTTGCTTCACTTTTGTGAAGTGACCCAAAGTCCCTCTCAACCTAACTCAGGTTTCCATGATGGCTTGCATTTTACTTTTATTTTACTTTCCAAAGTCTAATGAGACAGGCCAGATTTTTCAGCTTATGGGGATCTGAAGCCAGAGAATGAATGTCAACTTACTCCTTGTAGTTCCTCCGTTTGAGTTGATGAATTTTCTGACAGGCTGTAAAAGGTGGAGGGGGAAAAAAAAGTAGGACAAGCCAAAAAGACCAGGTTACCTCAAGATGAGCATTTACTAATCTGCATGGAGAAGCAAGGAAGCCATTCAAAACATGCACATGGGCACGCACCCACAAAATACAAAATGAAAAAAAAAAAACTGCACACGCTGAAGCACAGAAGGAATACCGTCCTTCTGTGTGTTTGCTCCTCAGCCTTCCTTCCACTTCTAAGTTTTATTTACGTCCCCCTTTTTTCGTCCGCCACTTCTTCCAATGTTTCTCGACAATGCATTAACTTCCCTCACGGTACCATAATCGACTCCAATCTGCTATTATCACGGAAATAGAAGAGGTAAAGTGCTGGTAATAGGATCCAAATCAAATCACTTTCACTTCAGCCGGCTTTGGCTGTGAAGGCAAAGCTTCCCCAGGGAGATTCATTACAGAGAAACACCTGCAGACACAGGCTGAGGCCAGCAAAATATATAGGACGCGACAGGCCTCTCTTGCCTTCGTCGCAAGATGGTCGTATCAACAGTAATAACGAGAGGCAGGACCCTGATAAAACCAGGCCTCATTGGCAAAGCTGGGCTCTGAGTTTTAGCTGATTTGACCCTTCCTGAAGCAATACACACATCAGTTTATCCAAGAAGCAGCTATATTTACATTTTCTTCCCTGGAGCATCTCCAATAGTCCATGTTGTGTTGTTTTTGCGATGGCTCTTCCCTCTTTTTTATTTTTTTACCATGCCCTGTTAACATTCAGTAGCCTGAAGTTTAAAAAATAAGGGAGAGGAAACCTCCATATCACTCTTCCCTAGCAGCTAGGAAAGGCCAAAGTAAATTGAATTTAATAAGGTTCAGCTTCAGGGAGAAAAAGGCTGGAGACCTTTGTTCTTGCAAAGTTTTTGCGAGGTTTAGGACAGCCAAGGAACCATCGCCACTGAGGTTGGAGTTTTGTGCCTTGCTTTGAATAAAGTGTTCATTGACATAGGGCAGACTGAAAAATGGCCTCACCTCAAATTCTCCAGTCTCCTTGAGGACCAAGAAATTGGGAGCTGTTTTTTTTTTTTTCCCCTTGGACAATTTGCTGGTAAGAGGAAGAACTCTTCCATAGAGATCTGGAGAAGAAAGGAAGGAACAGTATCAGAAAATGTCTGAGCAAGTACACTTGAAGCTATGGAGCTGAAAGAAGGGACCTGACTCGATCAGACTTGCCCAATAATAAAATTGCTGCTGGGCAGATAAACCATTCTGCTTTTTCCCCCTCCCAGTTATCATTCCATTTGCTAAATAAAATGTGCATGCAAAATTTACTTTAAAAAAAAAAGAGTGCTGGAGAACATAGTGATTGATGATGGGGAGATGCTTTACATTGTACAGTCAGAGATTTGCAACACAGGGATGTAAAACATTTCAAACAGCTGTTCTGACATCACTAAATTTCTGGCCACTTCAGTACTGCTTTGCATAGAAACCGGAGCTGTTTCAAGCTTGGGATACTTCCAGAATGGTTAAAATAGGACTGGAATACTTCCAGCAAGATTGAAACAATCCATTTCAAGTCAAACCAACTGTTTTGAGCTTAAAATTGAGAAGTTTGAAATGTTTCACTTTGACAAAGTTTTGCAATCCTCTGGCTGATAACAAATCCAGTTTGGTATAGTGGCGAAGGCACCAGGCTAGAAACCAGGAGATTGTGAGTTCTAGTCCCGCCTTAGGCACAAAGCCAGCTGGGTGACCTTGGGCCAGTTTCTCCCTCCCAGCCCTCGGAAGAAGAAGGCAGGTGCAAGCCACTTCCAAAAATGTTGCCTAGAAAACTGCAGGGACTTGTCCAGGCAGTCACAGAGGTCAAAACTGAGTTGAAGGGACATTTTTTTCTAGCTGATAACCCTGTTCATACTTCTGTTCAGTTCAAAGAAGGTCATCAAGAGAGAACTTGTTTTTCAGATTTGGGAAGTGTGGGAAGCTATGCATTCTTCAGGCGTGTACAGTATAACTGACCCAATATACTTGTACTCTTGAATTATGTTCATTGCATTTTTCAGGAAAGGCACTCTGTTCCTCAGCTTCATTGAACACTCCTTCCACTTGCCCTCATGCCTTCATTCCACGAATGATAGGTGTAGCTGTCATCTAGCTTCTCAGTATATATTTCTATGAGGCTGTGTTTATAAGTGCCAATCTGAAATTACAGAACAAATTAAGGGATAAATATTATTTTAAGATTTCCCACAAATACATACAATCTCTTGAAATTTTTAATTCCCCCAAATATTTCTAATTGAGTACACTAAATTATTAGTAACATATGGCTGCGAGAGCTGGACCATAAGGAAGGCTGAGCGAAGGAAGATCGATGCTTTTGAACTGTGGTGTTGGAGGAAAATTCTGAGAGTGCCTTGGACTGCAAGAAGATTCAACCAGTCCGTCCTCCAGGAAATAAAGCCAGACTGCTCACTTGAGGGAATGATATTAAAGGCAAAACTGAAATACTTTGGCCACATAATGAGAAGACAGGACACCCTGGAGAAGATGCTGATGCTAGGGAGAGTGGAGGGCAAAAGGAAGAGGGGCCGACCAAGGGCAAGATGGATGGATGATATTCTAGAGGTGATGGACTCGTCCCTGGGGGAGCTGGGGGTGTTGACGACCGACAGGAAGCTCTGGCGTGGGCTGGTCCATGAAGTCACGAAGAGTTGGAAGCGACTAAACGAATAAACAACAACACACTAAATTATAATTTGTTAATACATAAAATGAAAGGTCAGTTTTCAACATAGCCCTCATTAAACTTACTTATCTTGGGGAAAATTGCATACTGAAAATTGATTAAATTCCCTAAACTACTACATCTTTTTAAGACATTGCCTAGTTAAGGAAATCTTAACTTCATGGCAAAAATTATTTACAAAAATTGTATTCAGAAAGAAAAGGCCAGGTATAAATAGACACTTACTATGTTTCTTAAACTTCAGAATGGGGATGAGGATTTCCTAATATAAAGTTATAGCTTTAGCTCTCCAACTAAAATATAGTTGGAGTCTCTGTTATATTGAAAGATACATTAAAAAAAAATGGATAGAGATTGAAGAATCACATTTATATAGTGAAGACCTGGATGTAATCCTATTTAATGACAAAATATATTTAAAATAGCATCTCTATCCCTTCTCGACTTCTACCTCATAATTCTTTCCAGTCTTCATTTATTAGATTTTTGAGCCACCACAATCATGCAGCTCTCTGCAGTTCACCACAAAAAGCCACACACCATAATGCAATAACAACAGGAATACAAAACCATAATACAATAGCAACATAATACAATGTTATTAATATTGTTTAATAATAACAATATTAAATTATCCTAAAGCCAGAGTGCATAATTCTACAGTGCAATCTGAGTTAATTAAAAAAAAAAAGCCTTCCAGAAGAGGCCTATTTTCACTTGGTTTCAGAAGGACAACAGCTTCAGAGAGAATCTAATCTCTGGTGGTAAACTGTTCCATCACAAGGAGGCCATAATTCATTTTCTTATTAGATTTATATCCAGCCTTTATTTTGTGCAACTCAAGGGGACGTACATTAAGCTCCCATTTTCCCCATAGCAAGAAAAGTGGATTGATCTGAGAGAGGGAGACTGTCCCAAAGTCACCCAGCCAGCTTCCATGCCTAAGGGAGGACTAGAACTGTTTCCGGGCTTCTAATCCAGCATCTTCACCACTATACCAAACAAGCTCTAACAGAGAATCATCTTCTCCCTTGTGATCTGTTGGTGCTGGTGGACTGCAAATAACTTTTTGGAGTTGTTTATATCCGGTGGGTTGATACTGGCTGAAGGAGGCAGTTCTGCAGATACTTCAGCTCCATATGGGGATTGTCCCTTATCTCTTGATGACTGTCTAGCAGCAGAAGCCTATTACTTTCTGCATGTCATAAGTTACTGGTATAAGCACTATTATGGATGTGCTGAGCAGTAGAAATCTGGTCCCTTGTAGTATTTAAATGTATTCTTTCAGCATTTCTTTTTAAAGAAAGAGAGAGAGAAGTAGGACCCTTAAAATTGAGGTTCTCAACATAAATGTCCACGTACCACAGTTTAGTTTAGGTTTAGGAACAATTTATGTAATTTTTTCTCCACAACCACCTCTAGTATTTTTTTCTTTTTTCTTTTGGTTCTGTGAGATTTATGAAATTTTCCTTAGTATAAGCCTCATTTAAACACAAATAGCTTGACTGGGTATATGCATACGTGTTTCATGGAACTTTTTCCAAAGGATGCTGGCTTTGAATGTGATTTTTCCTCAATAAACATTGTTTTGAACCTACTTGTCCATTAAAGAACAGTAGACAGAGATGGACCCTATTCACTCTTGTCACCTTGCTGAGGCAGTGTTTTCTTTATTAATTTTTTTTTTAAATCTGACAGATTTACAAAATAAAGTCAGTGCCATTTGCAGGAAAAAACACTTAGCAATGAATTTATTTATTTATTTGTTTGTTTTGTCCCCGCCAATCTCCTCCCAATAATAGTCCCGACTTAGGCACGAAAGCCAGCTGGGTGACCTTGGGCTAGTCACTCTCCCTCAGCCCAACTGACCTCACAGGGTTGTTGTTGTGGGGGAAATAGGAGGAGGAAGGAGTATTAGACATGTTCGCCACCTTATTTATAAAAATAATAAAGGCGGGATAGAAAATAAATAAATAAAATAAATAAAAAATAAATTTCCTCCTTGCATTTGATCCACAGAGCAGAATATTACAGTACATAGAGAGCCAGTTTCGTCTAGTGGTTAAGGTGCTGGGCTAGAAACCAGGAGGCCGTGAGTTCTAGTCCCACCTTAGGCATGAGAGCTGGCTGCGTGACCTTGGGCCAGTCCCGCCTCTCAGTCCAACTCACCTCACAGGGTTGTTGTTGTGGGGAAAATAGGAGGAGGAAGGAGTTTTTAGGTATGTTTCCCTCCTAGAGTTATTTATAAAAATAATAAAGATGGGATAAAAATTCATATATACATATAAACACACACACATACACACACACACACACACACCATAGTCATTCCAGTGGTAATTCTATTTATTTATCAAAAATATATAGCCCCTCCCCCATCCCAGTATTGTGACTCTGGGTGGTGTACAGTAAAACAAGCAATTAAAAATAAATCTTAAATAACATTAAAACAACTAATAAAATATAAAGAAGATCAGGGGAGAATGCACGATTCAATACATTCAAAAGCCAAAGAAAGAAATATCTACAGGAATAGAATTACTTATTTTTTTTTTTAAAAAAAAACTTCTTCCTTACAAATGGCATTGCCATCCTTATTTTTTTCTCCCTTCTACTTTCTTGGTGGTGGATTCCTAAAGTCCCAGGAAGAATGTTTTCCCACCTACTTAATGGCTGAGTTTCCACTCCTTTATTGTGGGTACCCAGCCTTTGTGTTGCCCTGCAGGGTAGAGTCACACAGCAGTAACTAGTTTTTTCCTTTTCCAATATTTGTTTTTAGCATGTCTTGTGAACCCAGCCTATAACTTTCTTTTCTAAAGCCAAGTCTGTCTTCTGTCTACTGTCCTCCAAATGGTGGAGTTTTGGAAGCATCTTATCATTGTTTTGATTACAGCAAGATAACAGTCCTGAGAACCCTGCAGAATGAGAAAGGAAGGCACTGTGTTTGCTCCAGTGGCAAATTGCCATTACTAGTTGAAGTTACTGCCATAGAATTCCTGTGCTTTCTGCCTCTTTTTCCAGTGGTTTGAGACTGGTAATATTGGAAAACACCTTATCTGACACCCATATCACTGGGGTAGAAGTTTCTAGGTAGAACGGTATCTCTGATGCCCAGCTCATTATAAACTCCCATAATGGGAAGGCTCAAGGATGAATGTTGAAGCATCTCTTAAGAGTAAATGGGTGGTGCCTTTGAGTCAGTGTTGACTCCTGTCAACTGCCCGGAGAAGTCTCTGCAGTTTCCTTGGCCAGGTTTTTCAGAAGTGGTTTGCCATTGCCTCCTTCCTAGGGCTGAGAGGGAGTGACTGGCCCAAGGTCACTCAGCTGGCTTCATGCTTAAGGTGGGACTAGAACTCACCATCTCCTGGTTTCTAGCCTGATGCCTTCACCACTACACCAGACTGGCTCTTGAAGGAACAGTTTGAGGGAACATGGGACGGCTTTTTCCTTTGTGTTTAGCAATCTGCACGTATCCTTTTTTTATTTCTATGTTGTTATGCAACATTGAAATGTAAAAGGGACTACGCTGCCAGGTTCTTAAAAACCTGTAAATGTTCTTTGTAGGCTGAACTGAAATGATTGCACAATTTCTCCTCTTGGGAAGGATGTTGTGAATTGATAGAGAAGGCATGCTTCCTAGGTGCCACCAAAAGAATTGAAGGGATTCACAGCATGCCCATCTTATCAGAACTCATGGGATAGCTAGAAATAATTAGAGACAAGAAGTCTCACAAATAACTGGGAGTTCTGCCATGTTTTTGCTCATTTCCACATACCTCCCTTTCCACTCTTGCATTCCCCTTGTCTACTTCAAATCTTAAGCACTTCAAGGCAAGAATCTTTCCGCCTGTATTCTGTAAAGTATCATGTGTACTGACTTTGGGCCAAATCATGTCAGAATGATGCATGTGCATATGTATATATATTGATTATGTGCCATCTAGTCAGTCAAGCAAATATATACAGTAGATAGATCTTCTCCAGGATGACCTGTCCCCAGCCTGGCCCTTCAGGTCTCTCAATGGTGGACTCATTACCATTGTCACTGAGTCCATCCACCTTGTTCCTGATCATCCACTTCTGTTGCATGAATGGGTGAAAAGAGTGACCTGATGTGTGCATAGCTGTTCAACACTTCCCTTGGGACCAACCGAAAGTTACAACAGTGTGTGCAGGGTTTCAGGTTCTCCAGAACCCTTCCTCAAACAAGAGGAAGAGCCTGTCATTCCAAGAAAGGACATTGGGAGGCTAAAGGTGCAGTTACTATTATGGGACATTGGTGTCAAGTCATACCTAGCATTCAAGGACAAAGCAGATGGTTGCTTCCCCTTGTCCACCTCTGAAAACAGAAAGATCATTTGTCCCTATTGCAGATAATTTTGTTTCGCATTTGTTTTTCCCTTGGACCAACATGAATATGATTTTCTCTGTGTGTGTGTGTGTGTGTGTAAAACCCAGTTGACTTCACTGTTTGCTCCACTGGCTTTGGGGATCCTTTCTCCATTCAGCATCACACATCATCTAACATTACCCCAGGCCTGGGTATTTTAAAGCCTTCGTAAAATTAGAATTGGTGAGTGGAAGATTTTTGACTAATTAGGTTTCTTGGATAATAAGAGCTATTTAATAAGGTACATATCACTTACAATATTGCTAATGAAATGTGAAAGCGATTCGGGACTCAGAAAGATAATGGCTAACTTGTTTTAATTGTTAACATTTTTTCTTTGCTTGCATTGACACAGTCATTATTTCGCAGTCACCACTTATCGTGAAATCCAAGAGATTAATGGTTTCACTTATACCAGCGAAAATGTTTAAGCTGTCCCGATTATCTGTGCACTTGGAAAGAATAATGGTTATTTGTCAGTGCATTTAGCACCAGGATAAATTGTTTTCCAAGTAAGGCTATTTTTAACCCTTTAAAGTTCAAGAAGAGGACTTTCCAATTAAAAGCTAAAATGTACTTGTGTTTGTTTGATAGAGAGATGTATGAACCCATCTAGCAAAAAATGTTATTTTTGGTGACACAAAGAGTTTCAAAATATCATGATCAGTTAAAAGTTACCTAGTTACCATGCCTTTCAATATTCATTCAGTTGCAGGTCTGATTTATGATACTTTAAATCTGTTTCTGGTCCAAATCACTTCTACATATTCCTCCAGATATCTTTTGTATCCTGTTTCAACATTAACCTCCATATTTCTCAAATTGACATCTTCATGAATGTTCTCATTGAAATATGTAGTCTGGTACATAATTCTGAATCAGTTCTTCCTTTGAAAAAGATATTTAAGGAAGGAAAGTTTCCTTATTCAAAATAAGGGAAGTTAAAACTCTCTTGCATTGAACTCAGTTTTTGTCATTTTCTTGGCAACAATGTGGACAGATGTGGGAGCTGAATTTGAACACACAGGTGAATTTCAATGCATGTATTTGTCTGGAGGCACAAATTAAATTCCTCAAACATCCCTGCATTTCCAGTATATCCATGTTTCCTGATCAAGAAAATCGTATTTGCAGATCTTAATGTGGGGAGACGGGGTTAAACCGCTGAGCTGTCGATCGGAAGGTTGGCGGTTCGAAACCACGCGGCGGGGTGAGCTCCCGTTGTTAATCCCAGCTCCTGCACACCAAGCAGTTCGAAAACATGCAAATGTGAGTAGATTAATTGGTACCGCTTCGGCGGGAAGGTAACGGCGTTCCGTGAGTCATGCTGGCCACATGACCCGGAAGTGTCCTATGGACAACGCCGGCTCCAAGGCTTAGAAACGGAGATGAGCACCGCCCCCTAGAGTCGGACACGACTGGACTTTACGTCAAGGGAAACCTTTACCTTTACCTTTACCTAATGTGGGGAGAATCCTGCTTGTGAATTTAGCTGTCTAAATGCATGGATAGATGTGCATAAATCCAATACCTTGTTGTGCTTTCACAAGTGTAACTCCTCACAGCAACCCACCTTTCAGCTAAATTTATTTTCTGTATTATAGTCACAAACCATTCTTTTTTGCTTAGAATATTTTTTCCTCAACATGGATGGTGTCCTCAACATGGAAAGAAGGAGAAGAGATAAAAACTTCTCAAATACAGTACATCTAGGCAGTATTTCAGATATTTAAGATTCTTAAAAATATATATCCTTGACCAAAAGGTGTTATAAGATTTACTCACAGTGTGAATAATGGTTTCACTCAACCATGAGAGAAAGTCGAGATGTCTGGAACTGCCAAATGCAGCTGAATTGTTGTCACTGTTATTTGGTACCTTCCAGTCAGTGTGACTCCTGGTGACTGTCTGGAAGGGTCCCTGCAGTATTCTTGGCAAGATTTCAGAAGTGGTTTGCCATTGCCTGCTTCCTAGGGCTGAGAGAGAGGGACTGGCCTAAGGACACCCAACTGGCTTCATGCCTAAGGGGGACTAGAACTCACCGTCTCCCAGTTTCTAGCCTGGTGCCTTCACCACTACACCAAACTGGCTCTTGCATTGTATTTGGAATTATGCAAATTATGGCACTTCCTTAAAAATCAGATTTTGAGTGGGTATTGAAATCAGACTTTTAGCTGTAGCTGTAGAAATTTCTACTAACTGATTCATTTAAACTGAGTGAGAATCCTGTGTTTCATAGGTAGCACTTGTACATTGTCATCAGTCAATTTCTCAACCTGTCTCCATTGAAAAATATAATATGAAAGCCCCAATCCAAGTGTTAAATCTGTAATAGCTTCTTCACACAGACAAATAAAGATGAACTAACTTTGCAAAGCTTCCCCCAGACTGATGTGAGAATAGCTGAGTTTCCTTTGGGCTTTTGGGCCTCTCAGTAAATTATACTGAAGCTGGAAAAGTTCCTAACACTGTGTAATAGTACTGGAGAATAGCTGGTGATTCCTAAACTGCCATCTTGTGAACCTTGGGTGAGCTTTAATCTTAGTGTTCGTATTGCAGGGGCCCCAAACCTATAGCAAGTTTTGTTTTTTAAAAGTATAATAAAGTAAAATAAAATAAAATGCAGTACTAGATTAAAAAATACTGCTGTACTAATGTAAAAATGAAAAAGATTTATTGCCAAGAAAACTACATGGATGCTATCACTGGGAGTCAAGCTCTACTCAAAAGTGTCTTTATCTTTTTTTATATAGATCCCTACACTCCTAATGCAGGGTAAGCAAATTACAATTAGTTACTCTCTTGTTTAATGCTACTGTATCTACTAGAATTCTTAGTATTCTAAGTAGATTCTTAGAATCAAAAGTTGGAAGTGACCATTTAAGGTGCACAACAATGGAGAAATATTGAAATGCCCACAATGGAGGATTGGATTGTGAAGCAGGCAGAATTTGCAGAAATGGCAAAAATCCCCTGTTTGATCAGGGATAAAATAAGAAGCAGTTTTATAAAAACGAAAAAAACCTTTGGAAACCTTTTATGGACATTCTGCTTCAAACTGAAAAAGGAAATGGTGACTTCTGGATTTGCTGATTAAAAAGGGTTGGATATGGGATAGAAGGCAACTATGTGATGTAATCTTAAAGAGGCAGGAGGGATAATAAGTTCGTAACTGCTGTAAAGAAGATTGGGAGTCACTTCTTTAATTATCTTTTTTTCTTTTTCTATCTATATTGTTCTTTGCACTTTTTTCTTTTTCTTAACTTTTCTTTATATAACTTTTCTTTATCTATTTTTATGTTTACCTTTTACTCATGTCTATGTACAGTATGTGTGTGTGTGTGTATGTATTGACCATTTAATGCACTGGGTCCAATTCCCTGTTCGCTTCAAGGCTCCGAAGCCAAGCATCCCAGATAGCTCGGTGTCCAGCCTGTGCTTGAATGTAACCAGTAAATGAGATCTCTCACCTTCCTGAGTAATCAGTTCCACTTTTGAATTACTCTTACATTTGGAGGTTATTTTTCATAGGACACAACCAAAAGGACAAGCTTAAACCAAACCTTCCTGGAACGCTTCGTCTTTGGTGTCCTTCCAGTTTTATCCTATCAGTGTAATAACTTTAAGGAACGTAAAATTGAACTTTTTAGATTCTGAAATCTAAATATTAAGGAATATTTTGTGGTAATGTGGATACTGAAGTTTGCTGGAAGGAGGAGGAAGAGAAGAGCAGCCTAAAACAAGCTTCACAAATTGCACAAATACAGCTAATGCTTCTTCCACTGATCCAATTCAATACATGGTATGAACCCATCCAATGTTTCTCAAACCTACAACCAAGAAGTTGAAGAATCCCCCGACCCCCCAGAAAAGTGAGAGGGGGGATTCAAGCAGTTTATCAGCTGGTCCACTGGAAAATCACATGATGGAACTCATTCATCGTCTTGGTGTCCAAGAGCTTCATATGAACCAATCAACTACCTTACATAAACATTGAGGGTGGGGGGATATACTTGGATGTAGGAAGGGCTTGCTTTGGGAGAAGAGAGGAAAGTTAGATTGGGTGAGAAACGATGGGGGAAAGGTATAATTCAGTAGAGGAGCATATTATCTGTCTCAGCCCCCAGCTAGACTTGGGAAAGCTATTTAGTGCTGTCAGTATTAAGCACTAGTCTGGCTTGCTGGCTGGGGAATTCTGGGGGTTGAAGTCCACACATCTTAAAGGTGCAAAGTTTGAAAAACACTGCTTTACACACAGCTTTTGAGGTAGGACTAGAAAGTAATTCTTTTCTGAAACTGCTTCTAGTCAGTTGAAGGGGTGTCATCTACAGCATTTCCAAAATTAGCCTCAGAATTGTCATTTTTAATGTGGCCAAGAGGTGAAATTACTAAACAGATGGGAAGTAATCATATTATAGCAAACTAAGCTGATTTAAATTCAATTCACATTTAGTTAAATCAAGCCTAGTTTTTATCCTTGTCCTGTTTACTCTAGCAAGATCTCAATACATTACTCAAAAGCCAATTATGGTCCTCAGCCAAAACTGGTTATGCCCCCTGATCTTCATGAGCCAGTGGTCTGACTTGGCATCAATCAGCTTTAGAAACCACCTTCCCATGTAGAGTCATGAGGACTAGAGTCCCACTGCATCTTTAGGAGAAGGGTTGAAGTTCAACAGTCAAGCTTGTGTTGTTGTACAGTCTCCTGGCATCTTTCCCAGCCTGTCTGAAACCCTGGAGGACTTCTGCTTTTTGGTGGTGGCAATAATTACCTTGATGAACCAGGGGTCTGACTTGGTATGAGTCTGCTTCATATGAAAGGCATGGAAAGAGAGATTTCATTCTGAGCGTTTTGCTGCAGAGATGGAAAATCTGCAGGGAAAACTGTTAAGCAAGCTCAAAAGGAGTGAAAGGGAGCAGAGAATAGAGTTGGCTGGACAATTAGCACTTCTGCAGCCAGATCCTAGTTGTATCAGTTCCTACCTGAGATAATTCAATATTTAATGACTGGCTCAAGAATGCATATTTATACATGTTGAATCTATCTATCTATCTATCTATCTATCTATCTATCTATCTATCTATCTATCTATCTATCTATCATCTCTGCAATAGTGCAAGCATGACATTTTTCACCTCAGTTCATCCATTCAGAACCAGTCAGCAGGTTCAACAGAAATGAGCTATTGGAACCCACTGTACCATTTCTCATGGAGAACAAGAAAGGGCTCTTGAACATTTGAAAACCCCAATGGGGAGGGGGAGACTCCTGTCATGCAAGACCCTTGTTTATTACAAATGAGAACCAGTTCCTCTTTGCTGTGCTGGTTTCCTAGCTGCAGGATCATATTTTCTTACAGTTAAGTCTGATATTCCTGATGCAACTAGTACAGGTATTTCTAACACTTACGAGTAGTACCAATTCATTCTTCTCTCCATTGGGTGCATGTTTCCCTGGGACTTAGTTTTCAGACAAAGACTACATTTAGACATCATGCTAAGCCATGGTTTACTTGACCCTAGTTGATTCAATACACCAAGGTTGCCTGCACAACTCAAACCATGATTTACAATGGCTGAGTTCATTGCACAGCCTGGATAAAGCAAGCCAATTCATGGTTTAGCACAGTGTGTGAACCAGGCCACTGGGTAGGGAAATCAAGTAAAGTATTTAAATGTCTGAATGAGCCCCCAAATTGGGATTGGGCATGCTTTGCCCAGATTTCAGTAAGCCACTGGAAGTTAAAGAAGGCAGGCTGGGTAGCAATGTATTTGTTACTTTGGGAAGGGAAATTGACAGAGGGATGCTACTTCAGCCCAAAGAGAACAAGTATTTTCAGTAATTCTGTCCATTATGCCCTACACTCTTTTTTTGTTGTTTATTCATTCAGTCGCTTCCGAACTCTTCGTGACTTCATGGACCAGCCCACGCCAGAGGTTCCTGTCAGTCGTCAACACCCCCAGCTCCTCCAGGGATGAGTCTTTCACCACTAGAATATCATCCATCCACTTTGCCCTTGGTCGGCCCCTCTTCCTTTTGCCCTCCACTCTCCCTAGCATCAGCATCTTCTCCAGGGTGTCCTGTCTTCTCATTATGTGGCCAAAGTATTTCAGTTTTGCCTTTAATATAATTCCCTCAAGTGAGCAGTCTGGCTTTATTTCCTGGAGGATGGATTGGTTTGATCTTCTTGCAGTCCGAGGCACTCTCAGAATTTTCCTCCAGCACCACAGTTCCAAAGCATGTATCTTCCTTCTCTCAGCCTTCCTTATGGTCCAGCTCTCGCAGCCATATGTTACTACGGGGAACACCATTGCTTTAACTATGCGGACCTTTGTTATCAGTGTGATGTCTCTGCTCTTAACTATTTTGTCGAGATTTGTCATTGCTCTTCTCCCAAGGATTAAACGTCTTCTGATTTCCTGGCTGCAGTCAGCATCTGCAGTAACCTTCGCACCTAGAAATACAAAGACTTTCACTGCTTCTACATTTCCTCCCTCTATTTGCCAGTTATCAATCAAGCTGGTTGCCATAATCTACACTTTTAAATCTTTAAAATGTTTTTTTAAAAACATGGCTGAATTACTTCTCATACAAATGAGATGTAAATCAGACCGTGCTTTTTCCAGCTTTGTGATTTAGCGCATATAGAGTAAGATTCTACTTCTTGCTCTGTGTGTGGTGTGTGCACGTGTCATTTGTTAAGGGCCTCAAAAACTAGTTTGATGTAGTGGTGAACATGCTCAATTAGGAATATGGAAATCCAGGTGCAAGTCCATCTTCAACCATGGAATTGCCCTGTGTGATTTTGGGTGCTCACTTCCCCTCAGCCCAGCCTACCTCACAGGATGGATATTGAAAGAAAAAGTTCAAAAGAGTGCCACATATGCTGCCCTGAGCTCGTAGAGGAAAAATGAGGGGATAAATCTAACAAACCAAGGAATAGCATCTATATCAGTGTTTCTCAACCTCAGGAACTTTAAGATGTGTGGACTTCAACTCCCAGAATTCTCTAGCCAGCATGGCTGGCTGGAGAATTCTGGGAGTTGAAGTCCACACATCTTAAAGTTCCCGAGGTTGAGAAACACTGATCTATATAGTTGGCCTATATATATAGTTTGCCCTAGCCTGTATAGAGAATGCTAATTTAGGTAAGGGAAGTTTGGTTTTCCTTTTGCCTGGTTCACACAACACACTGCTCTTGTTGGTTTGGGTTTCCCATGTTGTATGAACTCAGCCATTAATTCAGGTTTCTTCTATGCCTTCACTCTTAGGTAAATCAGGCACTTTGGGGCAGGTGGGCTTTCTCTCGCTTTGTGGCAAGTACAGAAGCTGCATTTCAGGATTTGAGAAGTTACAAACCTTTAGAGATGTCCTCTGGTGGTACAGATGTGCTGCTGTTCTCTGAGACCACCAATGAGATTCAGCACTTGCACATTAATTCCTGATGTTCAACCTCCCTCTATAGCTTCCTGGTGTAAATTTAAGGAATTTCCCCTTAATTAATCACTGCTCTGCACCTTCCAGGTCCAAACAACTGTGGGGAAGAACGATACCAATCAAGCCAGAGAATGGATTAATTTTCTTTCTATTACACAAATAAGAACCGCAACAACAGTCATGGCCACCAAATGATTCTAGGTGGCTTACAACATCAGAATATATCAGAACATGCCAACCAAAGTTGATTATAGTTCTTTACCAATACCCTTATGTATAGAAAACCCCAAATGAATCAATGGAACAATCTAGTTCAGCAAATGTTGCTCCCAAATGTGTCTGTTCTGTAGATCCCTGTTGTTTTCTTCATTTCAGTTTTGTGTCCCCCCCCCCGCTTTTTGTTCAAGCCTTCTTTTGCATCTGCCCCCTCCTTTGTAACATTGGCTTCCTTGAAATATGAGAAAGGGCAGAAGGAATAATGGCAGGGAGATGAAAAAGGATGCAAAGGAAAGGTACAGATCATGCGATATGCAAGTTACAGACCTTGGCAACTTCCATTATTCTTTGGGAAAAAAGAAAGCTTTAAACTGGGGTCTTTATATATTTAAAGACTTTTTGGTTCTTACAGGCTGTATAGGATACCTCCATTACAGACTATCTGCTTGCTACATGCTCTGGTTTCATTTCTTTTCCTTTCCCATTTTTAAAAGTGCACGATGTTTTCTTTAACTTTTTTGGACAGTCTATCTGGACAGTTTCCCCCATGCTGTAACTCCCGTGCCCTGTGATGAAGATGTCATCTACCATCTTCCAATGAAAAGTATTGACGTCTACCTCCTCAAGCGTATTTCAGATGCCACAGCTAACACAGCTCCTTTACATAACTGGATCTAGAATTGGTATGTGATTTTCCTCTCTTGTTAGCTGGCCTGGGAAAATTGAATTTTGAAGGCTAGCATACTCATCTTAAAAGTAAAATGATTAAGAGTAAAGAGGCCTTGAAGTAATTCTTCACATCCCTCGGGTACTAACCTGTTCTCTGTTTGTTTAGAAATTTTCTGTTACTGCATTTTCAATAACTCCCACTCAGTAGCCCCAGAGAAGCGGGGAATGATTGTTAAGCAGACGTGAAAAGCTCTAGGAAAGTTGCACTGTGGGTCACCTTGGAAACTGAGGGTATGGAAGCTAGGCAACTGAGAAGAAAGCTAAGCTAATCTGACTTGACCCCAACCTGTAATATTGGGATCACTTGATCAATAGATTGGTATGATCCTTACTTTATCCTATGGTAGATCAAGAATAACCAATCACATAATCATATCCTGAGCAACCTACTTTATGCTTCTACATAATCTACCTATTTTAACATCACCCTCATTTCCATAATTTAAAGCTTTTGGTAATTTGCTAAATCTTGCATGGAATGATTGACATATTTGCCTGAGCACTTTAAAATCGACATCTAGAACTCAATAAAGCTCCTATGCTTGGTCTTTAAAGCTCTCTGAGATACAGAATATGGCAATGCAGCAATGCCACTTAAATCATCATCTGTCAACATGGATGATGCAGTTTGAAGGAAACCTGTGCAAAATATCAGTTCCAAGTGCTCGGTGGTGTAATTGACTCAACAGATCCAGGCAGTTCTTATTAGTCCTGCAAATGGTTGTATTTACAACAATAAAACCAAAAAGCATGAAAATTAAAAGCTGCTTGCTTTGAATCTCTGGTGGGCAGTTATCCTTGGGAACAGTTCAGCCCTATTCCACAACACTTCCCAACCTGGATTATAAAATGTTCTTCAAATCACCTTTATCAGCCTCCTAATATTTATCAATTTCTCAAGATGGGATTAATTGAAGTGGAAATAATTCCAGCTAGCTAGAAGCTCCCAATAAAATATTTTAAAATGATAAAAGCATTGGCAAGTTACACCAGCTTTCTTTTTAGTCAAATAAGGTCATGATTTCAGATTCATCTGCACAGAGATTTGGACTTTCCAACTAGGCTGCTCCATCAAAAAAAAAGGAGAGAGAAAGAAAGATGGTGAAAGTGCCAAATCCTGTTAAATCTTTGCAGTTTGTCACCGAGATAAAATATTATACAAGGCAATCTTGATTGTGTTTAGTGTAGCAGTGTTCCTGCTTAAACTGTTATGGCATTTGATGGACAATGTACCCCAACAATGGTTCACTTATTAAGAGAAGTCTTGTCAAACAAGCTGAAAGACCAGCTAAAAGCAACCTCTCCATTCACCTCCCATTAAAATGAAGATTTGTGATTGCTTTTGAGTATCCGAGTGTCAACATTAAAGAATAAGCATGGCCTTCCATCTCTGCTGATGAGTCACTTGACCACTTAACAGAAAATTGAGAGAGTATATTATAGGGTTATAGAGCAAAGTTCAGGGGGTCAGTGTGGTTTCTCATTAAGAGATGTTTCTACGCTGGGTCCATAGGTAGATAAATCAATATTTTCTGGCTCAAAATATCAGGGGGAGTAAAGAGCTCTTTAATTGGCTGATACCATTTATGGAGAGAGAGTGTTTATGTGGTTTTCTGACAATAAACAGCAGGACAAGTTGACAACTTCCCTGTGCCTTTGTGCCACGCAACATGACAAGTGTAATGACAGAAGTTTCTGACTTCCCCCGAGTGACAGGCAAGCATGGTCTATGCAACTGGTCAAGAACTTATGTTTCCAAATTGGAATCCACAATTTGACATGGAAACAGATGGCTTGAAACCAGAAGGTTGCTCACACCAGGTAGATTTTGTATGTTGGTTCTTACAGCAAATAGAAGGTTAATACCAAGGTTCCCCCACCCCCACCCACATTTGTTTTTATGGGAATTTTATGCTTTTATTATTTTTTTAACTTGTTGGAGAAGAGCAGGAGGAAACTGGGTGATCTGATTTGATTTTTATCTCACCCTTTTTTTGCTCTATACATTTAAGTCATGATCTCAACTTCTCTAGAAGAAAGCAACAATATCAGTTAGCTACAGCACAGGAAATAAAATGGAAAGACATAGTAGTCTAAGGAAATGCAAGTTGTGAATTTCATTTTGATCCCAGATAGCAACTAAATGCCAAAGCAACCTAAGTGAGGGTCTGGCAGAGTTTCTCCTTTTAGGTGCACAGGTTTCTAAATTTAATCCCTGGGTTCTCCAGGTGAGCCTGCAAATATTCCTCTTAGAAATCCTGGGGTATCTCTCCCAGACAATCTCAACCCTCTTGAGCTAGAATCTATGTACATGGATTCAACTCCCAGAATTCTCAGCAATGGCCAAGGAAGCTGGGGATGTCTGGAAGTCAACAAATGCACAAATGGAAGCTGTCATAGTTTGAAACACTAGGCCACCTCTATTATTCTTATGAGACATTGGTGCACTTCTTATTGAAACCAGTTGGGGGAGGTGCCGTGTTGGGGGAATCAGGCAGAGTTCAACTTGAATTAAATAATCACGATCCTCTAGTTTCACAGTCATTTAGAAAATGCAAACATAGGAAAGTATTTTGGAAATTACCAGGAATATATTTCACAGATTGGATATGGAAAAGTTACTGTCATTCTTCCCTGCTTCTGAAGTTAGAAACTATAACCTTTAATGCCTTTTGGGTGCCCTTGAGCCAGTGTTTATTCCTGGCAATTGCCTGGACATGTCCCTGAAGTTTTGTTGGCAAGATTTCGGAAGTGGTTTGCCATTGGTTCCTTCCTAGGACTGAGAGAAAGTGACTGGCCCAAGGTCACCCAGCTGGCTTTGTACCCAAGGCAAGACTAGAACTCACAGTCTCCCAGTTTCTAGCCTGGAGACTTAACCACTACACCAGATTTGCTGTCCTAACACCTAATGCTATCTCCAAATGACATTACTTTCTGACATGGCAGGCTATAGGAAGCAGAAATAATTTCCTCCCCAGTTACTGTAGGGACTTTTTGCTGCTGCTGCTGGTAAGCTCAATGCAGACAAAAGTTATTTTAGGGGAGCTTTCAACTCAGCAATAGCATATGTCCAATTAAAACAAATAAGTTAGGCTTAAAATAGGTAGGTCTGATTAAGACAAATCACAGTCCATTTGGCTTCCCTGGGTCAGAGATTATGGTCTGTATCATTAATTCCACTGATGGATTGAATGGGACACAGAATGGTGAATGCTCAATGGTGATGCGCTGGTCCAGATGACCAAAATTTCTATACAGTGAATTGAACATCTTAAAAGCACATATATGCACGAAGGAACATAATTAACTCAAGAGTTCTAAACCATCAACAGGCCAAATGGTAACCATCCTACTTATGTGCCAACTTAAAAAAAAAAAAATCTATATCTCCAGGTTAAACCTAACCAACACCTTCCGATTTCTAATCATAGGACACCAGACCATTTTATCACTCTTTCCATTCATTTCCTAAATGGAGAAGGTCTGGAAAATCCATGTTAGAGAAGAAGAAAAAAAGATTCTGGTAAAGACTCATATGTGCCCTTCATTCCTGGAACTCAGACTAAATCCTTTGTTATTTTACAGCCAACATAGCTAATGCTAGTTATATTTCACAGAGCTTAAGAGCTTAAATTACCACCCTGTTCTTTCCAATATTGGTCATCATAGCAAAAATAAGTCAGTGACATTCCTATATGATAACAAAACTGTTCAAGAATTTAATTCTGTCTGAAATTGACTGACAAGTCAAAATGTGGATTGATTTAAGTTTCTGGGGCTGGTGAATAGACTTGAGGATTCTGGATGAGGTCTTTTTCATATTAAAAAATGCATTAACCCCCCCACCACCACCACCAATCCTTTACCAGAGGTCTAATTTTGATGGGCATATTATGTTTCATTGTTTCATCAGTAATCCACAGTAACACCACCACCACTAGATCCGCCTGTCATCTTATGGGCAGCTTAAGAAAAAGGAAAGAAAGAAAGAAACTCTTGGGAGCTTATGGTCCCAAGTAGCCTTAAGGGACCTTTTGAATAAGCAGTACGTTATTTGTGCAAAAGATTTTTCTCTTTCTCCGATAACTAGAAATTAAGCTTGCCTGGAAGAAATGTAAATAACATTTCGAATTTGCATATTGAATTACCATTAAATATTATGTGCACACATAATCACATCAACTATTTCAGAGCTCTGAAACTGGGATAACACTCAAGCAGCCACATAACACCTTTCATCTTCAAAGAACTGCACCAACATTATTTATGTATTCATGTAACACCTCTGGTGGTCTAACACCTTACGTTTTCATCCCCCCCAAAACCTGAAGTGAGGAGGAAGAATTGGAAAGACATTCTGAAAGCACATAAGAAAGAAAAAGAATTTGTCAGATTCCGAACTAATTTGCCTGGAATTAGAGCTGTCAAGTGTGCCATCTTCACAGGACCCCTTGCCAAGTCAATTTGTTTGCTAGTGAACCTTAGGATGTTTACCCCAAAAGCACTGAGCGCTGAAAAGGATTCTGCCCATGAGAACTGGTATCAAACTAGCAAATGCAACTCAGTGTAAGAAAATGTATAAAGTGAGGACAAGGAGAAAAAAATATCACCGTTTCACAAAATTCCTGTGCATTGCAAATATTCGTAGGAGTTACAGTAGGGGGCATTCAGTTAGTAATAGGCTGACCATATTTCCTTGAGACAAAAACGGGACATTGGGATGGCAAAATGGGACAGGGCTGGGCGACGGGCTGGATAGGCAGGCAGGAACTTCTCCGGTTTTCTCGGACTGGGAATCTTCGGATTCCTCCGTTTGCGAGAGGCAAGGCTGGGCTGGAGAGTCTAGTGAATGGTTGTCCCCGACAAGCTGTTCCTCCTCTGGCTGTGCTTTTACGTTCTTTTCTTCACGCCCTTTCAGGGCAGGAGCCAATCTGTTCACCCTTTGTTCACCACCTATCAGCTGATCCTGTTTTTTCCCTTTTAGGTTTCTGGCTGGGTTGAGCTCTGCGGCTTTTTTCCCGCTGTTTCTGCTGAGCTCCCCCTCCTTCCACTCAAAGTCAGACTGCATTCTGACAGGTTCGCAGGAACTTTCAAATGTTTAAGTAAGGTTTTTAAGAAAATGTATAAATGTCCATTTATATTAAAATGACGGGACGGTCTGGAAATGTTAAAAAAACAGGACTGTCCCGTTCAAAACGGAACATATGGTCAGCCTAGTTAGTAAGCGTTCTTGTTCCTAATCCTCAAGAAATAGGAAGTTATAATATTGTTCTGGAATCTGTTGACCAGCAGAAGTTGTACAGTCTCCATTGAGGATACTTTGATTAGGATTGCACACAATGGCCTAAAGGACCCTTGCCACCTCTGTATTTCTATGTCCACCATACTCTCTTTGACCTTGCATTGTAGCAGTTGTAGGCAATCTGGTTTTCAAGAGTGTCTATATGCAATTGTTGAAGTTCTCACTGAGAATCATTGAAGAATCTTCTGAGACACTAGGGTGACCTTCCATTTGAAGGCAATTCAGTAAATCTTCACACTGATTGGATGCATCGAATTGATTCAGGTGCCTTGGATGAATTTGAAAGTCTGATGGGTTTCTGCAATTGTCTAAACACCTTTAATTCAATCTGCAGTTCTCATTGAACTGATCGGATACAATAATTTGTCTTTTTGAATCAAACTGCAAATTCAAATTGGATCTTCAATGGTTTTCTCACCCCTAAGGGGACATTTAGGATTCTGGAAAAGATCCCAAAATTCAGGATTCTCCAGATTCTTCTTTCAGAAGATGTCAATAGAAACCCATTTATTTTAAAATGAATGCCAGTCACGCAAAATGTTAAACTAAAGCAGATAGTTAGAAAAGTTTTGATGAACATTCTACAGGGCTTGGTTGCATGTAACAGTAAATCACAATGTGAACAATCACACCACCGTAATGTAGCAAACTGCATGTCCCCAACCCTTAACTTCATCAGATTTGAAAGGGACTGTAGGATGACAAACAACAGCATGACAATCAGAACCTGCAAATTTTTCTGTTCTATCATTTTAATTATAATTTTTCTTTCCTAATAAAAGCTGAGCTTCATTCTTTTAAATTCATTTTTCTTGATCATTCTGAACATTGAAATCTTTACTTTAACTGAGGGCTTATGTTAAAAACCTAGCACAAACAGAATGAAGGTAAATGCCCCACCCATTCAAAGGAATATGAAAATTTGATTTATGGGAGAGGTTTACATGCCCTGGTATATTTGGGGTTATGACATTTTGTGTAAAAGTATATTTGTATGGGTAAATATGCATACACAAATATTTTTGTGGAAATTATTTATGTGGAAACCTAATGAGCAACCATTTACAAAAGTAAATTGGGTTAAAATTGGACTGTTCCTATATCTCAAGATCCAGCATCTTCATGATACCATCTTCTATATAGCACCCAACACACTTTAAGAAGAAGTTGTTAATTGACTTCAAGACTCAGTTCAAGAAGTTGGATGCAACCTTTAAAGTGTTTAGTGGCTTAAACCCTGGTCAACAAATGGATCACCTATCTTGTTATGAATCTGCTTGATTCCTCCGATCTGTAGGAGAAGCCCTTTTGAAGGTACCTTTGCTTACAAAGGTTCATTGTGAAGCTCTTCCTCTTACATTTTTCCTGATATGTTGAATGTTCTCCATTCAAAGTCCTCATTCCATCAGTATTTCTGGGTTAAGATATATCTCTGGCCAAGTAGTACTGCCAGGATTTAGCAGTTCCTGGGAATATTGACCTCCAGAACACATATGGAATATCTCTTCCCACCACTTTTTTCGTGTTTTCCTCTCCAGTTCTGCCCTGTGCACATGGGTGAACATCAGCATAAGGAAAGAGAAAAGCAGTCAGTGAGGGCAGAGAAGGGACAAGACGTAACAAGATTTATAAATAAATAAACAAATAAATAAACAAATAAAATGTCCTGAATAAGGGCTTCCCCAGCCTGGGGTGGGCTGCACTGGACAAGACCTGTTCCTAGTATCCCATCCTGGTGATGGCACTGATCAGGCCCCTTGACGTGATCTAAACATGTCTTCATTTTGATTTGCTGATGCTACTGGACGTTAGGTTATAAATACAGATTCTACGGCCAATTAAAAATAAAAAAATCTTACCTGGTGGCCAGAACAGACCATTCTAAGCAAGAAAGCTCAGCTCAGGAAAGACAGCAGCTTATCTTGTGGAACAATATCCATCCAAATCTGAACAACTGGCTTTAAACACCCTAAGTGTGCCCAGGATTTGGGGTGATGGTTCCAACCCCTAACCCATCTCCTGCTTTTGTTTCCATGCAATGCTGCCTTTTAAGAACAAATAAAATTAAAGCAAGTGGATCTGGACAGACACAACCAGTGTGTGTCATCGGGGACCCCTCTCCACAAGTCCTGTCAGCATCATCTGCACGGACACTATGTGCTGGCAGACTATTGAAATATACAAGTCTTGTTTCCGGCAAGCTGACAGGTGGACCCAAGGGAGGGTGCAGAAGCCCTACCTGGCTGGTCTAATTTTAGGCCTGCCAGAACTGACAATATCTCTTTGAACTAAATCTATACTCTTTTCTCACTGATCTAAACAGCAGATTCCCTCCCTCCTCCCCGCACTTGCTCTCTTTTTTTTAGCCAGCTAGCATAACAACATGAGAACTGTCTTGCTGGGTTAGACCAAAAGTTGATTCTAGCATTCTGGCTTCTTACAGTTACCAGCTAGAGGCTTGTAGCCAAGTATCGCACAGGTCCTGAAAAGGCAACGTGTCTCCCAAACTTCAAGCAGTTGGTGCTTAGCTTCCTGCTGCTTTTGAACGTGGAGGCTCTATTTATTTATTTATCCAATTTAGTAGTCCCGGATTGCTACGAGTTAAGGGGGAAGCCGGAAAATAGCACGGACACTAGAATAGCAAGTCCTGTTATAGATTGCAGACTGTTTTGTTTTGTTTGACTAAAGAATAACAGAAAGCAAAGCAAAGGATTAGAATAAAGGGCCAGTGGTAGTTGTTATTGGTTGTTATTCTTCACAATACATTCTTCCAAAAGGAATCTAGATCAGTGTTCAAGAAGAGTAATAAAAACAACCAGCTGTAAAACCAACTTCTCTGACAGCAATGAAAACAAGACAAAAGCCATTTTCCCAATAAAATAATGCAAATAGTATGTTTCTCCAAGGACTGATGCTTCTAATTTATTAAATGTTCTGGAGGGAGGAATTAGCAATGGGCCCCGCTTTGCTGTCAATACCAAGTTATTTGAAATGGCCCCCACAAAAAAGGGTCAGTGAAAAATTCTGAGTGGAACTGTCCATAGGAACTCTCATCCAAACAGCAGATACAGCTCAAAGTAAGAAAGTTTAAAGTAACTGTAGCAAAAATAAATCATAATTTTACACACACACACACACACACACACACACACAGGTATGCCGATGGTATGGGAAGTCAGCAAGTGGCAACTGACATGGAGACAGTAAGAACAGGCATCAATATTAGCTATTCCCACTCACTGACTCCCATATTATATCTCCACATTCCAATCTTGGTTGACAATGGTGGGACTTAATAATAAATAAATACATAAATACATAAATTGCAGATTTTCCCAACACTTCAGGGTTTGCCATTGTCTGTTCTATGCAACTGAAGATATAGGAACTTTTTCAGCTAACACTAATACACAATATGAGCATTCTGGATTGGCAGAAGATAGATCAAGGCACTCACAATCCTTCCCTGAAATAGTTTCTTTCTCATGAGATCTTGCAAGATTTGGGCTACAGGCAGGCATTCAAGGCCAGCTAAGGTTGCCATCCCCTGTAGTAGAAGTTCACAGAAACGCTGAAAGCCTGTTTTCAGACAAACTCCCTGTAAGCAGGGATAAGCAAACTATGGCTTATTGGCTGATTGCCCTTTTTGTGAACTCCTTAAGAGCCTAATTCACACCTCCAAAATTCAGCAGTAACACTACCAGTTGGTGATGGTGCAACTCACTTCCTCCTTTTTATTTGGAGAAAAAAAAGAGGCAAGAAGACACCCATTTTACCCCTTAAGCCCCAAACGCATTCTCAATATTCATGACACATAAATTTTAAAATCACATTCTAAAAATGATCAGAGATACCATTACCTGGTCGTCGTCGTCGTCGTCGTCCTCCTCCTCCTCCTCCTCCTCCTCCTCCTGCTCCTTCTCTTCCTCTTTCTCCTTCTCCTTCTCCTGGTGCTGGATTCATTCCTTGCTCTAAGAAAAAGGTCTATTCATTTTCAGGATATTGTGCCTACCTTTGTCCATTCCCACAGCATGTGGGTCCCTCCTTTTGAGGGACACCAGCTGCACCCCATGAAAGTAATGATCCATCTAGATCCAGGCAAGATACCAAAGGAACCAGTGGCTTCCTTAACATAGCGGTGTTATGTGGACATCAAGGAAGACAGAAGCTGGTTGAAGGAGAGCAGAATCTGTTTGTCCTCTAGCAGAACAAGGGAGCGTAAAAGTAATAATAAAGGACTATAGGGAATATTTGTGAGCAGAGTAGACAGGGAAGAAATAAACCATGAAGGAACGAGCATGAGGGAAATTCATCACAGAGCAGAGTAGAACCATGACAACCCTGACAGAAGGGATTGATTTAAAATTGCCAACGATTTTTCAAAAATTCTGGGCCCACTGGTGGATTTAACCTGCATGATCCATGATCATTATCTGGGGGTCCTCTGACTGATATAACACATTCTTTCATTTCCTCAAAACACATAGAGCATACATACTTCCACAAATGCTGCTACAAAACCATTAATAAACAAGAGCAACAAATTTTTATGAAATATTACTGAAGATCAGCAGGAAGCAGTTACTGTCCATGGGTTTAACCCTTAACAAAGAGTCATGGTTTGTTGTTTATGTGTCTTTGTGTACTTATTTACTGTGGCACTTTCATCCCACCAAATTCAAATGTCTGTAGGTGGTTCAGTCATAAAAGTATACAGTGAAACAGAGCCATGAATACCATAATAACCCACAAACCCTTAACTCCAATTCCAAAGAGAAAAACCAAATAAAACAGTGAATGTGGTAGGTGCAGAAATGTGGATACCCTTTTGGTCCATACTTCTGTACCCGTCATATCTGCTGAAAGAATTTGATCAGAAATGCTTAAACATTTGCAAGCAGCTGCAAAGGTTTCCAGCATGGTAGGCCATAGAGGAAGGATGGAAAAAAATAGGAAAATCACTACAGAAGAAGAGAATAGTGTTATGGTCTCAAGTTCCTACTGACTTCAAAGATGGCATCTCTCCGAGGATGGGATCTACTGTATCTTCTATCTAGTGCTGCTGAGGGTAAGGTATTGGAGAGAGCCAAAGGAAAGGCTGAACAGTGTGCTGGGCAGACAAGGTTGAATGAGGAGTTTGCAGGCATAAAAGGTTTCCACTTTGGAACCCACCATTGGAAGTTGGCGATAGCCCTCAGTTGCATCTGCCATGCAATGTCAAAGACCCTTTGACTAATTTCAGCTTGAGTTCTCTCTCACCCCCTGGGCAGCAGAGAACAGATAGAAAAGCCACAATAACCCAGGTCAGCTGAGTTTTTTTCTTCTTTCCATCTTGATCAAAATCCATACTTCTGTTCTTGCCATATCTATTAAAAACGATTTGACAGAAGTGCCTAAATGTTGGCATGTAACTATAAAGATTTGCAGCATGGTAAGCAATAGAGGAAAAAAGAAATAACAGGAAAATGACTGCAGACCAATTGCATTGCTGCTTTAGTGAGATATCAATGCCTTTATGACCCTAGTAGCTGCTGGTGTCCCCCACCTCATCTCAGACCTATTTGCATGCTTAGCAGCCAAGAAATATCACTGTAAAGCAAGAGGAACTAGTGTCCCTTTTTAAAATAAAATAAAAGGATAGGTGGGGGGAGGGGGAACGGACAGATAAAAGGTACTACAACCGTAACAACTGATAGTGCAAATGTATTGATTCTTTGCTTTCTCCCCCCAGCTGAATTGCTTAATTTCTTGTTCTTTCTGCCCCATCAGTGAAGAAATATGCAAATAGCTTTCAGTTCTTAACAGATGATGGAGCAAGTACCACTCTTACCTGCTCCCCATAAAATCTTTTACAAATCCTAGACTGCTGGTCTCTATTGTTCAAAATTGTATCATTCCTTCTGTTGCCCATTCATTCCTTAGTGCCCTCTGATGCAAAAGAAAATTGGGGTGGCCGTCCAAGATGCCAGCAGGGTGATGGATCTGAGCGCCTCCTCCTGAAGATAATTTCCCCACATTATAAATAAAAGCGTTGATAAAATATCCACAGACGGAAAGAGAGAGAGGCAAACCGATTCTGTGCTTCTCCAAGGGGTGATAAAAGTCATTCCAGCAAACTCTGAAAAGTGGGGAAAGCAATAGATCAGCCACCAAAGTTGCTGAGATGCATCAAGAATAAAAATGTCAAAGATTCTATTCTTGTTCTCACAAGCTCTTTTCTTAGAAAGAAGAAATGCAAGAATCCAGCACCGATCAAGCTGCAAGGACTGTTTTGTTCTTTTGTTCAGGCCAAAAGAAGAGTATAGCATGGGTTATGAGGAAGAAGGACAGGTAGCCAAAGTGTTTTAGCCACTGAAGAGGAAGCCACTGTTTAACCAATATAATTCTCATCTGAAAGTACCTGGAGGAAAAACCTGGAATTATTCTCTGTCTCAGATTTTAATCCAGGTTTGGGAAGAAGTCTGCGGGCCTTCCACAGTGTGCTTCTTCTTTGGAATGACTATCATTAAACTATCAACATTCATTTCTGGAGCTCAGATGATAAATACTGCCAGCCTCTCTATTCTAAAGAAATCTCCACATCCCAAATTTTATATTTATATATATATATATTGTTGTTGTTTATTCATTCAGTCACTTCCGACTCTTCGTGACTTCATGGACCAGCCCACGCCAGAGCTTCCTGTCGGTCGTCAACACCCCCAGCTCCCCCAGGGACGAGTCCGTCACCTCTAGAATATCATCCATCCACCTTGCCCTTGGTCGGCCCCTCGTCCTTTTGCCCTCCACTCTCCCTAGCATCAGCATCTTCTCCAGCGTGTCCTGTCTTCTCATTTTGTGGCCAAAGTATTTCAGTTTTGCCTTGAATATCATTCCCTCAAGTGAGCAGTCTGGCTTTATTTCCTGGAGGATGGACTGGTTTGATCTTCTTGCAGTCCAAGGCACTCTCAGAATTTTCCTCCAACACCACAGTTCAAAAGCATCGATCTTCCTTCGCTCAGCCTTCCTTATGGTCCAGCTCTCGCAGCCATATGTTACTACGGGGAACACCATTGCTTTAACTATGCGGACCTTTGTTGTCAGTGTGAGGTCTCTGCTCTTAACTATTTTATCGAGATTTGTCATTGCTCTTCTTCCAAGGATTAAGCGTCTTCTGATTTCCTGACTGCAGTCAGCATCTGCAGTAATCTTCGCACCTAGGAATACAAAGTCTTTCACTGCCTCTACATTTTCTCCCTCTATTTGCCAGTTATCGATCAAGCTGGTTGCCATAATCTTGGTTTTTCTGAGGTTTAGTTGCAAGCCAGCTTTTGCACTTTCTTCTTTCACCTTCATCATAAGGCTCCTCAGTTCCTCTTCGCTTTCAGCCATCAAAGTGGTATCATCTGCATATCTGAGATTGTTAATGTTTCTTCCAGCGATTTTAACTCCAGCCTTGGATTCCTCAAGCCCAGCATGTCGCATGATGTGTTCTGCGTACAAGTTGAATAGGTAGGGTGAGAGTATACAGCCCTGCCGTACTCCTTTCCCAATCTTAAACCAGTCCATTGTTCCGTGGTCTGTTCTTACTGTTGCTACTTGGTCGTTATACAGATTCTTCAGGAGGCAGACAAGATGACTTGGTATCCTCATACCACTAAGAACTTGCCACAATTTGTTATGGTCCACACAGTCAAAGGCTTTAGAGGCTTTAGAATAGTCAATAATATATATATATATATATATATATATATATATATATATATATATATATATATATATATATATATATATAAAATCAAACAAACGAAAACAATAGCTCTGCATGTCAAGCACTGAAATTATTCCAACTTGTCCAGATGATTTCAGTGGTTGATATGCAGAACCGTAGTGGTTTATTTTGTTTCATTTTTATATCTAAATTGGTACACAGATATGATTGCTCTACATGCTTTTTCTCCATGTCTTGCCTCAGAATTAAACTGAATTCTTCCATTATGAAATCTAGAAACCATTTTTCATTTAGAAAGCAACTGAAACTGAGATTTCTAGAATCCCAGCAGAAGATCCCCAAGTAAATGCTTCCTGTACCACATGCGTACCATGCCTGTTCCCTATTTACCACCATTTTAGTGCATATAGAGACATGCATGCATGACCCAACAGGTAGAATTAGGAAATGGATGAGGGTAATTGTTTAAGTTAAACTTTAAAAAAAATAACCTAGTAACAAATTACAGGATAAATTTTACAATCCACTCACTGCTACTATTTGCAGAGGCTTGAAAAACAAAACAAAATAACATCCAATATTCTTTTCTGCAAGCAGTCCAGGTTTGCATTAATCCAAATGGAGAAATATTATCTCAGATTGGTTCTTGAAAAGTCTCCAAATGTTTCAAGTTCTTTAGGTATTCTGCATCGTCAGGAAGAGAGGGGAAAAAATAACCTGTCATTAAAAAAGGTATGTAGGAAATTAAAATGGAGAACCTTCTTGGATGTCAGGGACTGTAGAAGAACAGTAATGGTGGATGTTTTAGAGTTTCTTGTTTCCCCTGAGAGGATGGGGGGTTCTTTTTAAAGCCTATTTAGGTGGCTACACTGCCTCAAAATGGTCAGAAAAATGGAGGTCTGAAAAATATATAAGGGTCCATTGAGCCCTGGGCCAAAGGTTACCCACCTCTCTTTTACAATTAAAAACAAAAAAATCTGCAGTGGCACATTTTGCATTTGAGAGGCACTTTGGGGTTCTTTCACAAAATGGAGCTCTGAGGAAGGAGAGTTCCCTAGTCACAGAACAGTTGCCAAGGTGAACATGGCCAGTCATGCCATGTACCAGAGGACACCCTACTTAGGATGTTCCCTCATCTCTCCTTCTACTTCTCGTTAACCATCCTAGCTTATCTTCATCTTTTTTCAAGGCAGATGACACCTATGCAAATAAATCTCTCGGCTGAATTTATTTTCTAAGAACATCTGCTTTATTTTCTAAGAACATCTTTGGGACATTTCTGGAGCCCTAATATATTTTGAAGGTGTTCGCATAGATATGTGAGTATATTTAAATTAAAGAATTAGTGTCTAAATTTCAGGGCACCTTTAAACTTGAAGTCTAGGCCGAATGGTCTTCTCTTTGATTGACCCTGGTACTTGGATGTAAGCATAAGGCACCTTGCTTTCAAAAGGCCTGCTACCTTTCTATTTTTATTTTAAATTAAAGGAACATTAAAATGTTGTTAAAGTCAGGTAAGGATTCAAGCTGAAGCTAAAGTTATCCAGGACCGCACTGCTTCTCCTGAGTACCGTATTCCTGAGATAAGATCCATGAAAGCTTTTCATTTGGTTGGGGGGGGGGGTTGGGGGGGGAGGGAGTGGGTAATATGGGGATATCTAACATGGCCCTGATTCTGGAGATGACATGTAGGCTGTCTCTGTCCGCATGTCACAATTTTATAAATCCAGGGGTGTGTTCTTCACTGGTCTTGTAATTCATAAAATGCACAGGAGGAATAATTGGTCACTTCTTGATTTTATCAATTACTGGAATGGCCAAAGGGTAGGCAACACTGCATGGCTGATCAAGTATGGGTTTATTGGCCATCAACTTTATTGGCAAAGTCTTGAACCCTCCCATACCAACAGTGGTGGTGTAAATTAGGTGTCTTCTCAATATGACAGAAGAGTTGTGCTATTGCTGCCCTTTCAAAAGGGCCCTCAGCTGTAATCCCATACCCACCTGAGCGTAAACCCCACGGAATATGAAACATCTGCCTGGATGTGTGTGTGACAGTACTGTCCAGACACTTACAGAAGAAAATAGAACTGTATTCTGGCATGGAATCAAAGAGCAAACCATTCTGGACTTCCCTTCTAGAATATGGGTATCAATATTCTGCTGTTTGTATCTTATCAGAACTAGAGCAAAAATAACAACACAAGTCAGAACCTATTTGTTTGTATCTTTCTCTGCCCATATATCAGAATGGTATATGCCATTGACATTGGCATGCATACTTGGTTCATCGGTCTTAGGTCTACTGAGAAAAACCATATCTTTCTCCTTCCTTCCTTCCTTCCTTCCTTCCTTCCTTCCTTCCTTCCTTCCTTCCTTCCTGTTGTTCTTGATTCTTTCCTTCTTTCCTCCTTTCCTCCTTTCCTGATGTTCTTGATTCCTTCCTTCCTTCCTTCCTTCCTTCCTTCCTTCCTTCCTTCCTTCCTTCCTGTTGTTCTTGATTCTTTCCTTCTTTCCTCCTTTCCTCCTTTCCTGATGTTCTTGATTCCTTCCTTCCTTCCTGTTGTTCTTGATTCTTTCCTTCTTTCCTCCTTTCCTCCTTTCCTGATGTTCTTGATTCCTTCCTTCCTTCCTGTTCTTGATTCTTTCCTTCTTTCCTTCTTTCCTCCTTTCCTGTTCTTGATTCCTTCCTTCCTTCCTGTTCTTGATTCTTTCCTTCTTTCCTTCTTTCCTGATGTTCTTGATTCCTTCCTTCCTTCCTTCCTTCCTTCCTTCCTTCCTTCCTTCCTTCCTTCCTTCCTTCCTTCCTTCCTGTTGTTCTTGATTCTTCCTATTCATGCACACACATCCTTTTCTATGGTCTTACTCTTTTTTGATCTCTCTTCCTTGGTGTCTCACGCTTTGATTTTGGCTTCTCTATAAAGTGGCTGTAAATCTTCTATTGGTCTCTGGTGATTAATTTTTTCAGGACCTTGACAGCCTGATAACCCTTTCTGAAAGGACCATATTTCAGTTAAGTTAAACCAGAGAGAGAGAGAGAGAGAAAGGGAAAGGGAGGTGAGAGAGAGAGAAAAAATATCAATCACAACTGTGGTTTCAATAATAGATTGCACTTGTTCCATTGAGCTATATATTTTTTTTCTAAGTGTTTTTTTTTAATTCCCCCCATGTTCGGCATAAAAGTATTGTTCCTTTTTGAAAGGGATTGGTTGAGTTTATAATTAGGAGATGCTGACTTTTCTGTCCATTTGCTCCTCTAATCATCAAGAAACCAGCTCCTTCTTGACATTAAAGCTGGGGTTTTGTCTTTTTAGTTTTAAAATTGAAATGTTTTTTCTTTCCCTTCCATTACCACGTAGTGTAACCATTGCAGCCTCCTCGTTTAATCTCCAGGTTCACTACTTCCATCCTTACAAGCTTTTCTTTCAAAATGAATTGTACCTCCAATCTCTATTAAATGCCAGGTGTGAAATTTTAACGCACACAATCACACCTGTATTCTATCTGCATTTTCCCCCTTTTCTTTGGGTTAAAAAAATTATGACTTCCTTCTCCCATTATTTTCCCCCCTTTTATTACTAACAAAGATCTTTCTCCACCTATCTTCTGTGTCAGTGCTGAAGATTCAAGGAGCATCTTAGAACTAAGATGTGGGCAAACAGAAGGAGAAAACATTTCTTCTGTTCCTCTGAAAGGACCCAGATCTCTCTTTGATGAAAAAAAGTTGGGTTGGAGGTTTTCCTCTCTTCTGTCAACATAGGTAACATTTCAGGATTGTGATAATTTTATTGTGTGGGTTTGTTTGTTTGTTTTTAATGCAGTGGCTGGAAATGCATCTTGGAATTAGCAAACTCCTGGGCCTCTGATTTTTTTTTTCTTCTCATTCTTGTAGCATTGCTCTCTCACCTTACCCAGGTGCATGTTAAATCAGTATTAATGGCAATATCATTCTTGTGCAGTCATCTTCAGCTCACAATTTGGTTTTAACTACCCACCGCGTTGTCTCTCCCCCTTACTGACAGCCATTAAATAAGGAATGACACCACAGGAATGCCGGCGTTGAATAGGCACTTCTAATTCTCTGGCTTTTTGGAGAGTTTCTGGCTGTAGATCCCTGCCTACATCTCTTTTTTAAAAAATGCTAACTTCAAAAGGCAGACTACAGTGCCTCCTCGTGGTACCCAGATGAAAAAATTGGCTTCCTTTTTCCCTCCCTTGTGTATGTTACTTGGATAGCTTAGTTAGCAATGCTTTCTATGGATAATTTAGAGCTTTTGCATTTGTGTGTGTGGGGGGGGGGGAGATGGTGCTTTAAGATATGGGGAAAAGAAAGAAAATTAAGGAATGATCAGGAAGCACTTCATAGAAACCTAGCAAAGCCTTTGAGGTTCTTCAGCCTGTCCTAAGAATCCTACAGCAAGTGAGAATGTCAGCCTTTGAAGCAATCTGATCAATAAAAGTGAACTGGACATCTCTAATGAACTATTTGCCCAGTGTGTTCTCCTTTTTCCTGAAGCCAGTGATTCCCTTCACATATTATGCTATTACAGGCATACAAGTTGTTTCAGTTAAATCACGTGGACCCTAGGCACCCAGCAGAACCCACAATTGCATCATGATGTTGTCATGCAAACATTTGTTCAAAGATGTGATGATGTGTGACATCGTTTGTCTCCCAACGCTCATGAGTCACACATGTTTCTTGGTGAAATTGCAAAGGACATCACTGTCCTATATAAGTCTATTCAAATATACAGTATGTCCCACTGAATTCAGTGGGGCTTCCTTACAGATGTAGCTGTAGAAGATGCAGTTTACTCTTCAGAGCTGTAATCCTATATGTATATACCCAATAGGGTTGTTGTTGTTGTTGTTATCTAGTATTTACTCTGAGTAGACACAAATGGCACTATACTGTCTCATTTTGAAATGTTTTATTATTCAAAATTGTGTTAAGGAAGTGCATAGGGTATATTCCGTAGCCCTTATTACCAAAGCATCTGATTGAGCTGGATTACCTATCTGGTTGAGGCTCTTTGCTTTATCAAGATGGGGGGGGTTCATCTCTGTGAGGACGAAGCACCCCATTGCGGTGGATCACAGCCCATCCATATAGGCCCATCAGTCTTGTTTTATATGTGGAATAGTAAGTGATATATTTTTCACCTCAGGCAGTAAAATGCCTTAGGCTGGTTCAACTAAAAAAGCATGCTTTGAAATTCCCAACATAAAAGATGGGGGAAGGAACATTACCATGAACCAAACAAAGCTTGTAATAGGACTGTAGTAAAGAGAGATGCCACTGACAGTTTCTAACCTACCACCCAATACTTTTCTCAGGTGTTCCAACCTGTTGCCCTTCCTCCCTTGCCATTCAACAGTCTTAGACCTTGCTAAGTCCTTACTGGACTGCTCTTTAAATCCCCTTTCCTGCTCCCCCCACTCCATTTTTTCATACTTCTACAAACTTTACCTTCTTATTGTGGATGGTGCCTTTCTGACTACACAGGAACTCATGTTTGGCAAATCAGTTCCCTGTGAGTACATAGGATATTGCCTCTTTCAATATATAATTCCTGCATATCAGAATACAATGGGTATGAAGATAGCATTAATTTTATTTTATGTTATTTGAAAAGTAGAAATGGTGGGGATAAACCGATAGCTCTTAAAAAGCAAAACCTCCGAAGTCTCTTCCTGCCTGAGACTGGAAAACATGAGAAAACCATACACAAAGCTTTAATCTCTGATCCAGGTTCTCGTATATTGGTTTACAGCAATATTGCACCCAGTTAGAGTGATTTCTTTACTTTCCTAATATGAAACTTGATGCTTGGGAAATCTGATAAGTGAGTTTCATTTCCCAGGAAATTTATTGCTTCTGTTTCCAAGTGCAAGGAAATAAAACAAGTAAAAACAATAAGCAGCATGTCAGAATGGTATTAACGAGGGGTCACTCTTTTCTCATGTAAACTGAGGCCAGCATTGTAACAGATGGGATCTTTCCTAGGCAGTTTAACTCATAGAATCATTTGGGCTTTTTCAGAATAGAGACTTTAAACCCATCAGTGATTGCTTAAAGAGACGTCCAGAGAAGGAGATGTAGATGATGGTGGTGATGATGGTGATGATGATGATATAGAAGAAGTAGCAATAACTGATGTTGATTGTCATCATCAGTATGTTGATGTCATAGAGCTCTGGAGACACATGGGATCTTAAACAGGTGTCAGGATTCCATATTGCAATCCAGAGAAATTTGAGATCTTCATGGTGAAAAGTCCAATTTTTGTTAGCTGAGGAACTGGATCTTGACTGAACTAATATGCAGATCAGAATATTGTCCTGCATTAGATTTCACACTTCTCCACCATTGTGCTTCAGGTCTAAGCCTAAGAAATATACACAATCCTCTCTCTCTCTCTCCCTCCCTCTCTCTCTCTCTCTGTTTGCACCTTTGAGTCAATCTTGACCGCTGGTGACTACATGAACAAGTCCATACAGCTGTCTTAGAAACATTTTTGGGAAGTGCTTTGCTATTGCCTCCTTCCTAGGTCTGAGAGGGAATGACCGGCCCAAAGTCACCCAGCTGGCTTTGTGCCTAAGACTCAGTCTTCCAGCTTCTAGTCTAGTGCCTTTAACTACTACACCAAACTGGTTCTATACAATCCCTTTTGTGTGTGTGCGCTTTCAAGTCAGCGCTGACTCCTGGCAACTGCCAGGACAAGTCCCTGTACTTTTCTTGATAAGATTTCAGAAGTGGTTTGCTATTGCCTGCTTCCTAGAGCTAAGAGTGAGTGACTGGCCCAAGGTCACCCTGCTGGCCTAAAGGGGAATAGAACTCAAGGTCTCCTGGTTTCTAGCCTGATGCCTTCACCACCACACCAAATTGGCTCTCACATGAAGTCCTGCAAAGTCCTCTGAATTGTGAGATTTCATTTAGTTCCTTTCCAAGAAATTATGCCTCGCACCTACATTAGAGCCTTTTCAGCAGTAGATTTAGATTTAGTATGATTTTAAGCTCTTCATAATATCAGGAAAGTAGACTTGGTTTCATTTATTTATTTTTCTTATTCTTCATTTGATTCTAACAAATTGTAATCCATACAGAAAAAACCATTGCTGGGATGGGAATTAAGATATATATTGAAAATATATTTAAAGAGGTTGAAGTCAGCATTTTGATGCAAACCTTCATGTATTTTTTTTCAGTTAAAATGCAGATTAATACAGAAGTGTTCTCTTAACTTCTATCAACACCATCCTCCAAATATGTCCTACTTCCTGTCATTCACAGTGTCATACATTAAGCACCTCAGTTCATCTTTCAACTCTTTTCTTATTACAAGTCAATATAACTGAATGATGAGCAGTACCATTCCAGTTGTGATACCTTTACAGTGGAACTTTCTCCTAAGAAGTTCAGAAGATGTTCTTCTGCTTTTATTTATAGGTAGCTAGTGAAATAAAAACTCGCCCAGTTCTAGTAGGCATTTGGAACATTAGGCTGATGCTACTGTTCCTGTTGTTGTTTGAATTCAGTTTCACATCGTGATAAGTCCTTGCAAAGTCACTTGGCAGCTATTTCATTCCAGCCTAGGAGTTTGGAATTGATGGGATACAAATCAGGATGTTTATGGAGACCTCTTGTTTTCACCTGAAGAGTCAGTACTACCCATTCCATTGTAATTGCTATGAGTCACCTTCAGGAAGGGTAATCAAATCAAGCTACACCAAGGAGATCATTTCTGCGTATGGACCAATACAAATCTGCATTCAACAAATAGGTGGAGCTCAAGGGTAAGTTAGGACAAACTTTTTCAGGCCAGAGAATCTGTTAGTTAAAATAATAATCCCAGAACCCAAGAGACAAAGCTGTCCAACCCAAACCTCCTGCTTGAGCTTGCTCTGGGATAAGGGGAAGGAGGCAGGGCTGAGGCAGGATGACTTTGCAGAAGGCAGGCCATACATGCACAAAATGGTGGCCATGGCGCCATGGCTTTTTGTTTTTGTTTTGTTTTGTTTTGTTTTGCAGAATGCTGCATGGTTAAGGCATTTCCCTAGGTAAACATCTTGGTATCATTTTCTCCTTGCTGCTACCAGCCTCTCAGACACACTGAAAGTGATGAGTGCTTCCTGGAGAGGGTGGGGCTTCCAAAGGTCACCTGACAAGTCCCTTTCACCTGTACTTTAGAAAAAGTACTATGGATGCCCCAGCTGTATGTGACTGAACCTTCTTTTTTTTCCCTTTCCTTAGCTTCTCATGGTACTCCATCAAGTTCTTGCTGAACTCCAGGAATGGAACATCTTTGGAAAATCCCCCAGTTAGGACAGTCTTCACTCAGAGCTTTCCATGGTGCTGAAATTGCACCTAACCTTAGGGGGGTTGTGTGTGTGTGTTTGAAGAAGAAGAAGACACCAGAATAACTAGTGCCATATAGAGGGGGGGACTGCAATTTTAGCTAACATTTCCCTTTCAAAAGGCTTTTTAAAATTTCTTTCAAGGAAAAGGTAATGTTGAAATTCTGGTAGTGTTGCACTTACCTAGTAAAGGGGTGGCCAAAAGATGTGTTTGGGAGCGTGTGTGTGAAATTACATCTCAGAGGAAGACTTTATGAGGGAACTCCTTCCAGAAGGTTTTTCCTATTAGGAGGTGTGACTGCACAGCAACAGAACTTGTATTCATTACATGATGCAGTAGCCTGGCAACTTTAAGTAGAGGTAAGGGGGAGGGGTGACAAGGCAGGTCAGGCAGGAAGCTGAAGCTAAAGTCTACCTTTAGCTTGCACCCAGATGAAATTATCTTCATTACAGCCACCGATCATAACAAGGCAAAAGAAACATCAGTGTAAGACCTACAACAGCAAGTGCTAACTGAAACTCAGGGGCCTAAATAATAGTCTTCTCCAAGTGCTTCCGGCCATGTCAGATGCCAGCCCTCTTAATTCTCAGGCATTGTAACTCCATCTGACACATTTCAAGGACAGCAGGATGGGAGAAGCTAATATACATTGACTGATAAGGATCTCCAGAATTCAGACAGGCTTCTTCCCCAAAATCATACATTGGGGTGGGGGGTGTCCTAACTTGAGTTCCTGAAAGCTGAACCCCAGTTGGTCTCTGGCAAAGCAGGAGCTTTATTATTCAGCTATTTTTCTTCACCAAAAGAAGTAGCTGGTAGAATGGGAAACTTCCACATGAACTAGGCACATGCTTCTTCCAATGGCCGTCTCCTACTGAATTCTTCCCTTCATCAAAATCTTTCCCTATCCTTTCACAGTCCAGTGTCATTTTTCCTCCTGACCAGCTACTGACTGCATTAGAATATAAATTTAATCTCAGGGGAGAAACCAGCACTTAAAATTATTGCTACTGTTTAACTTACTAATGTGATTTCCTCTCCCTGACATTATCTGATCCTTCAACCAGCCAAATCAACAAACACCCAATGGAGAGACAGGAGCACTCAGAAACATTTAGCTGTTGTTAGATTTAAAATGTACACATTTCACAGATGTTAGGCTTCTCCCCACCCCGCACCGTTTTGGGGAAGGGCTGTAATCCTTGAAGATATAACTAGTGTTTTTTTCTAAATTGTGGTTTGAACCATGAGGACCACAGCATGCATGCTTTTTCTCCTGCCTGTTGCTTAAACTTAATGGGCTTGTACACTCCTCCTGCCTTCTGGATTCTGGGGTTTTGAAGACATTTCTTAATGTGTGGGGAAGTAATCCATGGCCCCAGGAATGCTCTGCCTCTGATGATATCCATTTTTGTGGCCCCTGCAGTCTTCATTGGGTGTGATTGTCAGAAATTGGCTGCTTAATTCCCATCACTTTTAGGTGAGGAACATCCCTAAAGTCCAGATTAAAAGTCAAACTGCTCACTGAATCTTCTCAAAAAACCAAACTTTTGAGTTAAACTCCATCTCTCTGTGTGCCATATAGCATTCCAATTACAGAGCATGAACATTATCTAAGTAAGCAAAACAGATCTATGAATGAAGTTGTAGAGATAGGTGAACCTTTCATGTTCAGTTTCATATAATTTCTCATTTCTCCATTTTTTAAACTTCCCTTGTTGCTTTTTCCTATCAATTTGCTTCAAAAAAGAATTCCATGCAAAAGCACAGACACTTTGTACGCCCTTTCACTTAACATGTTGTTGTTTATTCGTTTAGTCGCTTCCAACTCTTCGTGGCTTCATGGACCAGCCCACGCCAGAGCTTCCTGTCGGTCGTCAACACCCCCAGCTCCCCCAGGGACGAGTCCGTCACCTCTAGAATATCATCCATCCACCTTGCCCTTGGTTGGCCCCTCTTCCTTTTGCCCTCCGCTCTCCCCAGCATCAGCATCTTCTCCAGGGTGTCCTGTCTTCTCTTTATGTGGCCAAAGTACTTCAGTTTTGCCTTGAATAGTGAGCAGTCTGGCTTTATTTCTGGAGGATGGACTGGTTTGATCTTCTGGCAGTCCAAGGCACTCTCAGGATTTTCCTCCAACACCACAGTTCCAAAGCATCGATCTTCCTTCTCTCAGCCTTCCTTATGGTCCAGCTCTTGCAGCCATATGTTACTACGGGGAACACCATTGCTTTAACTATGTGGACCTTTGTTGTCAGTGTGATGTCTCTGCTCTTAACTATTTTATCGAGATTTGTCATTGCTCTTCTCCTAAGGATTAAGCGTCTTCTGATTTCCTGACTGCAGTCAGTATCTGCAGTAATCTTCGCACCTAGAAATACAAAGTCTTTGACTGCTTCTACATTTTCTCCCTCTATTTGCCAGTTATCAATTAAGCTGGTTGCCATAATCTTGGTGTTTTTGAGGTGTAGCTGCAAGCCAGCTTTTGCACTTTCTTCTTTCACCTTCATCATAAGGCTCCTCAGTTCCTCTTCACGTTCAGCCATCAAAGTGGTATCATCTGCATATCTGAGATTGTTAATGTTTCTTCCAGAGATTTTAACTCCAGCCTTGGATTCCTCAAGCCCAGCTTGTCACATGATGTGTTCTGCGTACAAGTTGAATAGGTAGGGTGAGAGGATACAGCCCTGCCGTACTCCTTTCCCAATCTTAAACCAGTCCGCTGTTCCGTGGTCTGTTCTTACTGTTGCTACTTGGTCGTATACAGATTCTTCACTTAATATACAATATACATTTTCTTATAGGTGTTTCCTTATTTATGGATTTTCTGCTGCAATTTCCTCTTAATTATCATGCTTTTCTGTACACAATTTAAACCAAAATATCTGATTTTCGGCATTTTTCCCACCGTATAAATGGTTTTGTACAGGCTGTTCAAAAAACAGGATGGCAAGAATTCAGAGAAATCATATACAATATTAGAGTGTATTGGTTTGGTAAATACAATGTAAATAAGTTTACATTAAATTGGGAAATCAGCAAATGTGCAGATGCTGGGAGCATAGATTTTTTTCAGGGGAATAAGCAGTAATAATGGGAAAATTCAGTAAGAAAAATGGTTGAGAATTTTATTTGATCATATTATATTTTTTGTCTGAGGGATGTGATGAATACTTGAAATCATTTTCTGATCACTTATTTTTGATGTTTTCAGGAATAATAATAATAATAATATCAATCACTAGCCATTTTCTTTAGTATTCTCATACAGAATTCTAAGTGTTTTGCCTGCGCTTGAGAAAAATCATGACTACTTCCATTTACTTCTATTTTTTCCTCATTGCCAGTATTCTTTGGTAAAACTATGTCCATCTTTGCCATCCTTCTTCCACTTTTCAAGGTTGTCATTTAAACACTTGGACACCCTGGGTTGTCCACGTGTCATGTTGCGATAACGCCATCCCCTAAGTGCTTCTTACAATAGTTTTTGACAAACTGAAGAATGACATTATCCCAGCAGGACATCTGGCCTCCACCTTCCAGATGGACACCTACCTTCAAAAGGCTGGCCATCCTTGCAGCTTAAAATAACATTTTCTAGTTGCTTCCATTTGGGAGTCAAAGAAAAATGGGAGGGAAATAACACTTGATGGGTGAAATTTGTAAAATGCCATTAGAGAAGAGAGAAGCTGTGCATAAGAAATGGTCTGGAGATCTTTCTTGCAGAAAGTTTTTAAAACATTTGTTATGTCTTTCCTGTTGTGATTGTTAAGTCAGCATTCTGGACACTGAGATCCCTTTATAGGATGAAGTGCAGGAAAGTTATAGTTCTATATTTTAGAGTTTCCATGCAAGAAGCTGCTGTTGTCTGGCCTTCCTTTTGATGCACTGAAGACTTCAGATCATCCAAGGAACTGCAAACTCTACATGAATTCCATTTTGAATTCACTGAGATCTATGAAAAATATATTTGTGAGTACCAGGCTTGAAAGAAATCCAGCTGTGTTCCCCCCCCCTTTTTTTTTTTAAATATAGCTTTCTGCAGTCTAGGGCTAACCAAATTCTATAGTTCTGTAATTCTCATCATGCTCAACCATCCAGTTGATCATTCAGTTCAACACAGCTGCCTTAGTACTTCATCAATTGTCACTTTCTTCCCCCCCAAGCATCTGATATTTTTACTCAGGGCAGCAACGCATTTTTCAACCCTTAAAAAAAAAACTTGCATCCATTATTAAAAATAGTATAAAGATTTCCTACCAGAGAACACTAGAGACAGAAAATGCATGCATTAGGGAAAGATAGGAAAATGTATGTTAAGAGGAAAGTGTGCAAAATGTATAATATCGTCTGTTTTTTAAAAGACAAAATGACTTTTCTTTTACCTCCTGGAGGCTGGCCCCGAAGGTTGGTGACCATTTCAAGGCTGAAATGTTCTGACTCTGAAATGTCTCAGTCTAATCTCAGAACAATCATTCCAAGGTCAGAAAAGGCTTTGGCAACTGTACAGGAACTGTTCAGTTGTTGAAACAGACTGTTCTAATCTCTGCTACATGGTGGAAACAGGCCATTTTAAGAACAGGACACGTCCAATAAGATCAAAAGAATCCAATAAGGTTAGAGCAGTCTAGTAAGTTTGGAACAGGATGTTTGGGGTGCAGATAGTTCAGTCTTTTAAGGACTGCACACGTGCATGCTCACGATTAGATAAGTGGTAATAAGCAGTTGGTGGAAGAGGGTAGCTGTTCTGCTGTTCCCCCGTCCTAAGTTTGGTGTGCTGTTTGCTGTTCTGGTATGCTTTTTTTCATGGAATCCAGAGGTAGGGAAGATGTTCATCCTTGCATTTTTCTAATGTGAGATCCAAGATGGGGTGAGGGAGTCTGTTCCATACAAACTGCCAGACAGCTAGTCACATTATCAATGGATCAGCCTACTGCCACCCTCCAAAGTCTAACTCACTGCACATAGAAAAGCATCATGGATAGGAATGTTAATGTTATTGATTTATTTAGTTCCATTATCACCTTGTCCTTCATAGAAAATCACAGGGTAGCTAACCGTGTTGAGTCAACTCATATCACATCAACAATAAAATCAGGAGCAGGAGCTTTAGGGTTTTATTTATTTATTTATTTATTTATTTATTTATTTATTTATTTATTTATTTATTTATTTATTTATTTGGGGGGGGAAAGCAATACGTCTAGCAAAAGGTCCCACCACTGTTTTTTCACAATAGGCCCCAGCTATTCAGAAGTAGTTATTAAGATATGTGTTGCCTGTATTTCTTGGAAAGCATTCCAAATTTGAGGTGTCCTCACAGAGAAGGACCTTTGACAGCTCTTCTTATCAATGTCCTCCTATATGGTATAGTTTGTGGATCGTTTTCAAGGTCACACTCATGTAAATGAGGTATGGTGATCAACGCACAATGACCAAGCTATTTCCATTTGGGAATGACTGAATCTGGAAGACTAGCTGAAATTAAACAAAAACTTCTCCATGGCACAAGATTTCACTCAGCATCCAGTGACAAAACTGGGTTGAGAAGTAACTGAGTGTACTCCTTCAGGGGGAATGAAATTCCCTCTAAAACATACTCCCTTCCCAGTTCCAAGTCCAGTAACTGATAACTAGTTTCCCAAATGACTCTCTTAATTGGAAGCATTCTATATTTACTGAAATACATCCAATGATACTGATCCAGCACCTTCTTTGGCTTATTTGACTCAAACGAAAACAAAACAGAGCAGGGATTTATTTCTGGCCCACATTATTTCCATTATGTTTAGTCATAAGACTGTTCCATCTTATTTCCACATTAGGTTGGGCGATCTTCATAGAAAATGCATGTTTAAATACAACTAACACTCAACCACATCCCATAAGTTAGGAGGAACCACTGTGGCTACCAGAGGAGCAAGGGATCACTGAGGCCAGTGATTTTACAGTGGTTATCTAGGTTAGAGAGCTAAATGCCCTGGAGTTGGGCTCAACTCCTGATGACTGAGTGGACGATCTTAACCTCTCTTTTGTAATAACTTTCCCCCAAGTTCTGTAATCCCTTTCATCCCATTCATATACCTTGTCCTTTAACTCTCCCAGCTTCTACTTGCCACAATCTTGCCAAGCAGTTTTTTTTTTTTCTAAAATATCATCCACTCACATCACATGCCCAAAGAGTGTGAGTTTTTGTTTGCTGATCAATGCCTCAGGGGATCAGTCAGTCTTTATTTGGTCCAGAATTGATTTATTGGTTCTTCATACAATCCATGATAGTCGTAGTAATTATCTCCAAATCCATAATTCAGAGGCAACTTTTTTTCTCTCTCTCTTGCTCTTTCTCAATGTCCAGCTTTCACAACTGTACACAACCATTGAAAATAACATTGTTTTAACTATTCTGATCTTTGCTGCCATAGAAATATCCCTGTTTTTATGATCTTGTCTGAGTGTGTCATTGTCTTCCTACTAGGAATTAATCCCCTCTATACTTCTCCAGCCCATCAATTCTTGAGCCCAAGGAAACAAAACTATCTACCACCTCCACTTTGCTGTTAACTGTAAGTTCAGTAAAGATGCTGGCTGGCATTACCATTGTCTTGTCATTAACCCAGCTTATTCACTTTCCATTTTACTTTCATAATGAGCTGTTCTAAGTCTTGTTTACTTTCAGTTAACAAAATGGTGCTATTTGCATATCTCAAATGGTTCAGGGTTTGAGCGTCCAAGTTTGATTCCATTTGTCACCACATTCCTTCACAGAATCTCGTGCCTGAATAGTACAGTATATTATGTCATCATCTTATTTCAATGCCCCCTTTTGGTCCACCTAAGGTCACTTATTCCTCAAACTGCCAGTTTTAAAAAAATCCTTTTTCAGTACTGGCACCATGTATGACCAAACTTCCTTGTGGGATCTACTCTGGTCACAACACCACTTGCAGACCTGTGAAAGTTTAACTTTCTTCCTTTAGAGAAGCATGTGGGTTTTTCTCTTCATTTAGGATCCAGACTTGTATAAATGTTCTCAGCCTTTTATTAATTCCATTCTACTTCATTAAAAAAAAAATCCATGTGGTTTTCTTGGCAGTAACACAGAAGTCATTTGCTATTGCTGCCTTCTGATCTGATTTTTGTAGTTTTTTTTTTTTTTTTAGGAAGGAGTTCCCACATATTTGCAGAGCCCCATATGTCCTCACCCATATTGTGATTTTCTCTTAGCTTTGTCCTTCTTCTTTGGACCTGACAAGCAAAAGTTATCCTACCTTCTCACCAATGTCATTCGCAGGTTCATTGAGGCTTCCCAACATGTTATAATCATGAGCTTAGTAGGAAAAAAAACCCCTATATGATACACCCACCTTTTCACTGTGATGGAAAAATAACCATGGTTTCGTTCATCTGAAGTGGCAGAATCTACGAACAATTTTGGAATTTTATATGTGGATTGTGCTGACTAGGCCAATGTGATGGCTGATCAAAGAGCCTAGAAATTAACTGATGTGAAATATGGGTCAGCTCTTCCTCTGCTGGCCCAGAGTAGCTTAGCATTTCTTTTATTACTCTGTCTCACCACTCTGCTGACTCATATTTCATTCATGCTGTGCTATTAGATCCTTTCTCGGTGGTAACTGATGCCTGAGTTTCAAATTTCTAGGACCCACTAGAAACTCAATGACTCTTGTAACTGTGTTTGTAATCTTCCTTGTCTCAACAGGACTAAGTTTCCTGCTTCAACCCTCTCTCATTCCTATCTCCCCCAAAATGAGCATAGCTCTTGTTGGTTTCCCCCACACCTTCATCATTTCCTGTGTTTATATTACTTGTCTGTTTTATAGGTCTAATCACTCCTGCAGCTCAAGAAGTAGAAGATCTTTCAAAGTGGTAATTAGACAGCTGTGCTCATTAACTCGGTAGGTAACATCAGTGAGATCGCCTTGTTCTTTGTTTTCTTGTTTATTAAGTGGCACAGAGGGAAGGAGGGGAAGTGGAAAATGCCCCCTTGGTAGTGCACATTTCTTATTGCATCAACCAGCTTCTTTGCAATCATTGTACTTCGCTGTATTGCTCTACAGTACATGCAGCATTTTCTTCTACCACCACCATTCTTTGACCCTGGGCAGAATAAATAACTTCTTCCTTCAAAACTGTCATTCATTTTTCAGTGCCTTTTTAAAAACATTCAGACAGGGCCTTATATTTACCCGCCAGTCCAAGGGTATCTGTGTTTCTGTGCTAGATTTTTGTTTTTATGGGGACATCTACAAGCTGCCCCATGGCTTGATTTTAGTTTATTCTGATGTCACGTAGCACAGTGCAGTGGCAACCTGTAGGTTTGCATCTGTGGATGTATGATGTTAGGGTACCATGACTGGAACATCTATGTGCCTTGTATAAGGTTACACTCAAAGAAAAATCGGGGACTTTAATTAATAAAAAACTCAAATCTCTGAGCCCTGTGAATACTGAAAAATGTGAACCTTTATAACTGGTACTGTGGTAGATGTGCTGGTTTTCTGTACATTTATTTATTTATTTATTTATTTATTTATTTATTTATTTATTGACATTTATATAGCTGCCCATCTCCGATCAGTGACTCTGAGTGGCTAACAATAATAAAAACAGTGAAACAATTAAAACAATACAAAAAAATTAAATATAAATGCAGCCAAGAGATATTAAAATCCATAGGTGTTGGCACAACCATTATTTATTTATTTATTCATTCATTCATTCATTCATTCAATTTATATAATATATCAAAGTACATTTTATTATACAATACTTCTGGCCCAAATGAAGCCTGTCAATTTGGGATCCACTTTTCTTGAAGACCTCCTGCCACTATATCTACATTCTGTACAATAGATTATATCTTTTCCAACATTCTCATCTTTGGACTATAGGACAATATCTACAGCAGGTCCCTTGTTGCAATCGTTTCTTGTTCTAGATGTTGTACATCAAGTATCATAGAGGGGTAATTGACTGAATGCTTTGAGCATCAAAGAGTCTTGGGCATGTGCATTCTGTTCAAGTCAGTGAGTTCCTGTCTGCATCAAACAAAGTTTGCAAACCTTTGTTGTTTCCCTGTTTTGGACTGCATCTGGTGAAGTGCACTTTTCATCAGAGACCAGTGTATTTTTCCTTTTGTCTGGAGGCAGCTATTGTTATGTTTAGAACTGTACTTCTAAACATAACATGGCAATAAAATGGTTTAGGGAAGTGGAAACAAATACCTCTTCTGCGTTAGACACAAAGTTGACTGGTTGATTATGATACACCAATAACACTCAACCAGAATAGATTATTAGATTTTTTTTTTCCTGAAGAGAAAATGAGATGTCCATTGTCTTCTTGGAAGAAGGGTGGGAGGTGGATGGAGGATGGCAAAAGAAGGCAGTCAAGCTGTTGGGAGTGTTCAAAGTCATTGCATATATGCCTTCCTGAAAGTTCTGGAATATGACTCGTGCCCAACCATTTCAGCCTAACTCAACCACTAATCTAAGGTGGCAGTAAGAGAAGCTGAGATACTTTGAGTCAGCTGGAGCAACATATGACTTTTCAACATTCTTACTCCATAAAAATGACATGTGGCTTGAGAATTGGGCTCCTTCACATTGAACATGGAACACTGATTTTCCAAGAGGTGTCATACTGTAATCTTTAACTCAACCCATCCACCTCTCATGATATATTTGTGAGTTCTTTAATCCAGCACAAGCTATGAAGTAATGCCTTCTCACGGTTTCCCACCCCCTTCTTTCTGGTTGCGCACCTCCTTTCATTTGCAGTCTCTCTTGTGGTTGTCGAGTAGTTCAGTTGAAGGATAATTTGAGTGCCTTCCAGTGCTCTTGTGCCTGGTATTGTGCAATCAGGAATCCGGTGTCACATTAAGACAATTCATGTAATATAATCAAAATCCCGATGTTGTACTGTCCTTCAGATGAAGCAAAGTAATGAAACATATTGACCCTCCACTCATACTTTGAAACAAAATTACTAAGCAGTATCAATGCTACTTTACAAAATGGTGTTGGCCTTGATTATGAAATCAGTGTTCCAAGAGTCACTTTGCTGGCTGATTAAAGTGTCGTTTTGACAACAGAGTCCTCTCTGAGTTGGAAATGAATAGAAGTCTGGTGTGAAAGTATCACAAACTCTCCCTGTCCATGTAATTCTTATTCCACATCTCCCTCAACCCTGGAAAAAAATAAAGCAAAGACTCAGGGTTAAGCATTGAAACAAAAGTGAAGAGACAGGCACCATCCACAGCTATTCCAGGAAGTGCTGGAAATGAAAAGGACTCTCAAAGAGTCCTAATACTGCTAAAAATGTGTGTGTGTGTGTGTGTTAGAAGGAACTGCTCAGCCCCTTGTAAAGTTTTTTTTTTAAGTGGGAGCAAGCACTGACTGTCACTAGGCCTGATTTGGCAATTTTCTGGATTTTTAAAAACTTGGATTAAATATTTGCTGGAGCAAAAATCTGAAGACTTTCTTACCTTATTCTTTCCCCTGTTCCTCTATTATGTTCTGCACAATTCCTGGCCTTTTATTATTATTATGTGGGTAATCTACAGTTAGATTCACAGTCAAAGACTGCTGGAAACATAATAATTCAGGTCATAACCAAGGACCTAAAAATTATTAAGGTAGCATCTAAGAATATAGGTGGTTCCAAGCAGGGTGGCTTTTTATAAAGTTAGGGTTATTATGGTTGGTCACACAGCCAGATGTTTAGACTGGATTTGGCATTTTTGTCCACCTATCGAGTCTTTCCCAAGGACCTGAAATAGGCAGATGTTGATGTTTAATATTATTAAAGGTATCGTTGCAGGATATAAGCGGTTCCAAGTAAAACTGCCTTTTGCAATTGACCGATGGTGATTTTGTCAATGCCGATGGTGTTCAAGTGGTGCTCCAGATGTTTTGGAATTGGGTTGTTGTTGTTTATCTATCTATCTATCATCAACTCAAGGCAGTGAACATGCCTAATACTCCTATCTCCTATTTTCCCCACAACAACAACCCTGTGAGATTGGTTGGGCTGAGAGAGAGAGACTGGCCCAAAGTCATCCAGCTGGCTCTGATGAGGGAGGTCTAGAAGTCACACTCTCCTGGTTTCTAGGCCAGCACCTTCACAACTACACCAAACTGGCTCTCATTATACCACAATGATCCATCTAGCTTCAATGCAGCCACTTCCATACCTAACAACCTATTCAGATATCCTACCCCACCAACACGTATACACCACAATCATTTCCTTGCTTCCTTGCTCTGCTAATCAACCACTCTAAAAATACAAAATACAAAGGCACATTCTATGATGGACCTTACTTGCTTAAAAAAGAAAAACACAAGGAGGGTTTTAACAAGGAGTGTTGGCTACAAAGGATCAGAAGTGAATAGAAAACTTCGCAGGCCAGTGCATAACACACAGTCAAGTCTTGCATGCTAAATTTTGATCGTTCTATCAAAATAGGGGGATTAGGTTTGGTAAATTGCCCCAATGGAGAAATTAATTGGTAAAGGGATCTCAATAAAAATACAAGATAGAGTTGATCATTTTACACGAAAACCCAGTCCCTTCCTCTCCATTGCCTATCTCCTTTGCACATCATCAAAGCCTGTCAGACTTTCAACTTCTCTAAAACACCGTTGTTGAGCAGACAATCTTTAGAATAATAGCCTACTTTGAAACTGCATTTGGAATGGGACTGCTGGTTCCAGTTGTTAATGAGAAGGTTGTTTTTAGCATGAATATTATTATTTTTTATATAAGAACTTTATTAAAGTTTCAGAAGATGTTAAAATACAAAGTACAGAAAAGTTAGAATACAGAGTTAAAGAAAACAGACGAATAAAACATTAAAAAGTGCAAGAATAGCAAGGAAATTAAGAAGAAGCTGACTTCTGACCTTCTCCAAAACAGGTATAAGTACTTATTAAAGTACCTTAAGCTCTTGCTGTTAATTAAACCTTCATCAACATTATTTCCATAAAAACAAACCAATTTATCATCAAAACCCCAAATCAATACTTCATTTTTTTTCAGTTACAAGCAAATAGTCCAAAAGCGGTTTCCAAGTAGCAACAAATCTCACCCCATTGTGGCATTCTATAAGTGCTGTCAGTTTTGCCATCTGAGCCAACTCCATTAGTCCCACCATCCATTCTTCCAGTGTGGGCATTTGTGCATCTTTCCATCTTTGTTCATAGAAAATTCTTGCTGCTGTTACCATGTACCTTTTCAGCACGAATATTAATTGACCCTGTTAGGGAATGTTTCTGATGGCCAAAACATGGAGCAATATTAGATTTGCAAAGATGAATTCAGGAAAAAAAAATGTGTCCCATTGCCCAGCCTTGTGCGCAATTGCCTTCTTTACCTTCCCTGTGTCCAACAATTCTGTTTCTTCCCAGAACGCTGTTGTTGTGCTGAGCTACTGCATCAGCTGCTTACAGTGCCCTTTTGCTCCTAGATTTCTGTTCTCTGGTGCCCTAGATAGGGGAACAATAAGTTCCACTTCCAACAGTGGCCAGCCTCCTCTCTTACCCCTTGCTGGTAGGATTTTCTTCTGTTTGATGTGATATTTTTTAGTCATGCTGAGCCTTAATAATAAGAACATGGGGGAGCCAACCTTCTTGCCTCCCTCCGGTTGCAACGGCTTGATGCCTTCTGTTGTTGTCTCTGCTTTGGGGTGAGGGGGCTTCTGTTCCTGCCTTCCTGTTTCTCTAATAAGTCCCCTGCCTTGGCTCTGCCTGAGCTCCTAATAAATCCCCCTGCCTTACAGCACTGTGCCTGATCTCTCAAGTCAAGAGCACTGCCTCCCTCTGCTTGGCTATTATCTTCCATAGCAAACCCAAACACAAACTGGGGGGTGGGATGTGGAGAAATCCAACGAGCTTGAAATACCTATATTAGAGATAGGGGAATCTTGTCACTTGAGAGCATCAGGCTCTGTAGTTTGTTCTTTCCTGGCTTGTGTATTTGTAATCCTTTCCCACACTGTGAAAATTTGTAAATATATTCTCAGACCTATTTGGCTTGTCCTTGGTGTTCTGTGTAATGGCCAGAAGACTTGCAATTGCTCCTATTCCAGGCTACTGCTGATGCTATAACCATTGTTATATAATGGTTATATAAACCATTATATTGGTTATATAAACCATTATATTATGCAGCACCACAGCCAGGGTGGTATTCTGGTTAAAATGTTGAACTATGATTGGGGACCCCACCTTCAGCCACCGAAGCTCACTGGATAACTTTGGACCAATCATTCTCAGCCCAGCGTGCTTCACACATTGTAAGGTGGTGTTTTCAATCTTGGTAACTTTAAGATGGGTGGACTTCATCTCCCAGAATCCCCCAGCCAGCCTTGCTGGCTGGGGGATTCTGGGAGATGAAATCCACCCATCTTAAAATTGCCAGGGTTGAGAAACACTGTTGTAGGGGCTGGAAATCAGAGGAGGAAGTGTAATGAAAGTCAGCTTGTGTTCCTGAGGAAATGTGGGATATACAGTAAGTCTAGCAAAGAAATAGAAAACAAAGATATAATCACATATACATACACTTTCTGTCCCTCCCTCCATCTGTATAATTACCTCCTCCCTAATGCAAAGAGAGGAAAAGACCCTGATGCTGGGAAAGACTGAAGGCAAAGGGAGAAGGGGACGGCAGGGGATGAGATGGTTAGATAGCATCACCGATGCAATGAACATGAATCTGAGTAAACTCCAGGAGACAGTGGAGGACAGGAAGGCCTGGTGTGCTGTGGTCCATGGGGTCAGAAAGGGTCAGACACAACTTAATAACTGAACAACAACAACAAATATTTGCCCTTTCACTACTTATTCTCATAACCCAAAGTGGTACCACCCAGACAGATGACAATGAAATTGCAGGCTTATGGAAGGGAGGAATACACACTGGTGGGATTGAAGGAAAGAAAAAGTCTTGGGGGAGGATTTCCAAAGCAGGATTCACCATCAACCTGATGAATTGGTTGTTCAACACACTGGGAAGTGGACAGAAAACCAAAAGGGAATGGCAAGGGCAAAATGCCTGATTCTGGTGGCCCAATTTCCAGCTATTTTAGGACCTTTGCCTCCCAGGACCTTTTTCTCCCATTCTCACAATTAACCCACCCCCTTCAGGAGGATGAAATGGACATGTGGCTCTGTCTTCCAGCCATGGAGGAAAGCAAGTTGAACTAACCCTAAGCAATTCTATTGAAGTCTGTGAAGATGAGTGCACTGATTAACAGAAACAGAAACAAGCATTATAAATTGATTTGATTCACAGAAATGAAAGATTACATCTTATGCATTCATTCATTCATTCATTCATTCATTCTGCTCATTTGTATGTCACCTCCATCCAAGACTCAAGGCAGTTCAAGATACAATGATCCAAATAATCAAAAGCATTATAAAGTTCCATCATAAAATATACCCCAGCCATCAACTAACAGTCCATCTGCATTTTTTAAAAAAAGGCATTCTGGGGGATACTATCCCCAGTTTACTTGCCATCTTATGCTCTGAAGTCTTTGTGAAAGAGGAGCGAATGGAGCAAAAGAGAAGTGAATGAAGAGACGAGAATTATCTTTTGGAATGTTAATAGGAAGGCAACCTTCCTGACCTTAGGAAACAAACTATTTTGGAGTGTGGGGGCCATAACCAACAAGCTCCACCTCTGAGACCCACCCTTGTAACACCTATGGGGTTATTGGTAGGATGCCTTCTCAGCCAGCTCATACCAGCTAGGCAAATTACACTAGTCCAAATGTGAGAGGATAAGGACATGAATCACTGTGGCTGGATTGCCTCCTACTCCAAAACTGGCTGCAAGTGATATACGAGCTGTACCTGAGCAAAACCTCTCAATGCAACAGCCTACACAGGAGCCATGGGTCCAGTTTGCAGACATGCTCCTATGGAGGAGTACAATCCCATCTACAGATGGTATAAATCTGGAGTCAGGGGGCTTCAGGACAAATAGCAACTCTGTCTTGCTAGGATTCAACCTGAGCTTGTTTTGTCCCGTCTAATCCTTTACAGGTTCCAGGGACAGGCTTAAAATTTCGCCCTATCTCCTGTCTGGCCCAGGGTGGAGATATACAACTGGGTATTAACAGCATACAGACATAATCAGATTGATGGGTGATATCTCCCAGAATTTTCATGTAGAGAATGGGGGAGATGGATGTACCCCAAGACTTCCCACAGTGGAGCAGCCAAAGGTGTAACTGTTAGAATTGTTCCTGGCAAGCTGTACTGGAACAGAGAAAGAGACACAGAAACTTCTGATTTATTGTAGAAAAGCTAAGGAAAGATTACAAAAGAATTTCAGGGACTTTTGTGTATCAAAACTGAGCTCAATTTCTACTGCAGTCAGATTCATACATCCCTTTCGCCCCCTTTGTGTCCATGTAAGAATTAGCTCCCACGTCAACTTCTCCTCCCCACCATAACCATTCCCTGGAATCAGTTTCTCAGGAATGAGTAGAACTACTGCAGCTTGCATTTGCCTAACTCCAAATGACTATGATGATTTCACCCATAAAATGCCTTGCATAAAGGTTGTAGTGGCCTGAAAGTAGATTTTCTGTTATTCCCTAACAGGATGCAGATAAATTTAAACTGCACCACTGGATGACATCATGCAGGCAGAAAAAGGCAGCGGATTATTATAACTACTGCCCTTACCACCATGGTTTAGACTCAAACCTGGGCTTGTACTTGGGTTTGATAATGTGTGTGTGTGTGGATTTATTTATTCATTTGGTGCCTTTAATTCAGTGTTGACTCCTGGCAACTGCCTGGATTAGTCCCTGCAGTTTTCTTGGTGAGATTCCAGAAGTGGTTTGCTATTACTTGCTTCCCAGGGCTGAGAGAGAGTGACTGGCCCAAGATCACCCAGTTGGCTAAGGTAGGACTATAACTCATGGTCTCCTGGTTTCTAGCCTGGTGCATTAACCACTATACCAAATTGGCTCTCTTTGAAAGTGTTTACTCTGCAGTAAAACAAGGATTGCTCCTGGATCACTGACCAGGAGAAGTTACTCAGGGGAATCTCATCCATGTCCCTGTCTTTTCTCCTTTCAAGGGATCAAATTTGGGGATGATCAAGCTGCTCATGAATTGCTGAGAAACTCCTCAAGCACTTACCAGACACCTAAGTGAGCTATCATGACTAGTCCCACTCCCTATGGAGGTTATGGGTACTGGCAAACCTCATGATCACCAGAAAGAAATCCATCTGTGAAAAGGACTGATGATACAGCTTCTACTCCCAGATCACCTTCCAGCTGCTCCAAGGAAGAAGTTAAATCTCCCCTGCTATCCTTCTCCAGTCCTGCCTTCATTAATTACTATCAGTTGTCTAAGAATTCAAGCCTTTCTCAGCTCCCAAAGACCTTTCCAAAGGAAGCTTTTGGAGCACAAGTCTTCACCCTACCATGATACTGTTGCAGTTCCACAAAAACTCCTGGGCGATAGATTTGTTAACAAAAGTCAATACAAATACGTTGCAGGGTTTATCTTATTGGGTAAGCCTGGCAGAATCTGTAAAACTCCTATGGGGAACTCCTGAAAGAAGTGCAATGTTTTTCTAGAGAAGGGATGGGAAGCCCATGTGGGCCTTGTAACATCTTTGGTTTTCTAGAACCAGTGCTTATTGTACTCTTTTTGGTGGCAAAAAGGACTTGTTGGCCTTTTAACACCCGTAATTATGCTTTTTAAAATGCACCACTGATTAAGGATTGGGTCACGTTTTCTTTTAACTTTCCTTTTTTACTCTTTGATCTCACCCACGTTTTAAACCTTGCCCCCTCCCACTTTTTAACACATGGACAATAACAGCTTCCTAGTTCTGTTTCAATTCACTCGAGGTTGCATATCCAACCCAACAGGAGAATCAAACTGGTGAAGCGTTGTTGCAAAGAGATTCAGAACCCTTATCTCCTAGTCTTCATTTCCTATACATTAGACTTATTGGAGAGATCTGTTATATTTCCCTAGCTGCCTTTGAGATCAATCTGAGAGGAGGAGGGAGAGGCAACACAATATCTGATGTACTTTCCCTCTTTAATACAATATAGATTCTGAAGTTTTCTCTATATATCAGGAATGTTGCCTTCTGCCCTATGTTGCTTATGTCAGAAAATTTCTACTCTATAGTTCATCAAAGTCTTTCTATTGACTCTTTTATTCTCCCTAGCTTTATACTGTATGAATGCAAGGTACGTTAATCATTGCCAGTAATGGTTCATGCAGTGCACCTATATGCCCCCAAAGGAGGCTAGGCAAAGGCTAGGGATAAATGTCTAAATAGGTTCCAACTATAGAGCTCAAACCCAGAGTAATGTACTTTAGATAGCAGAACCTGTTGGCAGTCCAGAGAAGGAAATGACACAAATTTCAAATGGGATACTAGCATTCCATTTCTGGAATGCAGCAAAACCAATTTTCACATGATGCAGAAATGGGACAGAATGGATTTTATAAAGGGGCACAGATAGGGGAAAGATTATTTTCTCTGCTCCTTGAAGTCAGCCCAAGATGGTAGAGAAGCTAATCAGCTTTTATACAGCCAAGTGGAAACTCTAGAGGCACAGCTCCCTGACAGTTGGTTTTCAAATCAAGAAGATTCTCTTGCTTATAATCCCTATCCTGTGAATAAATGAATGGGATTTTTTTAAAAATAGAACATATTCTTTATATTGCCCCTTTCCTCTCCCTCAGCTACCCTTTCAGATGGATGTTTTAAAAAAAAGAAAAACATTGGAAACATAACCCATTTTTTTCTCCCTGAAAGCCTACAGAAACTCAGATCAACCCTTTTTTTTCTTTTTTCCCCTGGTGCCTTCCAGTCAGTGTTGACTCCTGGTGACTGCCTGGACAACTCCCTGCAGTTTTCTTGGCAAGGTTTTTCAAAAGTGGTTTGCCATTGCCTCCTTCCTAGGGCTGAGAGAGAGTGACTGGCCCAGTCACCCAACTGGCTTTGTGCCTAAGGCAGGACTAGAATGTACTGTCTCCCGGTTTCTAACCTGATGCTTTAACCACTACACCAAACTGGCTCTCTCAGATCAACATTATGTTGTGATTTGCCACTAAATTTTAACGGACGGGGATTATAATGGAAATAGGTGGGATACCCCAGCTAGCTTGCAGCCACAGGTGGCTAATCCAACTGATCGGAAGAGCTGATACAAGAAAAGCAATCCAGAGTAGTACTTCTGGTTGCACAAACTCTTTCATAAGGCTTTAATCATGGTCCAACAGTCTCTATGTGCAATAAGCTTAATTAACTGTTCAGAATGTCATATGATACTGCAGCCCATGATACACTGGCTCTGCACTGTATTTCACTCACTGGCATTCCAGGTCCAGCCCAAAACATTTTGCTACCCTGCTTAGTCCGTAGGCACAAGCCAACTAGATGGGACCCAGTCTGTTGTGCTGAGCCCTTGACATTGTCCGACCATTTCTGACAGGTTGTCCAAACTCCGATCAGAAGCCTGACAGGAGCAAAGGGGTCAGAAACACATTTGAAAAACAACTTTACACTCAAAAAGCTAAGCTTGTTCACCAAATTCTGCACTCCAAATCTGAGTAGAAACAGGAACTTCGTATAAATCGGAAAGATTTGCAAAGATATGCTTCAGCTTTAAGGTGAACGGAATTGGAAAATATTTTCAGTTGGAAAATAAACATGGTTTTCCTTTTTTTAAAAAAAGAGGGCTTCAAAGTATCTCCTGTTCTTCCCCATTTCATGCCCCAGCTTCTTGCTTCTATATATTCCCCCAATTCCAGACACTGAAGGCTCTTTCAAAAGCAGAAAGCATTTGAGATAAAAACACTCTGAGCCTGCAGCATAAAAATATAGAGCTACATGAAAGTATGGCAGGATGAGAGCTTTTCAATCAATTTGATGAAAAATTTAAGTTAATTAAAAGAATGCTCCTTTTTCCCCTAGAAGGCTCCACTGATCTTTATTATTAATGCATACTAGTGTTTCATAACCATGCATAATAATGGCCTGAAACAACAAGCTCAGTTTCATCCCAAGCTTAATTTGTTACAAAATCTTTTCTGACATTCTTAAAGGATGCCCTTTGCCACTTTATTCCTGGTGCTCTTCAGCTAATTCCCAACTCCTAAAGGATGCCTTTATTTAAAGCTTACACCTGAGAATTAATTTACCAGATTGTGTGCAGCTTTTAAAAAAGAGAGAGAAAGCAGGAGGGAAAATGTGATACTTTTTAAGCTTAAAAATATAATACATTCATTTTAAATGCTATTATTCCTGTTTTGGTTAATGGACGTATCATGGAATTTTAGCATTTCTTCAAGGCCAGAGACAAGCTTTTGACTGAGAGAGGATAAAGCAATAAGGTCAGAGTATTGCTTGCCTGCCTGAGAAATTAAAGCGATGTTGTGCAGGACTATCCCCAATGTTGTATGGTTGTTTGCAGAAACACTCCAGGGTTACTTGGTGATGAAAGTCTGTAGGCACTAGGAATTCTCTTTCATTGGGTTCCTTTACATTATAAGACTTGGTGTCACCCTCCTGGATCTGTAACCACATTTCTCTTAGTAATATGTGCAGCTTTTAGCTGTACCAGGAATGAGGAAGATGTGGTTTTCCCAAGTTTGCATAGCATCCATTAGCTAATGCTATGCTAGCTTGGAATATCTGACCTCACCATTTCTGAGGATGATATGAATAAGAACATCCTATGATGTCAGCTCTTCACAGGCATTCTTGGAGGTAAGATGATTAGCAGTCATGGAACGAACAGAGGGATCCTCTTATAATACATTAAGGAGCAAAAGTATGGCCGTTGTGTGAGCTATGTAACTCAACAGAGTAAATGGCAAGCTATTTTGCTGAGCCCTGAAAAGGCTAGTGCAGATTGTTTTAATCATTCATTAGTTACAAAATGAAATGTTAAGTAATAAAGGTAAGCATTGGTAATAAACTTAAACATTTTCTCATTATGCAATGGTTATTCATGAATTATTTCTTCACAAATATAGCAAGGCCCATAAATTAACAACAACCTTACAGATTCTTCTAGCAAGAAAAAATAGATAATTAATTGAAGGCCTGCCTTAAAAGCACAAAGAGAAGAGCAGATTGGTCATTTTGAGGCAAAATCACATGTTCTGAACCTGCTCTTACTTCAGTATCTCCATCTTTCTTCTTTCAATAATATAGATACTTTTCTTCTATCTAATCACCCCCAGCTATAGACTTGAAGAAAAACAGCTTGTCGCAGCAATAATGTGCTTAGAGCTATTCAGGCATAGAGCAGGAGAGGGAGAGGAGAAAAGAAGGGGAAATGCTGACCCCTCATGCCAATTACAGTGGAGATGGGTTCCAGTGGGAGCTTTGTCTAGCCTTCCGTAGCAGAGAGGACAGGAATGCTGATACAGGCCCCCCAGAAATGAGAGGAAGAAAATGAGGAAAGAAAAGAAAAGAGAGATTCCAAAGGGATGCAGAAAGGAAAGGACCCATTCTTGGGATAGCCAATTAGAACTAAAATGGGCATCCTTAAATATGAGCCAGAATTCTATAAGGGTTTGATCTCACCCACACAAACATATTTGTTTCCACACACACCAGTCTTGCACACATACACACATCCATGGGCTTCTCTACCTGTTCTGCAGTGTTATCTGCCAGGCATTGTCAAGGTGACACCATTTTAATTATTCAGCAGCAGACGATAGGGACGTGACGTGCCTCCTCCTGAATATCTATGAGCTCAGAGACTGGCAAGGCATTTTCATTTATTTATTTGTGTGGAGGGAACACTGACCAGGGATGGTGCAGGAGATGAGTCCTTTTCCAACCTATCACACCTATGGCACCAATGCTCAGCCCGGCAGGTTCTAAATTTTTGGAGAGGAAAGGTAACCCCCAGCCATACTACTACAACGGCTCCATGTGGGGGGTCAGATCAATGTGGAAATTGGTCCAAAGGTAATTCAAAGTGGCGAGGAAGTTAGAACCATTCAAACTGACCTAGATGTTGAATCCATATCATGGTTTATCTCCTGTATTTGTTTATTGGGCCAAGCCTAATAAATAATGAACTATTTAATAATAATAACTAAAAGAAAGTAATCAATAACAAACATGAAGTATTTTATATATCTTGGTTGATTCTTGAGTCGTTCTGACTATTTAGGCAAAATAAGCAGCTTATATTTTTAAGATTTACAATTATGTAATAAGTTTAGATCTAGCCTATGTGAGTGTCCTATAGATTTACTTTTTGTTCCCTTTATTTTTATTTCTTTTTAAAAAGTTGTTCAGTACTTCATTTGTATTACAGTTCACCTTTCCCCTCCCTTATTTTGTATACAAGTCTGTCTGAAATCTTCCTTAATGTGCATTTTCACACACCCTTCCTTAATGTGCATTTTCACACACAGTGTGGTGTCTGTGTGTGTGTATTTAAAATGCATCTACCTGTAATATGCATCATTTGAAAAATGACTGAAATGTCTGCCTTTTCCCCATGTCAGTTTCCCTATTGCCTTCGAATCAACCTTGACTCCTGGTGATTGCCTGGACAAGTCCCTGCAGTTTCCTTGGCAAGGTTTTTCAGCAGTGGTTTGCCATTGCCTCCTCCTTAGGGCTGAGAGAGGGGGACTGGCCCAAGGTCATCCAGCTGGCTTTGTGCCTAAGGCAGGACTAGAACTCACGGTCTCCCAGTTTCTAGCCTGGTGCCTTAACCACTACACCAAACTGGCTCTCTGTTTCCAAATACTGTGCACATTTTGAACAGAGAACAGCCAATGACAGTGGTGTGTGCCACTTGGTCCCATTAAAATCCATGGTAGATTTCTTTGGCATTCCTCATTACAAGGCTGTTTTTTACTTTAAAATTAGAGTAAACAGCCAGACCAGAAGAGAAAGCATTTTAGCATGTGGAAGAATATTTCCAATTAGAAACAGTCACTCCTGCATTACATAAATAAACAGAAGCAATACACTGACATTGACCCACTGACATTTGGAGGCAAAGGTTTATCAACTTCTCCCTGAGAATGCTTCACAAGAAGCATGAAGTTGACTCCATGCAAAACAATTCTAACATAGCTGTATATTCCAGAGTAAGATAAATGCCCTGCAACTAGCAGGCATTTTCACCCCAAATTCCACCGCCTTTCTCTGCAGACCCCATACTGAACTTCAATTTACCCTTAAGTGAAAAGGCTCAAAGTAGAATGGGTGGTTCTGCATCTGTATCATGATGCAAGGTGATAAGAATTTCTGTAGGTTCTTGAGATATCCTGGTAAGGTTGGCAATCAACAGAGAGCCCAAAAGAAGATACTTTGTGCTGGAGCTCCTTAAACCTGACTTTAACTGTTGACAGATAGCCTCTAGACAGAATTTCCTCCAAGGATAAGAAAACTGAGCCGTTCGCTTTTGCTAATCCCTTTCTTCCTGAGTAGTCAAGATTTGTTTAAAAACAAATCAGGCAAGTTTTGAAATGCAGTCTTTGCTTTACCAATAAACATTTCATTTTGCACAGGAATACCTGCCTAAGCTTAAGGTGTTCAATAAAATAAGAGTTAGCCTTTCAAAAAACAAGAAAAAAATGAATTAATGGAGTTAGTTGCTCACTATGGAACCATTACAGGCTGTAATTTATTTTAGAAAGTGAAAAGTAATTAAAGGGCTGAGGAATATCATTTTTGCCAGTAAAGGAGTGTTATGTTCTGGGACCTTGTATTGGGTCCCAATACAGATGGACTTAAGGATAATATATCTGATATGTCATAGTGGATTGAACCTAGCTGATATCATTAGAGTGTTCTTTTTTCTTACTGGATGGCCTCTACAACGTTAGCGTAACCAAGAAACCTGGCTTTGATTTATTCTGCTTTCCCTTTTCATCTGTTTCTACTCTGGGAACTTTTGTTCTTTTACTCTGTGTTGCCCTCTCCTTTTCAAGTTCTCAAAGGCCAAGGAACTGGAGGCCAAGAAGTTATCACTTTAATAGGATCGTTCATGTAAGCCATGATATTCCCTGTGACACTCTATGAAAGCAAAAGCTGGACTTTGAAGAAGCAGGATAGGAAGCGTATTGACTCTTTTGAACTCTGATGTTGGAGAAGACTCCTGAGAAGACCATGGACAGCCAGGAGAACAAACCAATGGATCATCGAACAAACCCAGAGTTCTCACAAATGACTGGCTCAAATGATCCTACTCCAGACACATTGTGCAAAGACCTCACTCTCTGGAAAAGACTATAATTCTGGGAAAGGTGGAAGGAAAGAGAGGAAGAGGACAACCAGCAGCAAGGTGGATAGACTCAGTTACAGTGGCAATCATTGGGAGACTTGGAAGACCAGGTTTGGGACAGATCATCATGGAGCCAATCTATCTATGTGGTCACTAGGAGTTGAAAATGACTTGATAGCACATAATCAATCAAGCAGTTAATCAATCCATCAATCAATCCAACTCTTATGGTGTATATAGGATTTATTTTTCCAATACACCCATTTCAAAAATAAGAGAGAAAAAACTTGACTGTGACATTCATGGAAGTCTCATCTTGTTCTCTTCCCCACACTGCAGAAGATGAAGACTGGCTTGGAGTTTCCGTCCCTGCCAGTTTTTCTCCACGTGTGTTTCCTTGCTGAAAGATTTCAACGTTCTCTACCTCATCTCTAATGATATCTGAAAATATTCAACCTAAAAAAAGGCTGATCAGAATTGACAGTGTTCTTCATAAGCTGGGCATAATGAAAAATTAGATTTAAAAACAAAAAGAGGACAGATTCATCCCTCCAAACTAAGTCTTTTAAATGCTTTAGAATGCTTTGAAATGCTTGAATGCTTGAATATCTGGGATTGAATTTTTGTGTGTTCAGCCATATTTCTTCTCCTGAATTTGAGTTGCCTCCTCTTTTTATTTCTTGACATGCTCCTCATTTTTAACAGCTGCATGGCATGGAAATATATATTGGGTTTCCTCTGTGCTGGGAGAAGCTGAACTGGTTGAAAATTATTTGCATGGGAAGGTGAGAGTTCCATTTGCTTCATTTTTATTAATAAATTAATTATTGGATTTTTTAAAAATAAAATGTAATGTAAACTGGGTGAAAGCCATTTCCCACCCATAGATAACCTATATACATGAAATTCCCATCGAAGAACAAAAATCAGAGAGACCATGGAACATTACTTTCCATTCCACAGAATGGCCAACACTCATATTTTTGAGGAGAGCATTCTAATGGCCAGTTTCTAGTTGGAAAACCTTGTCATCTTCCTTAGAAGATTAGCTTCTGGGATAAAGCTGACAACACTGAAAGGTAAATAAGTAACAGTATGGAATATAGTATGTTAGACATTATGAGGTTATTTTGATGGAAGAATTCCTGAGAAGTAAATGTAAAATATTCTGTCAAGGAATAAATTGCCAGTAGTCTTCTATTTACACACTCCCTGGAAAGGAGATTTTTGTTGTTGTTTATTTGTTCAGTCACTTCCGACTCTTCGTGACTTCATGGACCAGCCCACGCCAGAGCTTCCTTTCGGTCATCAACACCCCCAGCTCCCCCAGGGATGAGTCCGTCACCTCTAGAATATCATCCATCCATCTTGCCCTTGGTCGGCCCCTCTTCCTTTTGCCCTCCACTCTCCCTAGCATCAGCATCTTCTCCAGGGTGTCCTGTCTTCTCATTGTGTGGCCAAAGTATTTCAGTTTTGCCTTTAATATCGTTCCCTCAAGTGAGCAGTCTGGCTTTATTTCCTGGAGGATGGACTGGTTTGATCTTCTTGCAGTCCGAGGCACTCTCAGAATTTTCCTCCAACACCACAGTTCCAAGGCATCGATCTTCCTTCACTCAGCCTTCCTTATGGTCCAGCTCTCACAGCCATATGTTACTACGGGGAACACCATTGCTTTAACTATGCGGACCTTTGTTGTCAGTGTGATGTCTCTGCTCTTAACTATTTTATCGAGATTTGTCATTGCTCTTCTCCCAAGGATTAAGCGTCTTCTGATTTCCTGACTGCAGTCAGCGTCTGCAGTAATCTTTGCACCTAGGAATACAAAGTCTTTCACTGCTTCTACATTTTCTCCTTCTATTTGCCAGTTATCAATCAAGCTGGTTGCCATAATCTTGGTTTTTTTGAGGTTTAGCTGCAAGCCATCTTTTGCACTTTCTTCTTTCACCTTCATCATAAGGCTCCTCAGTTCCTCTTCACTTCCAGCCATCAAAGTGGTATCATCTGCATATCTGAGATTGTTAATGTTTCTTCCAGCAATTTTAACTCCAGCCTTGGATTCCTCAAGCCCAGCTTGTTACATGATGTGTTCTGCGTACAAGTTGAATAGGTAGGGTGAGAGTATACAGCCCTGCCTTACTCCTTTCCCAATCTTAAACCAGTCCGTTGTTCCCTGGTCTGTTCTTACTGTTGCTACTTGGTCGTTATACAGATTCTTCAGGAGGCAGACAAAATGACTTGGTATCCCCATACCACTAAGAACTTGCCACAATTTGTTATGGTCCACACAGTCAAAGGCTTTAGAATAGTCAATAAAACAGAAATAGATGTTTTTCTGAAACTCCCTGGCTTTTTCCATTATCCAGCGGATATTGGCAATTTTGTCCCTAGTTCCTCTGCCTTTTCTAAACCCAGCTTGCACATCTGGCAATTCTCGCTCCATGAATTGCTGAAGTCTACCTTGCAGGATCTTGAGCATTACCTTACTGGCATGTGAAATGAGTGCCACTGTTCGATAGTTTGAACATTCTTTAGAGTTTCCCTTTTTTGGTATGGGGATATAAGTTGATTTTTACCAATCTGATGGCCATTCTTGTGTTTTCCAAATGTGCTGGCATATAGCATGCATTACCTTGACAGCATCATTTTGCAAGATTTTGAACAATTCAGCTGGGATGCCGTCATCTCCTGCTGCCTTGTTATTAGCAATGCTTCTTAAGGCCCATTCAACCTCACTCTTCAGGATGTCTGGCTCTAGCTCACTGACCACACCATCTGTCATGAGTAAGGATGGCGAGCAGGGGGCTCCCATCCAGGCTGTAAAGTGCATGCGTAGTACTGAGGAATTAGGTAGCCATTCAAAGAGACACAGATCGGGCCCACCTTAGCCTTTGGGGTTTATATGTCTGGGTTTTTCCCACGCTTCTTCAGTTTGTTAGGATTTTCTGTCATGTAGCACTAATAAAACACTAGAGACCTATTCTTGTCTCAGCGTGGTTCCTGGCTGTTAGGACACCATCAAAGCTATCCCCGATATTGTTATCCTTCCTATACAGGTCTTCCGTATATTCTTGCCACCTTTTCTTGATCTCTTCTTCTTCTGTTAGGTCCTTGCCATCTTTGTTTTTGATCATACCCATTTTGGCCTGGAATTTACCTCCAATGTTTCTAATTTTCTGGAAGAGGTCTCTTGTCCTTCCTATTCTATTGTCTTTTTCCACTTCCATGCATTGCTTGTTTAAAAATAGTTCCTATCTCTTCTGGCTAACCTCTGGAATTTTGCATTTAATTGGGCATATCTCCCCCTATCACTGTTGCCTTTTCCTTTCCTTCTTTCTTGGGCTACTTCTAGTATCTCAGCAGACAGCCATTTCGCCTTCTTGGTTTTCTCTTTCTTTGGGATGTATTTTGTTGCCACCTCCTGAACAATGTTGCGAACTTCTGTCCAGAGTTCTTCCGGGACCCTATCTACTAAGTCCAGTCCCTTAAATCGATTCTTTACCTCCACTGCATATTCCTGAGGGATATTAGTGAGCTCATATCTAGCTGATCTGTGGGTCTTCCCTAATCTCTTTAGTCTGATCCTAAATTGTGCAAGAAGAAGTTCGTGATCAGAACTACAGTCAGCTCCAGGTCTTGTTTTTACCGACTGTATAGATGACCGCCACCTTTGGCTGCAAAGGATGTAGTCAATCTGATTTCGGTGTTGTCCATCTGGTGAAGTCCATGTATAAAGCCGTCTCTTAGGTTGTTGGAAGGGAGTGTTTGTTATGCAGAGTGAGTTGTCTTGGCAAAATTCTATCAGCCTATGTCCTGCTTCGTTTTGTTCTCCCAGGCCATACTTACCTGTAATTCCAGGTGTCATTTGACTGCCCACCTTAGCATTCCAGTCTCCTGTGATGAAAATAACGTCTCTTTTAGGCGTGTTGTCCAGTAGGTGCTGCAGATCCTCATAGAACTGATCTACTTCAGCTTCTTCAGCATCTGTGGTTGGGGCGTATATTTGGATCACTGTGATGTTAGATGGCTTGCCCTGAATTCGAACTGAGATCATTCTATCGTTTTTGGATTGTATCCAAGCACTGCTTTAGCCACTTTACTATTAATTATGAAGGCTACTCCATTTCTTCTGTGTTCCTCTTGTCCACAGTAGTAGATCTGGTGGTCATTTGATGTGAAGTGGCCCATTCCAGTCCATTTCAGTTCACTGACACCCAAAATGTCTATCTTTAATCTTGACATCTCACCAATAACCACATCCAATTTGCCCTGGCTCATAGATCTTACATTCCAGGTTCCAATGGTGTGTTGATCCTTAGAACATCGGATTCGCCGTTCACCACCAGCACCGTCGGCCGCTAGCCGTCCTTTCGGCTTTGAGCTAGCTGCGTCATCACGTCTGGGGCTAGTTGAACTCATCCTCTGTTCCTCCCCAGTAGCATTTTGACCATCTTCTGACCTGGGGGTCTCATCTTCCAATGGTATACCGACATATCTCTGGTTGTACTGATCCATTTAGTTTTCACGGCAAGAATACTGGGGCGGGTTGCCATTACCTTCCCTAGGGATCGCATTTAGTCTGACCTCTCTGTCATGACCTTTCCGTCTTGGGTGGCCCTTCACGGTTTAGCTCATGGCATCATTGAGCTGCTCAAGCTCCAGCACCATGACAAGGTAACGATCCTTTGCTGAAGGGAAAGGAGATAGATTCTCAGTAAATTAATATTGACATGTGTTGTTGTTCTTTTTTGTACGTATGCTTGTTTTTTATAAACAAGCATATTTCTTGCTTGTTTATAAGCAGAGGTGGCCTTTTCAGCACTTGGGGTGGAGACCACCAAAAATCCCCCGAGATGATAGCTAGACTAAGGTTTAAAAAAAAGCAAGATGATATGATTGATTTACCCTTTGTTTCTCCATGTCTGAAGACCATTTTGAGGGCAACAGAATGCAACAAACATTAAAAAGCAAGCCTAGACATTTTGGAATTTCCAGGCTTAGTTTCAAGCTAAGCTAAGTGGTAGCACTTAGTGAACCGTGGCTGGTTAGGGTTAGGAAAACTCATTGTTTCTTTCCCTTCCTTCCCTTCAGCAGATATTGATATCATTGTGCTATGACTGAGATTTGTCCCAGAACTATTAGAAAGATAGAGTTTTGGAATGCTAAATTTGGCTGCTGTACTTTCAGACCCTTCTCCATACCTTGAGCTCTCTTCTCCATTTGCTACATGGGAGACCCATGTGCTATTCAATTGTTATGATCTCATGGCAGTGCAGGGAGGCAGAAAAAGAAGATCTACTTTCAGTAGAGAACAAAAGGACTGAAGTTTTTTTTTTTACAGAAAATTTTAAAATATACCTTCTGGTTATGTCACACAAGCTGTTACCCAGGTTGTCATTTATGTGAAGATTCATGCTTATGGAATCTTCATTTCAGCTTTTCAGCTTAATTCCAACTACCTACTATTGCTTACCAAGAGAGGAGAAACACAACGATGCTCTTCAGACTGGCGATGTCCAGATTTGCTGAACTTCAGCTTCTGTAATTCCTGGCAGGGACCACCTCTCCTTTCTCACACCTCCCCTTGATCTGCAATTGTCCCATTTCCAAAGCATTCTTTCCAATACCTCTGCTTGTCTGTAATTGTTTCAAAAATGCAGTTTTATTGACACCCCCAAAAATAAAAATTACTGCATTTTTATGCTCTGCAAAATTCCACCTCCAACATCCTTTTGGAGTCTAATCCAATAACTTTTTTTTTCCTTGAAACTTGCTGTTCCTTCTGTATTTACTTCTTTGCTCATGTTGACTTTTTTTGTCACTTTGACCAATCCACCTTCCTTCTATCTTCTTGCCCTGTTTCTACTGGGGGGAAACATTTTAATCCAAAATTAAAGCATACACAAGAAATGAAACCACTCACTTGAGCCCTAATTACTGCAATTGTGTGCAAGAGCCAAGGTAAGATGAACTTGATGGTTGCTCAACTAAAAGCTGAAGAACAAGACAGAACAAAGCTAAGGTGCAGCCTCAGTGCTGTTCATTTCAATTTCCTGAAGGACAAAGTTAAAATAATTCCCACTGCGATGGGTCAGAGATCAAAATGGTCATTTGCTTAAAGAAGAGCTGTCTAGAATTAATCAAAATGAAATACAAGGTTTTCTTCCATTTTCTCCACTCTTCACCACCTTTATAGCCTTCCTTTTCAGAAGATGAGGTTTCTCCCTTTATCCTTTACACCTTTTCCTGTTGAGACTTTGTTTGGAGTTGTGTCGCAGGCCTCCTCTTTCAGCATACAGAACCATTTTAATCATGTCCAAGTCTCTGTGTGATGCCTAGGAAAAGGTGGCCTGCTGCCGGCATGTTACGTACAGGTGCAAGCAGGGGGAGAAAAAAAAAAAAGAAGGGGAGAAATAGAAAAAGCAAGAGAGCAGGAGAGATGACCCTGCAAGAAGAATTTTGAGTTAAAAAGAGAGATTTCTATTCACCACATTTCTCTGACTTAAAAAGAAAGTTGAAAGAGTGGCTCCAACATTTCGAAGGAGAAATCTTTACATATTTTCTTTCACTGGAACCTGGGAAGAGCAAACTATTCAACAAGAAAAGGCCTTTATTCCCTTTTCAAGGGAAGTAACCCTGGGACAGATTAATAACCTGACCCTGTGCTAAAAAGGTTGATACCAATATTTTGAAGGGGAGTTATAATTTACCCCCTCTCCCTTTGTCATGGAAGTGGTTTATCCAGTAAAGTAAACACCAAAACACTTAAGGATTTCTATATAATACTTGCTTTGAATTCAGTGTACCAAGAGTAACTTACCCACACGCACTTTCTGCCAGAGAAACTGCTCTGATCATTTCAGACTTTGACACATTTATTATTATTTTTTAAAAATCCTTAGATATAATACCTCGAGTGGGTTTCATTTCTAAGGGTGGTATTGAAGATTCTTACCTTTGGATTTCAGAAGCAAAAAATAGCCACTGGGAGGGGGAAGGCAGAAACAGTTTTCCAAAATCATTTTGAGGGACTGTGGCTGCAAGGTCTTAAATGAAGATCTTTAGGCCCAAGGATTTTGCTTGAAACTTTGGGAAAGATGTTTGCCCTTCCCTAACTTTGAAATAGTTTTGCATGGATGACCAATCTATAATAAGAGAAGCAATCTTTCAGCAGCAACAAGATTATTATATGCACAAAGATGAAAAGATTCAACTTTACCCACAATGGAGGAATGGATGGTGAAGATGATGGAACTTCCTGAGATGGCCAGATTGACAGCATTAATTAGAGACACGACATTGTCTAAGTTTAATGCTGATTGGAATCCCCTTACTGTCTTTTTGTGTGAAACGGGGAAAAAATGAAATTATGATGTACTGTATGGATTTGATGATTTAAAAAATAGATGTAACCATAGGGTAAGAGGTTAATTTACATTTATATTTATAACTGCTGTAAAACAAAACTGGAAGTCATTGCTCTATATTTCTTTTCTTTTTTTCTCTTTTTTTTCTTTCACCTTTAGCTTTGTTCTTATTTCTCTCTCTTTTTCCTTCTCTCTTCATTCTAAGTATTAGTTCTTGTGAGTTTTTATCTTTCTTTTTAAACTCTTAACAAAGTTATATTATTAAAAAAAGAGGAATAATGTCTCCTTGTCCATTTTCATTATAGAACTTTTTAATGCCATTCCATGTGTTCTACTCATCTCTCTACTGGGATGGAAAACTAAACTTTCTATCATGGACCTTCGGATGTATTTCTTGTCATCTTAGCAAATGTCATCCAAGTTATATTTGCAATAGCCCCAAATTTGTTGTTGTTCTTGCTGTTGTTGTTTTTCCCAATTCATGTATTAAATGGAATGCAAAACTTGCTCATGCATTGGCATGTGCAGCCTAGGTTGCAGTGGCAGGATGTATATTTTTTTCCAGAATTTGAACCTCAGTAATTAGTGCCTCTTAATGAACTTGGAGAGAAGGGTGCAGGGCCTCCACTTCTTTGCAACAAATTACCCAATGCAGTATGGCCAATTTATCATGCCTCACTGCATAAAAGCAATTCCTGTTGTAATTTCCTAAGATGTCACTAAGGGAGTCAATTTGGTGTAGTGGTTAAGGTACCAGGCCAGAAACTGGGGGACTGTGAATTCTAGTCCCGCCTTAGGCACAAAAGCCAGCTGGGTGCCCTTGGGCCAGTCCCTCTCTCTAGGAAGGAGGCAATGGCAAACCACTTCTGAAATCTTTCCAAGAAAATTGCAGGGACTTGTCCAGGCAGTTGCCAAGAGTCAAGACTGACTCAAAGGCAAATGTATTCATTCATTCATTCATTCATTCATTCATTCATTTATTGCTGTCACTATTACACTTTGCAGCCTCATCTTATAAACAGAAGACATTTGGTTCCTCTAACATGGAAACTTCTTGATAACCCCTGAAGCGAGTCAGACGTTCAGAACCACACAGAGTTGTGTGGCTGGAAGATGAAAACCTGACATGTTTGGTTCATCACCATCAGAGAGAAATTTCATGAACAGTCTTGAAATTAGAACAGGCACAAAATGGAAAACATGTTTTGTTTTGCGCACCAGAGAAACAGATCTCATTCCAAAGGTTCTGCCAAAGTGTTCTAGATCAGATACAGTTTGGCAGAAACAAAATCTGGAACTTTGGCTGTTGTTTCAGATTGGCCAAAACAAAACCTGTAGGAATCCCAGAGTGATTTTTTGAAGCAAGTAGGGCAAGACTGCCTCCTGATCTTCCCAGCACCTTCTTTCCTCACCACCCCTTAGCCATCACCTCCTATGTTTCAGTGTGACATAATGCACCAGCCTAATCCCCCAGTCTTCTCACAGTTTTGGCCTTTATTCACTAAATCACTTGTGTTAGGACAATTGAATTTCAAACCCAATCCAAACCAAAGCAGTTCCCATTTGCTTCTTATCTGGACCAAATACTCACATCTCAGTTCAGGTCCAAGCCACCTGAAACAATTATTCCATGCGCAGAACTGTTCACACATGAACCATTTTACAGACAGCTTTATGGTCAAGTTTGTGTGTCTTTGGGCTACTCGATTTTTCCTACAGCAAAACTTGAAACCAATTTGGATATTTCTGTTTAGGCTAAAAAATTAGTAAAGCTTCTCTTCTGATCTCCTCTGGTGTTTTACCTGAATTTCAAGATTTCTCTTGAATTTTGCTTTGGATGAAATCTGGGGCAATCTAGGGACATGAAAAAGTCATGCAAAATAAATTCAATATTTGTTATTGAAGGGCACTAACCCTCCTCCAGCATTTCTCAAAGTTTTGTCTAAGCATGGACCTCTAAATATGCTTCAGATTTTGCTTCAGGCAAAATTCCATAATAGATCAATCAGGACAGGGTTATATTTGTTTTCTTCCAAGTGCCACACATGGAGAAGCATCAGGGCTGGGTGCCTATGTTGTAACAATGAAATAAAAATATAGATCCCTGATCCACTAAAGCAAGATAAAACAAAAGAATCAGGGTAAGATACCTACCAATAATACACACAAACCTTTGTTTTGATTGCTTCTTCAATGGGTTATTAAGGCCTCCTTAATAATAAATCATTCTTTCTTTTTTGTTATTAATGATTAGTTATGGCTACTGAAGAAATTTATTTACAATGAAATAGTAAAGGAAGTAAATCTGAATTTTCATTTTTTAATGCAGACCAATTCAAAAAATGGATGAAACAGTCTTACAATTGAATCTATGTGAAACTGGCATGGACCAGATATAGATTTGTCTATTTTACTGCAAAGTCATCTATGGTGTCTCACCTTAAAATCAAGATTAATCACATGTCTGCACCCTTCATCCAAGCCTCTCATTATGCAAAACCCAGAGCTGCAAGCTGTGACTTGAAAGCTATACCCATAATTTCAAGAAAAACACCCCTCAAATACCCTGTAGTAATGTGATCATTCTAGATAGATGAACCTGGAGAATCTCTCATGATTATAAATTATACTATGCTCTAATTCCTTTTAGCTGCTGTTCTGCATGTTCCAACATTAAAACATTTCCCAGTCTGCAATTAAAAAAAAATAGTGTATGTTGCTTTAACAAATTACGCTTAAAGCCACTCATAAAAGAATCAAACAAATCATCCCTATAAAGTGCAATAAAAATAGATTCATAAACCTATTAATCATATTTCATATTATGAACTAGTATGTGAACTAATAAAGTGTTGCATTAAAGTTTTCTTTGAAGATATGACAGCAGGTTTGTTCACAAATAGCTAAAATATCCATGCTTGGCTAATAAAATATTCACTAATGAATGCAAAGACAGTAGCATATCAGTAGTACATACATCAATGGGAGAAAGTTATGACTGAAACCCATTAGATTCAAAATCTATCAAACCAACATAAAAATCTGGCAGGAAAGATCAGAAGGAAATTCATTTCAATCAACACAAGAACAGAGGAAAATAGACTTAACGTTTCAATTTGCCCAGCTTCACACAAAGCCCACATAAAAGAAGCTTAGTGAAGTTTATTGACTACCTTGGCTCCCTCTGCCTTCATCTGAGGCATCTTCTATACCCCTAAGGTCAAAGAATAGAAGATGCCCCAGAAGAAAGGAACTACTTACAGTCCAACCATCAACTCCAACGCCTGTCCAGTGTAGGAATCAAATATCCTTGACTATATGATTATCTAGCACAGTGTTTCTGGTTGGGGTATTCTGGGAGTTGAAGTCCACACATCTTAAAATGGCTAAGGTTGAGAAACACTGATCTAGCATCTGAATGAACAGATGTAGGGATGGGGAGCCTACCACCTTTCCAGGACATTGGTTCCACCAATGTAAAAACATAGAAAGCCCAGTCCCATTTCATGTGCACCATGAAGATCACTGGGGCCTTCAGGCTTTTTTATTTATTTATTTAACATATTTATAAGGCTGCCATCTCACACAAAGCAACTCTGGGTGGCGTACAACAATGAACCATGTTAGGGTTGCCTTCAGTCATCCTCTGAACTAGAAACCATCTTTTTGTTCCATGACTCTGCTATTCTGTATCCTGCACTTTAGAATGATAGAGACTAGGCTTGGTCTCTGAGACACCCCCATCAAATACTTGAAGAGTGCTATCAGCTCTCCACTCGGTCTCCTACGCTCAAGGTTAAAATATACCATCTTTATAAGAATTAGTTTTCTGTCCTCAGGTTGCCTCTAAACCCGTTCCTATTTATTTTAATCCTTCTTAAAGGCTGGATTTACAGAACATGCCTACCAGGTCAGCTAAAGACCTAGCAGCTGCATCACGTAGTCTGGTAAACTTGGTTGTTATTAGCCTGCTTTCCTTCCCATGTGATGTGAACCCACCCCGCTTAGTGAGTTTATGATTCATTGGTGTTTGGACATACAGAGACACAAGCCCTTTGAGTTATAATCTGAACACCTTCAAAAAAAATAAAATGGGAAGAGAAGCTGTTCCTCAAAGAACAATCTGGCTCTGCGATGCCTAACTTGAGGGAAAGGATAGACTGAGCTGAAAAATCCAGACTGTGTCAAACACGAATTTCATATGTTTTAGTTGCCGTGCGTGTACAAATTGCACAGACAGGTGGGGTGATACTAGTGACAATAGCAGTCAGGGGCATTCTAGAACCTCATGGGCATGGAGATTCCCCCCTAACATTCTTGCTCTCAAGCAGCTGGTAGTCAAAGTATGCTGCTTCTAATTCCAGGGGTAAAATAGCCATCAAGACCAGTAGCCTTTCCTAGCCCTTTTCTGCCCCCAGCTTGTCCATTTCCCTTTTGAAACTATCTAAGTTGAGATCCATCACTACATCTGATCCTGCAAATTCAACTGCTGTATCTGTCAGGGTTTCTTCACCAGGGTTCCGTGGCACCCTCATGTTCTGTGAGAGGTCACTAGGGGTTCCCTGGGAGATCACCATTTATTTTAAAAAATATTTCAAATTCGGGCAACTTCACATGAAAGAGGTGAATTACATTCTTTGTTTTTAGCTTAAGAATACTGTTAATGTGCATACAGTACATACAGTATCTACTGTATGTATGCATGTATGTATGTACTGTATGTATATGTGTGTGTGTGTGTGTATGGGTGTATACACACACACAAACACACAGACACACAGACACACATAAAAGCCTCATGTGGTGCAGAGGGGTAGGTGGCAGTATTGCAACTGAAACTCTCCCCACGACCTGAGTTCGATCCCAGCGGAAGCTGGATTCTCGGGAACCGGCTCAGGTTGACTCAGCCTTCCATCCTTCTGAGGTCGGTCAAATGAGGACCCAGCTTGCTGGGGAAGGTGATGACTGGGGAAGGCATCAGCAAGCCACCCTGCTATGGTCTGCCAAGAAAACTTCGCAAAAGCGGCATCCACCCAGAGGGTCAGACATGACTTGGTGCTTGCACAGGGGACCTTTCACCTTTCACATATACATACATAGATGCATACATACAGGCCTACCCATGAAACAAATATAATAATTTGGTAACTTCTGGCTTATATTTGACCCTGAATGTGCAGGGGTTCCCCAAGGCCTGAAAAATATTTCAAGGGTTCCCCCAGGGTCAAAAGCTGAGAAAGGCTGGTATATATTATACACCTGTCTTTACTGTTTGGATGTCTTTCCTACAAATTCAACCAGCATCTACCCTCTTGTAATCAAAGACCATGGGGCAGGGTGAGTTGCCCTGTTGGACTTGGGATAATTGTTGCAAGGTGAACATTTTCCCCCACTCTGGATCAAAATCAAGCTCAGTGTCAGCCTAATTAAAACACCTGTCCTATAGCTGTAACATGGAGCTGCAGGAGCATTGAATAATGGGAGGAGGGGGTTGCTGGGCATTCCTCAGGAGTCTTTTGTTTTGTTTTTTGTTTTGATTGTTTGTTTGTTTGTTTGGTACAGTGTGGAGAGGCAATATTGTGTGTATCAAGGAGACGAATCTGCAGTTGGAAACTCAGCAGGAACGAGCAGGACCAGAGACAGAGATCCGCTCAGCAAACTGGCTTCCAGAAAAAAGACTGTAGTTTTTGGAGAGAAGACCAGAGGCCAGCAAAAACAGCTTGGCCAAGGTGCTGGAATTCCAGAAGGTGAGAAAAGAGCATTTTTTTTCCTTCTTTCCATTCTCCTCCCTGGATAGAAGCAAGCCCAGAACTGATTGAAGGAGTGAAACAGATATGAAATCATAAACTGCTCCATTTGAAATTGTTTGTATATGTATAGTTAGTTAAGTTAAGGTCAATATACTCTCTCTCTCTCTCTCTCTCTCTCTCTCTATATATATATATATATATATATATATATTTGTGAAAAGAGAGAAATTGTGTTTGCATGTTTGAAAAGTTGCTGTCATTTTTTCCCACCCTTCAACAGGCCATTATTCTATATCTTGCACTGTGGGAATAGGTTACCATCTGACAAATTTCTCACTCAACTGAGCCTTCCCTGAGTTTGGCCATTTGTCGAAGCCTTCCTTGAACACTGTTAAAGTTTGACAAGTGCTGAGATCCTGTGCTAAAGAAAGGAGATACAAAGCTCTTTTGGAAATGAACAAGAAAAAAGAACGAGAACAAAAGAAATTTGTCCTCCAGGCCACCAAAAAAAAAAAATAGTGCCAGGCCGAATCAGCGAGTCTGCAAGTGAATTTCCTAGTTACACCAGATGAAACATCACACAAGCCATTTTGACGGATTGTTAACGTTACCAGGGTTGAATGTGATTAATATGCCTGCTCCATCAATGACAGAGAGGAAAAGGTTCTTTTTTTATTAAAAAAAAATATGCACAGAGGTGACCGTCTTTGAATTTGTTAAGGGTGCAAAGCACAAAGCGAAAGGAGGCAGACAGCTCAAAGAAATGCAGATGGCCATGTCAGCAACTTGACCAGGGTCTTCTGGAACAGAGCAGAAGTGCTCCTGATTGGAAGTGAAAGATGGGATGGTGAAGGCCATCCTCCTCTGAACTGGCACAAGGAACATTTGGTAGCCTCCCCGCTTCTTCTCATGCCTAAGGAAGTAACCAAGAAAGACATGTGTGTAGAGCGACAAAAAATGGCCCATTTTTGGAATGTAAGGAATTACCTTCCTTTCCATCACTAGGAGTGATACAGAGCACTTAGATTCCCTCCTCCCCCCACCCCCCCAAAAAAGAAAAGAATGGTCGGAATTGACAAGACTCAGGGGTTTTGGATTCTGCTGTTTGACATGGCTCCTGCAAGACTATATATCTTTATGTGTCAGAAGCTGCATCTGATTTTGGTTTGAACTGTTCATAGCTAGGGAGCTGTAGATCAAAGTAAATCAATTTTCTTTAACCTTTCGAGGAAAATGGGTCAATTCATTGTTTTTTTAACAAACCGTTTTTAAAAATAAAAATATCTGAATCTCTTTTAATTCACAAATGTCCCTAACAGATGAAATATTGGTGAATGACTCCCCTTAACCTACAAAATTTTTAACTTAAGTTCCCCAAATCACCTCCTTAATATACCTTCAATACCATGATGCTGTCCGTAGTTATAGCCATTTCTCACATGCAGGATTTTGGAATGCAAGTTTCACAAATACATTCTCTCTTTTTTTTTTTTATGTAACCACCTCATTGTATGAAATTTTCAGGAGTGGGTTTGCATATTTTTAGAGAAGTTTTGACCAGTCGTGAATTCAGTTAATGAAAACGGTAAAGGCATTTTCAGTGACTTTTTCAGGCATGCTCTCAGGAATAATTAGGTATTATTTTCTTTGCTATTACAATAAAGGCAGTCTGAAAGTAGGAAGGAGATGCAGTTTTGTACAGTATTTAGAAGTTTTATAAGATCTATGTTTCCCCTACAACAGCTATGAGGTAGGTTGGGCTGAGAGAAGAAGACTGGCCTGAAGTGCCACTCAGCTTCCATGGCTGAGTGGGGACTAGAACTTGAGGTTCCCTGGTCCTGGTCCAACCCCACTGAGTCTCAAAAAAATATTTCTGCTGGGTTTCAAACCAATGATGTTCTACATGACACCCAGGTTTTATAACTGCTATTGGGAATTATTTCTGAAAGCTGTAGGCAGTATAATTCAAATAGTGTCATGCGCTGCCTCCCTCTGAATAACATTCAGACACTGGTTTGCGAATCAGGCTCTGGTTTATTGCAGGGCAGGTACAGCGTTGGTAGAAAAAAGCTGAGAGTGACAGGAGCGCGCCGGTGCGGGGTTTAAATACCCCGCGCCGGTCAGCGCCCCCTCGCTCACGGTCACGTCACCCCCCTTTGTCCCATGCGTTGCCCTGCCGGTGGGTGAGGGTTTCCAGGATCGCCCATCATCAGGTTTCCATTCTTCTGCTGATTGCTTTCAGCTGGGCGATCCCCGTTGTATTGCCGCTGATGGCTTGGGTGGCTCCGTGATCCGTTTAGCTATTGTTTGTTAGCCGTTAGTCGTTGTGGGTTGATGGCTACTTAACTTGTGCCCCTTCACTTATTTCCTTGTCATTGTCATGTGTGCCATTGCGCTGATGACTTTAGCTCAACGGCACTCATGACAAATAGATACAGCTACCCAGCTGACCAAGCAACCCAGCTGACACATATGTCCTCCAAAATGTAGATTCTGGAATCACATTCCAGAAAGAATTTGATTACTCCTATAGAAACTAAGGATAGTGTTACAAAGTATGATCATGTATGTAGACATATCTGGAAGACAGTGGTGGTGATAGATGTGGGGGTGCCAAGTGACAGCAACATCAGGAAGAAGGAGGATGAGAAGCTGGAGAAGTACCAGGGCCTGAAGGAGGAACCGGAGAGGATGTGGAAAGGGAAGGCCAAAGTGGTCCCAGTGGTGGTGGGAGCACTCAGGGCTGTGACTCCCAAGCTGGGAGAGGGGCTCCAGCAGATCCCAGGGACAACATCAGAGCTTTCTGTCCAAAGAGTGCAGTGCTAGGAACAGCTCAGATACTGCACAAAACCCTCAAACTCCTAGGCCGTTGGTAGAGGACCTGAGATGGAGGAAGACACACACCACCCATAGGGGTGAGAAGGGAATTTTTATTTTTTATTTTTTTATACAGTTGAAAATTGCAAGAATCTTATCACTTTGAACTATAGGTACTTAAGAAAAATGAGATCACATGCAACATTCTGGAAAACAGTGGGTTGCTTTTAATAAAACATAAATAAGAGGAACTGGAATAATAGATTAAAATATATTTCAAAAGACAATAGAGGAGTAAGAGTCAATAAAAACAGTGTTTGCATTTCTGAGAGAGCTTTCCTAAAACGATAATAACAAATAAAGCAATGGAACTTCTTAGAAAGTGTTTGACTGCTTTTGAAAATCAGAGAATTGCAGAAAATATCAAATGAAAGTAAAACCAAGGATTGACCAGCCTTTGAAAGGGATGAGGAGAAAGAATGTGAGGAGCAACCGAAATGCAGAACTGGAAGCAAATCTAACTAAGGGAAGGAATTGAGGAAAAATATTGGATACATATTTCAGGAGGATTTCTAGGTGTTGAATACCTGGTGAGAAATTAAGAAAAGGAAAACATACATAAAAGGTTTGTCGGCTCCTTCTCCAATTAGAAGAAACAGGAATTAAGGCTGCAATAGAGTTAGGAAATTAGAACAGAACAAAACCAAATTCTCATTTCTGGATGGCCCATAAGCTCTAAGGAATAATTTTTAAGGTGTCAGAAAGATGAAAGGAGAAAATTGCTTTTTGTGGCGATACATTAGCTTAACAATGTGTTGGAATACAGGTAGTCCTAGCTTAATGACCACGATTGGGACTGGAATTTCAGTTGCTAAGCAAATCCAACCCAATTTTATGACCTTTCTTCAGCAGTTGTTAAGCAAATCACTATGGGCGTTAAGTGAACCACGTGATCATTAAGAGAATCACATGATTCCCCATTGATTTTGCTTTCCAGAAGCCAGCCGGAAAGGTTGAAAATGGCAATCACATAACCATGTGAAGCTGTGACAGTCATAAATGCAAACCAGTTGCCAAGCACCCAAATCGTGATCACGTGACCACTGGGATGCTGTGACAATCGTAAGTGTGAGTACCAGTCATAAGTCAGTTTTTTTCCAGCACCATCGTAAGTCTAAACATATGGTTGTCAAGTGAGGACCCGTATATTCCTTTTCAGTCTGTGAGATCTCTCCAAGATGATCTTAACAAAATGGTTTCACTGAGAGGTTCATATTCTAAAACATGGAGATGTGATGAGCCTGGATGTTGGAATGACTGAGCCTTGAAATGTCTCACTATACATAACATTCTGTAAAATTGTTTTATAATCTATCTTTCATGTTGGCTTAGAGAGGGATCTGAAAATCAGCAACGAGATTATTTGGTGACTTGTGTCTCTGCGGTTGTACAAGGGCTAATGGGGAGGAGGAGGAGCAGTATTGAAACAAGGCAATAGAGGATATCAAAGGTACTTGAAAAAGCACAGGTACATCCACCCATTAACTTGGGACTTGTCTCGCCAATTTCAGGGAGGGACATCTCCTGTGCCCTTGCCAAGCTAAATGTGGTCTCCCTTTTCAACTGCCAGCTGTTTGTAACACAACTAGCAAAACCTGAGGGAGTTCCCTAACAATAGCCAGACCTTGTGCACTTCTTTCCCTGTGTCATGGCCTATCATACCATCGTTCAATTTCCACATTAAATCTGTGGATGCCTTGTAACAATTTCAAGGTGATGTGCTCATTTCAAACAGATACTGCAATATATGGTTTTATTTGTAAGGATACTTTGTTTTCCAGTTGTGCATCTTGATGCTCTTCATCAACTCAATCTGTATGGTAACATAAAACTGCCTTATTCCAGACCAATTTCCAGATGAATGGAAGCTGATGAGATCAAATTCCAAAAACATCTGTAATTAAAAATTGCTTGTTTGAGCTTTGCTTTTTTTTTGGGGGGGGGGGGGGGCTTGGAGGTTCTTCTTATCCCAGTTCGCACTCCAGGCCTTCCCAATCAATTACACCCTACTTTTCCACTGTGGCTCATCTACTCCTTTTAATTCAAGCAGTCCCAGTCATTTCTCTCTGCTTCTCATTTAAGCTTCCCTTGATGTGTTCTAAAGATAAAACAAGTTTATCATCCACAAGGAACATACGATGATTAAAATATGTTCCATATTTCTATCCCGAAATGTGGCCCATCTGGATATACCCCAAACAGATCCTTTCTGTTTCGTTTTTCCAAATTTATTGTTAGATTTAGATCTCTCCTTTTCTCTGAGAGCTCAAGGTGGCATACAAGGGGATCTCTCTCCAGTTTACCACCACTCCCCCCAAAGGCCGCTGGTGATAGATTAGGCTAGAAGTTTGGACCCAAATCAATCAGTGAGTTTCCATGATGAAGGCAAAGTTAAACTGGTGTCTTCCCAGCCCTAGTCCAACATTCGTTCTCCTACAGCTGGACTGGTCTGGTCTGGTCTTGACAGTCATGTCCATGTGACATTTTTCTTTGAGCCTCTAGAAATCTCTAAGTTACATTGTTCTTTTCACAGATTATTTGATATGCCAGTTAAGAGAGGCCTAGGAACTGGGAGATACTTTAGAAGTTGGAATCACATCAACTATAATTGAGGAAGTCCACTAATGAGCAGAAGTGTTTCAGGAGATACCCTTCACCTTGCTCCTCATGTTTCCTTAACTCTGCGTTTACTAATTCCAGATGTTCAAGCCTGTAATCACATAGGTTGCAACATACAAATTACTGGAACCATGTCATCAACCACCTTGAGGAAAAAAAACTCAGTTGCAGCTATCCCTGTTTGGCAGCAGTCCAAGACATTATTGATCTACAAAATTTTTTTTTTTTTTAAAAGTGATAAATGAGTAGATTAGGCTTGTCTTATGAAAAATAATCAGCTGCTAGGCAGCATATGTATTTATCATTTAATTTCCCATCTGATCCCACAAACTCCAGGCAGATCGTATAAGCTGTATAATCATTAAAAACCAAATTAAAACAACAATCATCATTACAAATGAAAATAAGAATCTATTTGCCACATTCCTAAACTCTAAAAAAAAAAGGAGGGGGGCAACCTGGACTTCAGGGATGTAGCATATTTCCAAGTAAGGGGGCCACCACAAAAAATGCCTGCTTCCAAGCCCCCTTTCACCCTAAATCCCAAGGGGAGAGACCCTGAAGCATCTCAGGCTGCTTATTCAAGTGGTGCAGATTTTATTTGCATAAGTTGGTCTAATAGGTAACATGGACCCAACCCATGCAGATCAAGACCATATAGATATCTAGATTAAACCCAGCATCAGGAAACAAAATGGCAGCTAATATCACAGCTGCAACATTGATGTAGCACTGCTTAAATGAGTCTGTCCTTCCAGCTAATGACCTGCTGCATTCTGTACCAGCAAACATTTCTGGATTATCATGAAAGGCAGCCCAGCAGAGTGAATTGGAGTATCCATTCTCAAGTTAATGAGGGTGGGATTGATTGTCCCCAGGGCTTCTTGTTTCCAAAAGGAATGCAACTGCTGCATGAGCAGAAGCTGGGAAAAGGTTCTCCTGGGCACAGCCTCCACCTGCTGATCAAAGAGAAGCTTGAATGCAGGAGAATCTCTTTGCATCACCCTTCCCTCTGGGATATGGCAGGCCCCACCCTTTTAGTCTTCCAGAAAGTCATAAAGTGTTGGCCCACAGTTGTGTTTCATAAGATGAGTGTCCATATAAATCTTCTGAATGAATAAATACATCTTTTCATTCTAAAGAAGGCAAATTAATAAATACCAGTTAAAATGGTAGCAGTGTGACAATCTTCGTGAGATACACATGTCCAGGATTTTTGAAGAGCTAGGTATGAGAGCATTGGTGGACCTCATCAGACAAGGGATGGATAGAAATGCAAGTGCACCAGATTCCTCTGGGTTTATATTACATACATTCCAGCCTTTCCTGCTGGCACACATCCTGTCTTCCATCTTACCCAGCATCCTCTGCACAGAGAACTCTAAATGAGCGCCATTCTTCACAAAAGCCGACAGTTTCCAAGTTTGGCCAAGCGCATCTTGCTGAATACAGCTGTAGTGATAGAAGCATTTTGCATCTGATGGACTGCAATTAGGCAGTTTGGAAAAGAGATGCTGAAAGAGCTTTCCTGTGTTGGTGCTACACACTATATTAATGACTTGGGTTTCTCTTCTCTGCCTCTTTCTTTTTTAAAGATCTGAAGCAGGCATGCTGCTAAACTCATTCTGGCTTGTAATGAGCATATTAATAAGCAGGGTGGCCCAGGTTAATCCCACCAGCTTTAAAAATACACAGTTTGGTTGGGAGGGGAGGAAATAGAACATTTCATTAAGTAAATCAGGACACAGCGGTTGTGTGTGGAAAGGCAGCTGGCTTGCCCCCCAGGTTTTGAAAACCTGGCCACTCCCCTTTAGTCATTACAGAAAGAGACCTGACAAGATGAGAAATTACACCAGGAGGAAAGAATATTAGGATTAATTGTCTTGAACCAGTGCAGCGGAGCAGGTATGCAAGTGAAATCAAGGTGCAGATAATGAGGGCCAATGAGAAGCTTTTATTGTCTTCCCTAATAAAGAAAAGTATTTAAAAGAGCCTATTCAGCTCTTTCCGGGCTGCTAAAATTGAATGACAATCTTAAAAAAGAAAAAAGGGGGAAAGCGCCAAACGTTTCCTGCTATATGGTAATTATAGAGTAATAAAGAAAATGTTTCTTTCAGTATATCAGGTTTAACTTTCAGATACATTGTACACTGGATTTAACAGTGATGGGGCATGTGACCATTACATTTTTTCTTTGGTGCCACCGATTCTCTTTGCCTGCTGGGATTGTGATCTGTATCTATCGTCTGTCTGTCTGTCTGTCTATCATTTCTATCTCTATCTCGATTTTTTTTTTATCTGTTCAATCATGTCTGATTCTCAGAGATTGCCTGGAAAAGTCCCTGCAGTTTTTCTTGGCCAGGTTTTTCAGAAGCGGTTTGCCATTGCCTCCTTCCCAGGCCTGAGAGGGAGGGACTGGCCCAAGGTCACCCAGCTGGCTTTGTGCCCAAGGTGGGACTAGAACTTACGGTCTCCCAGTTTCTTGCCTGATGCTTTCACCACTACACCAAACTGGCTCTCATATATAGAGATATCTATACCTACTGTATATCTATGTCGAGAGAGAAAGAGAGAGAGAGAGCGCTATATCTATCATCTACTGTGTTATTGTTTATTCGTTCAGTCGCTTCCGACTCTTCGTGACTTCATGGACCAGCCCACGCCAGAGCTTCCTGTCGGTTGTCGCCACCCCCAGCTCCCCCAGGGACAAATCCATCACCTCTAGAATATCATCCATCCACCTTGCCCTTGGTCGGCCCCTCTTCCTTCTGTCGAGAGAGAGAAAGAGAGAAAGAGAAAGAGATCTATATCTATCATCTATCTATCATCTATCTTTATCTATTTACCATCTCTACCTATCTGTCTCTATATACCTCCATCCATCCATTTCTATTTATCTCTATCTCTCTATCTCTATCATCTATCTATCTATCTATCTATCTATCTATCTATCTATCTATCTATCTATCTATCTATCTATCTATCTATCTTCCACAGGCTACAACTGCCCAGCAGTTTCCCTAAAGGAATGCCAGACCATCAAGGCTCCATGCAATTGCTACCCCAGTTCAAAAGTTATAGTAAGGGGTAATCCACCTGACTTCGCAGTTTGAACTGGAGGAAGCATCGTTCTGCTTTGGAAGTCTGCTTCTCTTAATCCTCAGTTTTCCCTGCCATTAGGAAATGTGGATCTTTGAAAGGAAACATCACCATTTTAGCAGTGCCAAACAACAGGGGGGAAAAAATTATGGGGGTGGGGGCACATTTCCCAGTATGAGTAGCATTGTTTACAACTTGCTTGAGTAAGTACTGCTTATATGCTGTTAACCCAAAGATGCACCTTTTAAATGCAGCTACAAGTATAGTTTTTTCATTATTATTTTGGATACATGAGCGACATTTTTGAATGATGAATGGCCGAAGATACAAGGCACTACTCCCTGACCTCATCACTCACAGCCTGTGCTTGGACTAAGTCTGTGCTGGCTCCATTTTGTTCATTGAAATCCACAATTTCTTTTACAACCCTCAACCCAAATGCAAATATCTTGTATTGTTCAGAAAGAAAGAAGTTTAAAATAAAATCAGTTCAAATAACTAATGTGTGTGGGGGGGGGGGCAGAATCTGTTTCATTCCTGTCCCCCTTGACTCTCTCTCATTCAATGTGATCAAAGGAAAATTGATTTGGAAATTCCTCTCAAAAGAGAAGGCTTGTGGATGGTGTGTGATATCCTTGCACTTCTTCAGCAAAGAAACGGGGGCCAAGGAGAGTGGCTCAGGGTTCTCTTTTACCTAGACAACCTTCCTCTAGTCTTCTGCCACCTCCCTGGCTCTTAGCCCAACAAGGTAGACCAGGCTTAGAAAACCAAGGACATATACACCAGTACTACTTTTATTGGAAGAGCTATACGGTAGTAACAGAAACTTGCAAGTCTGAATGTGCTTCCCCCTCTCACTTTACGTCCATGTGAGCTAGGGGAAGGCTTGCCTGAGTCATTTTCTCAAGTTATTTTCTTGGCCCAGGCTCAGGTCCCTCTTATCTGACTGGTGGCTCTTCCCCCTGTCCTTCAAGGCCATTCTCTATGCCCCCTACACTGGCTCCCTTACCAGCAAAACTCCTCCCTGGATTCTTTTTCTGACTGAGAAGCGTGGGCAGCCCGAGAGACTGCAAAGGGACAGAAAGACATGTCGCCAAATCAGTACCGAGTGGTGTGGTGAGTCAGTCTTTTGCTTCTAATAATACTCTAAGCTCAAAAACTCCTCCATTATCAGTTCTCAGATCCCCTGAGAAACAGAAGCCTCTTTTCCCAGAAAAAATAAAACTCTTTGATGAATCAGTTTAATATGGGAAAGGTCAAGAAAGGGATGTGACAAAGGAAATCTGACTGAACATCACTTGATTCCACGTAGGGTCTCTCTAAAGTTCTCTTGCACTAAAAATATTTTCTGGATAAAGAGGTACATTCCATTTTCAGCAAAGCGAGTGGATGAGTTTTTTATTTAGCAAGCTCAGCTTGCTATGATAGATGGTATTTAAAAACAATACATCTGTTGGATTGGGAAACCAGAAGGTCAAGATATAAAAGTTCATCCCATCCCTTTGGTAAGGCTCCCTCTATGCCAAAATCAAATAAAGAAAGGCCTGGTTTCCTATCACAGAATCCCTTCTTCAGAGTAAATGGTCTAAAAAGTCCTAGAGAACAGTTTTGACTTGAGGCTTTCTAAGGGGTTAGCTTATACTGTTTGTGAAATGGTTGACTGAGGCAAGAGAATAAAATCTGCATCAGTCCTGTTGATGAGGAGGAAGGTAACATATTATGTGCTAAGCCTGCCATTGCATTTCATAAGACCCAAATTCAAGTCTAGCTTCAGACATGAGAGACGCTCAAAGATGGTCCATCTCACAGTTAAGAATAGAAGGTAGATGCATGGAACTGCTCTGGGCTGTGAGTATAATCTTGGGAGACAGGAGGAAGAGCCACAACCTAGACAATGGCCTGATAGGAGACAGACGAATCCAAAGGAAGGATCGGGGTGGAGAAAGCATCTCAGAAGGGACCCTCCCTAGTTCTCTGGAAAGGCAGGGGAGGGGGTAAGCACTTTCAGACTTGCAAGATTCTGTTACTATAACCTTACAGTATAGGTAATGTTAGTACTCATGGTTTTGGTTTCCTGCCTGGACAACCTTAAAGGGCTGACAGGCACCCAGTTCTATTGTTATTATTATTTATTAAATTTATAGATCACCCAGAGACTTTCTTCTAGCATCCTAGTGCCACCTGATATGACAGTCTTACCTACCTCAAATGCCCACTACACATCTGTTTAGGAAATACCCTATAAAGCCTCAAAGTTACAGTAACAACAGTATTACTATCTAATCCCTGTGTTGAATTCGCAACTGACTAGAACTGCCGGCTAGTGACCTTGCAGGAAATCTCAGCCTGTCCCAAGAGATTATGATGGAACAGCTATTGTACCCTTACAGATTCTGCCTATTTCTCTCAGCAGACCATCCATATCGTGCTTAATGGAATTCCAGGTTGGAGTAGATGTAGGGTTCCTTGTGCAATCTGATAGTTGCAAATTCCAATGTGAGCTGATTCTGTTTGCCCCTCTTGGATTAATGCAAGTAAGGGTATTCAGTACCCACTGAATTTCATTGCTCTGATGCAGTTCTCAGTTGTTAAACATATTAATATGCATTTAACTAACTTGGGAGAAAACTATAGGTTAGATTATTGTTGTTGTGGTTCTTTCCTAGTGTCTCAAATTTTCTAAACACTGTACAAAAATGAAAACTTAAGAGAATCTCTGGCCACAAGGTTATAATCTAATATGCACCGTACAGACTCCTGAATACTCAATAAGTTTTTTTTTTTAAAGTGGAATGTGGAATGTGTAAAGAATGTATATTTTATAGAACTTATGGTATTTTTGTTTTGGTGTCTGATTGTGTTTGTGAGCCAACTGCAATGAAATTTCATTTTATTATGTACTTGGTGTATAGTGCATAGTGGAATGACAAAGTTATTCTATTCTATTCTATTCTATTCTATTCTATTCTATTCTACAAAAGGAAAGAGGAATGGGGAGGGAAGAAGAATGTTGGAGCTGATTTTTTTTCTCCCTAGATGGGAACAAATAAAGCAAGATCTAAGAATGTATCTAATGTATGGAATGACCTCCTTCCTGTAGAAGAAGAGAGTGCAGCTTCCCAATGGCCCTTGATCTCCCAATTTGTAATGGAAGCTAGAGGGGGCCTCTCATTGGTTCTGCATCCCCAGGACAACTGGCAACTGAATTCAAATCTTCCTTGCTTTCTTAATGCAGATTTCGAATGCAGCAGAAGAGAGGTACTGACAATTACTATTCAAATGTCTGGAGCAGATCATGGGATTCTCATCCCTTTGTCTAAGCTTGGAAGGGCTTTAACTCTTTTGGTCGCACCAGTTTGCAGGGGTTTGGGGGGGGGGGAAGGGGAGTGCCTTTAATCAGTGTAGATTCCTGGACTATTCTCCTGGCTTCTAGCCTGGTGCCGTTAACCATTGCACCAGACTGGCTGTCCCAGCTCAGAGTACATCCTTCTTAAGCTCAGAATGCTAGCCCTCAAAAATTAATGTTAAGACTGTAATAAAAGTGATGGAAGGAGATTTTTTTTTGAAAAGGAATTTTTTTAAAAATCTACATGTGCCATTAGAACCTAAAGGGGTCCTCCCTGTGAATTTTGTTCTTTGCCAGTGAGCACAACACAGAATGGAGAACAGAAACCCGTTTTGAATGTGGCCCCTTTCTAACTTAGATAACAGTGTCCTTTAAAGAGTAAAATTTGAGAATGCTTCCCTCTTCACCCCTTCTCTCTTTTGTTATGCTTCTTGAGTGCTCCAGACTGAGAGCCAGTTTGGTCTAGTTGTTAAGGTGCCGGGCTAGAAACCAGGAGACTGAGTTCTAGTCCCACCTCAGGCATGAAAGCCGGCTGGGTGCCCTTGGGCCGGTCCCTCCCTCTCAGCCCAAGAGCCAATCAGGCGTAGTAGGAGAGTTCTAGTCCCACCTTAGACCTGAAAGCCGGCTGGGTGCCCTTGGGCCAGTCCCTCTCTCTCAGCCCAAGAGCCAATCAGGCGTAGTAGGAGAGTTCTAGTCCCACCTTAGACCTGAAAGCCGGCTGGCTGCCCTTGGGCCGGTCCCTCCCTCTCAGCCCAAGAGCCAATCAGGCATAGTAGGAGAGTTCTAGTCCCGCCTTAGACCTGAAAGCCAGCTGGGTGCCCTTGAGCCAGTCCCTCTCTCTCAGCCCAAGAGCCAATCAGGCATGGTAGGAAAGTTCTTGTCCCGCCTGAGGCATGAAAGCCGGCTGGGAGACCTTGGGCCAGTCCCTCTCTCAGCCCAAGAGCCAATCAGGTGTAGTAGGAGAGTTCTAGTCCCGCCTTAGGCATGAAAGCTGGCTGGGTGACCTTGGACCAGTCCCTCTCTCAGCCCAAGAGCCAATCAGGTGTAGTAGGAGAGTTCTAGTCCCCCTTAGGCATGAAAGCTGGCTGGGTGACCTTGGACCAGTCCCTCTCTCAGCCCAAGAGCCAATCAGGTGTAGTAGGAGAGTTCTAGTCCTGCCTTAGGCACAAAAGCCAGCTGGGTGCCCTTGGGCCAGTCACTCTCTCTCTCAGCCCAACTTGGTGCAATGTAGACCAGCCTCCACGTGGTGCACCCCGGGCAATGTGACTTGTCACGGCCAAATAGTCTACCCATCTGGCTGCTGGACCTCACAAGGATTTCCCAGCAAGAAAAAGCAGCATGAACACCGAACTGCTATGCCATGCGATTAAAAAAAAAACATGCTCCAAATTGACCTTGAAATTAAGTGATCCTCTTCAGCATCCCTTCACACCCACCACTGCATCTGTAAAAGCTGTCCTTCTTGGTAATGGCTAAAAAAAAAAAAGCCACTCCAAGCTTAATTACATTTTGCTCTTTCCATTGTACATCCTTGATCATGTTTAGAGAGCATGGTTACCTGCATGGTTATCCCCATTATCCTGGGAAACTTATTTATCTAAGGCTTCTGTTTGGAGATTCTTTAGGGAGGCAGGGGAGAGAACAGTAGAGGCTTATCACAAGCTCATCACTCTACCCAAGCAGGAATGTCAAGAAATATGGGAGATTTCCCCCTACAAGGGCTTCAGCAATTCTTGGTTCATGAGTGGCACAGAGAAAGCCTAAAGCACACTACTTTGCTTACAAGGTTGCTGTTCTTCAAATATTAGTATTCAAAAAACAGTAACTGCAGCAGCAGTTGTTGTACAGTGTCAACTTCTAAGCGCTTCCTTAAAATGTTGGATTTTTGACAGCTAGGGACAGGGTTTTGGTTCCCTCTTGAAGAAAAACTGTGACTGATCCAGAAGGACCTTCCTTAGGGAAGTATTCTGAAATTCCTCACTTCAAAAATGACTTTCCTGCCTCACTTCTAGAGTTATGTGAAAATGCAACTGGTGTTTAGAGCTTAACTGGGATGCAAGTTTAATTCTCATTGTCAGTTGCTTTAATTCCCCTTTCAGATCTGTTAAAATACTGACCATCAGCAATGATTTAAGAAATGTGCGTTCTGTGGTAAAGAGGGGGGATTTTTCTAACCAGCTTGATCTGGATTCCAGAAGAATGTGTTTTATCACATCTGTGTTATATGTTTGTGTGCATGCAAAAGGGATAGAGAAAATATGTGTACATGCTTCTTCTTTCAAAGTGTTTATCTTTTTCTTCTATTAGTTCTTGCAATAAATAAGTATATCTGAGCTTTCAATAAACTGGTGAGATAGTTTATCACAATATAACCCATGAATATCATCATAATCCAAGCAAAGAACCATTTCTCCTTCTGTCTTGTCTTTTCTTTTCTTTCCTTTCCTTTCCTTTTCTTTTCTCTTTTCTTTGTTTTGTACCAAACCAGCAACATAGCTACAAGAATATACTGCTTCATATGTCCTTGAATTTCAATATTAACGATGCTGGGAATAAAACTAGGTTTTGCTTTCTTTCCTTCTCCCCAAACCATTCCTAATTTGTCATTCATGGTCTAGCCAAGATGAATTAACTATGTTTTTCTTGCAACTATTTCATGGGGGTGGGGCAGCAGGAAACTGTCCTATAGGTACAAATGGCCTTTTGAAGTTCTCCATTAAATTTATGGGCTGAGAAACTGGATGGACATTTTTTTTCCTGAATTTCTCTGAAAATAACTTCTTCAACATTTTATCAAGAGCAGCTCTCTGTTTTCATGACCACAGTATCAATATTGCTGGACCTCCTGGGACTAGTTTCCAACTAATGTCTTCCCTTGGGAATTAATTGAAGTGTAGGAAACCAGGAAGGCTGGAGAGATCATTATACAATGAAAGTCTAGGTATTCATATATAACTCTTGGCCACTTCGTATCTCAATAAGTCCAAGAACGCCACACTCCACCGCTGAGAATTCCCTCCAAATTCTCTTGTTCACTGAAGGCATATCCTCCTTCATCAGACTGAATGAGAACTGTTAAAAAAAAGTGCAGGAGATTTTCCCTGCCTGGAACTAATGTCTCTCACAGCAGGGACCATCTTAGAAGAAGCATTGCATAAAAAGTCAACTCTGCATGCTGTTAGAAAAAGGGGGAACTTTTCCCTTGCAAGGTCCTGTCCCTGTGGGGTTCCCCCCCCCCATTTCTGTGTCTTAATTTTCTAATCATAGCCCTCTGCTTCTTAATCTTCTTTAATTGCACCAAAGATTTTTGCAATCAAAGGTGCTTTCTTTTTAAAAAAAATATTTCTTGAATCAGAGAACGGACTAAATATAAATATTGCAGGCCTTTACAAATCTCTTGCGAAGGATGCTGGGAGATGGGAAACCTCCTTTTGAGTGCTGTAGACATGCCTGACTTGCAAGAAAGGTGATCAAAAGGACTGCACTAGCTACTGTGCCCTTTCTCTCGAAGGAAGGTGAGTTTCAGCATCTGGAGATGATAGAACGCATGATTAACAATACCACGGAGGATGATTAATATCTTCTTAAAGCACCAACTTCCAGATTATCCATCATTTCATTAGGGGGGGGGAGGCCCTCTTTTTGAAAGGGGGGTGGGCTCCTGAACCATGAATAACTCTTGACATGTTTACTAATTGAGTCGCAGAGTACGCTGACTATAACAGGAACAAATGGCTACCTTTTTATTTTGTTTTGTTTTTCCTTCCCAAGATGAAGGGGAAGGAAAGAGGCAGTAAATTTGGGACATTAGCTCCATCAAGCCATTCTTTTAGCACATGCTGGTCTCTGGCAATTAACCCTTAGTTCTTAGAACCGACATTTCATGTTGGCATCTTAACAGGCCGCCTTTAGGGGATGTAAGTGGTTTTAAGGGCTAAGGCAAATCAAAACACTGTTGAAAGTTTAGTAAATAAGATTTGATCTATTATTTACGTGGAATAAGCGGTCAGGCTGAGCAGAACACTTCAGTTTGCACATGGGGAAAGACTGGATTTTTTTTTCCCATGCTTTCTCATGTCAGTGAGATAAGATAACTTTCTGCAAGGAATAAACTAGTTGACCTGGAGGAAAGGTTTAAAATAGCCCTCTTACAAATATTCCAGGAGACTACATCAAGAAATGTCTATTTTAGGAAGGGAACTGTTCAGAAGTACTTTAAACAAGTTAGACGCCTTTCCTGCAGGACCTCCAAGTGCTTACAGAGGAATCTCCCTTCATTTCACCCTCACAACTACCCTCCAATGTAGATTGGGCTGAGAGAAACTGACTTCTCCAGAGTAGACCCTTCCCTTCCCTTCCCTGAAGTAGCCCCACCAAAGAACATTGTCATGTCTTAAGAGGAAGTGGGAAATTGGTATTGTGGTCCTAAAATATTCACAAGGGGTTATAACACTCCAGTTTTCAGAGGTGAGACTTTATTAATGTATTTGTTTAATTTATATCCCACTTTTCCTCCAGGATCTCAAGGCAGTCAACAGAGCACTTTCTCCCAAAACACCTCCCATCACAAGAAGCCTATGGAGAACCTTGGGCTAACAGAGAAAGACAGCTTCCAAGCTGAGGGTGGACTGGAACCTTAGTTTTCCCAATTCTAAACCAAGATTTCAACCATTATCTTACTTTAACTTATCATTTGCACTTAGGTAAAGGTAAAGGTTTCCCTTGACGTAAAGTCCAGTCGTGTCCGACTCTAGGGGGCGGTGCTCATCTCCGTTTCAAAGCCTTGGAGCCAGCGTTGTCATAGACACTTCCGGGTCATGTGGCCAGCACGACTCACGGAACGCCGTTACCTTCCCGCCGAAGCGGTACCAATTAATCTACTCACATTTGCATGTTTTCGAACTGCTTGGTGTGCAGGAGCTGGGACGAGCAACGGGAGCTCACCCCGCCGCGCGGTTTCGAACCGCCGACCTTCCGATCGACAGCTCAGCGGTTTAACCCGCAGCGCCACCGCGTCCCCATTTGCACTTAAGCCTGCATAAACACAACATTTTCCCGGTAGGTAGCTACAAAAATAGGATGATAGAGAACAACCTATACAGATTTTTAGTCTGCTAGCTTCTTTTTGATAAAGATTGTTTATTCTCTCTCTGTCTCTCTAATACACGCACATGATGGATACTAAATTACAGAAGGCACCTTTGGTTTTAATCTGATTTACAGCTGACTAAGACAATCCATTAGACTAGATTGCCACTTAATTTCCAGCCAGTTTATGCATGTAAGACACCTTACATACATATTGCTGCAGTGTGAAAAAGCCCCAAGATAAAAGTCTTTCCCAGCACTACCTGAAGATGTGCTACGTTATATTCTATTATTAAACCATACCTCTTTTTTATCCTAATCTAAATCATCTTTATATCGGTTGCATTTGCACAACACCACAAGTTCATGTTGAACAAGCATGAGTTGGCAGCCACATTTAACCCTGGCGTGTTGTGTGAATCTTCCTAGCATGCTTAGTTTAGGGTTCAGTTTGACATGTGAACCCAGAAAATGGGCTTAACTGGATGAACCATGGTTAATGTAACTGTGGTAACTGGACTTCAGCCCACAAGGTTGGGAATAGAAGGGCCATAGAGTCTTTACTCCTAGATTACCCTGGCAGGTAACAGTTCTCCAACATTTCCAACATGTCCTTTCCTGGTTCTGCTGCCTCGCTTGGGGTGGGAGGGGCGCCAGTTCATCTTGGGGGTGGCTATTATAGATCTCTCCCCAGCTAACAAGGTCTGCACTGCTGGATTTTATATTTTATATTTATAGAGTTATTTATATTGTAATTTATGTGTTTTAATTCTGACTGTAAACCGCCCAGAGTGCCCTTTTTGGGAGAGATGGGTGGTGATAGAAATTTGATGTGTGTATGTATGTATGTATGTATAAATAAATAAAATGTCCTTTTCTTTGTTCGTCCAGTAGATTCCAGATGTCGGACCTAGGGTTCTGTATTACTCTTTTTGCTCAAATAATAGAAGAACTCTAAGCAATACTCTAAATCTACAACATCTGGATGCAAACGCTCTTGACACAATAATCCTTTCCCTAGTCATCCCAACAGTATGACTGAGACAGTATCTTAGCCTTATAGGAGGAACAGATGCCAACTGTCGGCAGCCTCATCACTGATTACTGATATCTATATGCTTCTTTTGTTAATGGTGTTTCCAGAGGTCAAATCAATACCTTGCTGCATTTCATGTCATGCTTATAATATATAATATCTTCTTATGTTAATCTTATATTCCTGGGGTTTTTGATGGGAAGCAGTGAGGCAGAATACTAAATATGTGATTATTCATCATCAGAGGGATTGTGTTTCAAAGTGGCAGCCATTTCGATCAATGAAAACCTGCCAGAAATTTTGGGAGGTCACAGGAATGATTTACACAGAGGCCAGCTTGGTCCCAACAACTGGACAATTCTAGGCAGCTGTTAGGGTCAGCATCGGCTTGGATCCTGAGATCCAGCATTGTTCCTACATATTAAAGTGCACATTCTGGGCTAATCCCATATTTGTCTTGTCATGCTAATATGGGATTGGGGTAATATTGGGTGAGGAGGACTAGAGAAAGGCGGAAAAGATCCTTAAACATTCCTGTAGCTCCCACTTCTCAACAGCACAATTCCCCAGCCCAACTACTTCTACCATCTTTCTTGATTTCTGAGACTGGAAATAAGGAGTAAGGAGTGGAATAACATAGAATGAACAATATTAGTATAGACAGAATGAATAAACACAAACACACACAAAAAAAACCTGATGCACTTTCTCTTTCCCTTTTCACATTACTCACAAACACCAGCATTTTCATTTTTTTTAACAAACCTGCGCATAGGATCATGCCTTTGTTGATAAACAATGTGAGGCAGAAAACTCATCCTGCATTTTTTTTTTCTCATTCCATGAAAAAGAATTTGCTTTCTCATGAACAAAACACAGTGTTCTTGCCCGTACTAATGGAGTAGGTGATCAGTATTTCAGATTTCAATTCAATATTATTTGTATTAAGCATTTCTTTAAAAAAGAAAAAAAGGCAAAGAAAAAGGGAGAAAGAAAAAAGAAAGAAAAACAAAACAGAAAATGAATGAGTGAAATTTGCAAGCATCATAGAATCAAGTTGACATTTTCAATATTTCATTAATTACTTTTAGGTAACGCACACACACATATATACACACAAGCACACACACACACACACAGTTTTGAAAACATCAAGATGTTGTTAAAATCCATACAATATATAAATATCAATGGCAGTAATCAACATATAGCATAAAATAAGATTAAAAGTTACAGTAAATTCTATCCAAACCTCTAAAGGCATGTTATGATTTAACAGATCTTTTACAACTAAAACATTAAGACTTAATGTGAAAAGAAACTCAAATTCTGGATGTGGGACAAGTCCTTATATAGAATTAGGATTCACAAATGGTTTCCAAGTTTAGTTAAATTTTGGGTCCCTTGTTTCTCTTCAGATCACATAAATCTTTCACCTTTTACCATGAATCCAATTTCAAACTTTATTTATAGTCATATTCTGATTGATAGATTGAGCTGGTGATCAAGTGGTTTGCATGAACCTCTTAACTTTCATAGTATTGTTTTCCTGTCCAATGATTTGTAGTTTCCCTGGCTTCCCACATATCAATTAAAATGTTCTGGTTAGTTTGGTTGGCTGGTTTTTAGTTTACTAATCTAGCCAATGAGCTTTGTGTGGTGCAGAGTGATAGGCAGCAGTATTGCAACTGAAACTCTCCCCATGGCCCGAGTTCGATCCCAGCGGAAGCTGGATTCTTGGGTGGCCGGCTCAGGTCGACTCAGCCTTCCATCCTTCTGAGGTCGGTAAAATGAGCACCCAGCTTGCTGGGGAAGGTGATGACTGGGGAAGGCAATGGCAAACCACCCCACTCTATAGTCTGCCAAGAAAACATCATGAAGCAGCGTCCCCCCAAAGGGTCAGACATGACTTGGTGCTTGCACAGGGGACCTTTCACAGTCTATCCAATACTTCTGAAATTCCTGTTGATTTTCCATCTAAGTCAGATTTTGCTTAGCATCTCTTGAGATCAGCCAAGGTCACTTAGGTGCTGTCACTTGCTTAATTAAATACAGTTAATTTAGTTCATCCCAATGCAGTATTTAATACTCTTTAATCTTTAATCCCAGTGTGATATGTCACATTACAATGTTGCAAACATCTGACAAGTTCTGAGGAGGATTCTGAACCATATGCATTGGCGGGGGCTAAATCTTTAGATTGTCCCTCCTGCCTTACAGCATCACTTGGACATATGAGTGTGTCATTGAAGGCTGAACACCACAGACAGGAAATCTTTTCCACCTCCCCTCACTTTAAACATTTAATTTAATTTGACTTAATATAATCAAATTCAGAGACTCTGTATCTGAATGGGATCAGTCAATGCATTAATATAATGGCCATCTAAGTTTGGTTCACATATGCATTCACCAGTAAGTCATTGGTTCACTTATTTCTGTTCTTCATTCCTGACAGTTGATAACTCAACATTAGAACAAACATCATTCCAAAACAGTGCAGAGGTTTACACATCACAGTCAGCCAAGTTTGCTTTACCATGGCTTATTGAATAAATATAACACGGGATGTCATAAACCATGTTTTTACAAATCACAGTGGTTGGTATTAAACAACATGCACATATAAACAAAACATATTACATTTTAGTGCAAAGCACAATATCTTCACCTGGCTAGTGTGACTACAGGACTATTTAAATTGTATCTAATCTATGCTCTTGGCATTCTGCTTTGTTTCGTTTTGTTTTTTCCTTGAGAGAGCAAATCCTGTTCGATCTCATACCTTTGGAGAAAATTCATCCTGTGAACAATATTCCAGAATAAGCTTTTTAAAACTCTGTAACACAATTTAAAACAAACAAACAAACAAACAAATGATTTTAGAGATGCAAAGGCCAGCTTTATGTAATTGGTGCAGCCTCTGAGAAATGGTCTGTGTCTCTTGTTTTGGTTTCTTTAGATTCTAAATTTTAGCAGGAACATAAATTCTCTGCTTTCTGGTGCCTTTAAAGGTAAAGGTTTCCCTTGACATTAAGTCCAGTTGTGTCCGACTCTAGGGGGCGGTGCTCATCTCCATTTCAAAGCCGAAGAGCCGGCGTTTGTCCGTAGACACTTCCCTAGTCATGTGGCTGGCATGACTACACGGAACGCCGTTACCTGCCCGCCGAAGCGGTACCTATTAATCTACTCACATTGGCATGTTTTTGAACTGCTAGGTTGGCAGGAGCTGGGACTAGCAACGGGAGCTCACCCCGTCACGCGGATTCGAACTGCCGACCTTCCGATCGGCAAGCTCAGCAGCTCAGCGGTTTAACCTGCAGCGCCATAAATTGAAGCTGCTGTCTCTGAAAGAAGCTACCACATTAGTAAAATGCAGTACAGCGGTCATCACAAATAAAAACCTGTCTTGAAAGTACAACGTATCCACACTGAAAGATTAAAGAATCTTCTGAACTGAAACATCTTCAGCCTAGGATTTTTGTCTAATCATAACCAACTGTATCCACCAGAACTACAGTGGGATCAAAAAAATACATACCCCCAGGTTTTAGGCAGTGGATATGCTGGTGTAGAAAGAAACAGTTCTTTGAATATACTTAAACTGTACTTTTTAAAAAAATCACTGATATTTCAGATTGTACCTAGAACCAGCAATAATGCAGGCAGTGCAAGATGGGTTGGTGGTGCAAAATTATCTCATGGATGAGCACTCACCCTGTCCTTCTAGTCACCATACCTCTGGCCCCAGATCCTTCCAGAAAGAAAATTAATGGGGAGATCTACATCTTTCTGCAAAAGATGCTGGGCTAAGTGCCACCAGAAAAGAACATTTGCTTAAAATAATACTTTAAGAAAGGAATTAAATGATTTTGTAATTCCAGATGTCTCAGTTTAATTGCTCTGCAGTTCAGCCCATGAAGAATCTTACTGAATGAAGTACTGGGGATTGGCTGAAATCCAAGGATTCTCATTTAATTTGGCTGGGAGCTCATTTGAAATGGATAAGAGCTACAGTACATCCAAAGAAAATGATTGTAATGGAATGTAACCCAAGATGACTGCAAGCATTTGGCACACAGAAGCAGTACCCATAGCCCTGAAGCCCTGCTGAGAGCACCAGACCTGGGTCTTCTTTACTGAGTTGTAGGCAAATAAATGGACTAGACGAGTCACCTCTGCTTGGCAAGGTTAAGGGAAAGAGAAGAAGGAGAAGACAATGTAGAAGATGGATGGACAGGAACAGGGCAACCATTGGAATGTAATTCAAAAAGCTGTGGATTATCCCACAGACAAGGTCAAGGTGGCAGGCATTTGTCCATACCGTCATCTGGGGTTGGATCTAACTTGATGGCACTTAACTGTGGGGCATTTGGGGAAATTTCAGTGGCAGATGCCTGTCACCCACCAGCATGGCCCAAGTGTGAAAGAAGTTCCTGCAAAAATTATTATATACCCCTCCCCCTCAAATTTGGATCCATCAGCTCTTAGTAATTATGCAGTAACTATTCCCCTTTGTTTCCTGATTAAATGCTGAGTACATGTATGTGTATAAAGATAGAGACAGAGATGATATAGAGACAGAGATGATATAGATAGATAGATAGATAGATAGATAGATAGATAGATAGATAGATAGATAGATAGATAGATGATAGATAATATAGAGACAGATAGGTAGATAGAGACAAGTAGATAGGTAGATAGCTAGAAAGGTACATAGGTACATAGGTAGCAGAGAGAGAGAGAGAGAGATGTAACCAGCTTCAAGACTGGTACAATCACTACTATTTTTTCTGCTTCTCCCATCTTCATCTCCCCCCTGAAATCAGTGTGCTAAGGTCAATATTAAACATACTTTCTCAGCACTTCTGAAAATCTGGAGCACACCCTAAGCATTTATAAATGTATTACCTATACAGTGTTGTTAAGCTCCCTCCTTTTCCAAACACAGTAAAATATATAATATATTGGGAAATTGTATATTTAAATGTAATGTCACAACCAAACCAAAACTCAATATTAAAATTAAAGTTTCCATTTGAACTGCTTTAGAGAGCAGTCTTGTATTATAGTGAATGACACCAGTGAAACAAAGCCCAGTCCTTAACTGCTATTAGGGGGTTTGATTATATGTGACTGATTTATTTATTTATATAATTTATTTATTTATAATTTATAATATAATTTATGTATTTATATTACAATAACATAAACAGTACAACAAAATGGTTAAAAACAGAGACAAGACAATTCATGAGACCCAATATTAATATTTTCTTAGTATTCCTCCCACACATTAATATATTTGTCTGGCATAAAACAGTTATGGCTATAATATAATCAGACCATATATTTGAGAAGGTTTCAACTTTAGCTTGACCAGTATAGAGTGTAGGTCAATTTCTCTTATGGTGGCATGACAGACATTTTTGTACCAGAACTCCAGCTTCATAGTTTTGTCTTTCCAAGTGTAGCCATGGACATTCTAGCAACAGTCAACAAAAATACTACTAATTCTTTTGATTAAATATTTGCATGATTACCGCAGCAAGATTATTATATGCACAAAGAGGGAAAGATTCAGCATTACCCACCATGGGGAATGGATGGTGAAATTGATAGAACTTGTTGAGACGGCCAGACTGACTTCTTTGATTAGAGAAAGGTCATTATTGACATTCATCAATGACTGGAAACCCCTTATGGACTTTTTACATAAAAAAGAAAATGGTTTTGTGACTTAGGGTTTTGATTATTAGGAAGAATAGGTTATAGAAAGAAGGGAATTATGATGTAATCTTAGAGAGAGGGGTTTGATTAGAATTGTATCTATAACTGCCAAGAGGATGATCAGAAGCCATTTCTTTATATTTCTTTTCATGCTTTCTGTTCTTTTAATTTCTTTTTCTTATCTCCTTTTTTCTTTGTCTCTTTTCTTCTTTTCCTTTCTTTTTGACTATATCTTTTTCTTTGAATGTACTTATTATATATGTAAAATATATGTAATATATGTAAAATATTTTAATAAAAACAATTTTAAAAAATATTTGCATTAAACCCTAAAATATATTCAGCAAAGCAAGTTGTGGACATGTATTAATTATTGGATTTATAACTTGACCCATCTCCAAAAACATCTGTATTGAACCATAATCTAAGCAGACAAGCTAAGCCATACGCAGGTACACCCTTAACCAAGGTTATCCCTACACAAGTTTAGCTGGTTGTAGGATTGCAGCAGCTATTTCTTTCATTAATCTGGTTCCCATGAAGATAGGAGTGTGTTCTTTTCACATGCCACTACCAACAGAGGTATGGGTTCCTGTGAGAAATAACCACTTCAGCTTCTAGTCCTACATCATCTGTAGCATCATGTTCAGATGACATGACTATTAGACTCAGCATATGTGTGGGGGTGTCACAATTGCGTGTCTCTGCAAGAGATGGATAGACCAGATTATTTTCAGTTTGTATCAGGGTTGGATTTTGTTGTTGTTGGTATTCATAAGTATGTTCTTTATATTCTCTTATCCATCTACTTAAAACAAGGACATTAACATTGAATATATTTGTTTTCTAAAACATGCATTTTAGCCAAAAGCTACACTGCAAAATTCAGAGTAGTTCAAGTCATGAAAATTCAAATCATGAAAAGCAATATTTTCATTCTAATCTACATCTCTGAGCATTATGGCCAACTCTGAGCACCACACTTCAAAGGGCAGGGGGTTTCAGAAAGAAATAAAAAGAGGAGGAGGAGGAGGAGACAAGAGAACAGAGATGATCAAGGGACTGGAAGTTAAGTTCTATAAAAAGACAATAAGGGAACTGGATATGTTTGGCCTTGGGAAGAGAAGGCTGAGTGGGGACAGTGTTCTTCAAAAATCTCAACAGGTATCACCCAGAAGAAATTAATGACTGCCATTCTAATGATGGCACAGAACAATGGACTTCAGTTACAGAAAGGCAGATTCAAGGCTAATGTCAGGGATGAGCTCTTAATGGTAAGTTCAATAAGTGAACCAATTGCCTATGAAAGGTGTCTTTAAACAGTGAGGTGGATAGAGGGTGCTTAATTTTATCTCCATCATCTAGCAAGGGATTGGCCTCAGTGGCTCCTTCTGACCCTATGATGTATCATTCTATGAATCCAATTCCTTTCCACACCTGCAGATTCTTTTCATTATTATTACAGCACTACTGCTAGCATTAAGTCAATATTGGTTGGTGGTGGTCGATTAAATCACAGCCTTGTTCATGGCTGCCAACTAGATGCTGCTCCAAAGTGCATCAGCTCTTCCCTTGCTGAGCAGAATGATCAATCCATAGATACTTCTGAGACTTACGATGAATCCACTCTGTGGTTCATGACAGCAGTTGGTTTCATTTTGATATGAGGACTATGTAGACCAGCCTTTCTCAACTTTTTGACCTTGGAGGAACCCTTGAAATAGTTTTTCAGGCCTCAGGGAACCCTTGCACATTCAGGCTCAAATATAGGCCAGAAGTCACAGAATTCTTATATCTGTTTCATGTGTAGGCCTATAGAGAGATAGAGAGATAGAGAGATAGAGAGATAGAGATAGAGATAGAGATAGAGATATGCAGTAAGCATTAATAGTGTTCTTCAACTAAAAATAAAGAATGAAACTCACCTCTTTAGTGTGAAGTTGCCTGAATTTGAAATAATTTTTTCAATAAATCATGATCTCCCAGGGAACCCCTAGTGACCTCTGGTGGAACCTGAGGGTTCCACGGAACCCTGGTGGAGAAACTCTGATGTAGATGGATGCCCTGGGAATAGGAAAAGGAGAAAGGTGTTGCTCTCGAAAGCTGCTTCTGTCCTTTGGGTTCTGAAGCACAATGAACTCAAATGCTTTATGGTCCTCATTTTTCTCTGTTCCAAGGAGATTTGTGCACTTGTGCCTCAGTTGCCCATGCATGAAAGTCCCATAAACATAGTCCCAACAGAAGTCAAAGCAGACCTTTTGCCAGCGGTGGCCTACTTCTCCTTTCGTCAGTGCCTGGCACTCCCACTGCCTTGACTGCTTGTCCTACTCTTTGCCCTCTCTGCTCTGTTGCAATTGTCCTGGATTTTTTCCTCTCTGCAACTGCTGTCCAAACCAGCTGCACCCACTACGTCTTCAGCAGTGGACCGAGGAAGGTATTAATCATATTTTTGAGGAGGACACTCTGCTATTTATCTCCCTGACATCTCCAGCATTTGGGAACCTGGTGCTACACACAGCCCATTGACTAGTAATATTACACATTACCTTGCTCCATTGCCTCTCCCTGCCCTCTTCATTGAGTGGCTGTTCAACGGTGGAGTTCTGTTTGTTCAATCAGACATAATTTATACCTTTTTCCATTCTTCCTGGAGAGCTCTTGTTAATTCTAGCTTTAAGCAGGGTACTCACCATAACATTCCCAGCTTTGACCTAACAATAATGGACACAACTAAACAAAAATCTATCTCTTTGTTGTATGTGTGTGTGTGTGTGTGTGTGCACATGTGTGGCTATGAAAGAGAAAGAGAAATTGTGGACTTATTCTACCAAAAATCGTGTATGAAGCCAGAAACAAGACAGAAAGAATTTATAGGTGACTGCATGCAAAAGTGATGTGGGCTAAGAATAAAGTAATTTGCCTCTGTCCAGGCTCAAGAGTTGTTCCCATTCTTGCAGGTGAATTACTGAACTCTAGTCCTCTCCTAGAGAAAGGAGAACCCCCAGATACTTAGAAGTAAAGAATGCCAGATCAGCAGAGCAAGATGTTAGACAAATCTAGATGAAAGGGACAATCTAGTCCAGTTTTCTGGGGTGGAGTAGATGGCAGTTTCAGTTACTTACATGAAGAGTTAAACCTAATGACTTATCACTCATTCTTGATAGTCAAAACCATTAGACAGGAGAACAAAATATGGGATGTGTTGCGAATCTTGCCCAGAACGACTTCCAGGATTCTGACATATTGATGATGGTATCAGTCAGATTGGAAGGCAGTAACTATTAGTTGCAATGTATAAAGGTACAGAAAGCAAATCTAAATCTGAACTAGGGTTGGGCCTGAAACTGACTTAGAGCTGGAACTGGCCAGCCAAGACCTTTTTGTATCAGAACCCGGTGTTGATAGGGAACGAGAGATCCAGCCCACAGCCCCCTTTTTGTGGGGTGCCTCAGGGCTCGGTACTCTCTCTACTCCTTTTTAACATCTACATGAAACTGCTGGGTGAGCTCATCTGTCACCATGGGATGAGGTATCATCAGTATGCTGGTGATACTCAATTATACATCGCAATCCTGGGTGAGGTAAGTGATGCCGTGACCACCCTCTCCAGGTGCCTGGGGGCTGTGGGGGCCTGGATGGGGAACAACAGGCTTCAGCTGAACCCTGGTAAGATGGAGTGGCTGTGGGTTGATGGCTCCTCAGTTTCTGGGAAACTGTCATCTTTAGTTCTGGATGGGATGACACTGCCCAGACAGACCTGGTGTGGAATCTGTGGGTCCTCACAACTCCTGCTTGAAGAGCAGGTGGCAGTCGTGGCCAGGAGGGCCCTTGTGCAACTTTGTGTTATGCGCCAGTTATGCCCTTTCCTGGATCAAGAGGCCCTTCGAATGGTCACTTATGCCCTGGTCATCTCCCATATAGACTACTGCAATGTGCTGTACATAGGGCTACTCTTGAAGAATATCCAGAACTGGTCCAGAATGCAGCTGCATGGGCAATTTTAAGTGCCCAAAGGCTGGCACATGTAAAACCTTTGCTATGCAAGCTGCACTTGCTCCCAGTTTGCTTCTGGGTCCAATTCAAGGTGTTGGTTATTACCTTTAAAGCCCTTCATGGCATGGGGCCAGGTTACCTGAGGGACCGTCTCATCCCCATTACATCAACCCGTCCCACCCGGTCATGAAGAGACAGCATACTACAGACCACATCCGGAAAGGAATTCCATCTGATGGGAGAAGTGGGCCTTCTCTGCAGTAGCATCCACCCTCTGGAACGTTCTTCCCCCAGAGATGAGACAAGCCCCCTCACTCCTGGACTTCCACAAAAAGCTAAAAACCTGGTTTTGCCATCATGCCTGAAGCAGGATGGGGAACAGCCATTCATGGGGATGGCTAGCACCCTAGGACAATCTTTCATACTCACAGACTGAAACACAACTTTTAGCCATCTGGATTTTATTATATTTTATATTTTTATTGTCTATTTATTATTGTATTCATACTGATATTGAATTTTAAATTTTGTTTCTGTAAACCACCCAGCGTCCCTCCTTTGAGGGGGCGGGGAGATGGGCGGTAATGAAATTCAACAAATAAATAAATAAGTAAACCCACAAAACGGCATCTCCTCCACACCACTCCAACAAATGAGAAAATAGCTGTGCCTGCATCATGCCTCATGTTTCCTGTAACCTGCATATTAGTACTATTAAAAAGAGAATTGAAATCTTAGTGGGGAGCCAAGAGACTTCCCCTTTAAGAATTCCTATCTTCAGGCAAAGCAAGAAAAGGTCTCCCAATGAAAGACCTAGCATCATTTGAGAAGGTTTAATCTATACAGAGCTGTCCAAGGTCCTACAGTTCCCTCCATGTGCTGCCTATCTACCACCCTGAAAAACCCACCTCTCAGCATCTTTTGAAATCTGTGAGCCCCACTTATGATCAGAAGAGGGCCAGGATGCCATGTTGTTCCTATAAAAGAAACTGAAAGAATGTTTATTTATTTATATTTATTTATTTATCAAATTTGTCACCACCCAACTCCTCCCACCAGAGGGGCTCTGGGCGGTTTACAACAAAAAATACTCACTAAAACAATAAATATATAAAAATGCCTTATAAAATTACATATCATTAATAAATATAAATAAGAATAAAGTCCAGAAGGCTGTGATCTCATTCAGTCTTTGTGTGGAATGGGTACTTCAAGGCACTAGCCAACCCCAAGCATAACCCCAAGCATGTTACTTGAATTCTTTGCCCCCATTTATGTCTCCATCCATAAGATGACTAGAGAGTTCATCCTTCCTCCACCCTAAAGCAAAAAAATGCTGGGCATTAAGAGGACAGTGCTTGGATAAGAAGTTGATGCAGCCAGGTCTAGTAGAATTTGATTGGGCCCATAGCCAAGTGTTTCCAATGACTTGCAGTCAAGAATAATTTTGCACTGTGCTGCAATAGCGCGGAATCTGTTGAAGCAGATGTAATCCAACAGAGCAGACAGCTTCTAAGAATGCCTGCATGATGACCTGCCCAATTTACTTCTACACACATCAGGTCCTTCAAATAAGATAGCAAGAAGACAAACAGGAGCGGGGAAACTGTTTACAAAGATTTGTGCTCCAGTCTCTTTGGATTACCACTGATATGCTGAAATATCGCATGTGGTCATCTTAGGTATAGATAATTTATTGCTAAGTCTACATGGAATGGAACTGGGTAAGATGTATAGTATTTCTCATAAGCTTAAGGATATATGAGCCTCCCACTGCTTGCCTTAAACGCAGATGGATATTTTTATTATTTTTATTGTTATAAAGCAGCTTTAACATATGTGAATCCTTTCAGACAGTACATACCTTTGAAGTCAAGGGTCATCATTTGTGACCCTTTTAATCAAATCCATGAAACAGTGCTTTGCCTACCAAGGGATGACCAGCTTCTCAAAATTCACCGCTCACTTTTGGTGGGTAACAGCTCTGAGAAGGGGTCATTAGGTCCATAAATTTTCTCAAGGGTGTCTGCAATATGTAACTCAGCTACAAGCACAGTTTCTCTTGCAGTGGTGGGTGGGGTGGGAGCAGTAGAAGCTGCTATGGGAAAGGAAAAAGAAAAATTTGCTGCTGCTGCAGCTGCTACCCACTCTACCTCCAGGCAATTCTAGCAGAGTTGTGAAAGGCTAGTTGCCAGCAGATTACTGCAAATGAGTACAGGTGAACATTTTTAGGGAAGGCATTACAAAGCCAGGGCACTGTTGTTAAAAATGCCCTCTTCTCTGGAATTAAATAGCACAATTCCAATATGCATGACAACCTGAAAGGCTTTAGTAGACTGACTGTTCACAAAATTGGAATTGGTGATCCCATGGTCCTCCAGCTATTGGTGAAGTAAAATCATCAGCATCCATCACCATCTGACAAGCTGGTTGTAATGAGCAACAACTGGATTTGATCAAGAAGTGCTTTAAGGATGACTGCATTTTCTTCTCTACTGGTTCTCATAAGTTTGATGAAAGAGAACCTAATTTTGAGTTGTATTTCAAAGGAGAAGACAGTTTGGTCAATCTTTCCTGGGCAGAGTAGTAGGTTTTTGCACATTTAGTCAAGGTGACAAAAGGGTGTATGTGATTGTCCTATCATTTTGCAGTACAATCATATCTCCTGTGGTCTCCAACATCTCCAGAACTTTTCATTTTATTAAAACCCAAGGGAAAAGTCATCTTTTTCCAGATTGGGAAGTGTGGACATTTAGGGTGTCTAGAGATTAATGAAATTACATGTCACAGAAAAGAACAACACCAACTGCACACCCTTCACCAGCTCTAAAAAAAAAAAGCAAAAAAAACCACTGAAACGAATTTTAAAACAAATTATCCTGCCTTCTAGGAATAGGAGAAAAATAGGAGCAATTGAGAAATGGCAAGTCACATTTCAGCTTGGCGTACCTTAAGCCAAAAGCAAGCTGGGGTGGATGAACATATTCCTTCATGCTTTTAAGTTTAAATATATTGTCAAGCCAAAGTAGCAGAAGAAAAAAACAACTGATGGTAAAGTTTTTTGGGTTGAATCCACTGTGATCCCGGAAGTTCGCTGTGCAGTGAACATGGAGGGGCGGGGTTGATTTTGCTGAATACCCTTGACAGAGATCATGTTTGCAGGGAGATGTTGAAAAGGTATATTAGGAAAGTATTTTCAGAAATTATGGTTCAGCATGAGACTTCATATGGTGCCTATCGCTATTCAGTTTCAATGACTGACTCTTGCATTGGAGAGGGAATAGAACAAGAGAAATCTTTAATCCCAAAACAGCCAGTAGAGAGGGTCCATAATCATGAGAAACATCAGGGGGTAAAAAAAAAAATCATGTAAGTTCTGACATGAAACTAAAGCTCTGATTGTTTTGGTAATGTAGAAAGATGAAGTGGCTGCATGGGTGAATTCCACCGGCTCTGCATTTAATTTTCCTCCTCCTGATTATTATTAGAGAATCCATGTGCCAAATCAGCTGCTCCATTTTCTTCCTCAATTTATTCTAACTATCAGAAACACCTGTCAACCCATTTTAAAATGTTGAGGCTTCGTCTTCCTGTCACTTGGCAGTTTGCAGGTAGCATCCTGATGTTTTCCATAACAGCAGTGACAGCTGCAGTGTACAGTACATTAGCACTCCCTGACGGGCTTTTGCACCATCCTTGAGTCAATCAAAGTAGACTCTGCACAAGAAATAAGCCAACACATCATGCAATAGCTCAGGCTGGATGGTGTGAGACCTGGTGCTAAAAAGAAGGTGAAGCAGAAGTTAATACAGGCCTCGGTTTTTAAGAGCTATGGGTCATAAAAGTGCTGGTTTGGCCATAATAAGGCTTCCAAAGCTATTGGCTGAAGTGCTATGGAATATTCATGAATATTCCAATGGCACTAATGTTTGTTTCTAAAACGGAAAGTGCAGCAAGCACAAAGGACCAAAACAAGATGTGACCTGGGAAACAGAGAAAGCAGCAGTGTCAAAAACCCAGTCCGCAAATAAATATGAGTTGTGGGGAATAGGGTGATATGTCCAAGCTTTAATAGGGATGGGATGCAGGAGATGTTACGGACACCTCTCAAAAATGTATACATTTTAGGGAAGCATGGACAAGTCACATGGGAGGTCCAAGGGACTTTCAAATCAGTAGGTTTCAGAAACCCTCCAGAAACATGACTGTCCTCTGAGTATGTGATGGAGGAGAAAACCACTGCCCCCTTCACGCAGTACAGCATACACATGTCTAGAATGCTAAGGCAGGAGATAAGTTTTAAAATCCCCCATCATTCAAAGTCTTGCCAAATAGCTCTGTGGGAATGCTGCCAACTCCTTCTGTATTTCTGCAAAAGTCACTTGGAATATTTCCGAACATAGCAATGCACATTTGCCAAGTTATGTGCATTAAAAAAAAATCTTTTGATCTTTCAGACTCATAAATATGTAATAAAGTACATGATTGCTCTACTGATCTGTCCTCCATCAATCTTGCATCTCCCTTTTATTGATTCATCAAAATAAGATACGACCAAGGTACAAAAGAGTTAAAGGAGCTATTTATTTTAATGTTTCCTTGGAGGGACCACATGTTATTCTGAGTACAAATTATCTATATAATATTTCATGAATGATGTTGAAGCATTAAAACTCACCTCTGCCCTTCACGTTAACACAAAACACTGGCAGAAGTCCATTTCTGCTTTAATTTCAATCTCTTACAGGGAACATATAAGAGGAGGGTGCCATCATCCCTTGCCATATATACTGTATGCCTCAGCTGGAAAACTAAACAAATAAGACCAACTAAACCAGTAATTTAAATCTGGCTTGGGTCAAATGTTCTATAATTATGGCTATTGGCTTCCAATGTTTGTTGCATCTGATCTAACTGAAAAGGTGACCAAAATGAGGTAAAACCAATACTTAGCAACATCAATGAATTGAGGCTGGATAATGTCCTTACGAGAGCCAGTTTGGTGTAGTGCTTAAGGCACCAGGCTAGAAACTGGGAGGTTGTGAGTTCTAGTCCTGCCAGTCACTCTCTCTCAGCCCTGGGAAGGAGGCAATGGCAAACCACTTCTGAAAAACCTTGCCAACAAAACTGCAGAGACTTGTCCAGGCAGTCTCTAAGAATCAGACACCATTGAATGGATAAAAAAAATGTCCTTACAGTAATTTGAGCTCAATAATGGAATGATGATTCTAGAATATCCTAACAATCAGTTGTTGGGGATCTTCCTCCTTTGCTCTCACTCACCTTGCCCACATGTCGCCCACATTTTATATAAACCTGTTAGCAATGGTAGTTCAGAGTGTGTAGGTTTACAAGTATCCATGATGAAATCTCACCTGCATTGTTACACACATCTTTACTCTTTGCATTCTTCCCTTGATTTTTGCTTCTTTTCAGTGCCATTCTTTTTTGCCTTCCATATCCTTCTCCACATTTGTCTGCTTCCCTTTAATCCTACTAAGCCTGTAAATGCCCATGACATTGTGTGCAAATGTATGCAATGGCACCATGTCAACAGAGTTGCTGCATTAATAACTTACCATCAGTTGCCAGAATTAGGAGTGGTCATTTGGCAGTGAAGGTAGAGAAGGAGAAAGACAAGGAAACCCTGATTTTCAGAAGTGCTTTTTGTACATGAGAATTAATGCAAAGGGTGAGAAGTTATATTTTAAAGGAGTGGTGGACAAAGAGGTTTACACTGTCTAACAGATGTTGTTGAAATTACTTTTACTCTTCTCTAAATCCAGGAAGAACTGAAATTTATATAAGATTTAGTAAGAGTTCAAAGATGGTTGTAGGGAAATATATTCAAAGCAGCCAAACTCAAAACCCTTATTACCCATTGGGTAATAAGACCTCAGAGCAGATAAAGTGAAATTTAGTTGGGAAGAAGGGGAAATTATACAAGCCATAAATGGAATGAGTTATATATTGTTGGTAGTAAAATCTACATTTCATCTCACAAGGGGGAAATAAGGGAGATCACTTAAGTGTTTGCTCTGTGATTCTTATTTTGCAAAGGAAAAAGAAAAAGAGAATTCACATTTCTCTGTGCTGCCATAATCTACTAAACTAGAGAGTCATCAGATTTCTTTATGACATATTTACTGCAGTCAGTGAACACTGTCCTGTGTCTAGTGGCATTTTTTTTCCACAATAACTTTATGGCATTGACTCTGGAAAAGCATGATCAACTTCCATTGGGGGAAAATAGATAATTAAATCTCTCAAGGATAGACATATGATGTCTGAGTACATATAGTTTGGGGTGAGATGAAAATCATTAAGGAGCAGAAGAGAAGTTGTAGATTTGATGGGACCTGAGTGGTCAGCCAACTGTTTCATTGGGAAGCTTGCAAACAGGGCATGACCCCTTCTATCAAGACTACAAATTTTGAACACTTCCGCACCCCATTTTGTCTTTTTAAAAAACACCTAGCATTCTGTGGAGATACACACATATTCTCATGCCTCCAACTCTTTATTATAGATTCCCTTCCAGATGTCTACACCCAAGATATTTATGATTACTCAACACAGTCACCAATGGGAATACAGAAGGAGAAAGGATAATCGGACAGTATACACAAGGTGGGGAAAGCGGAGAGGGCATCTATTTTGATTAAGCATCTTTTCTGTTTTGTTCATTTCAGCCCTTTTCCGTGTCATTTTACAATTCTGTCTGCATTTCTCTGAACAATTCAGTTTTCTGCACATTTTCTCTGAGATTTTCCTTCCCATATGTTGAATTGTTCTGTGCCCTTTTGACTAGCATACTGCATTGCAAAATTTGGGAAAATACACATGCCAGTGTATCACCTCTGGTTTGCATACAAGTTTGAGACATACAGATTAGATGCATGGATTCTCCCCCATTCCTAGGCAAACTCCAGGCAAACTGCCTGACATACTGTACAGGAATCTTCTAGAACAGGGCTGAGGAATCTGTGGCACTTCATTTCACATATCTATTTGTATGCCACTTAACCAACTGATTCTAGATAGCATGCATTCCAAAACAATAAAATAAACTATACATCAGGTCATAAGCTGCCCAGAGTCACCTAATCACCTAATCCTTGCCCCCTTCCACCACAAAGGATTGTTAAGAGAGCAGACTTCTGGGCCTACTAACCTTCTTGGAATCAGGCTATTCCAGAGTGGGGAAGCTGATACTAAAAACGCTTATTTCTGAGTCCCCTAGCCTTGGGTAGGGTGAAGGTCTTGAGCAATGTCAGTCTACATCAGATGGTTATGAAGGTAGTAAAGACCTGATGGGTTTTATAGGGGATAACCAGCACCTTGAATTGGATGTAGAAGCCAATTACCATCTAGCACGGATTACACAACCCCCGTTTAACAAATGGACAAACCTAATACATATTTCTCAGAGTAATTTATACATCAAAATAGGGATGGGGGGGAAAGAGTTGGACTAGTTTCTAAATCTGTGATACAGCTCTTTGTTCGATAAACATACCGAACTCTGCAAAAAAAAAAGGTATATTTCAAATTAAAATACATTCAAAACTATGTACAGTATGATAGAAAGGAAGCTGGCATAGATTGGAAATGAACTAATTAACTAATTGGAAATAAACTAATTGGAAATAAGCTCAGACTTGCCCACAGTTGGGTACTGGCCTTGTTTATTTTATTTATTTATTTATCCAATTTGTCCCTGCCCATCTCCTCCCATCGGGGGACTCTGGGTGGTTGTTGCAGGTCTGAAGGAGATGGCTGGGGAGGAGTCTTGCCCTGTTACCTGGAAATGGTTTGAGCCATGTTGGACCTAAGGAAGTAGACAGGGTCCTTAAGACTGTGAGCTCAGTCACAATCATGCTTTTTATATCCATGCCCCTCCTGGCTTGTGAAAGGGGCCAAGGGGGTGTCATGTGAGTGGGTTCTAGCAGTGCTTAATTCTTCTTTGAGTTAGGAGGTTGTTCCTTTATGTCTTAAAGAGGTCTTGGTTCACCCACTCCTCAAGAAGCCATCACTGGACTCCACTATAAATTTCATCCAGTATCTAACCTCCCCATTTTGGGAAAGGTGGTTGAGAAGGTGGTTGTGCAGCAACTTCAGAGTACCTTGGAAGAAGCAGATTATCTGGATCTCTTTCAGTCAGAATTCAGACCCAGGTATGGAATGGAAATGGCATTGATTGTACTTTTAGATTATCTCTGGTGAGGGCGGGATGGCGGCTGGGCATCCATCCTTGCCTTACTTGACCATGCTGCAGCTTTCAATACCATCAACCATGGCATCCTTCTGGATCAGCTCAGAAGATTGGGGGTGGGTGGCACAGTGTTGTGCTGGTTCACCTCCTTTCTCTGGGACAGAGACAGAGATGATAGAGATAGAGATTTGTTATTGTTGTTGATAGTTGCCGTGGAGAAGAGAATATTCTGTTCTATTGGTGGCAAGGTTGTTGGACCTCTCTTTATTAACCTCAACTTAAAAAGAAAAAGGGAGCTATACTTGTCAGAATTGTGTTTCATATTGTTTAAATTGGCCTGTTTAACTGTCTGTCCCCATGATCTTGGTCTGAATGCAGGGTGAGAAGAGAAAAACCACATCTTTGACTGGTAAAGTGAAATAGCTAGTATTCTTAGTCACTTTCCTATCAGTGCCCCTGGTAGGAGGAAATGCAAGGGCACCCTGCTCCCCGCAGGATCAATAAATCCTTCTGCCAATTCCCTACAGGAAATGAACTTACAGTGGAAAGAGAAGGCAATTGTTTAAAATGAAAGAGATAAGTAAAGTTCACAGGCTTCCTTGCAGGACTTCTTCTCACCAAGATGAAGAAGAAAAGAGATGGTTCTTCACTCAAATCTTTCAAAAGAGATTTATTCCTCAGCTATTCTCTTCTCTTCCTTTATTGATGAGGGAGAGAAAATATCTGAAAGCATCTTCTCCTAGATGTTGTCCACTCCCCAGGGATGTATATTATGTAGAATGGGCCAGCCCCTTAGGTTCTTTCCAGACCTTCAGATGTGTTTGGTTAAAGCTGGAATTCTTTGGATAAATAAATATGGAGTATGCATTGTCTCATTTGCAAACTCAAAGATGGGAGGAAGAACCTATGGCTAGACCCACAAGTTGGACCACTGGTAACGTTGGCTGCACCATCCATATATAATGAATCATGTAATGAGTGATTGTTCCTCAGTCTTGACTTTCCCTAAAAACTTTTCCTAGAGAGCCTCTTAATTAATCAGCAAGTTTTAATTGCTTTTTTCTTGAATTTCATTTTCTTTCAAGAACAGCACATCCCCATTAACTGTATTGAGAAGAAGAAAAGTGAGAATAGGCAAATTCAGAGAACAGTTCTCAATGGGATGTTCCTGTGTGGGCATTCCCATGATCAAATGGACACATTGATAAAGTGACCTATGTTAACAGGGCAATCCTACCATTGGAAAGAGTTAATTGACCTCCCCATTAGTAGTTGCTTGGGAGAGCTATAATGGTCTCTGCTTTTCTACCTTCAGTTGGGAAGATAGCTATGTATTTCTATGGAAATTCCTTTGATTCTGGTGGGCAATAAATCAAATCAAAGAATCGATCAGACAAACCAATGATACTCTATTTTCCCTCTCCCCTAAATTAGGAGTGGCAGAGAACATGATTCCACTTATGGTAAGACTTCATCTGACTTCTTTACACAGAATGTCATAAACCATTGTCCTAGGCAGGTGGGAAAACCCAGCTGTGTATGTTAATGTCACATTCATCTGCAGATTCTAACATATGAGGCAGCAGCAGCCTCATGATTGATTGGTCATGTTCTCAAATCCCAATCTGACACACTTGTTATGTGACTTTCATCATTCCATTTGATGAAGGTGAATTTGCCTGCATCTTTTTGAAGAAAAGAACTTCAGGAACATTCTCACAAGTAGATTATCATGTTCTACTTATTAATTACAAGGTAGCCAAGGGCGTGTCTGAATATTTTTATTTATTTTTTTTATTCACCATATTTTTACCACCGCCCATCTCCCCCATATGGGGGACTCTGGGCGGTTCACAATATCCTGTCTTTCACTATCCTATTCACTCCCCAGCAGTCTTTCAGCCTCTTCGGTGTCCCATACTTCTATCAAATCCCGAAGAAAGACATCATAAGGAAACAGGGCTTTTCCAGACTGGAAACTGTCTGCAGCCACAGAGGCAGCAGAGGGATAGAAAAAAGTATTTCTCAGAAGATGCCATCAGCAGCAATCATTTCCTCTGACACTTCCAACAGTCAATGAAGCTCAAAAACACCATCAAGAGAAATTTGAAGCACATGTTCCAGCAACCTTAAGACTAAGACGCAAGCCCCCTTTGCAGGGAGAGAAAATATCCAATGCGTAGCAAGGCAGATTTAAGCACAGTGTTGATTGTTTCCGTATTCCAGTTTATTGCAACCCTTCATTAAACAACTAACCCTTGGGTTTCTAACGATTATCAAAAGTTCATGGACATCATCCCTTTCCAAAGATAGCACCTGAAATTTCAGCCAGCAGGACAGAAACAACTTATTAAAACTTCACAATCTGAGCAGGGGCATCCATGGCAGTGGGGTCAGAAAAGTCAAAAACCACAGCCACATGATTGGAATCCCACCCTTTTTGATGTGCATAATGAATGCAACAAATGTAAAAAAAGGAGAGGGGCATCAATCACATGGCTGCAGCTACTGGCTAGACAGTCTCGATTCCCCTTGTAGACAACCCTGAATTTCAGTGAAAACAAAGTGAAAGGGATGACAGTAGCATCAATTATCACAGAATGAATGTCTTTAGGAATTGAACCATTATTTGTTTGATTATCATAATTATTCTAGGAGTTTGCCTTGTATTTTTAAACTTTCTGGCATGATTTTAGCCTACATACATCCCATGGTGAGTTGAAAGAGCAGAGAACAAAAGTGATCCTAATCTTCAGTTTATCTGGGTCCTGCTGGAAATCAAATTTGCAAAGGCCATAATTCTTAGAGGTCTCTAGGGAGTCATGGTGAAGGGAAATATTTGCTCACTTAGTCTGCTCTTTTCAAGTCTATGTTAAGTTACCAATGGAAACATGCAAAGCTGGCTTACAAATAGCATGTAGTCCAATTTTGGGTGTACATGCAAGTTTCCAATTGCAACCCGCCATCCTGGGCCCAACGTTTGGGAACAGGCTCTGCCAGTCACAAGCCAGGACAAAGGGTGAGTGATGGAGGAGTAACACCATCTGGCCCAGCTGGAAGCACCTGGTAAGGGCCCCTTTCCAGGGTTACAGGAGAAGATGGCCAATGGTTCTGAAGGTGGAAGAGGACCCTACGTCCCAACGGCAGATAAAGCAAAAGAACTATCTTCACATAGCAGCGTCTGTACTTCAGTGAAGCAGCTGCAAAAGGCATCTGTCCTCCAGAGGAGACACCTCTTATTAACACCTGGCAGTAGGTATAAAATGCCTTCAACGACAGATGGAGCGACACATCAGTTGAAGTGTACCTCGGTCGTATCAATGGTCGTATGTCCTGTCAAATTTTGGACTTGCGTGAATGTCACCCCTGAAGATGCCTTGGATTGAGTCAAATGGAGACGGATATGCCGACAAGTGGACCATGCCATAGCACGGGAATAATGCCAGGAAGAAGAAGATGCAAGTTTCCAATTTAGAATTGTACATCGGATTCTCTCTTCCTTTACCAGTTCCCATTATGGCTTTAGCAAGATGCATTGAATTGAAGATTCATCACCATACAGTTTCCTTCTTACTTTGAGACTCCCTGTCTCCTTGAGGAGGCATAGAGTAGTGCTAGAAGAGGTTGAACCATGACCCTTATGTTCGGTTCTCATTTCAACCATGTACTGTACCTCTCTTGTTGGCCTTGATATCAGGGCTGGGCCCTGGAAATCAGTAGTTGAAGATCAGATATTAAAATTAATCAGTACTAAATGGTAAACTCAAAAGGTAAGATTATAAAATAAGCTACAATTCAGAGCTAAAGAGAAAAAACAGAGACCGCAGATAAGCTCAGGAAAGTATTCATATGACTTTCAGTCCCTTGTACCAGAGGGCATGACATTATGTGACATTCTCTAGTCAGAGAGATTAAGCAAAGGAAGGTGGACTGTATATAATATTCTAAAGAAAGAGAAATTATGGAAAAATTTCACTTTGGGTATGAGTTCCGTGTTTGTCAAGAATTCCTGTCTCATGCCTACAATGGGGAAGCCGCAACAGCAGAAGTCTTTCTAAGTGAGACTTGGGGCATCTTCTCATTTTGCCATAGTGACAGGTCAGTGATGGTTTAGTCCAGGGTTTCTCCACCAGGGTTCTGTGGCACCCTCGGGTTCTGTGAGAGGCCACTAAGGGTTCCCTGGGAGATCACGATTCATTTAAAGAATTATTTCAAATTTGGGCAACTTCACATTAAAGAGGAAAGTTTCATTCTTTACTTTTAGTTTAAGAACACTTCATGCATATTTACAGGCCTACGGTGGCGCTGCGGGTTAAACTGCTGAGCTGCCAAGCTTGCCGATCGGAAGGTTGGTGGTTCGAATCCGCGTGACGGGGTGAGCTCCTGTTGCTAGTCCCAGCTCCTGCCAACCTAGCAGTTTGAAAACATGCCAATTAATAGGCATCGCTCCAGCAGGTAGCTAACAGCGTTCCGTGTAGTCATGCCGGCCACATGACCACAGAGGAAGTGTCTATGGACAAACGCCGGCTCTTCGGCTTTGAAACAGAGATGAGCACTGCCCTCTAGAGTCGGACATGACTGGACTTAATGTCAAGGGAAACCTTTACCTTTACCTACCCATGACACAAATATAATCATTTTGTAACTTCCGACCTATCTTTGACCCTGAATGTGCAGGCGGGTTCCCCGAGGCCTGAAAAATATTTCAGGGGTTCCTCCAAAGTCAACAGTTTGAGAAAGGCTGGTTTAAGAAGAAAGAAATGGAACATAAGGTAAGAATGAGGACTGGTTCCTATTTTTGTGTACTTCTGTTGGTCAGCTGGAGAGAGCACAAATAATCACATACAGGGATTTCAAGGTTGGTTGTGGGGAAAGAAAATATTTTTTTTAGGATTTGGGCTGTGAGAACAGTGGTGGTGAAGAGTTTTAACTCCATTTTCTACCTTTAGGCCTCCCTCCACCATCTCATCACAAAGTATTATGGGAAAATTATTGTATTATAATTGAACCAAGTAAATCTAATTTCTCTATTTTCAGACCATACCCTCCCCATACCTCAAAAGGAGATTTGGTAAACTACCAGTAGAATTGTGCCTCTGTTGTTGCAGAGTCAGCTGAGTGAAAGATAAAATCCATTACATCCTCTACTGTCCTATCTACAACTGAATTAAGGGGAAAATACTGATGATACCTAAACTTAAGGGTCATATTCCAAACAACTGAACTACCTCCCTGTAGATGTAATTCAAGTTTGCTTTCTTTTAAACTTAAAAAGATTTTTTTAAATTTTAGCATTGGTTCCACTCCCCTGCATGCCTTTTCTTTGTTACTCATTTTTTTCTATTTTTTTATTATTAATTTTCTTTTTTTAAATGAAAAAAAATCTATGTAATGTGGTTACAGTGATAAATTTATTGATTGATTGTAGTTAGGAAATCTAATTACTTTTTTGTTTCTTCACTTGTAGCATTTGAAAAGCATGCCTTCTGCTAAGCACACAACCAGTGGATCATCTCAACATTTTTACGTAAATGGAGAGCTAATTTTTTTTTAATGCATGAATGTTTTAGGTCATCTTTTAGAGGTAAGAAAAAGCCTCAGAAAGTGATGCATAGACTGCTTAAAAAGGACGCAATAAAAATAAAAACTAGTTTAAAATAATTGGGGCCAAAATAAAGAACAGCCAGCATTTTTTTAAATCAAAAATGGAGCTGAAACAAAAACCACTGACAATAAATTAAACTTGAGAGCTTTTCTGGAGTTATGTAATGAAAGGACATGATAGTATGTGATGGCGAAATTTAATCATTGATCAGGAGGAATGCAGCAAAAAAGCAGAACAGATGAGTCAAAGATAGCAAAGTTGCAGAAGTGAGCACATGCAATAAGACAGTTTCAACTGAGATGGAACCAGGGTTCTAACTGAGCTACAGCTTTAGAGATGATGTGGGGTTTGAAGAGTGATATGAAGGAAATCAGTAGCATACCTGCTTGCTTCCTTGCTTAAGATGATAGATAGATTAGATAGATGAGAGAGGGAGGGAGGGAGAGAGGGGGAGAGATGGATATTGAATACAAACAACACCCAAGGCAATCTTGCTTGCTTGCTTGCTTAATTATTAAATTTGTACACCACATGACTCCCAACAACTTTGGGTGGTTCCTAAGTTTTTTTTTTTTTTAATTATTTTATGAATACAAACAACCTCCAAGGCGTTCGGCACCTGAGCCTACAGAGTATCTGCTTTTAAATTCTGGGAGATGTTTAAACAATAGCAAATCGATCACATTTTTAACTAGTGGTGTGGATGTAATTTCTTAGGTTCGCAGTCAGCCTTTCTTCAATTCTGCGGATGCTGATGAGCTCCCATCCTTACTGTAAAGAAATTAGAGAGGAGGCTGAAGGCTGTTTGTTGCAAACTCATGTCAATGACTGCCGTTCTGCTATGGGTATAAGAATGAATATGGTTATAGCAGACCTATCGAGAAGCCAAAGAGATAATAACATGCTCACTAAAAGGATAAGTCAGTGTGAATAATTTTACGAAGGATGTTGCTATTGTATCTGATAAATATAATAGTTCACCTGAATTCCATACTGTTTTGACAAAACTTTCCTCAGAGGGTAGAGAAACAATCACATGTGCCTTGGATTTGTATGTCCATTGTACAGGTACAGAACCACACAGCTGCGTGTTCAGGCACGTGCAAACTCACACCACTTGTTCCCATTTTTTCCTTTGCATACTGATGCCTTTGCAACAATGAAAAGTCATTTTTATGGAATGTTAGCATGACTTATGCTATAAATATTACATTACAAGGTTCAGCTGCTGTGCTATTTTTGAACACATCCTCATGTTGCCATGTATCAGCCTGTCACTTAAATATTTCCTTTGAAGCAAGTTTTTTTTTATTATTATTAAAACACATCATAAAAATTTCAGCATCAGGGTCAGTGCTTATCCTTCCATTCCCCCTCTTTTTTGTTTTATCTCCCCCTCCCCCTCTGCCCCTTCTTTATCCCAACTGCATGTGCCAAAATGTCTTTATGAAAAGAAGACATTCAAAAGTTATAGGACTGACTCAGGGCTTGGTCAGAACTCCAAAGAAGGTGATGTTGCTTGAATTGAAAGAGACAGTGTTGTCTGTCCGCCCATTTCTTGGGGAGAGAAGCATAGCAGTATTGGATGTGTCAAACCTGATTCCATCTGACACTTCATGAAAGCATTTTGAATGCATTTGCTCAATGCTTGCTGAGTCGATCTGAGAAAGGACAACTGAGGAAGTGATAGGTGGCTATTACACAGAATAATGGGGCAACCTCTTGTAATTCTGTAATCACAGGGTGTTTGGTTTAGCCTGCACACCCATGCTTCCCTCTAGACATCAGCTAAGCAGAAGGACACCATTCATTTTTCATCTAGAACAGGAGCCTAAATTGCAATGATTGGTTCATGGAAACACCAAGCCTGATATATGTCAGTCCAGATTTGATGGTGTTCCTAGACTAGCCCTCTTCTAGGATTATCCTTTTTAAACAGGAGATAGGTCAATGGTGTTTATTTCTCTCCATTCCTTTTCTACTGGTTCAATTTACAGTACTCTTAAAAAATAGGGGAAGAGGTCGAACCTTGGATTTGTTGTCATCTTCTGATGATAGTAGGCAGGAAATACATAGCTGTGTCAAGACAAGGGGAGGGGGTAAACAGCTCCCTCTGTGGTCCCTAATTGGTTCATACTTTGGGATTGCAAAGAATAGAAGAAAGAGGAGAAGGAGGGCTGGAAAGCCGACTAACAAGGAACACATGGATACTGGCAAACTAAACACAGCTGGACCCAGCGGTCCTTTGACCACCCGTTCTTTGCTCTTAACATCCTTCATATCATACTGTTATTGTCGTGGCCCCGGATTTCACTAGCCGAGAGGATGTGAATGCCACTGGGGGGAGAAGGCTGGATATCATGACTAATGAGAAATCAAAACAAGAACTTCCGTTTTTGCTCATTCCTTTGTGGCTCTTTCTGGAGTCGTTTTATCTCAGCAAGTTCTTTGCAAGGATGCTGAAGAGATGTCCTCCTTCTCCTCCTCCTCTTTGGCAGAAGGCACTTTTGAACTCAACAGACCTCCCCAATTAAATAAAATGGTTGACTTTTACGTACTTCATCCAGTAAAGGCTAGTTTTCTCTTTTTTTTGATGGATAGTAAGCCCCTCCTCTGGTATGTCCATTTATCATGATTAAATAATTAATTTTATTTAATACAGATAACCTTGGAATTAATTAGACTACTCTGAACGGTTTTGACTTTTTAGAAAGAAATTTGGGGAAATCCCTAAGAAAACCATGCCAGGTTCCCTTGCTTATTTCTCCCCTTCTTCTCCTTTTTCTTCCATATTATGTCATTTTAGACTGTAAGTCTAAGACTGCAGTGCAGCATCAGTGCATGCCAGAGAGCAAATCATGGAAGCGATACATGCTAGAGTGGGCAGCTTTCCTCCTGTTCATTTAGTTAATGGATTTTTCCCAGTTTTCTTGGATGGTAGCAAGTAATGCTGTGTCAATATCTGTGATGTCATTTTTCAAAAGTGTTCTTCCCCTGCAAAAGAGGAAATTCTCAGGGTGGTTGTGAACATCTTTCCTATTTCTCTTGGGGATGCTTTTGAACTGAGGAGGTTCTGGTTTGTTTCTTTGTTTGTTTGTTTTGGTCCAGTTTCCACCACTCAGTTGCCTCCCTGCTTCCCAAACTTCTCAACTGGCAAAGTCCTTCCTAATTAGGCTGACCATATGCCCTGTTTTGAATGGGACAGTCCTGTTTTTTAAAGTTTCCTGACTGTCCTGTCATTTTAATATAAATGTCAGTTTTGTCCCATTTTTTAAAAACGGTGGAGCCATTATTGGGAAAAGCGGGAAAAAAATTGAAACTGAAATTGAAAAGGAGGCTGACTTGGCAGTAGTTCTCAAGCCGGTGGGAAACCCAGAGCGGAACCTCAGGAACAGCTGATTGGCGGTGAGCAAGAGGAAGAGTCGCTGCCGCCAATCAGTGCAGTGGAAGACGGTCGGAAAAGTGCGCCCAGCAGAAAAGAAGCCGATTGGCTCTCAGGCCAAAAGGGCGGGAAGAAAATAAAATAAAAGGGCACGCCAGAGAGGAACAGGTTGTTGGGGACAGCCGTTCACTTGACTCCTCTGTTCCCATCCTCCCGTCCCAGCTTGCCGCTGCCCTCAGCCCTCCTGCCACCTCTCCGCCCAACACCACCCCTGCACCAGCTTCTCCAGACCCAACCATTGCCACACCTCCCCTTCCTGCACCTTCCCAGCTTAATGTCAATAACTGTCATGTTCATCGTTCCAATGTTCTGAATACATCGTAACGTTTCGCATGTCACGTTCCTGATACGTGTCTGCTGAGTGGGGATTTCCAGCCGTGCCAGGCGGTAATCTCATTACTGTAACTGTGGAATGTATGTTTGGGTTATGGAATGTCTTCAAGCTTACTTTCTCAGGCCGATGTGGGCACCCGTTGCTAACACCGGGGAGGGGGTGGTTGCTAAGCGGGAGCGAGGGCGGAACCGGGTTTGAGGCGAGGGTTTTTAGTTTGTATTTGGCGCACTTTTGCTCATTCTCAGCTTTCTTCGTATTTGCACACTATTCTTTCAATAAATCAGTTTTCATTAAGAACCTGCTGTGAGGCTGAGTATGTCAGAATAGGCAACCATTACAATAACCTTTTTTATCGACTTTTTCATGAATACGGAATATTACATAAGTTTAACCCCATCCCATTTTGCCACCCCAATGTCCCGCTTTTGTCTCAAGGAAATATGGTCGGCCTATTCCTAATACCTCTGGTTGAGATTAAATATGAACCTGCAGAGCCAAGGAATCTGGCAGGAAGACTATAAAGGAAGACAGGACAATCATGCATCCCCCTTGACTTCTGTATATTTAAATAACCGCATCTCACCTTTGAGAGTTAATTCCAAATTCCTCTACTCTTTTGAATGAAACTTCAAAAGCAATCCTCACTGAACCGAACTGGATGACAACTGGTAGGGAAAAATGCAGAATTTGTCTGTCTGGTACTAGAAACAAGCTTGCACCGTCCCTTCAGCAAAGCCAACAAGGATCAGGTAGAGCAGAAATGCCCAGCTGTTTCTTGATATTGGCAATCTCAACCCAACCTTCTCTTGGGTGGTTATTTCAGGTTCTTATCAAGAATACTACGACTCTTTGCAGTTGGAAGATGGAATGATGAGTGACTGATGCAGGAAAACTGAAAGGCTTTGAAAGGTTGTAGGCAATGAGCACATTCCAGGCTGAGCCTCTGGGTTCTTCTCCCTGCCCTGGCTGCAGCCACAGACAAGCCAATGACAGAATACACTGACTCAGTATCTACTAATGAAGAACTATGACATCTTTCTATTGTTTTAGATGGCTTCACCATTGTCTTGATTTGCTCTCCTCTGCTTGGCTGCAGAGCCATGAATGCATCGCAGCTTGCTTCCAATCTTCAGATGCAGGCAGATGTGGTGGGGCAAGATGCCGGGAAGAAATGCACCATTTCAGTCTGCAGTGTACTGTTGTCTATCAAACAGCCTGCAAGTAGGTATGTATGCATTTCTGAAAGAGCTAGGCAATCGTAGGAAAACATTTGTTCCCCCTGCTGTGCCCCAGGGTGTTTAATTCATACAAACAGGGTTTGGATCACACAATTCAGAGATGTGATTCTTCCATCTGCAGATTAAAACAACATTGTCAGTTCTAGGAAGCCTGGATCAGATGCGGGGGGGGGGGGGGGGATGCAGTCAAGGACATGTGAAAATCCACCCATGGTGTGTGATCTATAAAGGCTCTTTCACAAAACCACGTTTGTCTTCTGATGCTACAATTGAAGTATATGTCTGAACAGAGCCTATCATTGTTTCGTTTCTTCTTGTAGCTTTAGTTGTATGTATTCAGTACCCTGCACAAGGCCAAAGAGAAGCAGTGAAGGTTACCTTTATTTATCATATCTTATTCATTCATTTGTTTTGAGATGTTTATTTTCATCAAACATCATTTTATTGACACAAAAGTTATGTACAAGACAGCATCATGTGTATCTCTTTTCTCAAAAAATGTATTAGCACAACAGATTCCTGAGATAGGCAGAGGGGGAATGGGAACTCAGCACACTTCCTACCACACTTAGGGTTCCCAGGATGGTGTCCCTGGGCACCAGTATACTCCCATTTTTCTTTCTTGTTACCCTTTAGCCTTCATGAGCCATCTGATTATCGTATCCACAGCAAGGAATGGAGAATTACAAAATATCCCTACCCAGAAACCACCACACTCCAAGTTCTTCCACAAATACGACAAACTTGAACAAATCAGGATACGATCTCAGGTTCTTGTCATTTGAGAAGTTAGCCAAAATATCCTTCTGTAGCTTTGCAGTTAGTACTTAAGTATCCTTCCAATTCTATCAGGTGAGATAGCAGCCTGGTCAGAAGATCTGCAAAAATGTGCAGAAAATCTCCCTTCCTATGCCCCTCTCTTGTGTTTTTAAGGGAAAATGTCTCTCATGGAATGGAACAAATGCAGCCTGGACAGCTTCCATTCCTCAAGCAACAAGCAGCTTTGTGGAATCTGACATGAGAGGGGAAGAAGATTGTGACCATGTAAAAGCTGAAAATGAAGCTGAAATGGGTAATGAAGACGAAGGTCTGATGAGTATCAGAAGGGGACAGGAGGACTTCAAAGCATGGCCAGAGAGCATCCACATGAGTGTTTGCTCTGTGCTTCTAACTCTGACTTTTATCCTTCATTCCCTTTGAAGGGATGCAACTGGAGTGAAATAGAAAGCGAGTTAAAATCAAATCTTTTCAACATGGACTTTACCGTGGAGAAATTACATGCAAGGAGTGGGGGGAAATAAAGATGAAAAGAAGTGCCTTGTGATTGCAGGCACAAAAATGGGAGTCTACTGGAGAGATTTAGGCCTCTATTTCTCTGTAAGGTTTGTGGGAGACTGAGAATGTAACCAGAGTCCAGCTATAAATCTGGAAGAGGAAATCAGAGGTCCCCAAAGACTAGTTTGTGTAATACCTGTGACAGGTGTATAAGAAACAAATTAATTAAATTGAATATGTAGGTATAGAGCATCGTCTTTTCCACCTGTGACCAGGAGACAAAATGGGGCTACTGCACATTAAGGTTACCCCATGTTGATATCTAAAATACTGGTGATTTGATGGTAGCCTGCAAACATTTAGAGCCATCTTCTTCTGGCCAGTCTTGGCCCTGACTGGCATTTGAGGGAGCAGTCCACCAGAGAATTCCAGGGATGCACAAGACTGAAAAGTTGAAAACACAGCCTGGAAGAAGGCAATGGCAAAGTGCGTCTGTACTGATGCTAGGAAAATGACATCGGCATGTCCATGAAGTCACCAGGAATCATGCCCAGCTTGAGGGAGTCTTTCCCTTACCTCCAACTAGCAAATGGTCAAGCCTTGCAATTCAACATTCTTTTGCAGTGGAATCATCTGAATTATATGCCATTCAGGAATAAGCCTGAGGCTGAAGCAGATAATGGGCTATATAAAGCATGTGGGTATATTTTTCCCCTTGGGATTTGACAAAGAAGTATCCCCCCCCCACTTCTTTTAATTATATCAAGCTTTATTTGAAGGCTTCTGTGAGAACTAGAGGATCCTTGAGTCCTACGCCCTCTTTTCAGCTACCAGACCAATTTCGGACATTTTTTTTTAATTTGCAGGGTTGCAGTTGAGTGGGCCTTTGTGAATAAAATGGTTGTCTTAAGATTTCCTTAGGGTCAGTTTTTCTCATTTTGGAAGAGAGATTAAGGAACCACCCCAATCACAAAAGTCCCCAAAAGTTTGCCTTCTCCCACTCTGCTGTCATCATGACATTGTCAAACCTTAACTCTTGTGGCTCCCCAGGCAGGGCAGAAAAGTGAAGCAAGACCACTCGGCAAAGAGGGCTGCTTTCCATTGTCTTTCTTACTTACGTTACCTGGAACGTTTAGGCTTCATTATGAGCTTTTAAAGAAAGGTGATCCTGGCATTTCTAACATGGCAGTCCAGGCCTCTTTTCTAGCCTTAGGAAAACATGTTTTTCTTCTGGGCCAAGGCCATTTCTTCTGGTACGTGAGAACTTGCCTTTTCAGCAACTAAACAATAGGGAGCGTATTCTGAAAGTCCTTGAATACACTTGCAAGTTTCAAAAGTTACAAACCCTGCTGAAAAAGGAATTGAACTTGTAAATTTGCCATTTGTGGAATGTTATCTAGAATCAATGTTTTCTATTGTTCAATTTTCTCACGTACAGTAATCAATGTCTTTTATTGTCTGATTACTTGCCTTATGACGTATCACAGATACTGAATGCACGTATCACTTGTTTCTGCCCCCTATAAAAGGATTTGACCCCCCGCCTCTTAATAAATGCTTTTGCTTCTGCCTGAATTGCTGTGTGATTCCTATTTTCAGGTAGGCAGAAAGCCACCTTTGCAAAAATTAAGTTGTTTCTCTCCCAGATTCAGGGAATAAGTCTTCAGCTCCACACCAAACGCAGGGTGCCTGAGTTTCTAGGCAACACTTAGGTGAGTTTCTATCTTCAGGATGTCCAGAAAAAGTGCCACCACTGTCACAGCACAGGTAGCAAGGGCTCTGGAGATGACCAAAGTAGATTTGGGCTTTAAAGGCACAGATCAATGCTGTAGATTTCTGTAGTGTCTTCTCCTCTCCTTTAAAACAATTTGGTGCTTCACAATTGATGCCAGCTTTCCAATCACTAGCCTGGGGATTGTTGGTGTATATATGTGTTGAGTGCATAAGTTTGACAAGTATTCATCAGTGCATTTCTTGAAAGAAGGAAAGAAGGATGAGATTGTTGGAAGTTCTGGCAGATCCAGCATGCCTCATTTGCATGTGAATTAGCATGTAAATTAAGTTGCCCCACAATGCAACTCTGAGGAAGCTGTTTGTTGCCAGTCCCACTTCCTTTTCTCTCTCTTTCCCCCTTCTCCACCTAGGGAGAGGCAGCATGGATGCTGCTCTCTTCATCAGGGCCATGTGCTTGGGCCTTGAAGAGGGAGCCCCTTTCTTCCACACAACTCTTGGCAGCTGTAGGGCTGAGAGTTTAGGGCAAACTATGTAATTAGAAAGAAAAGAAGAACAAAGGAACTTCATCTTTTCCACCAAGATGGATGTAGCAGAAGCAACAATAAAGTCAGTAAGAAATTATTTTACTTATCTCAGCCTAATGTCTCTAAGCGTGTGATTCTTTATGCTTGGGAGAGCTGAATGTGTAAAAACAATAACCTGCATTTCTCTGGCATGCTCACTGAAGCTATCGAAGACAATTTTCCTTTTTCTGTGCCAGCTTCTCAGCTGTGTTATAAGCTCTGCTCCATTTCAGTGGTTCTAGCAGGCCACTGAATTGGCTTCAGAGATGGGGAGACAAAGAATGACTTCAGAGTTTGTCTAGGAAGACAAGGCAGCCAGACAGTTAGAACACTGATAGGTCTGTGAACTCAAAGATGGAACAAGAAGTGATAAGAAAGTAGCATCTGTTGGACTACTGCGAAAACAGCCAAGAAGGCTGCTCTGCCTTGTTCTGTAGAATCTGTATTGAGTCAGTTTTTTTTTTTAAAAGCCCTAAGAAAGAGTGAAAATCACATACTAACACCTCCTCCACTCTTTGTCCACTTGTTGGCTTACTTGATAAGTCTCTCTGATCTATTCGTTGACTTCCCAGTGGAAGACTGCCATTATGCCTTCGCCCACTTTCCAAAGCCAGTTTCCCAGAAGCAAAAAAAAAAAGTGTTTTGTTCCTTTGGGGTAATTTGAAACATTGACATAAAACAGACTGTTGCTCTTCCCTTACTTTCTAGTAATTTCCCTGCTCATATCTCCTTAAAAACACTTAGAGGTCAAGATAAGATCCCTGTGGCTGCTTTATAATATTTCCTGAGCAGTGGTGTGATTAGGTATTATGTATATGTATGAATGCCAAGACTAGAAAAGAAGGAATATGTAAGCCAATATGAGAAACTGTGATTGGCTCATATCCGATACTTTTTGAACAGTTTGCCAACAGATGCAAGTTCCAACACCTTCCTGTGGTTAACTGAAAAAAGAATCCTAATGGGTTGGGATTTTCAATCAGAATGGCATAAACGATACCATTTGCTGGTGGGCGGGAAGGTACCTGAGAAAGGTTTCATGATTCAGCCAACCCTCCATGTTCAATGCCCAACTGTGCATATTTTATAAATAGCTCATAGTGAAGATCAGTGTGTTTCTCAGGTTGGCCTTTATTCCAGTTGATGGACTGGAGTGCACACTGATTTTTTTTGCCCAAATCAGTTTTTACATCAGGTTACCTTGCAGTAGGAAAAGAAATGATACAAGTATTAATTTAGGGTAATGATTTTCAAAGAAGAAGAAAATCTTTCTACCTCCTAGCTTGTTGCTCCAACTCGTAATTGTAGGAAGCTGGTACCCTCTTATAGTTTGGACTCCAACTCTTACATTTATTGTCCTTGGCTAGGATGGCTTTGCTTGATATCTGGAGGGCATCAAGCTGGTTCCACACCTGTCTCCAGGGCTTCAGACAGGAGTCCTTCCTGTACTTAGAGATTCTGGGTAAAACAGCACATTCTGCAAGCTCAGAGGGAATGGTCTTCTGAACATTAGGCTGTAGTAACCCACAGCAGGAACAGGCTTGGTCTAGTGGTTAAGGCAACGGGCTAGAAACCAGGAGTCTGTGAGTTCTAGTCCCGCCTTGGGCACGAAAGCCGGCTGGGTGACCTTGGGCCGGTCCCTCCCTCTCAGCCCAAGAGCCAATCAGGCGTAGTAGGAGAGTTCTAGTCCCGCCTTAGGCACAAAAGCCAGCTGGGTGACCTTGGGCCAGTCCCTCTCTCTCAGCCCAAGAGCCAATCAGGCGTAGTAGGAGAGTTCTAGTCCCGCCTTAGGCACAAAAGCCAGCTGGGTGACCTTGGGCCAGTCCCTCTCTCTCAGCCCAAGAGCCAATCAGGCGTAGTAGGAGTGTTCTAGTCCCGCCTTAGGCACAAAAGCCAGCTGGGTGACCTTGGGCCGGTCCCTCCCTCTCAGCCCAAGAGCCAATCAGGCGTAGTAGGAGAGTTCTAGTCCCGCCTTGGGCACGAAAGCCGGCTGGGTGACCTTGGGCCGGTCCCTCCCTCTCAGCCCAAGAGCCAATCAGGCGTAGTAGGAGAGTTCTAGTCCCGCCTTAGGCACGAAAGCCGGCTGGGTGACTTTGGGCCAGTCCCTCTCTCTCAGCCCAGCTCACTTCAGTGAGGAAAATAGGAGGGGGAAGGAGTATTAGGTCTGTTCCCTGCCTTGAGTTATTTATAAACATAATAAAGGCAGGATAAAAAATAAATAAATAAATGAATGACAGAGTTCTCCATCAGCTCTGTGGTGGAACATGTGGAAACTTCAGTCCTTAAGAAAATTCTTGATTGTGTCTTCAGGGAGGATGAGCAGGAGGGGAGAAATGGGGGAGGAGAGGGGAAGAGTTCAGTTTGCCAAGTGGCCACCTCCTTGCCTAATTAAGTCTTCATGAACTTGAGATGACTTCAGCAGGATGTCCATAAAAGCCGAAGCAAGGCTTCCCAAAGTTCAAAGCTACAGCATATGTCATTTTTATTTAAACCTCCTGACAGCCAGCCTATAGGTGCAGAGCCATTAAGTGCCACTTAAATCTCTTCCTGAATGTCCTGTTAGAAATATACTGGAATGATAGGCTAATGCTGACTTCACTGAGATCCATTATAAACATCACCTGCCTTTCCTGGTGCACACCTGACTGTCACAACAGCAAGCTCTCCACTTTGCCAGGGTGAAAGCTAATTCCACATTTTCCAGCATTGTTTTGCCTATCTGAAGCCAGCATTCAAGGAAGCCAGAAAAAAAATTCATTCCTCAATAAAGAGACACCTGACCCAAAGTCTGATCAGAAATACGACCATCTTAAAGTCCTTTCCCAATCACTCATTTTAATTGTTCAGTTCAAGAAGAAAGCACTCCTATGCTCAGGGATACAGTGATCTCTTTTTATGACAATTGTTCCAGACTGAAATAGTTCTGGTCTATGGTCAGTTTCACTGATGGTCATTCATAACTCCATTGCTCTGCAAAACAAACAAATGAAGAAACAACCCAAAACCTCTTTAAAACCATGATGATGATGATGATGATGATGATGATGATGATGATGATGATGATGATGATGATAATGATGGTCTGTATTATTTTTAGCATTGCTCTGAATTGGTTTTATTCCAAAACTTGTATATGTTTCTTCGCTTTTTCACCTAAAATACACATTTTGGTCAATGTTTTTGACTTTTTGGTCAATGTTTTTGAGTGAGGGATGTATTGCAAAATATACAGCCAGGGAAAAACCAAAGATAAAACTACATTTGATCTCCATGGTAATCTGGGTGGTCCCCTTGGGCTAGGTTTGCTTAAAAATGCAGACCCAAAAGAATCCCAAAACAACCCAAATCTAAAAAAGTCCCAAGACTGAATCATGGAACAAATAAAGCCCTTCCAGTAAACCAGGACAATCTCCAGTTTAATTGAAGAGAATATTTGTAGCTCAGGGTTGAACTGTGGAGTCCTTGGTGCTCTCTGAGCTTGGTTGTTTTCTTGCAGACGTTTCATTGCCAGACTAGGCAACATCTTCAGTGCAAGAAGAGAGTGAAACCCTAACCCACTCCCTTTTTGCACTGAAGATATTGCCTAGTCAGGCAATGAAACATCTGCAAGAAAACAACCAAGCTCAGAGAGCACCAAGGACCCCACAATCTCCAGTTTATCTACTCACCCCCAACTTCAAGAATGTAGACTATTTTTCTCCAACCTGGTGCCCTGAAGTTATATTTGCATTACAACTTGCACCTTTACCACCAGTCATGGCCAACAGTGAGCATTACCCCAACCATTCTAGAGGGGAAGAAGTTGCAATGAATTCTCAAGCATGGATCCCTTCAGGTATTTTTGAATAAAACCCCCACCATTTCCAGCCACGGCACACAATGGTCCAGATTTGGTGAGATCTGTGGGGGAAAATATTAAAGGTAATTCAGTTTGAGAAGGCCAGTATATGTCTTCCATCAAATTCAGAGAGAGAGAGGGCAGCATGTAACTAACTGGCCTTGTAGTTTGAGTCCCTTTGCCTAAATGTTGGAAATTAAGAAGGCAAGAAAGCATGAACACATGGATGGCCCCCATGTTAGATCCCATATGCTTCACATCATGCGGATAAGCCTTTGCAACAAATTTCTAGGACATTTGCTGACTTGCTTCCGAATAGAGGCTGCACATGGTGATTTGCCTGCTGAAGTCTTTCCACACACACACACACACACACTATCAGGGGAAGGAAGTGTTACAATGTTTTTGTTTTCATCAGATAATTAACAGGGCCTTCCACCCTGGAAAATCATAGCAAGAGAACAAAACTTTCCTGCTGCTGACCAACACTCTTAAAGTGGCTTCACTGACCCTCTGTCTAAAGGCACAACACTTTGGGGAGGATGGCTCACTTCGAGGGGGAGAAAGGGGATGGTTTAAAAGCTGCAACAGAACGGGAAAGTCATGGGTTATACAAAATTGATGCCAGAAACAGCAGGATATGTTAGAGATTAATGAGAATAATTTTTTTAAGAATTGTAACCCTCTCAATATTCTCATTTTATTAACCCCTTTAAAACCCTGAAACCATCCAGAACAATGCAGACATCAAGGATTTCTAGCATTTCCCATCCAGCCAAGCACCAAACTCACCAATCAGAAAGGATCCTTGATGCCAGTTCCAAAACTGAAACTACATTGTGCTGCCCATTCTGGACAAAAGCCTGTATTTTGGAAAACAGTCGCGAATTCCCCCTTCCCAAGCAATCAAACCAACCAAATTTGGCATTTGTCTAAAATAGACAGCCTTGATGACATACATTACAAATTTTCCATGGGAACAATGTTATGGCTCAGGTCAATTTATTCGGTACAGTGATGGAAAGCTTTCAGACAGGTATGAAGAGGTATACTATAGATTGCAATAGGTTCTCTCCCATAGTTTTCTGAGAAAAAGCGAGTTTTTGTAAATCCTCTTTTTTTGAAAACTGTTTTTGGAAGCTCCATCAATAGATTGGCCTAGATATGAACAGTTCTGCACATCTAACCTGCTAAACCAAAGGTTGCCTAGCCTAAGCTAATAAATATTTAACAACTATATTAATTTTACACGGCTAAAGTTAGCACTGGTTTGCTAGGATGTGGCTTAGTAGATTGCACAAACCCACCCAAGTGGGAAATTTATATTTAATGTATTATGCAAATCCAAAACATGTGTTAATTCTGTAACTAAGTTAAATATATTGTGTGAATTAAGCTACATCGTCAGAAGAGCCAAAAAAGGAGAAAGTAAAGAAGGCACAAGACAAGGGAGAAGACAAGTTATTACCAATCCAATCCCTGCACAAATTAAAGAGGCAGCCACAATGCAGGCTATTTTTTTTTTTTAATCGCATGGCATAGCAGTTCAGTGTTTGTGCTGCTTTTTCTTGCTGGGAAATCCTTGTGAGGTCCAGCAGCCAGATGGGTAGACTATTTAGCCATGACGAGTCACATTGCCCAGGGTGCACCATGAGGAGGGTCTACATTGCACCAAGTTGGGCTGAGAGAAGGTGACTGGCTCAAGGGCACCCAGCCGGCTTTCAGGCCCAAGGCAGGACTAGAACTCATAGATCCCCAGTTTCTAGCCCAGAAGCTTAACCACTAGACCCAACTGGCTCTCTATGCAGACTACTTCTAGCACACTAAATACAAATAGTTTCCAATATAATGGCAACACCCCCAAAAAAGGGCCCTCTTTCTGACCTGGGAAGGATTTGGCTTTAGCATAGATTCAGAGAATGTAATGTTGACTCAGCTGGGTCTTGACCAGAGAAAGATAATTTGGCGTCCTCCAGATCTTTTGAGCTAGAGTTCCTGTCGACAAAAACATCATGGCAAATAGCAAAGATCTGGGGAGTAATGGTTCCAAAAATCTGGATGATACCTAGCTGTGAAGTTTTAGGGCAGATGATAGGACCAGAGGTCTCTCATTTGCATCATAACAACAATAACAACAACAAGGGCTATGAGCCTGAAACTCATGTCAAAAGATTTTGGAACCATTATGCTAGTTGGAAATTTTGGAATTTGGTGGAAAATGTAGTCCCAACACATTTGGGAAGTACCAAGTTAAGGAAGGTTGCTTTCTAAGAGGCCACCTTGAAAGAGCAAATCAAGAATACTGGAAAGGACTTTTCTCCCCTTTCTCTAATGAGAATATTACATGGCAGCAGGGTTCCTTCTCCAGCCAAGAGCTGTAGATCTCCTGTTGGAGATCAACTGGCAACACCCCCAAATGGATTTTGCTTCCCTCTATTTTATTTTCTGCTCCCATTCCAGAAGGAATCCATCTTTTGCTCTTGAACCAGCTGCGTTTTCGCTACATAAAAACAGCATTCTTCTCTCTTATTTGGATTTCAGGAATGTCTAGGCAGCAGAGTTTATCTTAAACCTTTACTTTCTGTTTCTACATGTATAAAATGTAATATCCCCCCTCCCCCACTTCTAACTGTATGAGCAACCATAGAGTTTTGGCAAAGGTAAAGTATAAAATGCAGAGAAATTTCAGAAATAGAAGGAATTACAGTGACCTATTAACCATTAACCAAGTTTTTCCTCTTTGTTGAGACACCCAGTGTTGTTCTTTGAAATCCTTTGGATATTTGGCACTAGAATGGGGAAAAGATTGAAAAGGAAGGAGATTTTATTCTAAATTCCTTTTTTTTTTTTTTTTTTGAATTTCCAAAAACAAGACAAAGGAGGAAAGATCAAAAAACTGCTGAAAATTTTATGGGAAGGAGATGGAATTAATGTAGTCTGAATTTGTCTAGGAATATCTCTTGAACCTTTAAAAAAATGGTTCAGTTGTATCCGATTCTGCCTGGACCAGTCCCTGCAGTTTTCTTGGCAAGGTTTTTCAGAAGTGGTTTGCCATTGCCTTCTTCCTAGGGCTGAGAGAGAGTGACTGGCCCAAGGTCACCCAGCAGGCTTTGTGCCTAAGGCGGGACTAGAAATCACAGTCTCCCAGTTTCTAGCCTGGTTCCTTAACCTCTATACCAAACTAGCTCTAATTCTGTACCTATAAACCCAAACAAATAGATATTCAGCATTTTGTATCTCATTGGCCAGACAGATGCTCACAAGTAGGAGATGGAGGAAAAAATTCCTCTGGCCTCTTGGGGTTAAAAATTTCCTTCAGATCTGAAGTAGGGGACATTAGAAGATTGCACTACATTTTCTCTAAAGCATAAGGTCTGGTGGGTAGATTCTGTCATATTATTTACAATAAGAAGTCCAGAGGGCTTTGCTCACTTTTTCCTGTTTCGCTCATCCCTGCACCCATGCTTAGCAATCTGCCTGGGGGATTACTTTGAAAATTCAACACAAATGTCCTCAGGACAGTGCTGTTATTTGATCCTCCGGTCTGCAAAGTATCCTGCAGTTTGCAGCCCTGCTGGGAAACTCCATGAGTAACATATGTTGCATGAATAAAAAGGGGAATAAATAGAAAAGTAATAGGGATCCTGCCACAGAAGCAGATGTGTGTTCTAATTCTGAGTTGAATCCCCCTTTGAATCCAATTCTCAAATCCAATTCTCAAATAGATTTGATGTGCCATACTGAACCAAGTGGCTTTAAACCTGTTCAATGAACTGATGAATTTTTGCATATGCAGAAAGCACTAAAAAAAACCCTGCATTTTCAAATCAATCTGCTCTAATATTTGGAAGTGAGTATTTGAAGCAAAGCATAAACTGGAATGGAATTTTTAAAAATCCAATTGAAACACAAGTTTAAATTGGATCAAGGCTGATTCACACAATCCTAAGAGATAGTCTTGTCTACTTTTGGCACAATTGGCATTATTAGTACATTTTCTAAAACCAAAAAAATATCTCTGTTAGTTATAGAGAAAGGGGTGGAAATATGCAGTTAGGTAATACTTTTACTCTTCAGCAAAGGATCGTTACCTTGTCATGGTGCTGGAGCTTGAGCACCTCAATGATGCCATGAGCTAAACCGTGAAGGGCCACCCAAGACGGGAAGGTCGTGACAGAGAGGTCAGACTAAATACGATCCCTGGGCAAGGTAATGGCAACCCACCCCAGTATTCTTGCCGTGAAAACTAAATGGATCAGTACAACCAGAGATATGTCGGTATACCATCAGAAGATGGGACCTCCAGGTCGGAAGATGGTCAAAATGCTACTGGGGAGGAACAGAGGATGAGCTCAACTAGCCCCAGACGTGATGACGCAGCTAGCTCAAAGCCGAAAGGATGGCTAGCGGCCGACGGTGCTGGTGGTGAACGGTGAATCCGATGTTCTAAGGATCAACACACCATTGGAACCTGGAATGTAAGATCTATGAGCCAGGGCAAACTGGAGGTGGTTATTGGTGAGATGTCAAGATTCAAGATAGACATTTTGGGCATCAGTGAACTGAAATGGATTGGAATGGGCCACTTCACATCAAATGACCACCAGATCTACTACTGTGGACAAGAGGACCACAGAAGAAATGGAGTAGCCTTCATAATTAATAGTAAAATGGCTGAAGCAGTGCTTGGATACAATCCAAAAAACGATAGAATGATCTCAATTCGAATTCAGGGCAAGCCATCTAACATCACAGTGATCCAAATATACGCCCCAACCACAGATGCTGAAGTAGAGCAGTTCTATGAGGATCTGCAGCACCTACTGGACAGCACGCCTAAAAGAGATGTTATTTTCATCACAGGAGACTGGAATGCTAAGGTGGGCAGTCAAATGACACCTGAAATTAGAGGTAAGTATGGCCTGGATATGTATAAAGTCATGAAGAGTCAGAAGTGACTAAACAAATAAACAACAACAACCTTGATGAAGACTTCTGTAGCATCTACAGTAAATGTTGACTGAGCCATTTGGTCAGCCCTAGTAAAAGTATTGTTGTTGTTCGTTATGGACCAGCCCACACCAGAGCTTCCTGTCTGTCGTCAACACCCCCAGCTCCCCCAGGGATGAGTCCGTCACCTCTAGAATATCATCCATCCACCTTGCCCTTGGTCGGCCCCTCTTCCTTTTGCCTTCCACTCTCCCTAGCATCAGCATCTTCTCCAGGGTGTCCTGTCTTCTCATTATGTGGCCAGAGTATTTCAGTTTTGCCTTTAATATCATTCCCTCAAGTAAGCTGTCTGGCTTTCTTTCCTGGAGGATGGACTGGTTTGATCTTCTTGCAGTCCAAGGCACTCTCAGAATTTTCCTCCAACACCACAGTTCAAAAGCATCGATCTTCCTTCTCTCAGCCTTCCTTATGGTCCAGCTCTCACAGCCATACGTTACTACAGGGAACACCATTGCTTTAACTATGCAGACCTTTGTTGTCAGCGTGATGTCTCTGCTCTTAACTATTTTATCGAGATTTGTCATTGCTCTTCTCTCAAGGATTAAGCGTCTTCTGATTTCCTGACTGCAGTCAGCATCTGCAGTAATCTTTGCACCTAGAAATACAAAGTCTTTCACTGCTTCTACATTTCCTCCCTCTATTTGCCAGTTATCAATCAAGCTGGTTGCCATAATCTTGGTTTTTTTGAGGTTTAGCTGCAAGCCAGCTTTTGCACTTTCTTCTTTCACCTTCATCATAAGGCTCCTCAGTTCCACTTCGCTTTCAGCCGTCAAAGTGGTATCTTCTGCATATCGGAGATTGTTAATGTTTCCTCCAGTTATTTTAACTCCAGCCTTGGATTCCTCAAGCCCAGCATGTCGCATGATGTGTTCTGCATACAAGTTGAATAGGTAGGGTGAGAGTATACAGCCCTGCCTTACTCCTTTCCCAATCTTAAACCAGTCCATTGTTCCGTGGTCTGTTCTTACTGTTGCTACTTGGTCATTATACAGATTCTTCAGGAGGCAGACAAGGTGACTTGGTATCCCCATACCACTAAGAACGTGCCACAATTTGTTATGGTCCACACAGTCAAAGGCTTTAGAATAGTCAATAAAACAGAAATAGATGTTTTTCTGAAACTCCCTGGCTTTTTCCATTATCCAGCGGATATTGGCAATTTGGTCCCTAGTTCCTCTGCCTTTACTAAACCCAGCTTGTACATCTGTCAATTCTCGCTCCATGAATTGCTGAAGTCTACTTTGCAGGATCTTGAACATTACCTTACTGGCATGTGAAATGAGTGCCACTGTTCAATAGTTTGAACATTCTTTAGTGCTTCCCTTTTTTGGTATGGGGATATAAGTTGATTTTTTCCAATCTGATGGCCATTCTTGTGTTTTCCAAATTTGCTGGCATATAGCATGCATTACCTTGACAGCATCATCTTGCAAGATTTTGAACAGTTCAGCTGGGATGCCGTCATCTCCTGCTGCCTTGTTATTAGCAATGCTTCTTAAGGCCCATTCAACCTCACTCTTCAGGATGTCTGGTGCTAGCTCACTGACCACACCGTCAAAGCTATCCCCGATATTGTTATCCTTCCTATACAGGTCTTCTTTATACTTTTGCCACCTTTTCTTGATCTCTTCTTCTTCTGTTAGGTCCTTGCCATCTTTGTTTTTGAACATACCCATTTTGCCTGGAATTTACCTCTGATGTTTCTAATTTTCTGGAAGAGGTCTCTTGTCCTTCCTATTCTATTGTCTTCTTCCACTTCTGTGCACTGCTTGTTTAAAAATAATTCCTTATCTCTTCTGGCTAACCTCTGGAATTTTGCATTTAATTGGGCATATCTCGCCCTATCACTGTTGCCTTTTCTTTCCACCTTTCTTGGGCTACTTCTAGTGTCTCAGCAGAGAGCCATTTTGCCTTCTTGGTTTTCTCTTTCTTTGGGATGTATTTTGTTGCCGCCTCCTGAACAATGTTGTGAACTTCTGTCCATAGTTCTTCCGGGACCCTATCTACTAAGTCCAGTCCCTTAAATCGATTCTTTACCTCCACTGCATATTCCTGAGGGATATTAGTGAGCTCATATCTAGCTGATCTGTGGGTCTTCCCTAATCTCTTTAGTCTGATCCTAAATTGTGCAATAAGAAGTTTGTGATCGGAACTACAGTCAGCTCCAGGTCTTGTTTTTACCAACTGTATAGATCTCTGCCACCTTTGGCTGCAAAGGATGTAATCAATCTGATTTTGGTGTTGTCCATCCGGTGAAGTCCATGTATAAAGCTGTCTCTTAGGTTGTTGGAAGAGAGTGTTTGTTATGCAGAGTGAGTTGTCTTGGCAAAATTCTATCAGCCTATGTCCTGCTTCGTTTTGTTCTCCCAGGCCATGCTTACCTGTAATTCCAGGTGTCATTTGACTGCCCACCTTAGCATTCCAGTCTCCTGTGATGAAAATAACATCTCTTTTAGGTGTGTTGTCCAGTAGGTGCTGCAGATCCTCATAGAACAGCTCTACTTCAGCTTCTTCAGCATCTGTGGTTGGGGTGTATATTTGGATCACTGTGATGTTAGATGGCTTGCCCTGAATTCGAACTGAGATCATTCTATCGTTTTTGGGATTGTATCCAAGCACTGCTTTAGCCACTTTACGATTAATTATGAAGGCTACTCCATTTCCTCTGTGGTCCTCTTGTCCACAGTAGTAGATCTGGTGGTCATTTGATGTGAAGCGGCCCATTCCAGTCCATTTCAGTTCACTGATGCCCAAAATGTCTATATTTAATCTTGACATCTCACCATCAAGGTTACTGGGGCAAAAAGGTAGGAGTTGGAAGAAGAAGGGGAAAAAAACCTCTTCAAATTGGGCCAGGAGTTGCAGCCTTAAACTCTGCCTTTCAAGTCAGTAAGCCAGTGTTCCTCAACCTTGGGAATTTTGAGATGTCTGGACTTCAACTCCCAGAATTCCCCAGCCACCAAGGAGTTGATATCCAGACATCTCAAAGTTGCCAAGGTTGAGAAACGTTGCAATAAGCTATCACAGGGATCATATTAGACCTAGACATGCTGGAACAAAGAAACTTGTTTTTCAGAACTTTATGTGATGGGAAAACAAACAAGCTGTCTGAAATTTCTTTCTCACCCTGCACAAAGCACACAGGCTTCTTTTCTGGCAGAAAGCAGAAGTCAAAAAATCTGAGCAGTCTTCCTCCCCACTACACAAAACTGGAGAACTCACCCCCTCCACCTCCTTTTTTCCAACTACAAGAATGGTCTCCATTACAAGCAGCTTTCCTACTGAAGGATGGGATGGAGAGGTGTAGAAGACCTTCTCTGCACATTTATGAAAGCTGAGCCCAAGCAGCCTTTCAAACTTTCCACCAGATTTATAGGCAGAGAAATTGCACAGACGCTTTCTCCAGATTTCTACAGAGGAAAGAAAAAAACCTCAAGACTTCCCTTTAGCATTGACAGTAGTACCACTACTTAAAAAAGGGGGGGGTCCTTTCTGATCTCCTCCTTGGAATTGAACATGTATCCTGGAGAGAGGATTCACAGTAAAAGGCTGGACAGCCCCATGTACCCCTTGTGTAAAGCCTGAAGCTGGCAAGAGAGGAACCAGCGCTGTTCAGAAGAGACACAACTGCCATGCAAGTACTGAGCGGATGTGTTCCAGGGTGGGTGAGAGCTAAACCCTGGGAGGGAGGGAGGGATGGGTGGGTAGATGATAGATAGATAGATAGATAGATAGATAGATAGATAGATAGATAGATAGATAGATAGAGATGATAGATGGAGATGATAGATGATAGGTATGTACAGTAGGCAGGTAGGTAGGTAGGTATGATAGATAGATAGATAGATAGATAGATAGATAGATAGATAGATAGATAGATGGATGGATGGATGGATGGATGGATGGATGGATGGATGGATGGATGGATGGATGGATGATAGATATAGACAGACGATAGAGATGATAGATGATAGGTAAGTAGGTAGGTATGATATGATATATCTATCATCTAGATACAGTATAATATATCTATAATCTATCACATATATCATATCTATCTACCCACCTACCTACCTATCATCTATCATCGATCTATCTATCTGATAGATTGATAGATTGATAGATGAGAGAGAGAGAATATATGAATGCTACAGTATATGACAGATGTGTGAGACATACCGTATGTGACTTCTTTCTTCTCTGAAATATAGTCACTTATCTAGCAGTCCTGAGTCCCTAAAGTCTGCTATCCATGAGTTCCTCAAGGAGGGAGTTTGGAGTTACATTTCTGGTAAAGGTGAGGTTTATAGCCTGTTTTATGACACCTTGACCACCTCGCTGCTAAATAGGTTGTAAAGCACAGTCCACTGTCCATGTAAATTACGTCGATTTTTCTTTCTCCCTGCAATACTTCTAAAACAAATTCTGCTCAGTCCAACTGGGCAAGAAGCAGCAGGAAAAGTAAGGGAGGATTTCTCTGCCTTGCATCCACATTTACTGAATCTAGTAATTCATCTTTCAGACACCTTGGCTTGAAAATAGTACAGCCTACACGCCAGAGTGTTTCTATTGTCACTAAATAGAATCCAATTAATTGAACCTCATTGGGGATAGAAGGGAAGATTATGTTATCAAAAAGCAAGCCACTTGTGTTAGCTCTCTACCATCTGGGAACAGCAGCTCCTTTCTTACAAAATATGTAAAAATATGGACTCCCTTAAGGAATTGCTTGCAGTGCATCTGCTCTTTTCTCTCTTCCCAGCCCACCACCATGCTAATGGATTTTCAACTCAGCATATGAGGTTTATAAAATGTGGGTGGGGGGAGGAATAACTGAATAACCGAAAACATTTGGGTAAATTGCTTATTCACATATAAAATATCACAAAGATAGGAATGGTCCCAGATGTTGAGTCCTTTTTAGCTCCAGGGGATTGAAAAGAAACAAATATGGTAAGGGGGGGCCAACACCTTCTACCTGCTGTTGGTGATATGGATCCTCAGCGTGCCTAGATTTCAAGGAATTTGAGCTGCATGCACAGCTGTGGCAAACTTACTGGCTGCATCTCATAAATGCTGGAGAAACACCCGCACCAGGCAGAAAAATGTTCTTGCTCTCTTGTGTCATTTCCATTCTCAGGGTGCTTTAGAATTTCTTTAGGATTTCTCTGAATTGTAGTGTTGAGCCTACTGCATCGCTGTGAAGGAATAGGATTGTTTTTATGTTGCAGTTCTGTCCATGACTCATGCACCCTCACATATCCTGGTCTAAAAAATTCCATAAATAGGATTCCCTCATGGTAGCTAAATGGAAGTGTGGGAAGCCCAGGAAGATGCAGAACCATGGTGAGACTACATGTCCAGTATCATGTTGAGCCATAAAATGGTTTGTTCGGCTTTGAGTTAGTGGGTTATGTGAACCCAGCCAACTGTGGTTTATGCAACGAACAATGATTTAGTGAAATTTGAATACCCAGATATCCATACATCACACGTGTCCTCTTCATCAATAAGGTAGTACAATAAACCCGTATACTCTCTGTACACTACAGGAATCAATTCATTTTCCATTCAAGTGGAGACAAATCACAAGTAACAACAGCAACAATGATAAGAATTAAACAAAAGAAAATGGTGATGCATCACCTTCACTTCTGTGGAAGTTATTCTGAACAAGCAGCATTCCATAACAGACAAGGAAAGCAACATTATTTAAAATTGCAGGCCGTAGGCACAGATCATCTTTTACTCATGAGGGAAACGGCTGCCAGTATAAAATAATAATAGTACCTTTTAAGCAATGATAATATATGGTGTGCTAGCAAAACCACACTTCACAGAAAAAGAGTTATCTGCAAACGGGGTGTGAATTATGGAATTTTACTACCAAAGTACAAGAACTGATATAAGTGATTACCTTAGTCGCAATGAATGGGCTTGAAAGAAAGGCCCCTTAAGAATTTGCCTTATGCTCATAAATTAATGTTCAGCAAAAGATGGGTTATCTAATCACCCTCTTTCAGGTCAATCCCTTTTTAATATGCATTTGCGTTGCTGCCACTGAATCTGTAAAGCACTGAAAGGAAAAAAGATTCCCTGTTGTACCTTAGGTGTACATATCAGCTCTAAAGCCAAGATCCTAGAAAAAGTTCAGGCATAATTCGGGCCATATGTGACACAGTCAGACTATGCTG